>NC_054474.1:100797838-101397838 GCF_017639515.1 Carcharodon carcharias
AGGGGGATGGTGGGCGACTCAGTCGGGGGGAGTTGGGGGCGACTCAGTCAGGGGGAGGTGGTGTGGGGGCGACTCAGTTGGGGGGAGGGGGAGCGACTCAGTTTGGGGGAGGGGGTGCGACTCAGTCTGGGGGAGGGGGCGTGACTCAGTCGGGGGACGGGAAGCGGGGGGGCTCAGTCGGGGGGACGGGGGGGTGACTCATTCAAGGCCGGGGAGGGTGGGTCGAGTCAGTCGGGGGGAGGGGCAGGGGGCGCGACTCAGTCGGTGGGGAGGGGGAGGGGGCGCGACTCAGTCCGGGGGAGGGGGAGGGGGGGGCGACTTAGTCGGGCGGTGGGGGAGGGGTCCGACTCAGTCAGGGGTAGGGGGAGCGGGGTGCGACTCAGTCGGGTGGAGTGCGAGGGGCGGGCGACTCATTCGGTGGGAGGGCGAGGGGCGGGCGACTCAGTCCGGGGAAGAGGGAGGGGTGTCAACTCAGTCGGGGGATGTGGGGCTTAATCATTGGGGGGAGAGACTTGTTTTGGGGGAGGGGAAGGTGGGGCGACTCAGTCGTGGGGAGGGTCCTGGGGGGCGACTCAGTCGGGGGGAGGGTCCTGGGGGGCGACTCAGTCGGGGGGAGGGGGAGGGGGGGCGAATCAGTCGGGGGGAGGGGGAGGGGGGCGACTCAGTCAGGGGGAGGGGGAGGGGGGGCGACTCAGTCAGGGGGGGAGGGGGAGGGGGGCGACTCAGTCGGGGGGAGGGGGAGGGGGGCGACTCAGTCGGGGGTAGGGGCGACTCAGTCAGAGGGACAAGGGCGAATCAGTCAGGGGAGGGGGAGGGGGCGACTCAATCTGTGTTTGGTGGGAGGGGTGCGACTCAGTCGGGTGGAGGGGGGGCGAGTCAGTCGGGGGGAGGGGGGGTCGACTCAGTCGGGGGGAGGTGGAGGGGGGGCGACTCAGTCGGGGCAGGGGGAGGGGGGTGACTCAGTCGGGGGAGGGGGGGCGACGCTGTTGGGGGGAGGGGGAGGGGGAGTGTCTCAGTCGGGGGAGCTGGGGGGGGCGACTCAGTCGAGGGAGGGGGAGTGGGTGCGACTCAGTCGGGGGCGGGGGAGTGGGGCGACTCAGTCGGGGGAGGGGGAGGGGGTACATCTCTGTCGGGGGGAGGCGTGGGGACGACTCAGTCAAGGGGGGCCGACACAGTTGGGGGGAGGGGGTTGGGGGGAGATTCTGTCTGGGGGAGGGGGGCATCTCAGTCTGGGGGAGGGTGGGGCGACACAGTCAGTGGGAGGATTGGGAGGGGAGCGACTCACTTGGGTGGAGGGGGAAGGTGGGTGACTCAGTTGGGGGGAGGGGTAGGTGGGGCAACTCAGTCGGGGGAGGGGGAGGGGGCGACTCATTGGGCCAGTGGGGGGCTACTCATTAGTGGGGAGGGCGGCGAGTCAGTCGGATGGAGGTGGAGGGGGGCAACTCAGTTAGGGGGAGGTGAACGGGGGGCGACTCAGTCGGGGGGAGGGGGAGGGGGGTCGACTCTGTTGGGTGGCGGGGGGGCAACTCAGTCGGGGGTTGGGGGACTGGGGGGTGACTCAGTTGGGTGGTGGGAGAATGCTGGCGACTCAGTCGGCGGAGGCAGAGGGGGGGGCGACTCAGTCGGGGGGGCGACTCAGTCGGAGGGAGGGGGAGCGGTTCGACTCAGTTGGATGGAGGTGGAGGGAGGCGCAACTCAGTCGGGGAGAGGTGAAGGTGGGGCTACTCAGTCGGGGGGAAGGGGAGGGCAGGCATCTCAGTAGGGGGGAGGGGGAGTGGGGTGACTCAGTCGGTTGGGGGGAGGGGGGCGACGCATTTGGGGGAGGGTGTGTGGGGCGAATCAGTTGGGGGAGGGGGTGGGGGGACTCAGTTGGGTGGAGGGGGAGGGAGGCGAGACTCAATCGGGGGGAGTGGGGTGCGAGTCCGTCGGGGGGAGTGGGAGGGGTGGCGACTCAGTTGGGGGGACGGGTGTCAACTCAGTCGGGGGGACGGGGAGGGGGGGCCACTCTGTCGGGGGGAGGCGTGGGGACGACTCAGTCAAGGGGGGCCGACACAGTTGGGGGGAGGGGGTTGGGGGGAGATTCTGTCTGGGGGAGGGGGGCATCTCAGTCTGGGGGAGGGTGGGGCGACACAGTCAGTGGGAGGATTGGGAGGGGGAGCGACTCACTTGGGTGGAGGGGGAAGGTGGGTGACTCAGTTGGGGGGAGGGGTAGGTGGGGCAATTCAGTCGGGGGAGGGGGAGGGGGCGACTCATTGGGCCAGTGGGGGGCTACTCATTAGTGGGGAGGGCGGCGAGTCAGTCGGATGGAGGTGGAGGGGGGCAACTCAGTTGGGGGGAGGTGAACAGGGGGCGACTCAGTCGGGGGGAGGGGGAGGGGGGTCGACTCTGTTGGGTGGCGGGGGGGCAACTCAGTCGGGGGGTGGGGGACTGGGGGGTGACTCAGTTGGGTGGTGGGAGAATGCTGGCGACTCAGTCGGCGGAGGCAGAGGGAGGGGGCAACTCAGTCGGGGGGGAGACTCAGTCGGAGGGAGGGGGAGCGGTTCGACTCAGTTGGATGGAGGTGGAGGGAGGCGCAACTCAGTCGGGGAGAGGTGAAGGTGGGGCTACTCAGTCGGGGGGAAGGGGAGGGCAGGCATCTCAGTAGGGGGGAGGGGGAGTGGGGGTGACTCAGTCGGTTGGGGGGAGGGGGGCGACGCAGTTGGGGGAGGGTGTGGGGGGCGAATCAGTTGGGGGAGGGGGAGGGGGGACTCAGTTGGGTGGAGGGGGAGGGAGGCGAGACTCAATCGGGGGGATTGGGGGGCGACTCAGTCGGGGGGAGAGAGAATGCTGGCGACTCAGTCGGGGGGAGGTGGAGGGGGGGCGACTCAGGTGGCGGAACGGGGAGGGGCAGGCTACTCAGTCAGGGGGAGGGAGTGACTCAGTCGGGGGAGGGGGAAGGGGGAGAGTCACTCGGGGGGAGGGGAAGGGGGGGCAACTCAGTTCGCAGTTGGGAGAGGGCGGGCGATCCAGGAGGGGTGAGGGTTGGGGGGCAACTCAGATGGGGGGTGAGGAGGGGCGCCTCAGTCTGGGGGAGGGGGAAGGGGGGTGACTCAGTTGGAGGGAGGATGGCGACTCAGTTGGGGGGAGGGGGAAGGTGGATGACTCAGTCAGAGGGAGGGGGAAGGGGGGGCCACTCAGTCGGGTGCAGGGGAATGGGGGGCAACTCAGTCGGGTGGAGTGGTAAGGGGGTCGACTCAGTCGGAGGGAGGAGAGCGACTCAATCGGGTGAGGGGGAAGGGGGCCGACTCAGTCGGGGGTAGGGGGGGCAACTTAGTCGGAGGGAGGGGTCGACTCAGTCGGGGGAGTGGGGTGGGCGACTCAGTCAGGGGAGGGGAAGGGGGGCCAATCAGTCGGGGGGAGGGGGAGCGACTCAGTCGGGAGAAGTGGGAAGGGGGCAAATCAGTCGGTGGGAGTTGGAGGGTGGGCGACTCGGTCGGGGGGAAGGGGTGGGGGAGGGGGAGCAACTCAGTCCGGGGGAGTTGTGGGGGGGCGACTCAGTCGGGGGGAGGGGAGGGTGGCGACTTATTCGGGGGGATGGAGAGCGGGGGTGACTCAGTCGGGGAGTGGGTGGGGTGACTCAGTCGGGGGGAGGGGCTGGGACTCAGTCAGGGGGAGGTGGAGGGGGGCGACTCAGTCGGGGGTAGGGGGAGGGGGCGACTCAGTCGGGGGGCGACTCAGTCGGGGGGATGGGGGTCGACTCAGTCAGGGGGACGGGGAGGGGGGCGGCGACTCAGTCGGCGGTTAGGAGGGGGGTGGCGATCCAGGAGGGGAGAGGGTGAGGGGGGGCAACTCGGTCGGGGGGAGGTGGAGTGGGGGCGACTCAGACGGGGGGAAGGAGGGGGCGACTCAGAATGGGGAGGGGGAGGTGGGGCGACTCATTCGGGTTGAGGTGGAGGGGGGGCGACTCAGATCGGGGGAGAGGGGGGCGACTCAGTCTAGGGGAGGGGGAGGAGGGGCAACTCAGTCGTGGGGAGGAGGGGCGGCTCAGTCAGGGGGTCGGGGAGGGTGGGCGGGGGAGGGGGTGCGACTCAGTCGGGGAGAGAGGGATGGGGGTGGCTCAGTCGGGGGGAAGGAGAGGTGGGGCAACTCATTCGGGGGGAGGGGGAGGGCAGGCGTCTCAGTAGGGGGGAGGGGGAGTGGGGGCGACCCAGGTGGGTTGGGGGGAGGGCGGGGCGACTCAGTCGCGGGGAACGGGAAGGGGGGGGAGATTCAGTCGGGGGGAGGGGTGGGTGGTTGACTCAGTCAGAGAGAGAGAGAGGGAGGTAAAAGAGGGAGAGAGAGCGAGGGAAGTCAGAGAGGGAGAGAGCGCGAGGGAGGTCAGAGAGAGGGAGAGAGAGTGAGGGAAGCCAATGAGAGGGAGAGAAAGCGAGGGAGGTCAGAGAGAGGGAGGGAGAGAGAGCAAGTGAGGTCAGAGAGTGGGAGGGAGAGCGAGCGAGGGAGGTCAGAGAGAGGGAGGGAGAGAGCGAGGGAGCTCAGAGAGAGTGAGGGAGAGAGAGCGAGGGAGGTCAGAGAGAGGGAGGGGGAGAGAGCGAGGGAGGTCAGAGGGAGGGAGAGAGCGAGGGAGGTCACAAAGAGCGAGGGAGGTCAGAGAGAGCGAGGGAGGGAGAGAGAGCGAGGGAGGTCAGAGAGAGGGAGGGAGAGCGAGCGATGGAGGTCAGATAGAGTGAGGGAGAGTGAGTGAGGGAGGTCAGGGAGGGAGAGCTAGCGAGGTAGGTCAGAGAGAGGGAGGGGTTGATAGTGAAGGAGGTCAGAGAGAGGGAGGGAGAGAGAGCGAAGGAGGTCAGAGAGAGGGAGGGAGACAGAGCCAGGGAGGTCCGAGAGAGGGAGGGAGAGAAAGAGGGAGGGAGAGCGAGGGAGGTCAGAGAGAGGGAGGGAGGGAGAGCGAGGGAGGACAGAGAGAGGGAGGACAGAGAGAGGGAAGGAGAGAGAGCGAGGGAGGGATTAGTGAAGTCAGATTCTTCTTGAGGGTGGGGACACGATGGACTGAATGATCTCCTTCTGTGCTGTAGACACCTACAGGTCTATGGATCAGAATGAGAGAGATCAGAGAGAGTGAGAGAGATCAAAGAGAGTGAGGGAAGGAGGTCAGAGAGAGAGCGAGGGAGGACAGAGAGAGAGCGAGGGAGGTCAGAGACGTAGAGAGCGAGGGAGGACAGAGACATAGAGAGCGAGGGAGGTCAGAGAGAGAGAGCAACAGAGGTCAGAGAGGGAGAGAGAACGAGGGAGGTCAGAGAGAGGGAGGGAGAGCAAGGGAGGTCAGAGAGAAGGAGAGAGAGCAAGGGAGGTCAGAGAGAGGGAGAGAGAGGGAGGGAGGTGAGTGAGATGGAGAGAGAGCGATTGAGGTCAGAGAGAATGAGCGAGGTCAGAGAGAGGAGAGAGAGTGAGGGAGGTCAGAGAGAGGGAGAGAGAGCGAGGGAGGTCAGAGAGATTAGGGAGAGAGAGCGAGGGAGGTCAGAGAGAGGGAGGGAGAGAGAGTGAGGGAGGACAGAGAGAGAGCGAGGGAGGTCAGAGACATAGAGAGCGAGGGAGGTCAGAGAGAGAGAGCAACAGAGGTCAGAGAGGGAGAGAGAACGAGGGAGGTCAGAGAGAGGGAGAGAGAGCGAGGGAGGTCAGATAGAGGGAGAGACAGCGAGGGAGGTCAGAGAGAGTGAGGGAGGTCAGAGAGAGGAGAGAGAGCGAGGGAGGTCAGAGAGAGGGAGGGAGGCTAGAGAGAGGCAGGTCAGAGGGAGGGAGAGAGAGCGAGGGAGGTCCGAGAGAGAGAGGGAGAGAGTGATGGAGGTCAGAGGGAGTGAGATGGAGAGAGAGCGAATGAGGTCAGAGAGACGGAGGGAGGCTAGAGAGAGGCAGGTCAGAGAGAAAGAGCGCGGCTAGAGAGAGGCAGGTCAGAGGGAGGGAGAGAGCCCGAGGGAAGGACGTCAGAGAGAGAGTGAGGGAGGACAGAGAGAGAGCGAGGGAGGTCAGAGACATAGAGAGTGAGGGAGGTCAGAGAGAGGGAGGGTGGCTAGAGAGAGGCAGGTCAGAGAGAAAGAGCGATGCTAGAGAGAGGTAGATAAGAGGGAGGGAGAGAGAGCGAGGGAGGTCCGAGAGAGAGAGGGAGAGAGTGATGGAGGTCAGAGAGAGGGAGGGAGAGAGAGCGAGGGCGGTCAGAGAGATGGAGGGAGAGAGTGAGGGAGGTCAGAGAGAGGGAGGGAGGGAGAGTAAGGGAGCTCAGAGAGAGTGAGGGAGAGAGAGCGAGTGAGGTCAGAGGGTGAGAGCGAGGGAGGTCAGAGAGGGGGAGGGGGAGAGAGAGAGAGAGGTCAGAGGGAGGGAGAGAGCGAGGGAGGTCACAGAGTGTGAGGGAGGTCAGAGAGAGCGAGGGAGGGGGGACGGGGAGGGGGGCCACTCTGTCGGGGGGCGTGGGGACACGATGTCGGTGGGGACCGGATGGACTGAATGATCTCCTTCTGTGCTGTAGACACCTACAGGTCTATGGATCAGAGTGAGAGAAATCAGAGAGAGTGAGAAAGATCAAAGAGAGTGAGGGAAGGAGGTCAGAGAGAGTGCGAGGGAGGACAGAGAGAGAGCGAGGGAGGTCAGAGACGTAGAGAGCGAGGGAGGTCAGAGAGAGGGAGGGAGATCGAGGGAGGTCAGAGAGAGGGAGAGAGAGCGAGGGAGGTCAGAGAGAGGGAGAGAGAGGAAGGGTGGTGAGTGAGATGGAGAGAGAGAGAATGAGGTCAGAGAGAATGAGGGAGGTCAGAGAGAGGAGAGAGAGCGTGGGAGGTCAGAGAGAGGGAGGGAGGGTAGAGAGAGGCAGGTCAGAGAGAAAGAGCGAGGCTAGAGAGAGGCAGGTCAGAGGGAGGGAGAGAGAGCGAGGGAGGTCCGAGAGAGAGAGGGAGAGAGTGATGGAGGTCAGAGGGAGTGAGATGGAGAGAGAGCGAATGAGGTCCGAGAGGGGGAGGGAGGCTAGAGAGAGGCAGGTCAGAGAGAAAGAGCGAGGCTAGAGAGAGGCAGGTCAGAGGGAGGGAGAGAGAGCGAGGGAGGTCCAAGAGAGAGAGGGAGAGAGTGATGGAGGTCAGAGAGAGGGAGGGAGAGAGAGCGAGGGATGTCAGAGAGAGGGAGGGAGAGAGTGAGGGAGGTCAGAGAGAGGGAGGCAGGGAGAGTGAGGGAGCTCAGAGAGAGTGAGGGAGAGAGAGTGAGGGAGGTCAGAGGGAGAGAGCGAGGGAGGTCACAGAGAGCGAGGGAGGTCAGAGAGAGCGAGGGAGGGAGAGAGAGCGAGGGAGGTCAGAGAGAGGGAGGGAGAGCGAGCGATGGAGGTCAGATAGAGTGAGGGAGAGTGAGTGAGGGAGGTCAGGGAGGGAGAGCTAGCGAGGTAGGTCAGAGAGAGGGAGGGGTTGATAGTGAAGGAGGTCAGAGAGAGGGAGGTCCGAGAGTGGGAGGGAGGCTAGAGAGAGGGAGGTCAGAGAGAGGGAGGGAGACAGAGCGAAGGAGGTCAGAGCGAGGGAGGGAGAGAGAGTGAGGGAGGTCCGAGAGAGGGAGGGAGAGAAAGAGGGAGGGAGAGCGAGGGAGGTCAGAGAGAGGGAGGGAGGGAGAGCGAGGGAGGACATAGAGAGGGAGGACAGAGAGAGGGAAGGAGAAAGAGCGAGGGAGGGATTAGTGAAGTCAGATCCTTGTTGAGGGTGGGGATACGATGGACTGAATGATCTCCTTCTGAGCTGTAGACACCTACAGGTCTATGGATCAGAATGAGAGAGATCAGAGAGAGTGAGAGAGATCAAAGAGAGTGAGGGAAGGAGGTCAGAGAGAGAGTTAGGGAGGACAGAGAAAGAGCGAGGGAGGTCAGAGACGTAGAGAGCGAGGGAGGTCAGAGAGAGAGCAACAGAGGTCAGAGAGGGAAAGAGAACGAGGGAGGTCAGAGAGAGGGAGGGAGAGCGACGGATGTCAGAGAGAGGGAGAGAGAGGGAGGGAGGTGAGTGAGATGGAGAGAGAGAGAATGAGGTCAGAGAGAGTGAGGGAGGTCAGAGAGAGGAGAGAGAGCGAGGGAGGTCAGAGAGAGGGAGGGAGGCTAGAGAGAGGCAGGTCAGAGAGAAAGAGCGAGGCTAGAGAGAGGCAGGTCAGAGGGAGGGAGAGAGAGCGAGGGAGGTCCGAGAGAGAGAGGGAGAGAGTGATGGAGGTCAGAGAGAGGGAGGGAGAGAGAGCGAGGGATGTCAGAGAGAGGGAGGGAGAGAGTGAGGGAGGTCAGAGAGAGGGAGGCAGGGAGAGTGAGGGAGCTCAGAGAGAGTGAGGGAGAGAGAGTGAGGGAGGTCAGAGGGAGAGAGCGAGGGAGGTCAGAGAGAGGAAGAGGGAGAGAGCGAGGGAGATCAGAGGGAGGGAGAGAGAACGAGGGAGGTCACAGAGAGCGAGGGAGGTCAGAGAGAGCGAGGGAGGGAGAGAGAGCGAGGGAGGTCAGAGAGAGGGAGGGAGAGCGAGCGATGGAGGTCAGATAGAGTGAGGGAGAGTGAGTGAGGGAGGTCAGGGAGGGAGAGCTAGCGAGGTAGGTCAGAGAGAGGGAGGGGTTGATAGTGAAGGAGGTCAGTGAGAGGGAGGTCCGAGAGTGGAAGGGACGCTAGAGAGTGGGAGGTCAGAGAGAGGGAGGGAGAGAGAGCGAAGGAGGTCAGAGCGAGGGAGGGAGAGAGAGCGAGGGAGGTCCGAGAGAGGGAGGGAGAGAAAGAGGGAGGGAGAGTGAGGAAGGTCAGAGAGAGGGAGGCAGGGAGAGTGAGGGAGCTCAGAGAGAGTGAGGGAGAGAGAGTGAGGGAGGTCAGAGGGAGAGAGCGAGGGAGGTCAGAGAGAGGAAGGGGGAGAGAGCGAGGGAGATCAGAGGGAGGGAGAGAGCGAGGGAGGTCACAGAGAGCGAGGGAGGTCAGAGAGAGCGAGGGAGGGAGAGAGAGCGATGGAGGTCAGAGAGAGGGAGGGAGAGCGAGCGATGGAGGTCAGATAGAGTGAGGGAGAGTGAGTGAGGGAGGTCAGGGAGGGAGAGCTAGCGAGGTAGGTCAGAGAGAGGGAGGGGTTGATAGTGAAGGAGGTCAGTGAGAGGGAGGTCCGAGAGTGGGAGGGAGGCTAGAGAGTGGGAGGTCAGAGAGAGGGAGGGAGAGAGAGCGAAGGAGGTCAGAGAGAGGGAGGGAGAGAGAGCGAGGGAGGTCCGAGAGAGGGAGGGAGAGAAAGAGGGAGGGAGAGCGAGGGAGGTCAGAGAGAGGGAGGGAGAGAGTGAGGGAAGTCAGTGAGAGGGTGGCGAGAGAGCGAGTGAGGTCAGAGAGAGGGAGGGAGGGAGAGGGAGGGAGGTCAGAGAGGGAGAGAGAGCGAGGGAGGTATGAGAGGGAGAGAGAGTGAGTGAGGTCAGGGAGAGCATTGGAGGTCAGTGAGTGGGAGCGAGAGAGAGCGACGGATGTCAGAGAGAGGGAGGGAGTGAGAGCGAGGGAGGTTGAGAGAGCGACGGAAGTCCGAGTTAGGGAGGGACTGAGATTGAAGGAGGTCAGAGGGAGGGAGGTCAGAGAGAGGGAGGTCAGAGAGATCGAGGGAGAGTAACGAGGGAGGTCAGAGAGAGGGATGGAGAGAGAGTGAAGGAGCAAAAGACATCAGAGGGAGGGAAGGAGAGAAAGCGAGGGAGGTCAGAGAGAGGGAGGGAGAGAGAGCGATGGAGGTCAGAGAGAGGGAGGGAGAGAGCGAGGGAGGTCAGAGAAAGGGAGGGAGAGAGAGGAAGGGAGGTCAGAGAGAGCGAGGGAGGTCCGAGAGAGCGAGGGAGGTCCGAGAGAGGGAGGGCGAGCGAGCGATGGAGGTCATTTAGAGTGAGGGAGAGTGTGAGGGAGGACAGAGAGAGAGGAAGAGCTAACGAGATAGGTCAGAGAGAGGGTGGGCTTGATAGCGAAGGAGGTCAGATAGAGGTAGGGAGAGAGAGGGAGGGAGGTCAGAGAGAGGGAGGTCCAAGAGAGGGAGGGAGGCCAGAGAGAGCCAGGTCAGAGGGAGGGAGAGAGAGAGAGGGAGGTCCGAGAGAGAGGGAGAGATTGATGGAGGTCAGAGAGAGGGCGGGAGAGAGAGCGAGGGAGGTCAGAGAGAGGGAGGGAGAAAGTGAGGGTGGTCAGAGAGAGGGAGGGAGGGAGAGGGAGGGAGGTCAGAGAGAGGGAGTGAGAGAGAGCGAGGGAGGTCAGAGAGAGGGAGGGAGGGAGAGAGAGGGAGGGAGAGAGAGCGAGGGAGGTCAAGAGTGGGAGGGAGAGTGAGTGAAGGAGGTCAGAGAGATGGACGGAGAGAGAGCGAGGGAGGACAGAGAGAGGGAGGGAGAGAGAGCGACGGAGGTCAGAGAGAGGGATGGAGAGAAAGTGAGATAGCGAAGGACGTCAGAGACAGGGAAGGATAGAAAGCGAGGGAGGTCAGAGAGAGGAAGTGAGAGCGAGCGAGGTAGGTCAGAGAGTGAGAGGGAAATCAGAGAGAGAGAGGGAAGTAGAGAGCGAGGGAGGTCAGAGAGAGGGTGGGAGAGAGAGCGAGGGAGGAGAGAGAGAGGGAGTGAGAGAGAGCGAGGGAGGTCAGAGATTTAGAGAGAGAGAGCGAGGGAAGTGAGTGAGAGGGAGGCGAGAGAGCGAGGGAGGTCAGAGAGAGGGCGGGAGAGAGAGCGAGGGAGGTCAGAGAGGGAGAGAGAGCGAGGGAGGTAAGAAAGGGAGAGAGAGCGAGGGAGGTCAGAGAGAGCGATGCAGGTCAGTGAGCGGGAGGGAGAGAGAGTGAGGGATGTCAGAGAGAGGGAGGGAGTGTGAGGTGGGAGGTTGAGAGAGCGAGGGAAGTCCGAGAGAGTGAGGGAGTGAGAGTGTAGGAGGTCAGAGGGAGGGAGGTCAGAGTGAGGGATGGCAGGGAGAGGGAGGGAGAGGGGCGAGGGAGGTCATCGAGAGGAAAGGAGAGAGAGCGAGGGAGGTCAGAGAGAGGGATGGAGAGGAGTGAAGGAGCGAAGGA
The DNA here is from genome assembly GCF_017639515.1 of Carcharodon carcharias. NCBI lineage: Eukaryota > Metazoa > Chordata > Chondrichthyes > Lamniformes > Lamnidae > Carcharodon > Carcharodon carcharias. Next base: position 100,808,825 of record NC_054474.1, read on the forward strand.
CATCAGAGGGAGGGAAGGAGAGAAAGCGAGGGAGGTCAGAGAGAGGAAGGGAGAGCGAGCGAGGGAAGTCAGTGATAGGGAGGGAGGGAGAGCGAGGGTGGTCAGAGAGAGGGAGGGAGAGAGAGAGGGAGGTCAGAGAAAGGGAGGGAGAGTGAGCAAGGGAGGTCGGAGAGAGCGAGGGAGGTCAGAGAGAGCGATGGAGGTCAGTGAGTGGGAGGGAGAGAGAGCGAGGGAGGTCAGAGAGAGGGAGGGAGTGAAAGCGAGGGAGGTTGAGAGAGCGACGGATGTCCGAGAGAGAGAGGGAATGAGAGTGAGGGAGATCAGAGGGAGGGAGGTCAGAGAGAGGGAGGTCAGTGAGAGGGAAGGAGACAGTGCAAGAGATGTCATAGAGATGAACGGAGAGAGAGTGAGAGAGGACAGAAAGCAGGAGGGAGAGAGAAGGAGGGAGATCAGAGAGTGGGAGGGAGGTCAGAGAGAGAGAGGGAGAGAGAGTGAGGGAGGTCAGAGAGACGGACGGAGAGAGAGCGAGGGAGGTCAGAGCGAGGGAGGTCAGAGAGAGGCTGGGAGGTCAGAAAGAGGGAGGGTGAGGGAGGGAGGGAGGTCAGAGAGAAGGAGGGATGTCACTGAAAGGGAGGTAAAGGAAGGGATAGAGAGCGAGGGCGGTCAAAGAGAGCGAGGGACGTCAGAGAGAGGGAGGGTGAGAGCAAGGGAGGGAGAGAGAGTGAGGGAGGTCAGACAGAGGGAGGGAAAGTGAGCGAGGGAGGTCAGAGAGAGGGAGGGAGTGAGGGAGGGAGGTCAGAGAGAGGGAGGGAGAGAGAGCAAGGGAGATCAGAGAGCGAGGGAGGGAGAGAGAGAGAGGGAGGTCAGAGAGGAGAGAGAGTGAGGGAGGTCAGAGAGAGGGAGTGAGAGCGAGGGAGGTCAGTGAGGGGGAAAGAGTGCGAATGTGGTAAGAGAGAGGGCGAGAGAGTGAGGGAAGTCAGAGAGAGTAGAGAGAGCGAGGGAGGTCAGAGAGAGCGAAGGAGGTCAGATAGTGTGAGGGAGAGCGAATGAGGGAGGTCAGAGAGGGAGAGCTAGCGAGGTAGGTCAGAGAGAGGGAGGGGTTGATAGCGAAGGAGGTCAGAGAGAGGGTGGTCCGAGAGAGGGAGGGAGGCTAGAGAGAGGGAGGTCAGAGAGAGGGAGGGAGAGAAAGCGAGGGAGGTCAGAGAGAGGGAGGGAGAGAGAGCGTGGGAGGTCCGAGAGAGCGAAGGTGGTCAGAGAGAGGGAGAGAGTGCGAATGAGGTAAGAGATAGGGAGAGAGAGTGAGGGAGGTCAGAGAGAGTAGAGAGAGCGAGGGAGGTCAGAGAGAGCGAAGGAGGTCAGATAGTGTGAGGGAGAGCGAGTGAGGGAGGTCAGAGAGGGAGAGATAGCGAGGTAGGTCAGAGAGAGGGAGGGGTTGATAGCGAAGGTGTTCAGAGAGAGGGTGGTCCGAGAGAGGGAGGGAGGCTAGAGAGAGGGAGGTCAGAGAGAGGGAGGGAGAGAAAGCGTGGGAGGTGCGAGAGAGCAGAGGAGGTCAGAGAGAGGGAGGGAGAGAGAGTGAGGTAGGTCAGAGAGAGGGAGGGAGGACAGAGAGAGAGAGGGAGAGAGAGCGAGGGAGAGAGAGCAAAGGGTGGGATTAGTGAAGTCAGATCCTTTTTGAGCAGTGGGGACACGATGGACTGAATGATCTCCTTCTGTGCTGTAGAAACCTACAGGTCGATGGATCAGAGTGAGAGAGATCAGAGGGAGTGAGAGAGATCAAAGACAGTGAGGGAAGGAGGTCAGAACGAGAGAGCGAGGGAGGACAGAGAGAGAGCGAGGGAGGTCAGAGAGGGAGAGAGAGTGAGGGAGGTCAGAGAGAGGGAGGGAGAGCGAGCAAGGGTGGTCAGAGAGAGGGAGAGAGAGCAAGGGAGGTCAGAGAGAGGTAGGGAGAGCGATGGAGGTCAGAGAGAGGGAGAGAGAGGGAGGGAGGTCAGTGAGATGGAGAGGGAGCGAATGAGGTCAGAGAGAGTGAGGGAGGTCAGAGAGAGGAGAGAGAGTGAGGGAGGACAGAAAGCAGGAGGGAGAGAGAAGGAGGGAGATCACAGAGTGGGAGGGAGCTCAGAGAGAGGGAGGGAGAGAGAGTGAGGGAGGTCAGAGAGAGGGAGGGAAAGTGAGCGAGGGAGGTCAGAGAGAGGGAGGGAGTGAGGGAGGGAGGTCAGAGAAGTGATTGGGAGAGAGCAAGGGAGGTCAGAGAGAGCGAGGGAGGTCAGAGAGAGCGATGGAGGTCAGTGAGTGGGAGGGAGAGAGAGCGAGGGAGGTCAGAGAGAGGGAGGGATTGAAAGCGAGGGAGGTTGAGAGAGCGACGGAAGTCTGATAGAGAGAGGGAATGAGAGTGAGGGAGATCAGAGGGAGGGAGGTCAGAGAGAGGGAGGTCAGTGAGAGGGAGGGAGACAGTGCGAGAGATGTCATAGAGATGAACGGAGAGAAGTGAGAGAGGACAGAAAGCAGGAGGGAGAGAGAAAGAGGGAGATCAGAGAGTGGGAGGGAGGTCAGAGAGAGGGAGGGAGAGAGAGTGACGGAGGTCAGAGAGACGGACGGAGAGAGAGCTAGGGTCAGAGCGAGGGAGGTCAGAGAGAGGCTGGGAGGTCAGAAAGAGGGAAGGTGAGAGAGGGAGGGAGGTCAGAGAGAAGGAGGGATGTCACTGAAAGGGAGGTAAAGGAAGGAATAGAGAGCGAGGGCGGTCAAAGAGAGCGAGGGAGGTCAGAGAGAGGGAGGGAAAGTGAGCGAGGGAGGTCAGAGAGAGGGAGGGAGTGAGGGAGGGAGGTCAGAGAGAGGGAGGGAGAGAGAGCAAGGGAGATCAGAGAGCGAGGGAGGGAGAGAGAGAGAGGGAGGTCAGAGAGAAGGAGAGAGAGTGAGGGAGGTCAGAGAGAGGGAGTGAGGGCGAGGGAGGTCAGTGAGGGGGAAAGAGTGCGAATGAGGTAAGAGAGAGGGCGAGAGAGTGAGGGAGGTCAGAGAGAGTAGAGAGAGCGAGGGAGGTCAGAGAGAGCGAAGGAGGTCAGATAGTGTGAGGGAGAGCGAATGAGGGAGGTCAGAGAGGGAGAGCTAGCGAGGTATGTCAGAGAGAGGGAGGGGTTGATAGCGAAGGTGTTCAGAGATAGGGTGGTCCGAGAGAGGGAGGGAGGCTAGAGAGAGGGAGGTCAGAGAGAGGGAGGGAGAGAAAGCGAGGGAGGTCAGAGAGAGGGAGGGAGAGAGAGCGTGGGAGGTCCGAGAGAGCGAAGGAGGTCAGAGAGAGGGAGGGAGAGAGAGCGAGGGAGGTCAGAGAGAGGGAGGGAGGACAGAGAGAGAGAGGGAGAGAGAGCGAGGGAGAGAGAGCAAGGGAGGGATTAGTGAAGTCAGATCCTTTTTGAGCAGTGGGGACACGATGGACTGAATGATCTCCTTCTGTGCTGTAGAAACCTACAGGTCGATGGATCAGAGTGAGAGAGATCAGAGGGAGTGAGAGAGATCAAAGACAGTGAGGGAAGGAGGTCAGAACGAGAGAGCGAGGGAGGACAGAGAGAGAGCGCGGGAGGTCAGAGAGAGGGAGAGAGAGCGAGGGAGGTCAGAGAGAGTGAGGGAGAGCGAGCGAGGGTGGTCAGAAAGAGGGAGAGAGAGCAAGGGAGGTCAGAGAGAGGTAGGGAGAGCGATGGAGGTCATAGAGAGGGAGAGAGAGGGAGGGAGGTCATTGAGATGGAGAGGGAGCGAATGAGGTCAGAGAGAGTGAGGGAAGTCAGAGAGAGGAGAGAAAGCGAGGGAGGACAGAAAGCAGGAGGGAGAGAGAAGGAGGGAGATCAGAGAGTGGGAGGGAGGTCAGAGAGAGAGAGGGAGAGAGAGTGAGGGAGGTCAGAGAGACGGAGGGAGAGAGAGCTAGGGAGGTCAGAGCGAGGGAGGTCAGAGAGAGGCAGGGAGGTCAGAAAGAGGGAGGGATGTCAGTGAGAGGGAGGGAAAGGGAGGGAGTGAGAGCGAGAGCGGTCAAAGAGAGCGAGGGAGGTCAGAGAGAGGGAGGGTGAGAGCAAGGGAGGTAGAGAGAGCGAGGGAGGTCAGAGAGAGGGAGGGAAAGTGAGCGAGGGAGGTCAGAGAGAGGGAGGGTGAGAACAAGGGATGTAGAGAGAGCGAGGGAGGTCAGAGAGAGGGAGGGAGGTCAGAGAGAGAGAGGGAGAGAGAGTGAGGGAGGTCAGAGAGACGGACGGAGAGAGAGCGAGGGAGGTCAGAGCGAGGGAGGTCAGAGAGAGGCTGGGAGGTCAGAAAGAGGGAGGGTGAGGGAGGGAGGGAGGTCAGAGAGAAGGAGGGATGTCACTGAAAGGGAGGTAAAGGAAGGGATAGAGAGCGAGGGCGGTCAAAGAGAGCGAGGGAGGTCAGAGAGAGGGAGGGTGAGAGCAAGGGAGGGAGAGAGAGTGAGGGAGGTCAGACAGAGGGAGGGAAAGTGAGCGAGGGAGGTCAGAGAGAGGGAGGGAGTGAGGGAGGGAGGTCAGAGAGAGGGAGGGAGAGAGAGCAAGGGAGATCAGAGAACGAGGGAGGGAGAGAGAGAGAGGGAGGTCAGAGAGGAGAGAGAGTGAGGGAGGTCAGAGAGAGGGAGTGAGAGCGAGGGAGGTCAGTGAGGGGGAAAGAGTGCGAATGAGGTAAGAGAGAGGGCGAGAGAGTGAGGGAGGTCAGAGAGAGTAGAGAGAGCGAGGGATGTCAGAGAGAGCGAAGGAGGTCAGATAGTGTGAGGGAGAGCGAATGAGGGAGGTCAGAGAGGGAGAGCAAGCGAGGTAGGTCAGAGAGAGGGACGGGTTGATAGTGAAGGAGGTCAGAGAGAGGGTGGTCCGAGAGAGGGAGGGAGGCTAGAGAGAGGGAGGTCAGAGAGAGGGAGGGAGAGAAAGCGAGGGAGGTCAGAGAGAGGGAGGGAGAGAGAGCGTGGGAGGTCCGAGAGAGCGAAGGTGGTCAGAGAGAGGGAGAGAGTGCGAATGAGGTAAGAGATAGGGAGAGAGAGTGAGGGAGGTCAGAGAGAGTAGAGAGAGCGAGGGAGGTCAGAGAGAGCGAAGGAGGTCAGATAGTGTGAGGGAGAGCGAGTGAGGGAGGTCAGAGAGGGAGAGATAGCGAGGTAGGTCAGAGAGAGGGAGGGGTTGATAGCGAAGGTGTTCAGAGAGAGGGTGGTCCGAGAGAGGGAGGGAGGCTAGAGAGAGGGAGGTCAGAGAGAGGGAGGGAGAGAAAGCGTGGGAGGTGCGAGAGAGCAGAGGAGGTCAGAGAGAGGGAGGGAGAGAGAGCGAGGTAGGTCAGAGAGAGGGAGGGAGGACAGAGAGAGAGAGGGAGAGAGAGCGAGGGAGAGAGAGCAAGGGAGGGATTAGTGAAGTCAGATCCTTTTTGAGCAGTGGGGACACGATGGACTGAATGATCTCCTTCTGTGCTGTAGAAACCTACAGGTCGATGGATCAGAGTGAGAGAGATCAGAGGGAGTGAGAAAGATCAAAGACAGTGAGGGAAGGAGGTCAGAACGAGAGAGCGAGGGAGGACAGAGAGAGAGCGAGGGAGGTCAGAGAGAGGGAGAGAGAGCGAGGGAGGTCAGAGAGAGGGAGGGAGAGCGAGCGAGGGTGGTCAGAGAGAGGGAGAGAGCGCAAGGGAGGTCAGAGAGAGGTAGGGAGAGCGATGGAGGTCAGAGAGAGGGAGAGAGAGGGAGGGAGGTCAGTGAGATGGAGAGGGAGCGAATGAGGTCAGAGAGAGTGAGGGAGGTCAGAGAGAGGAGAGAGAGTGAGGGAGGACAGAAAGCAGGAGGGAGAGAGAAGGAGGGAGATCACAGAGTGGGAGGGAGCTCAGAGAGAGGGAGGGAGAGAGAGTGAGGGAGGTCAGAGAGATGGAGGGAGAGAGAGCTAGGGAGGTCAGAGCGAGGGAGGTCAGAGAGAGGCAGGGAGGTCAGAAAGAGGGAGGGTGAGAGAGGGACGGAGGACAGAGAGAGGGAGGGATGTCAGTGAGAGGGAGGGAAAGGGAGGGAGTGAGAGCGAGAGCGATCAAAGAGAGTGAGGGAGGTCAGAGAGAGGGAGGGTGAGAGCAAGGGAGGTAGAGAGAGCGAGGGAGGTCAGAGAGAGGGAGGGAAAGTGAGCGAGGGAGGTCAGAGAGAGGGAGGGAGTGAGGGAGGGAGGTCAGAGAAGTGAGGGGGAGAGAGCAAGGGAGGTCAGAGAGAGCGAGGGAGGTCAGAGAGAGCGATGGAGGTCAGTGAGTGGGAGGGAGAGAGAGCGAGGGAGGTCAGAGAGAGGGAGGGATTGAAAGCGAGGGAGGTTGAGAGAGCGACGGAAGTCTGATAGAGAGAGGGAATGAGAGTGAGGGAGATCAGAGGGAGGGAGGTCAGAGAGAGGGAGGTCAGTGAGAGGGAGGGAGACAGTGCGAGAGATGTCATAGAGATGAACGGAGAGAAGTGAGAGAGGACAGAAAGCAGGAGGGAGAGAGAAAGAGGGAGATCAGAGAGTGGGAGGGAGGTCAGAGAGAGGGAGGGAGAGAGAGTGACGGAGGTCAGAGAGACGGACGGAGAGAGAGCTAGGGTCAGAGCGAGGGAGGTCAGAGAGAGGCTGGGAGGTCAGAAAGAGGGAAGGTGAGAGAGGGAGGGAGGTCAGAGAGAAGGAGGGATGTCACTGAAAGGGAGGTAAAGGAAGGAATAGAGAGCGAGGGCGGTCAAAGAGAGCGAGGGAGGTCAGAGAGAGGGAGGGAAAGTGAGCGAGGGAGGTCAGAGAGAGGGAGGGATTGAGGGAGGGAGGTCAGAGAGAGGGAGGGAGAGAGAGCAAGGGAGATCAGAGAGCGAGGGAGGGAGAGAGAGAGAGGGAGGTCAGAGAGAAGGAGAGAGAGTGAGGGAGGTCAGAGAGAGGGAGTGAGGGCGAGGGAGGTCAGTGAGGGGGAAAGAGTGCGAATGAGGTAAGAGAGAGGGCGAGAGAGTGAGGGAGGTCAGAGAGAGTAGAGAGAGCGAGGGAGGTCAGAGAGAGCGAAGGAGGTCAGATAGTGTGAGGGAGAGCGAATGAGGGAGGTCAGAGAGGGAGAGCTAGCGAGGTATGTCAGAGAGAGGGAGGGGTTGATAGCGAAGGTGTTCAGAGATAGGGTGGTCCGAGAGAGGGAGGGAGGCTAGAGAGAGGGAGGTCAGAGAGAGGGAGGGAGAGAAAGCGAGGGAGGTCAGAGAGAGGGAGGGAGAGAGAGAGCGTGGGAGGTCCGAGAGAGCGAGGGAGGTCGGAGAGAGGGAGGGAGAGAGAGCGAGGGAGGTCAGAGAGAGGGAGGGAGGACAGAGAGAGAGAGGGAGAGAGAGCGAGGGAGAGAGAGCAAGGGAGGGATTAGTGAAGTCAGATCCTTTTTGAGCAGTGGGGACACGATGGACTGAATGATCTCCTTCTGTGCTGTAGAAACCTACAGGTCGATGGATCAGAGTGAGAGAGATCAGAGGGAGTGAGAGAGATCAAAGACAGTGAGGGAAGGAGGTCAGAACGAGAGAGCGAGGGAGGACAGAGAGAGAGCGAGGGAGGTCAGAGAGAGGGAGAGAGAGCGAGGGAGGTCAGAGAGAGGGAGGGAAAGTGAGCGAGGGAGGTCAGAGAGAGGGAGGGAGTGAGGGAGGGAGGTCAGAGAAGTGAGGGGGAGAGAGCAAGGGAGGTCAGAGAGAGCGAGGGAGGTCAGAGAGAGCGATGGAGGTCAGTGAGTGGGAGGGAGAGAGAGCGAGGGAGGTCAGAGAGAGGGAGGGATTGAAAGCGAGGGAGGTTGAGAGAGCGACGGAAGTCTGATAGAGAGAGGGAATGAGAGTGAGGGAGATCAGAGGGAGGGAGGTCAGAGAGAGGGAGGTCGGTGAGAGGGAGGGAGACAGTGCGAGAGATGTCATAGAGATGAACGGAGAGAAGTGAGAGAGGACAGAAAGCAGGAGGGAGAGAGAAAGAGGGAGATCAGAGTGTGGGAGGGAGGTCAGAGAGAGGGAGGGAGAGAGAGTGACGGAGGTCAGAGAGACGGACGGAGAGAGAGCTAGGGTCAGAGCGAGGGAGGTCAGAGAGAGGCTGGGAGGTCAGAAAGAGGGAAGGTGAGAGAGGGAGGGAGGTCAGAGAGAAGGAGGGATGTCACTGAAAGGGAGGTAAAGGAAGGAATAGAGAGCGAGGGCGGTCAAAGAGAGCGAGGGAGGTCAGAGAGAGGGAGGGAAAGTGAGCGAGGGAGGTCAGAGAGAGGGAGGGAGTGAGGGAGGGAGGTCAGAGAGAGGGAGGGAGAGAGAGCAAGGGAGATCAGAGAGCGAGGGAGGGAGAGAGAGAGAGGGAGGTCAGAGAGAAGGAGAGAGAGTGAGGGAGGTCAGAGAGAGGGAGTGAGGGCGAGGGAGGTCAGTGAGGGGGAAAGAGTGCGAATGAGGTAAGAGAGAGGGCGAGAGAGTGAGGGAGGTCAGAGAGAGTAGAGAGAGCGAGGGAGGTCAGAGAGAGCGAAGGAGGTCAGATAGTGTGAGGGAGAGCGAATGAGGGAGGTCAGAGAGGGAGAGCTAGCGAGGTATGTCAGAGAGAGGGAGGGGTTGATAGCGAAGGTGTTCAGAGATAGGGTGGTCCGAGAGAGGGAGGGAGGCTAGAGAGAGGGAGGTCAGAGAGAGGGAGGGAGAGAAAGCGAGGGAGGTCAGAGAGAGGGAGGGAGAGAGAGCGTGGGAGGTCTGAGAGAGCGAAGGAGGTCAGAGAGAGAGAGGGAGAGAGAGCGAGGGAGAGAGAGCAAGGGAGGGATTAGTGAAGTCAGATCCTTTTTGAGCAGTGGGGACACGATGGACTGAATGATCTCCTTCTGTGCTGTAGAAACCTACAGGTCGATGGATCAGAGTGAGAGAGATCAGAGGGAGTGAGAGAGATCAAAGACAGTGAGGGAAGGAGGTCAGAACGAGAGAGCGAGGGAGGACAGAGAGAGAGCGCGGGAGGTCAGAGAGAGGGAGAGAGAGCGAGGGAGGTCAGAGAGAGGGAGGGAGAGCGAGCGAGGGTGGTCAGAGAGAGGGAGAGAGTGCAAGGGAGGTCAGAGAGAGGTAGGGAGAGCGATGGAGGTCATAGAGAGGGAGAGAGAGGGAGGGAGGTCATTGAGATGGAGAGGGAGCGAATGAGGTCAGAGAGAGTGAGGGAAGTCAGAGAGAGGAGAGAAAGCGAGGGATGACAGAAAGCAGGAGGGAGAGAGAAGGAGGGAGATCAGAGAGTGGGAGGGAGGTCAGAGAGAAAGAGGGAGAGAGAGTGAGGGAGGTCAGAGAGACGGACGGAGAGAGAGCTAGGGAGGTCAGAGTGAGGGAGGTCAGAGAGAGGCAGGGAGGTCAGAAAGAGGGAGGGATGTCAGTGAGAGGGAGGGAAAGGGAGGGAGTGAGAGCGAGAGCGGTCAAAGAGAGCGAGGGAGGTCAGAGAGAGGGAGGGTGAGAGCAAGGGAGGTAGAGAGAGCGAGGGAGGTCAGAGAGACGGAGGGAAAGTTAGCGAGGGAGGTCAGAGAGAGGGAGGGTGAGAACAAGGGATGTAGAGAGAGCGAGGGAGGTCAGAGAGAGGGAGGGAAAGTGAGCGAGGGAGGTCTGAGAGAGGGAGCGAGTGAGGGAGGGAGGTCAGAGAGAGGGAGGGAGAGGGAGCGAGGGATGTCAGAGACCGAGGGAAGGAGAGAGAGTGAGGGAGGTCAGAGAGAGGGAGTGAGAGCGAGGGAGGTCAGTGAGGGGGAGAGAGTGCGAATGAGGTAAGAGAGAGGGAGAGAGAGTGAGGGAGCTCAGAGAGAGTAGACAGAGCGAGGGAGGTCAGAGAGAGCGAAGGAGGTCAGATAGTGTGAGGGAGAACGAGTGAGGGAGGTCAAAGAGGGAGAGCTAGCGAGGTAGGTCAGAGAGAGGGAGGGGTTGATAGCGAAGGTATTCAGAGAGAGGGAGGTCCGCGAGAGGGAGGGAGGCTAGAAAGAGGGAGGTCAGAGAGAGGGAGGGAGAGAGAGCGTGGGAGGTCAGAGAGACGGAGGGAGAGAGAGCGTGCGAGGTCCGAGAGAGCGAAGGAGGTCAGAGAGAGGGAGGGAGAGAGAGCGAGGGAGGTCAGAGAGAGGGAGGGAGGACAGAGAGAGAGAGGGAGAGAGAGGGAAAGAGAGAGAGCAAGGGAGGGATTAGTGAAGTCAGATCCTTTGTGAGCAGTGGGGACACGATGGACTGAATGATCTCCTTCTGTGCTGTAGAAACCTACAGGTCGATGGATCAGAGTGAGAGAGATCAGAGGGAGTGAGAGAGATCAAAGAAAGTGAGGGAAGGAGGTCAGAACGAGAGAGCGAGGGAGGACAGAGAGAGAGCGAGGGAGGTCAGAGAGAGGGAGAGAGAGCGAGGGAGGTCAGAGAGAGGGAGGGAGAGCGAGCGAGGGTGGTCACAGAGAGGGAGAGAGAGCAAGGGAGGTCAGAGAGAGGGAGGGAGAGTGATGGAGGCCAGAGAGAGGGAGAGAGAGGGAGGGAGGTCAGTGAGATGGAGAGGGAGCGAATGAGGTCAGAGAGAGTAAGGGAGGTCAGAGAGAGGAGAGAGAGCGAGGGAGGTCAGAGAGGGAGAGAAAGTGATCGAGGTCAGAGAGAGCGCGGGAGTTAGAGCGAGGGTGGTCAGAGAGACGGAGGGAGAGAGCGAGGGAGGTCATCGAGATTAGGGAGAGAGAGCGAGGGAGGTCAGAGAGAGGGAGGGAGAGAGAGCGAGGGAGGTCAGAGAGTAAGAGGGAGAGTTAGCGAGGGAGGTCAGAGAGAGGGAGAGAGAGCAAGGGAGGTCAGAGAGAGGGAGGGAGAGAGAAGGAATGAGGTCAGAGAGAGGGAAGGAGAGAGAGCGAGTGAGGGGAAGAGAGCGAGGGAGGTCAGAGAGACCGAGGGAGAGAGTGAGGGATGTCACAGAAAGCGAGGGAGAGAGAGACAGCGAGGGAGGTCAGAGAGAGGGAGGAAGAGAGACGGAGGGAGGTCAGAGAGAGGGAGGTCCAAGCGAGGGAGGGTGGCTGGAGAGAGGCAGGTCAGAGAGAGGGAGGGAGAGAGAGCGAGGGAGGTCTGAGAGAGGGAGGGAGAGAGTGATGGAGGTCAGAGAGAGGGTGGGAGAGAGAGCGAGGGAGGTCAGAGAGAGGAAGGGAGGTCAGAAATAGAGACAGAGTGAGAGAGAGGGAGGGAGAGGGAGTGAGGGAGGGCACAGAGAGCTAGGGAGGTCAGAGAGGCAGGGTGAGAGATGGAGGGAGAGAGAGCGAAGTAGGCCTGAGAGAAGGGGGTGGGAGAGCGAGGGATGTCAGAGAGAGGGAGGGAGAGAGAGCGAGGGAGGTCAGAGAGTAGGAGGGAGACCGAGTGAAGGAGGTCAGAGAGAGGGACAAAGAGAGAGAAAGGGAGGAAAGAGAGAGGGAGGTAGAGAGAGCGACGGAGGTCAGAGAGAGGGATGGAGAGAGAGTGAGAGAGCGAAGGACGTCAGAGAGAGGGAAGGAGAGAAAGCGAGGGAGGTCAGAGAGAGGAAGATAGAGCGAGCGAGGGTGGTCAGAGAGTGAGAGGGAGGTCAGAGAGAGAGGGGGAAGAAGAGACCGAGGAAGGTCAGAGAGAGGGAGGGAGAGAGAGTGAGGGATGTGAGAGAGAGGGAGTGAGAGAGAGTGAGGGAGGTCAGAGAGAGGGAGGGTGAGAGAGTGAGGGAGCTAAGAGAGAGAGAAGGACAGAATGAGGGAGGTCAGAGAGAGTGAGGGAGGTCAGAGCGAGCGATGGAGGAAAGTGAGTGGGAGGGAGAAAGAGTGAGGGAGGTCAGTGAGAGGGAGGGAGTGACAGCGAGGGAGGTTGAGGGAAGTCCGAGAGAGGTAAGGAGTGAGAGTGAGGGAGGTCAGGGGGAGGGAGTTCAGAGAGAGGGAGGTCAGAGAGAGAGAGGGAAGAAGAGAGCGAGGGAGGTCAGAGAGAGGGAGGGAGAGAGAGCAAGGGATGTGAGAGAGAATGAGTGAGGGAGAGCGAGGGAGGTCAGAAAGAGGGAGGGAGAGAGTGAGGGAAGACAGTGAGAGGGAGGGAGAGAGAGCAAGGGAGGTCAGAGACAGGGAGGGAGAGAGATCGAGGGAGGTCAGAGAGAGGGAGGGAGAGAGCGAGGGAAGTCAGTGAGAGGGAGGGAGAGAGAGCGAGGGAGGTAAGAGCGAGTAGGGAGGTCAGAGAGAGCGATGGATATCAGTGAGTGGGAGGGAGAGAAAGCGAGGGAGGTCAGAGAGAAGGAGGGAGTGAGAGCGAGGGAAGTCCGAGAGAGGGAGGGAGTGAGAGTGAGGGAGGTCAGAGGGAGGGAGGTCAGAGAGAGGGAGGTCAGAGAGAGGGAGGGAAAGAGTGCGAGGGAGGTCATAGAGAGGAACGGAGAGTGAGAGAGGGAGGTCAGAGAGAACGAGGGAGGTCAGAGAGAGCGAGGGAGGGAGAGAACGAGTGAGGTCAGAGAGAGGGAGGCAGAGCGAGCAATGGAGGTCATTTAGAGTGAGGGAGAGCGAGTGAGGGAGGACAGAGAGAGAGGAAGAGCTAACGAGGTAGAACAGAGAGGGGGTGGGCTTGATAGCGAAGGAGGTCAGAGAGAGGGAGGGAGAGAGAGGGAGGGAGGTCAGAGAGACGGAGGGAGAGAGAGGGAGGGAGGTCAGAGAGAGGGAGGTCTGAGAGAGGGTTGGAGGCTAGAGAGAGTCAGGTCTGAGAGAGGAAGGGAGAGAGTGATGGAGGTCAGAGAGAGGGAGGGAGAGAGCGAGGGAAGACAGTGAGAGGGAGGGAGAGAGAGCGAGGGAGGTAAGAGAGAGGGAGGGAGAGAGAGCGAGGGAGGTCAGAGCGAGTAGGGAGGTCAGAGAGAGCGATGGAGAACAGTGAGTGGGAGGGAGAGAAAGCGAGGGAGGTCAGAGAGAGTGAGGGATGTCAGAGCGAGCGATGGAGGTCCGTGAGTGGGAGGGAGAAAGAGCGAGGGAGGTCAGTGAGAGGGAGGGAGTGACAGCGAGGGAGGTTGAGGGAAGTCCGAGAGAGGTAAGGAGTGAGAGTGAGGGAGGTCAGGGGGAGGGAGTTCAGAGAGAGGGAGGTCAGAGAGAGAGGGAAGAAGAGAGCGAGGGAGGTCAGAGAGAGGGAGGGAGAGAGAGCAAGGGATGTGAGAGAGAATGAGTGAGGGAGAGCGAGGGAGGTCAGAAAGAGGGAGGGAGAGAGATCGAGGGAGGTAAGAGAGAGCGAGGGAGGTCAGAGAGAGCGAGGGAGGGAGAGAACGAGCGAGTTCAGAGAGAGGGAGGCAGAGCGAGCGATGGAGGTCATTTAGAGTGAGGGAGAGCGAGTGAGGGAGGACAGAGAGAGAGGAAGAGCTAACGAGGTAGAACAGAGAGGGGGTGGGCTTGATAGCGAAGGAGGTCAGAGAGAGGGAGGGAGAGAGAGGGAGGGAGGTCAGAGAGAGGGAGGGAGAGAGAGGGAGGGAGGTCAGAGAGAGGGAGGTCAGATAGAGCGTTGGAGGCTAGAGAGGGGCAGGTCTGAGAGAGGGAGGGAGAGAGTGATGGAGGTCAGAGAGAGGGAGGGAGGGAGAGCGAGGGAGGTCAGAAAGAGGGAGGGAGAGAGCGAGGGAAGACAGTGAGAGTGAGGGAGAGAGAGCAAGGGTGGTCAGAGACAGGGAGGGAGAGAGATCGAGGGAGGTCAGAGAGAGGGAGGGAGAGAGCGAGGGAAGTCAGTGAGAGGGAGGGAGAGAGAGCGAGGGAGGTAAGAGAGAGGGAGGGAGAGAGAGCGAGGGAGGTCAGAGCGAGTAGGGAGGTCAGAGAGAGCGATGGAGAACAGTGAGTGGGAGGGAGAGAAAGCGAGGGAGGTCAGTGAGAGGGAGGGAGTGAGAGCGAGGGAGGTCAGAGGGAGGGAGGTCAGAGAGAGGGAGGTCAGAGAGAGGGAGGGAAAGAGTGTGAAGGAGGTCATAGAGAGGAACGGAGAGAGAGCGAAGGAGGTCAGAGAGAGCGAGAAAGGGAGAGAACGAGTGAGGTAAGAGAGAGGGAGGCAGAGTGGGCGATGGAGGTCATTTAGAGTGAGGGAGAGCGAGTGAGGGAGGACAGAGAGAGAGGAAGAGCTAACGAGGTAGAACAGAGAGGGGGTGGGCTTGATAGCGAAGGAGGTCAGAGAGAGGGAGGGAGAGAGAGGGAGGGAGGTCAGTGATAGGGAGGGAGAGAGAGGGAGGGAGGTCAGAGAGAGGGAGGTCCGAGAGAGGGTGGGAGGCTAGAGAGAGGCTGGTCAGAGAGAGGGAGGGAGAGAGAGGGAGGGAGGTCAGAGAGATGGAGGTCCGAGAGTGGGAGGGAGGCTACAGAGAGGCAGGTCAGAGAAAGGGAGGGAGGCTAGAGAGAGGCAGGTCAGAGGGAGGGAGAGAGAGTGAGGGAGGTCGGAGAGAGGGAGGGAGAGAGAGCGAGGGATGTCAGAGAGTGGGAGGGAGACTGAGTGAAGGAGGTCAGAGAGAGGGACGAAGAGAGAGAGAGGGAGGACAGAGAGAGGGAGGGAGAGAGAGCGACGGAGGTCAGAGGGATGGAGAGAGAGTGAGAGAGCGAAGGACGTCAGAGAGAGGGAAGGAGAGAAAGCGAGGGAGGTCAGAGAGAGGAAGGTAGAGCAAGCGAGGAAGGTCAGAGAGTGAGAGGGAGGTCAGAGAGAGGGAGGTCAGAGTGAGAGGGATGAAAAGAGCGAGGGAGGTCAGAGAGAGGGAAGCAGAGCAAGCGATGGACTTCATTTAGAGTAAGGGAGAGCGAGTGAGGGAGGACAGAGAGAGAGGAAGAGCTAACGAGGTAGAACAGAGAGAGGGTGGGCTTGATAGCGAAGGAGGTCAGAGAGAGGGAGGGAGAGAGAGCGTGGGAGGTCAGAGAGAGGGAGGGAGAGAGAGGGAGGGAGGTCAGAGAGAGGGAGGTCTGAGAGAGGGTTGGAGGCTAGAGAGAGGCAGGTCTGAGAGAGGGAGGGAGAGAGTGATGGAGGTCAGAGAGAGGGAGGGAGAGAGAGCGAGGGAGGTCAGAGAGAGGGAGGGAGGGAGAGCAAGGGAGGTCAGAAAGAGGGAGGGAGAGAGCGAGGGAAGACAGTGAGAGTGAGGGAGAGAGAGCAAGGGTGGTCAGAGACAGGGAGGGAGAGAGGTCGAGGGAGGTCAGAGAGAGGGAGGGAGAGAGCGAGGGAAGTCAGTGAGAGGGAGGGAGAGAGAGAGAGGGAGGTAAGAGAGAGGGAGGGAGAGAGAGCGAGGGAGGTCAGAGCGAGTAGGGAGGTCAGAGAGAGCGATGGAGAACAGTGAGTGGGAGGGAGAGAAAGCGAGGGAGGTCAGAGAGAGGGAGGGAGTGAGAGCGAGCGAAGTCCGAGAGAGGGAGGGAGTGAGAGTGAGGGAGGTCAGAGGGAGGGAGGTCAGAGAGAGGGAGGTCAGAGAGAGGGAGGGAAAGAGTGTGAAGGAGGTCATAGAGAGGAACGGAGAGAGAGCGAGCGAGGTCAGAGAGAGCGAGAAAGGGAGAGAACGAGTGAGGTAAGAGAGAGGGAGGCAGAGTGAGCGATGGAGGTCATTTAGAGTGAGGGAGAGCGAGTGAGGGAGGACAGAGAGAGAGGAAGAGCTAACGAGGTAGAACAGAGAGGGGGTGGGCTTGATAGCGAAGGAGGTCAGAGAGAGGGAGGGAGAGAGAGGGAGGGAGGTCAGAGAGAGGGAGGGAGAGAGAGGGAGGGAGGTCAGAGAGAGGGAGGTCAGAGTGATGGTGGGAGGCTACAGAGAGGCAGGTCAGAGAAAGGGAGGGAGGCTAGAGAGAGGCAGGTCAGAGGGAGGGAGAGAGAGTGAGGGAGGTCGGAGAGAGGGAGGGAGAGAGAGCGAGGGATGTCAGAGAGTGGGAGGGAGACTGAGTGAAGGAGGTCAGAGAGATGGACCAAGAGAGAGAGAGGGAGGACAGAGAGAGGGAGGGAGAGAGAGCGACGGAGGTCAGAGGGATGGAGAGAGAGTGAGAGAGCGAAGGACGTCAGAGAGAGGGAAGGAGAGAAAGCGAGGGAGGTCAGAGAGAGGAAGGTAGAGCAAGCGAGGAAGGTCAGAGAGTGAGAGGGAGGTCAGAGAGAGGGAGGTCAGAGAGAGAGGGAAGAAAAGAGCGAGGGAGGTCAGAGAGAGGGAAGCAGAGCAAGCGATGGAGTTCATTTAGAGTGAGGGAGAGCGAGTGAGGGAGGACAGAGAGAGAGGAAGAGCTAACGAGGTAGAACAGAGAGAGGGTGGGCTTGATAGCGAAGGAGGTCAGAGAGAAGGAGGGAGGGAGAGGGTGGGAGGCTAGAGAGAGGCAGGTCAGAGAGAGGGAGTGTGAGAGAGGGAGGGAGGTAAGAGAGAGGGAGGTCCGAGAGAGGGAGGGAGGCTGCAGAGAGGCAGGTCAGAGAAAGGGAGGGAGGCTAGATAGAGGCAGGTCAGAGGGAGGGAGAGAGAGTGAGGGAGGTCGGAGAGAGGGCGGGAGAGAGTGATGGATGTCAGAGAGTGGGAGGGAGAGAGAGAGAGGGAGGTCAGAGAGAGGGAGAGAGAGAGGGAGGGAGGTCAGAATGATGGAGAGTGAGTGAGGGAGGTCAGAGAGATTAGGGAGAGAGAGCGAGGGAGGTCAGAGAGAGGGAGGGAGAGAGAGCGAGGGAGGTCCGAGATTGGGTGGGAGTTCGAGCGAGGGAGGTCAGGGAGAGGGGGAGAGAGCAAAGGAGGTCAGAGAGAGGGAGGGATAGAGAAGGAGGGAGGTCCGAAAGAGGGAGGGAGAGAGAGCGAGGGAGGGGGAGAGAGCGAGGGAGGTCAGAGAGAGGGAGGGAGAGTGAGCAAGGGATGTCAGAGATAGCGAGGCTGGGAGAGTGAGAGAGGGAGGTCAGAGAGAGCGAGGGAGGTCAGAGAGAGTGAGGGAGGGAAAGAACGAGGGAGGTCAGAGAGAGGGAGGGAGAGCGAGCGATGGAGGTCATTTAGAGTGAGGGAGAGCGAGTGAGGGAGGACAGAGAGAGAGGAAGAGCTAACGAGGTAGAACAGAGAGGGGGTGGGCTTGATAGCGAAGGAGGTCAGAGAGAGGGAGGGAGAGAGAGGGAGGGAGGTCAGAGAGAGGGAGGTCCGAGAGAGGGAGGGAGGCTAGAGAGAGGCTGGTCAGAGAGAAGTAGCGAGGCTAGAGTGAGGCAGGTCAGAGGGAGGGAGAGAGATCAAGGGAGGTCAGAGAGAGGGAGGGAGAGAGCGAGGGAAGTCAGTGAGAGGGAGGGAGAGAGAGCGAGGGAGGTCAAGAGTGGGAGGGAGAATGAGTGAAGGAGGCCAGAGAGTGGGATGGAGAGAGAGCGAGGCAGGACAGAGAGAGGGAGGGAGAGAGAGCGACGGAGGTCAGAGAGAGGGATGGAGAGAGAGTGAAAGAGCGAAGGACATCAGAGAGAGGAAAGGAGCGAAAGCGAGGGAGGTCAGAGAGAGGAAGGGAGAGCGAGCGATGGAGGTCAGAGAGTGAGAAGGAGGTCAGAGAGAGAGAGGGAAGTAGAGAGCGAGGGAGGTCAGAGAGAGGGAGTGAGAGAGAGCAAGGGAGGTCAAAGAGTTAGAGGGAGAGAGCAAGGGAAGTCAGTGAGAGGGAGGGCGAGAGTGCGAGGGATGTCAGAGAGAGGGAGCGAGAGAGAGCGAGGAATGTCAGAGAGGGAGAGAGAGCGAGGGAGGTGAGAGAGAGCGATGGAGGTCCGAGAGTGGGAGGGAGAGAGAGCGAGGGATGACAGAGAGAGGGACAGAGTGAGAGTGAGGGAGGTTGAGAGAGCGAGGGAAGTCCGAGAGAGTGAGGGAGTGAGAGTGAAGGAGGTCAGAGGGAGGGAGGTCAGAGAGAGGGAGGTCAGAGAGGGAGGGAGAGGGGCGAGGGAGGTCATAGAGGGTAATATAGAGAGAGAGAGGGAGGTTAGAGAGAGGGATGGAGAGAGTGAGGGAGGTCAGAGAGAGAAATGGAGATAGAGTGAGAGAGCGAAGGACATCAGAGGGAGGGAAGGAGAGAAAGCGAGGGAGGTCAGAGAGAGGAAGGGAGAGCGAGCGAGGGAAGTCAGTGATAGGGTGGGAGAGAGAGTGAGGGAGGTCAGAGAGAGGGAGGGAGAGAGCGAGAGAGGTCAGAGAAAGGGAGGGAGAGAGAGCGAGGGAGGTCAGAGAGAGAGAGGGAGGTCACAGATAGCGATGGGGGTCACTGAGTGGGAGGGAGAGAGATCGAGGGAGGTCAGAGAGAGGGAGGGAGTGAAAGCGAAGGAGGTTGAGAGAGTGACGGAAGTCCGAGAGTGAGAGGGAGTGAGAGTGAGGGAGATCAGAGGGAGGGAGGTCAGAGAGAGGGAGGTCAGAGAGAGGGAGGGAGAGAGTGCGAGGGAGGTCATAGAGAGGGAGGGAGAGTGAGCGACGGAGGTCAGAGAGACGGAGGGAGAGAGAGCTAGGGAGGTCAGAGCGAGGGAGGTCAGAGAGAGCCAGTGAGGTCAGAAAGAGGGAGAGTGAGAGAGGGAGGGATGTCAGAGATAGGGAGGGATGTCAGTGAGAGGGAGGGAAAGGGAGGGAGAGAGAGCGAGGGTGGTCAAAGAGAGCGAGGGAGGTCAGAGAGAGGGAGGGTGAGAGCAATGGAGGGAGAGAAAGCAAGGGAGGTCAGGGAGAGGGAGGGAGAGTGAGCGACGGAGGTCAGAGAGAGGGAGGGAGAGAGGGAGGGAGGTCAGAGAGATGGAGGGAGAGAGAGCGAGGGAGGTTAGAGAGATGGAGAGAGAATAATGGAGGTCAGAGAGAGGGAGTGAGAGCGAGGGAGGTCAGTGAGGTGGAGAGAGAGCGAATGAGGTCAGAGAGAGGGAGAGAGAGTGAGGGAGGTCAGAGAGAGGAGAGAGAGCGAGGGAGGTCAGAGAGAGCGAGGGAGGTCAGATAGTGTAAGGGAGAGCGAGTGAGGGAGGTCAGGGAGTGAGAGCTAGCAAGGTAGGTCAGAGAGAGGGAGGGGTTGATAGCGAAAGTGTTCAGAGAGAGGGAGGTTCGAGAGAGGGAGGGAGGCTCGAGAGAGGGAGGTCAGAGAGAGGGAGGGAGAGAGAGCGAGGGAGGTCAGAGAGAGCGAGGGAGGGAGAGAACGAGTGAGGTCAGAGAGAGGGAGGCAGAGCGAGCGATGGAGGTCATTTAGAGTGAGGGAGAGCGAGTGAGGGAGGACAGAGAGAGAGGAAGAGCTAACGAGGTAGAACAGAGAGGGTTTGGGCTTGATAGCGAAGGAGGTCTGAGGGAGGGAGCGAGAGAGTGGGAGGGAGGTCAGAGAGAGGGAGGGAGAGAGAGGGAGGGAGGACAGGGAGGTCTGAGAGAGGGTGGGAGACTAGAGAGAGGCAGGTCAGGTAGTGGGAGGGAGAGAGAGTGAGGGAGGTCAGAGAGAGGGAGGTCCGAGAGAGGCAGGTCAGAGAAAGGGAGGGAGGCTAGAGAGAGGCAGGTCAGAGGGAGGGAGGTCAGAGAGAGAGAGGGAAGAAGAGAGCGAGGGAGGTCAGAGAGAGGGAGGGAGAGAGAGTGCGGGATGTGAGAGAGAGGGAGTGAGAGAGAGCGAGGGAGGTCAGAGAGAGGGAGGGGAGAGAGCGAGAGAGATCAGAGAGAGGGATGCAGAGAGAGTGAGAGAGCGAAGGACGTCAGAGAGAGGGAAGGAGAGAAAGCGAGGGAGGTCAGAGAAAGGAAGGTAGAACGAGCGAGGGAAGTCAGAGAGTGAGAGGGAGGTCAGAGAGTGAGAGGGAAGAAGAGAGCGAGGGAGGTCAGAGAGAGGGAGGGAGAGAGAGTGCGGAATGTGAGAGAGAGGGAGTGAGAGAGAGCGAGGGAGTTCAGAGAGAGGGAGGGAGAGAGAGCGAGGGAGGACAGAGACAGGGAAGGGGAGAGAGAGGGAGGTCAGAGAAAGGGTGGGAGAGAGAACGAGGGAGGTCAGAGAGAGTGAGGGAGGTCAGAGCGAGCAATGAATGTCAGTGAGTGGGAGGGAGAGAGAGCGAGGGAGGTCAGAGAGAGGGAGGGAGTGAGAGCGAGGGAGGTTGAGGGAAGTCCGAGAGAGGTAGGGAGTGAGAGTGAGGGAGGTCAGAGGGAGGGAGGTCAGAGAGAGGGAGGTCAGAGGGAGGGAGGTCAGAGAGAAAGAGGGAAGAAGAGAGCGAGGGAGGTCAGAGAGAGGGAGGGAGAGAGAGCGAGGGAAGTGAGAGAGAGGGAGGGAGAGAGAGCAAGGGAGGTCAGAGAGAGGGAGGGAGAGAGAGTGAGGGAGGTCAGAGAGAGGGAGGGAGAGAGCGAGGGAAGTCAGTGAGAGGGAGGGAGTGAGAGCGAGGGAGGTCAGAGAGAGGGAGGGAGAGAGAGGGAGGGAGGTCAGAGAGAGGGAGGTCTGAGAGAGGGTGGGAGGCTAGATAGAGGCAGGTCAGAGGGAGGGTGAGAGAGTGAGGGAGGTCGGAGAGAGGGCGGGAGAGAGTGATGGCTGTCAGAGAGTGGGAGGGAGAGAGAGAGAGGGAGGTCAGAGAGAGGGAGAGAGAGAGCAAGGGTGGTCAGAAAGATGGAGAGAGAGTGAGGGAGGTCAGAGAGATTAGGGAGAGAGAGCGAGGGAGGTCAGAGAGAGGGAGGGAGAGAGAGCGAGGGAGGTCCGAGATTGGGAGGGAGTTCGAGCGAGGGAGGTCAGAGAGAGGGGGAGAGAGCAAAGGAGGTCAGAGAGAGGGAGGGATAGAGAAGGAGGGAGGTCCGAGAGAGGGAGGGAGAGAGAGCGAGGGAGGTCAGAGAGAGGGAGGGAGAGTGAGCGAGGAATGTCACAGATAGCGAGTCCGGGAGAGTGTGCGAGGGAGGTCAGAGAGAGCGAGGGAGGTCAGAGAGAGCGAGGGAGGGAGAGAACGAGGGAGGTCAGAGAGAGGGACGGAGAGCGAGTGATGGAGGTCATTTAGAGTGAGGCAGAGCGAGTGAGGGAGGACAGAGAGAGAGGAAGAGCTAACGAGGTAGAACAGAGAGGGGGTGGGCTTGATAACGAAGGAGGTCAGAGAGAGGGAGGGAGAGAGAGGGAGGGAAGTCAGAGAGAGGGAGGGAAAGAGAGGGAGGGAGGTCAGAGAGAGGGAGGTCCGAGAGAGGGAGGGTGGCTAGAGAGAGGCAGGTCAGAGAGAAGTATCGAGGCTAGAGTGAGGCAGGTCAGAGGGAGGAAGAGAGAGCGAGGGAGGTCAGAGAGAGGGAGGGAGAGAGAGCGAGGGAGGTCAGAGAGAGGGAGGGAGAGAGTGAGGGAGGTCAGAGAGAGAGAGGGAGGGAGAGTGAGGGAGGTCAGAGAGACGGAGGGAGAGAGAGCGAGGGACATCAAGAGAGTGAGGGAGAGTGAGTGAAGGAGGTCAGAGAGTGGGACAGAGAGAGAGCGAGGCAGGACAGAGAGAGAGAGGGAGGGAGAGAGAGCGACAGAGTTCAGAGAGAGGGATGGAGAGAGAGTGAGAGAGCGAAGGACGTCAGAGAGAGGGAAGGAGAGAAAGCGAGGGAGGTCAGAGAGAGGAAGGGAGAGCGAGCGATGGAGGTCAGAGAGTGAGAGAGGTCAGAGAGAGAGAGAGGGAAGTAGAGTGCGAGGGCGGTCAGAGAGAGGGATGGAGAGAGAGCGAGTGAGGAGAGAGAGAGGGAGTGAGAGAGAGCGAGGGAGGTCAGAGAGTTAGAGGGAGAGGGCAAGGGAAGTCAGTGAGAGGGAGGGCGAGAGAGCGAGGGAGGTCAGAGAGAGGGAGCGAGAGAGAGCGAGGGATGTCAGAGAGGGAGAGAGAGCGAGGGAGGTAAGAGAGGGAGAGAGAGCGAAGAGGTCAGAGACAGCTATGGAGGTCCAAGAGTGGGAGGGAGAGAGAGCGAGGGATGACAGAGAGAGGGAGGGAGAGAGCGAGGGAGGTTAGAGAGAGAAAACGAGAGAGAGTGAGAGAGCGAAGGACATCAGAGGGAGGGAAGGAGAGAAAGCGAGGGAGGTCAGAGAAAGGGAGGGAGTGAAAGCGAGGGAGGTTGAGAGAGTGACGGAGGTCCGAGGGTGAGAGGGAGTGAGAGTGAGGGAGATCAGAGGGAGGGAGGTCAGAGAGAGGGAGGTCAGAGAGTGGGAGGGAGAGAGTGCGAGGGAGGTCATAGAGAGGAACGGAGAGAGAGGGTGGGAGGACAGAAAGCAGGAGTGAGAGAGAAGGAGGGATGTCAGAGATTGGGAGGGAGGTCAGAGAGAGGGAGGGACAGAGAGTGAGGGAGGTCAGAGAGACGGAATGAGAGAGAGCTAGGGAGGTCAGAGCGAGGGAGGTCAGAGAGAGGCGGGGAGGTCAGAAAGAGGGAGGGTGAGAGAGGGAGGGAGGTCAGAGAGAGGGAGGGATGTCAGTGAGAGGGAGGGAAAGGGAGGGAGAGAGAGCAAGGGTGGTCAAAGAGAACGAGGGAGGTCAGAGAGAGGGAGGGTGAGAGCAATGGAGGGAGAGAGAGCAAGGGAGGTCAGAGAGAGAGAGGGAGAGTGAGCGAGGGAGGTCAGAGAGAGGGAGGGAGAGAGGGAGGGAGGTCAGAGAGAGGGAGGGTGAGAGTGCGAGGGAGGTCAGAGAGCGAGGGTGGGAGAGAGAGCGAGTGAGGTTAGAGAGAAGGAGAGAGAGTGATGGAGGTCAGAGAGAGGGAGAGAGAATAAAGGAGGTCAGAGAGAGGGAGTGAGAGCGAGGGAGGTCAGTGAGGTGGAGAGAGAGCGAATGAGGTCAGAGAGAGGGAGAGTGAGGGAGGTCAGAGAGAGTAGAGAGAGCGAGGGAGGTCAGAGAGAGCGAGGGAGGTCAGATAGTGTGAGGGAGAGCGAGTGAGGGAGGTCAGAGAGTGAGAGCTAGCGAGGTAGGTCAGAGAGAGGGAGGGGTTGATAGCGAAGGTGTTCAGAGAGAGGGAGGTCCGAGAGAGGGAGGGAGGCTTGAGAGAAGGAGGTCAGAGCGAGGGAGGTCAGAGAGAGCGAGGGAGGTAAGAGAGAGGGAGGGAGAGAGAGCGAGGGAGGTCAGAGAGAGGGTGGGAAAGAGCGAGGGAGGTCAGAGAAAGGGAGGGAGAGAGAGCGAGGGAGGTCAGAGCCGGTAGGGAGGTCAGAGAGAGCGATGGAGGTCAGTGAGTGGGAGGGAGAGAAAGGGAGGGAGGTCAGAGAGAGGAAGGGAGTGAGGGCGAGGGAAGTCCGAGAGAGGGAAGGAGTGAGAGTGAGGGAGGACAGAGGGAGGGAGGTCAGAGAAAGGAAGGGAAAGAATATGTGGGAGGTCATAGAGAGGAACGGAGAGAGAGCGAGGGAGGTCAGAGGGAGCGAGGGAGGTCAGAGAGAGGGAGGCAGAGCGAGCGATGGAGGTCATTAAGAGTGAGGGTGAATGAGTGAGGGAGGAAAGAGAGAGAGGAAGAGCTAATGAGGTAGAACAGAGAGGGGGTGGGCTTGATAGCGAAGGTGGTCAGACAGAGGGAGGGAGAGAGAGGGAGGGAGGTCAGAGAGAGAGGGAGGGAGGTCAGAGAGAGGGAGGTCTGAGAGAGGGTGGGAGGCTAGAGAGAGGCAGGTCAGAGAGAGGGAGGGTGAGAGAGGGAGGGAGGTCTGAGAGAGGGTGGGAGTGAGAGCGAGGGAAGTCCGAGAGAGGGAAGGAGTGAGAGTGAGGGAGGTCAGAGGGAGGGAGATCAGAGAGAGGAAGGGAAAGAATATGTGGGAGGTCATAGAGAGGAACGGAGAGAGAGCGTGGGAGGTCAGAGGGAGCGAGGGAGGTCAGAGAGAGGGAGGCAGAGCGAGCGATGGAGGTCATTAAGAGTGAGGGTGAATGAGTGAGGGAGGAAAGAGAGAGAGGAAGAGCTAATGAGGTAGAACAGAGAGGGGGTGGGCTTGATAGCGAAGGTGGTCAGACAGAGGGAGGGAGAGAGAGGGAGGGAGGTCAGAGAGAGAGGGAGGGAGGTCAGAGAGAGGGAGGTCTGAGAGAGGGTGGGAGGCTAGAGAGAGGCAGGTCAGAGAGAGGGAGGGTGAGAGAGGGAGGGAGGTCTGAGAGAGGGTGGGAGTGAGAGCGAGGGAAGTCCGAGAGAGGGAAGGAGTGAGAGTGAGGGAGGTCAGAGGGAGGGAGGTCAGAGAGAGGAAGGGAAAGAATATGTGGGAGGTCATAGAGAGGAACGGAGGGAGAGCGAGGGAGGTCAGAGAGAGGGAGGCAGAGCGAGCGATGGAGGTCATTAAGAGTGAGGGTGAATGAGTGAGGGAGGAAAGAGAGAGAGGAAGAGCTAATGAGGTAGAACAGAGAGGGGGTGGGCTTGATAGCGAAGGTGGTCAGACAGAGGGAGGGAGAGAGAGGGAGGGAGGTCAGAGAGAGAGGGAGGGAGGTCAGAGAGAGGGAGGACTGAGAGAGGGTGGGAGGCTAGAGAGAGGCAGGACAGAGAGAGGGAGGGTGAGAGAGGGAGGGAGGTCAGAGAGAGGGAGGTCCGAGAGAGGGAGGGAGGCCACAGAGAGGCAGGTCAGAGAAAAGGAGGGAAGCTAGAGAGAGGCAGGTCAGAAGGAGGGAGAGAGAGTGAGGGAGGTCGGAGAGAGGGCGGGAGAGAGTGATGGATGTCAGAGAGGGGGAGGGAGAGAAAGCGAGGGAGGTCAGAGAGAGGGAGAGAGAGAGCGAGGGAGGTCAGATAGTGTGAGGGAGAGTGAGTGAGTGAGGTCAGGGAGGGAGAGCTAGCGAGGTAGGTCAGAGAGAGGGAGGGGTTGATAGCGAAGGAGTTCAGAGAGAGGGAGGTCCGAGAGAGGGAGGAAGGTTAGAGAGAGGCAGGTCAGAGGGAGGGAGAGAGAGCGAGGGAGTTCCAAGAGAGAGAGGGAGAGAGTGATGGAGGTCAGAGAGAGGGAGGGAGAGAGAGCGAGGGAGGTCAGAGAGAGGGAGGGAGAGAGTGAGTGAGGTCAGAGAGAAAAAGGGAGGGAGAGTGAGGGAGCTCCGAGAGAGGGAGGGAGAGAGAGCGAGGGATGACAGAGAGAGGGAGGGAGAGAGCGAGGGAGGTTAGAGAGAGAAAACGAGAGAGAGTGAGAGAGCGAAGGACATCAGAGGGAGGGAAGGAGAGAAAGCGAGGGAGGTCAGAGAAAGGGAGGGAGTGAAAGCGAGGGAGGTTGAGAGAGTGACGGAGGTCCGAGGGTGAGAGGGAGTGAGAGTGAGGGAGATCAGAGGGAGGGAGGTCAGAGAGAGGTCGGTCAGAGAGTGGGAGGGAGAGAGTGTGAGGGAGGTCATAGAGAGGAACGGAGAGAGAGGGTGGGAGGACAGAAAGCAGGAGTGAGAGAGAAGGAGGGATGTCAGAGAGTGGGAGGGAGGTCAGAGAGAGGGAGGGACAGAGAGTGAGGGAGGTCAGAGAGACGGAATGAGAGAGAGCTAGGGAGGTCAGAGCCAGGGAGGTCAGAGAGAGGCAGGGAGGTCAGAAAGAGGGAGGGTGAGAGAGGGAAGGAGGTCAGAGAGAGGGAGGGATGTCAGTGAGAGGGAGGGAAAGGGAGGGAGAGAGAGCAAGGGCGGTCAAAGAGAACGAGGGAGGTCAGAGAGAGGGAGGGTGAGAGCAATGGAGGGAGAGAGAGCAAGGGAGGTCAGAGAGAGGGAGGGAGAGTGAGCGAGGGAGGTCAGAGAGAGGGAGGGAGAGAGGGAGGGAGGTCAGAGAGAGGGAGGGTGAGAGTGCGAGGGAGGTCAGAGAGCGAGGGTGGGAGAGAGAGCGAGTGAGGTTAGAGAGAAGGAGAGAGAGTGATGGAGGTCAGAGAGAGGGAGAGAGAATAAAAGATGTCAGAGAGAGGGAGTGAGAGCGAGGGAGGTCAGTGAGGTGGAGAGAGAGCGAATGAGGTCAGAGAGAGGGAGAGAGAGTGAGGGAGGTCAGAGAGAGTAGAGAGTGCGAGGGAGGTCAGAGAGAGCGAGGGAAGTCAGATAGTGTGAGGGAGAGTGAGTGAGGGAGGTCAGGGAGTGAGAGCTAGCGAGGTAGGTCAGAGAGAGGGAGGGGTTGATAGCGAAGGTGTTCAGAGAGAGGGAGGTCCGAGAGAGGGAGGGAGGCTCGAGAGAAGGAGGTCAGAGCGAGGGAGGTCGGAGAGAGCGAGGGAGGTCAGAGAGAGGGAGGGAGAGAGAGCGAGGGAGGTCAGAGAGAGGGAGTGAGAGAGAGCGAGGGAGGTCAGAGAGAGGGTGGGAGAGAGCGAGGGAGGTCAGAGAAAGGGAGGGAGAGAGAGCGAGGGAGGTCAGAGCCAGTAGAAAGGTCAGAGAGAGCGATGGAGGTCAGTGAGTGGGAGGGAGAGAAAGGGAGGGAGGTCCGAGAGAGGAAGGGAGTGAGAGCGAGGGAAGTCCGAGAGAGGGAAGGAGTGAGAGTGAGGGAGGTCAGAGGGAGGGAGGTCAGAGAGAGGAAGGGAAAGAATATGTGGGAGGTCATAGAGAGGAACGGAGAGAGAGCGAGGGAGGTCAGAGGGAGCGAGGGAGGTCAGAGAGAGGGAGGCAGAGCGAGCGATGGAGGTCATTAAGAGTGAGGGTGAATGAGTGAGGGAGGAAAGAGAGAGAGGAAGAGCTAATGAGGTAGAACAGAGAGGGGGTGGGCTTGATAGCGAAGGTGGTCAGACAGAGGGAGGGAGAGAGAGGGAGGGAGGTCAGAGAGAGAGGGAGGGAGGTCAGAGAGACGGTGGTCTGAGAGGGGGTGGGAGGCTATAGAGAGCAGGTCAGAGAGAGGGAGGGTGAGAGAGGGAGGGAGGTCAGAGAGAGGGAGGGAGTGAGAGCGAGGGAAGTCCGAGAGAGGGAAGGAGTGAGAGTGAGGGAGGTCAGAGGGAGGGAGGTCAGAGAGAGGAAGGGAAAGAATATGTGGGAGGTCATAGAGAGGAACGGAGAGAGAGCGAGGGAGGTCAGAGGGAGCGAGGGAGGTCAGAGAGAGGGAGGCAGAGCGAGCGATGGAGGTTATTAAGAGTGAGGGTGAATGAGTGAGGGAGGAAGGAGAGAAAGGAAGAGCTAATGAGGTAGAACAGAGAGGGGGTGGGCTTGATAGCGAAGGTGGTCAGACAGAGGGAGGGAGAGAGAGGGAGGGAGGTCAGAGAGAGAGGGAGGGAGGTCAGAGAGAGGGAGGTCTGAGAGAGGGTGGGAGGCTAGAGAGAGGCAGGTCAGAGAGAGGGAGGGTGATAGAGGGAGGGAGGTCAGAGAGAGGGAGGTCCGAGAGAGGGAGGGAGGCCACAGAGAGGCAGGTCAGAGAAAAGGAGGGAGGCTAGAGAGAGGCAGGTCAGAGGGAGGGAGAGAGAGTGAGGGAGGTCGGAGAGAGGGCGGGAGAGAGTGATGGATGTCAGAGAGGGGGAGGGAGAGAAAGCGAGGGAGGTCAGAGAGAGGGAGAGAGAGAGTGAGGGAGGTCAGATAGTGTGAGAGAGAGTGAGTGAGTGAGGTCAGGGAGGGAGAGCTAGCGAGGTAGGTCAGAGAGAGGGAGGGGTTGATAGCGAAGGAGTTCAGAGAGAGGGAGGTCCGAGAGAGGGAGGAAGGTTAGAGAGAGGCAGGTCAGAGGGAGGGAGAGAGAGCGAGGGAGGTCCAAGAGAGAGAGGGAGAGAGTGATGGAGGTCAGAGAGAGGGAGGGAGAGAGAGCGAGGGAGGTCAGAGAGAGGGAGGGAGAGAGTGAGTGAGGTCAGAGAGAAAAAGGGAGGGAGAGTGAGGGAGGTCCGAGAGAGGGAGGGAGAGAGTGCGAGGGAGGTCAAGAGTGGGAGGAAGAGTGAGTGAAGGAGGTCAGAGAGTGGGACGTTTAGAGAGCGAGGCAGGACAGAGAGAGGGAGGGAGAGAGAGCGAGGGAGGTAAGAGAGAGGGAGGGAGAGAGCGAGGGAAGTCAGTGAGAGGGAGGGAGAGAGGGAGGGAGGTCAGAGAGAGGGAGGGTGAGAGTGCGAGGGAGGTCAGAGAGCGAGGGTGGGAGAGAGAGCGAGTGAGGTTAGAGAGAAGGAGAGAGAGTGATGGAGGTCAGAGAGAGGGAGTGAGAGCGAGGGAGGTCAGTGAGGTGGAGAGAGAACGAATGAGGTCAGAGAGAGGGAGAGAGAGTGAGGGAGGTCAGAGAGAGTAGAGAGAGCGAGGGAGGTCAGAGAGAGCGAGGGAGGTCAGATAGTGTGAGGGAGAGCGAGTGAGGGAGGTCAGAGAGTGAGAGCTGGCGAGGTAGGTCAGAGAGAGGGAGGGGTTGATAGCGAAGGTGTTCAGAGAGAGGGAGATCCGAGAGAGGGAGGGAGGCTCGAGAGAAGGAGGTCAGAGCGAGGGAGGTCAGAGAGAGCGAGGGAGGTCAGAGAGAGGGAGGGAGAGAGAGCGAGGGAGGTCAGAGCCGGTAGGGAGGTCAGAGAGAGCGATGGAGGTCAGTGAGTGGGAGGGAGAGAAAGGGAGGGAGTTCAGAGAGAGGAAGGGAGTGAGAGCGAGGGAAGTCCGAGAGAGGGAAGGAGTGAGAGTGAGGGAGGTCAGAGGGAGGGAGGTCAGAGAGAGGAAGGGAAAGAATATGTGGGAGGTCATAGAGAGGAACGGAGAGAGAGCGAGGGAGGTCAGAGGGAGCGAGGGAGGTCAGAGAGAGGGAGGCAGAGCGAGCGATGGAGGTCATTAAGAGTGAATGCGAATGAGTGAGGGAGGAAAGAGAGAGAGGAAGAGCTAATGAGGTAGAACAGAGAGGGGGTGGGCTTGATAGCGAAGGTGGTCAGACAAGGGAGGGAGAGAGAGGGAGGGAGGTCAGAGAGAGAGGGAGGGAGGTCAGAGAGAGGGAGGTCTGAGAGAGGGTGGGAGGCTAGAGAGAGGCAGGTCAGAGAGAGGGAGGGTGAGAGAGGGAGGGAGGTCAGAGAGAGGGAGGGAGTGAGAGTGAGGGAAGTCCAAGAGAGGGAAGGAGTGAGAGTGAGGGAGGTCAGAGGGAGGGAGGTCAGAGAGAGGAAGGGAAAGAATATGTGGGAGGTCATAGAGAGGAACGGAGAGAGAGCGAGGGAGGTCAGAGAGAGGGAGGCAGAGCGAGCGATGGAGGTCATTAAGAGTGAGGGTGAATGAGTGAGGGAGGAAAGAGAGAGAGGAAGAGCTAATGAGGTAGAACAGAGAGGGGGTGGGCTTGATAGCGAAGGTGGTCAGACAGAGGGAGGGAGAGAGAGGGAGGGAGGTCAGAGAGAGAGGGAGGGAGGTCAGAGAAAGGGAGGTCTGAGAGAGGGTGGGAGGCTAGAGAGAGGCAGGTCAGAGAGAGGGAGGGTGAGAGAGGGAGGGAGGTCAGAGAGAGGGTGGGAGTGAGAGCGAGGGAAGTCCAAGAGAGGGAAGGAGTGAGAGTGAGGGAGGTCAGGGGGAGGGAGGTCAGAGAGAGGAAGGGAAAGAATATGTGGGAGGTCATAGAGAGGAACGGAGAGAGAGCGAGGGAGGTCAGAGGGAGCGAGGGAGGTCAGAGAGAGGGAGGCAGAGCGAGCGAAGGAGGTCATTAAGAGTGAGGGTGAATGAGTGAGGGAGGAAAGCGAGAGAGGAAGAGCTAATGAGGTAGAACAGAGAGGGGGTGGGCTTGATAGCGAAGGTGGTCAGACAGAGGGAGGGAGAGAGAGGGAGGGAGGTCAGAGAGAGAGGGAGGGAGGTCAGAGAGAGGGAGGACTGAGAGAGGGTGGGAGGCTAGAGAGAGGCAGGTCAGAGAGAGGGAGGGTGAGAGAGGGAGGGAGGTCAGAGAGAGGGAGGTCCGAGAGAGGGAGGGAGGCCACAGAGAGGCAGGTCAGAGATAAGGAGGGAGGCTAGAGAGAGGCAGGTCAGAGGGAGGGAGAGAGAGTGAGGTAGGTCGGAGAGATGGCGGGAGAGAGTGATGGATGTCAGAGAGGGGGAGGGAGAGAAAGCGAGGGAGGTCAGAGAGAGGGAGAGAGAGAGTGAGGGAGGTCAGATAGTGTGAGGGAGAGTGAGTGAGTGAGGTCAGGGAGGGAGAGCTAGCGAGGTAGGTCAGAGAGAGGGAGGGGTTGATAGCGAAGGAGTTCAGAGAGAGGGAGGTCCGAGAGAGGGAGGAAGGTTAGAGAGAGGCAGGTCAGAGGGAGGGAGAGAGAGCGAGGGAGGTCCAAGAGAGAGAGGGAGAGAGTGATGGAGGTCAGAGAGAGGGAGGGAGAGAGAGCGAGGGAGGTCAGAGAGAGGGAGGGAGAGAGTGAGTGAGGTCAGAGAGAAAAAGGGAGGGAGAGTGAGGGAGGTCCGAGAGAGGGAGGGAGAGAGAGCGAGGGATGACAGAGAGAGGGAGGGAGAGAGCGAGGGAGGTTAGAGAGAGAAAACGAGAGAGAGTGAGAGAGCGAAGGACATCAGAGGGAGGGAAGGAGAGAAAGCGAGGGAGGTCAGAGAAAGGGAGGGAGTGAAAGCGAGGGAGGTTGAGAGAGTGACGGAGGTCCGAGGGTGAGAGGGAGTGAGAGTG
Organism: Carcharodon carcharias; assembly: GCF_017639515.1. Taxonomy (NCBI): domain Eukaryota; kingdom Metazoa; phylum Chordata; class Chondrichthyes; order Lamniformes; family Lamnidae; genus Carcharodon; species Carcharodon carcharias. The sequence goes on from NC_054474.1 coordinate 100,838,961, forward strand.
AGGGAGATCAGAGGGAGGGAGGTCAGAGAGAGGGAGGTCAGAGACTGGGAGGGAGAGAGTGCGAGGGAGGTCATAGAGAGGAACGGAGAGAGAGGGTGGGAGGACAGAAAGCAGGAGTGAGAGAGAAGGAGGGATGTCAGAGAGTGGGAGGGAGGTCAGAGAGAGGGAGGGACAGAGAGTGAGGGAGGTCAGAGAGACGGAATGAGAGAGAGCTAGGGAGGTCAGAGCCAGGGAGGTCAGAGAGAGGCAGGGAGGTCAGAAAGAGGGAGGGTGAGAGAGGGAGGGAGGTCAGAGAGAGGGAGGGATGTCAGTGAGAGGGAGGGAAAGGGAGGGAGAGAGAGCAAGGGCGGTCAAAGAGAACGAGGGAGGTCAGATAGAGGGAGGGTGAGAGCAATGGAGGGAGAGAGAGCAAGGGAGGTCAGAGAGAGGGAGGGAGAGTGAGCGAGGGAGGTCAGAGAGAGGGAGGGAGAGAGGGCCGGAGGTCAGAGAGAGGGAGGGTGAGAGTGCGAGGGAGGTCAGAGAGCGAGGGTGGGAGAGAGAGCGAGTGAGGTTAGAGAGAAGGAGAGAGAGTGATGGAGGTCAGAGAGAGGGAGAGAGAATAAAAGAGGTGAGAGAGAGGGAGTGAGAGCGAGGGAGGTCAGTGAGGTGGAGAGAGAGCGAATGAGGTCAGAGAGAGGGAGAGAGAGGGAGGAAGGTCAGAGAGAGGGAGGTCCGAGAGAGGGAGGGAGGCCACAGAGAGGCAGGTCAGAGAAAAGGAGGGAGGCTAGAGAGAGGCAGGTCAGAGGGAGGGAGAGAGAGTGAGGTAGGTCGGAGAGAGGGCGGGAGAGAGTGATGGATGTCAGAGAGGGGGAGGGAGAGAAAGCGAGGGAGGTCAGAGAGTGGGAGAGAGAGAGCGAGGGAGGTCAGATAGTGTGAGGGAGAGTGAGTGAGTGAGGTCAGGGAGGGAGAGCTAGCGAGGTAGGTCAGAGAGAGGGAGGGGTTGATAGCGAAGGAGTTCAGAGAGAGGGAGGTCCGAGAGAGGGAGGAAGGTTAGAGAGAGGCAGGTCAGAGGGAGGGATAGAGAGCGAGGGAGGTCCAAGAGAGAGAGGGAGAGAGTGATGGAGGTCAGAGAGAGGGAGGGAGAGAGAGCGAGGGAGGTCAGAGAGAGGGAGGGAGAGAGTGAGTGAGGTCAGAGAGAAAAAGGGAGGGAGAGTGAGGGAGGTCCGAGAGAGGGAGGGAGAGAGAGCGAGGGAGGTCAAGAGTGGGAGGAAGAGTGAGTGAAGGAGGTCAGAGAGTGGGACGTTTAAAGAGCGAGGCAGGACAGAGAGAGGGAGGGAGAGAGAGCGAGGGAGGTAAGAGAGAGGGAGGGAGAGAGCGAGGGAAGTCAGTGAGAGGGAGGGAGAGAGAGCGAGGGAGGTCAGAGAGAGGGAGTGAGAGAGAGCGAGGGAGGTCAGAGAAAGGCAGGGAGAGAGAGCGAGGGAGGTCAGAGCGAGTAGAGAGGTCAGAGAGAGCGATGGAGGTGAGTGAGTGGGAGGGAGAGAAAGGGAGAGAGGTCAGAGAGAGGAACGGAGTGAGAGCAAGGGAAGTCCGAGAGAGGGAGGGAGTGAGAGTGAGGGAGGTCAGAGGGAGGGAGGTCAGAGAGAGGCAGGGAGAGAGAGGGAGGGAAAGAGTGTGAGGGAGGTCATAGAGAGGAACGGAGAGAGAGCGAGGGAGGTCAGTGAGAGCGAGGGAGGTCAGAGAGAGCGAGGGAGGGAGAGAACGAGTGAGGTCAGAGAGAGGGAGGCAGAGTGAGCGATGGAGGTCATTTAGAGTGAGGGAGAGCGAGTGAGGGAGGACAGAGAGAGAGGAAGAGCTAACGAGGTAGAACAGAGAGGGGGTGGGCTTGATAGCGAAGGAGGTCAGAGAGAGGGAGCGAGAGAGAGGGAGGGAGGTCAGAGAGTGGGAGGTCTGAGAGAGGGTGGGAGGCTAGAGAGAGGCAGGTCAGAGGGAGGGAGGGAGAGAGAGGGAGGGAGGTCAGAGAGAGGGAGGTCCGAGAGTGGGAGGGAGGCTACAGAGAGGCAGGTCAGAGAAAGGGAGGGTGGCTAGAGAGAGGAAGGTCAGAGGGAGGGAGAGAGAGTGAGGGAGGTCGGAGAGAGGGCGGGAGAGAGTGATGGATGTCAGAGAGTGTGAGGGTGAGAGATTGAGGGAGGTCAGAGAGAGGGAGAGAGAGAGCGAGGGAGGTCAGAAAGATGGAGAGAGAGTGAGGGAGGTCAGAGAGATTAGGGAGAGAGAGCGAGAGAGGTCAGAGAGAGGGAGGGAGATAGAGCGAGGGAGGTCCGAGATTGGGAGGGAGTTCGAGCGAGGGAGGTCAGAGAGAGGGGGTGAGAGCAAAGGAGGTCAGAGAGAGGGTGGGATAGATAAGGAGGGAGGTTCGAGAGAGGTATGGAAGAGAGAGCGAGGGAGGGGGAGAGAGCGAGGGAAGTCAGAGATTGGGAGGGAGAGAGAGGGAGGGCTGTCACAGATAGCGAGGCCGGGAGAGTGTGCGAGGGAGGTCAGAGCGGGCGAGGGAGGTCAGAGAGAGCGAGGGAGGGAGACAATGAGGGAGGTCAGAGAGAGGGAGGGAGAGCGAGCGATGGAGGTCATTTAGAGTGAGGGAGAGCGAGTGAGGGAGGACAGAGGGAGAGGAAGAGCTAACGAGGTAGAACAGAGAGGGGGTGGGCTTGATAGCGAAGGAGGTCAGAGAGAGGGAGGGAGAGAGAGGGAGGGAGGTCAGAGAGAGGGAGGTCCGAGAGATGGAGGGAGGCTAGAGAGAGGCAGGTCAGAGAGAAGGAGCATGGCTAGAGTGAGGCATGTCAGAGGGAGGGAGAGAGAGCGAGGGAGGTCCGAGAGAGAGAGGGAGAGAGTGATGGAGGTCAGAGAGAGGGAGGGAGAGAGTGAGGGAGTTCAGAGAGAGTGAGGGAGGGATAGGGAGGGAGGCCAGAGGGAGGGAGGGAGAGAGATCGAGGGAGGTCAAGAGTGGGAGGGAGAGTGAGTGAACGAGGTCAGAGAGTGGGACGGAGAGAGAGCGAGGCAGGACAGAGAGAGGGAGGGAGAGAGAGCGACGGAGGTCAGAGAGAGGGATGGAGAGAGAGTGAGAGAGCGAAGGACGTCAGAGAGAGGGAAGGAGAGAAAGCGAGGGAGGTCAGAGAGAGGGAGGGAGAGAGAGCGAGGGAGGAGAGAGTGAGGCAGTGAGAGAGTGCGAGGGAGGTCAGAGAGTTAGAGGGAGAGAGCAAGGGAAGTCAGTGAGAGGGAGGGCGAGAGAGTGAGGGAGGTCAGAGAGAGGGAGCGAGAGAGAGCGAGGGATGTCAGAGAGGGAGAGAGAGCGAGGGAGGTAAGAGAGGGAGAGAGAGCGAGGGAGGTCAGAGAGAGCGATGGAGGTCAGAGAGTGGGAGGGAGAGAGAGCGAGGGATGACAGAGAGAGGGAGGGAGTGAGAGTGAAGGAGGTCAGAGGGAGGGAGGTCAGAGAGAGGGAGGTCAGAGAGAGGGAGGGAGAGGGGTGAGGGAGGTCATAGAGAGTAATACAGAGAGAGAGAGGGAGGTCAGAGAGAGGGAGGGAGAGAGCGAGGGAGGTCAGAGAGAGGGATGGAAAGAGAGTGAGAGAGTGAAGGACATCAGAGGGAGGGAAAGAGAGAAAGCGAGGGAGGTCAGAGAGAGGAAGGGAGAGTGAGCGAGGGAAGTCAGTGATAGGGAGGGAGAGCGAGTGAAGGAGGTCTGTGAGAGGGAGGGAGAGAGAGCGATGGAGGTCAGAGAGAGGGAGGGAGAGAGCGAGGGAGGTCAGAGAAAGGGAGGGAGAGAGAGCGAGGGAGGTCAGAGAGAGCGAGGGAGGTCAGAGAGAGCGAGGGAGGTCAGTGAGTGGCAGGGAGAGAGATCGAGGGAGGTCAGAGAGAGGGAGGGAGTGAAACGAGGGAGGTTGAGAGAGTGACGGAAGTCCAAGAGAGAGAGGGAGTGAGAGTGAGGGAGATCAGAGGGAGGGAGGTCAGAGAGAGGGTGGTCAGAGAGAAGGAGGGAGAGAGTGCGAGGGAGGTCATAGAGAGGAAAGGAGAGAGAGGGAGTGAGGACAGGAAGCAGGAGGGAGAGAGAAGGAGGGAGGTCAGAGAGTGGGAGGGAGGTCAGAGAGAGGGAGGGAGAGAGAGTGAGGGAGGTCAGAGAGACAGAGGGAGAGAGAGCTAGGAAGGTCAGAGCGAGGGAGGTCAGAGAGAGGCAGTGAGGTCAGAAAGAGGGAGGGTGAGAGAGGGAGGGAGGTCAGAGAGAGTGAGGAATGTCAGTGCGAGGGAGGGAAAGGGAGGGAGACAGAGCAAGGGCGGTCAAAGAGAGCGAGGGAGGTCAGAGAGAGGGAGGGTGAGAGCAATGGAGGGAGAGAGAGCAAGGGAGGTCAGAGAGATGGAGGGAGAATGAGCGAGGGAGGTCAGAGAGAGGGAGGGAGAGAGGGAGGGAGGTCAGAGAGAGGGAGGGAGAGAGAGCGAGGGAGGTCAGAGAGAGGGAGTGAGAGCGAGGGAGGTCAGTGAGGGGGAGAGAGAGCGAATGAGGTCAGAGAGAGGCAGAGAGAGTGAGGGAGGTCAGAGAGAGGAGAGAGTGCGAGGTAGGTCAGAGAGAGGGAGAGAGAGCAAAGGAGGTAAGAGAGAGGGAGTGAGAGCGAGGGAGGTCAGTGAGGGGGAGAGAGAGCGAATGAGGTCAGAGAGAGGCAGAAAGAGTGAGGGAGGTCAGAGAGAGGAGAGAGAGCGAGGGAGGTCAGAGAGAACGAGGGAGGTCAGATAGTGTGAGGGAGAGCGAGTGAGGGAGGTCAGGGAGGGAGAGCTAGCGAGGTAGGTCAGAGAGAGGGAGGGGTTGATAGCGAAGGTGTTCAGAGAGAGGGAAGTCCGAGAGAGGGAGGGAGGCTAGAGAGAGGGAGGTCAAAGAGAGGGAGGGCGAGAGAGCGAGGGAGGTCAGAGAGAGCGAAGGAGGTCAGAGACGGGAGGGAGGGAGAGAGAGCGAGGGAGGTTAGAGAGAGGGAGGGAGGACAGAGAACGGGAGGAAAGAGAGAGGGAGGGAGAGAGAGCGAGGGAGGGATTAGTGAAGTCAGATCCTTTTTGCGCAGTGGGGACACGATGGACTGAATGATCTTTTTCTGTGCTGTAGAAACCTACAGTTCGATGGATCAGAGTGAGAGAGATCAGAGGGAGTGAAAGAGATCAAAGACAGTGAGGGAAGGAGGTCAGAAAAAGAGAGCGAGGGAGGACAGAGAGAGAGCGAGGGAGGTCAGAGAGGTAGAGAGCGAGGGAGGTTAGAGAGAGATAGAGCGAGGGAGGTCAGGGAGGGAGAGAGAGCGAGGGAGGTCAGAGAGAGAGAGAGAGCGAGAGAGGTCAGAGAGAGGGAGAGAGCGCGATGGAGGTCAGAGAGAGGGAGAGAGAGGGAGGGAGGTCAGTGAGATGGAGAGGGAGCGAATGAGTTCAGAAAGGGTGAGGGAGGTCAGAGAGAGGAGAGAGAGCGAGGGAGGTCAGAAAGGGAGAGAAAGTGAGTGAGGTCAGAGAGAGCGTGGAGAGAGAGCGAGGGAGGCCAGAGAGACAGAGGGAGAGAGCAAGGGAGGTCATCGTGATTAAGGAGAGAGAGCGAGGGAGGTCAGAGAGAGGGAGGTGTTGATAGCGAAGGTTTTCAGAGAGAGGGAGGTCCGAGAGAGGGAGGGAGGCTAGAGAGAGGGAGGTCAGAGAGAGGGAGAAAGAGAGAGCGAGGGAGGTCAGAGAGAGGGAGGGAGAGAGAGCGTGGGAGGTCCAAGAGAGCGAAGGAGGTCAGAGAGAGGGAGGGTGAGAGAGCGAGGGAGGTCAGAGAGAGGGAGGGAGGACAGAGAGAGGGAGGATAGAGAGAGGGAGGGAGAGAGAGCGAGGGAGGGATTAGTGAAGTCAGATCCTTTTTGAGCGGTGGGGACACGATGGACTGAATGATCTCCTTCTGTGCTGTAGAAACCTACAGGACGATGGATCAGAGTGAGAGAGATCAGAGGCAGTGAGAGAGATCAAAGAAAGTGAGGGAAGGATGTCAGAAAGAGAGAGCGAGGGAGGACAGAGAGAGAGCGAGTGAGGTCAGAGACATAGAGAGCGAGGGATGTTAGAGAGAGATAGAGCGAGGGAGGTCAGGGTGGGAGAGAGAGCGAGGGAGGTCAGAGAGAGGGAGAGAGAGCGAGGGAGGTCAGAGAGAGGGAGAGAGAGGGAGGGAGGACAGTGAGATGGAGTGGGAGTGAATGAGGTCAGAGAGAGTGAGGGAGGTCAGAGAGACGGAGGTAGAGTGTGAGGGAGGTCATCGAGATTAGGGAGAGAGAGCGAGGGAGGTCAGAGAGAGGGAGAGAGAGCGAGGGAGGTCAGAGAGAGGGAGAGAGAGCGATGGAGGTCAGAGAGAGGGAGAGAGAGGGAGGAAGGTCAGTGAGATGCAGAGGGAGTGAATGAGGTCAGAGAGAGTGAGGGAGGTCAGAGAGAGGGAGGGAGAGAGTGAGGGAGGTCATCGAGATTAGGGAGATAGAGCGAGGGAGGTCAGAGAGAGGGAGGGAGTGAAAGCGAGGGAGGTCAGAGAAAAGAAGATAGAGCGAGCGAGGGAGGTCAGAGAGTGAGAGGGAGGTCAGAGAGAGAGAGGGAAGAAGAGAGCGAGGGAGGTCAGAGAGAGGGAGGGAGAGAGAGCAAGGGATGTGAGAGAGCGGGATTGAGAGAGAGCGAGGGAGGTCAGAAAGAGGGAGGGAGTGAGCGAGGGAAGTCAGTGAGAGGGAGGGAGGGAGAGAGAGCGAGGGAGGTCAGAGCGAGGGAAGGAGAGACCGAGGGAGGTCAGAGAAAGGGTGGGAGAGAGAACGAGGGAGGTCAGAGAGAGTGAGGGCGGTCAGAGAGAGCGATGGAGGTCAGTGAGTGGGAGGGAGAGAGAGCGAGGGAGGTCAGAGAGAGGGAGGGAGAGAAATGGAGGGAGAGAGAGCGAGGGAGGTTGAGGGGTGTCCGAGAGATGGAGGGAGTGAGAGTGAAGGAGGTCAGAGGGAGGGAGGTCAGAGGGAGGGAGGTCAGAGAGAGGGAGGTCAGAGAGAGAGAGGGAAGAAGAGAGCGAGGGAGGTCAGAGAGAGGGAGGGAGAGAGAGCGAGGGATGTGAGAGAGAGGGAGTGAGAGAGAGTGATGGAGCTCAGAAAGAGGGAGGGAGAGAGGGAGGGAAGTCAGTGAGAGGGAGGGAGAGAGAGCGAGGGAGCTCAGAGAGAGGGAGGGAGAGAGAGCGAGGGAGGTCAGAGAGAGGGAGGGAGAGAGCAGGAGAAGTCAGTGAGAGGGAGGGAGAGAGAGCGAGGGATGTCAGAGAGAGGGAGGGAGAGAGAGCGAGGGAGGTCAGAGAGAGTGTGGGAGAGAGCGAGGGAGGTCAGTGAAAGGGAGGGAGAGAGAGCGATGGAGGTCAGAGAGAGGGAGAGAGAGGGAGGGAGGTCAGTGAGATGGAAAGGGAGTGAATGAGGTCAGAGAGAGTGAGGGAGGTCAGAGAGACGGAGGGAGAGAGTGAGGGAGAGAATCGAGATTAGGGAGAGAGAGCGAGGGAGGTCAGAGAGAGGGAGGGAGTGAAAGCGAGGGAGGTTGAGAGAGTCACGGAAGTCCGAGAGAGAGAGGGAGTGAGAGTGAGGGAGATCAGAGGGAGGGAGGTCAGAGAGAGGGTGGTCAGAGAGAGGGAGGGAGAGAGTGCGAGGGAGGTCATAGAGAGGAATGGAGAGAGAGGGAGGGCGGACAGAAAGCAGGAGGGAGAGAGAAGGAGGGAGGTCAGAGAGTGGGAGGGAGATCAGAGAGAGGGAAGGAGAGAGAGTGGGGGAGGTCAGAGAGACAGAGGGAGAGAGAGCTAGGAAGGTCAGAGCGAGGGAGGTCAGAGAGAGGCAGTGAGGTCAGAAAGAGGGAGGGTGAGAGAGGGAGGGAGGTCAGAGAGACGGAGGGAGGTCAGATAGTGTGAGGGAGAGCGATTGAGGGAGGTCAGGGAGGGAGAGCTAGAGAGGTAGGTCAGAGAGAGGGAGGGGTTGATAGCGAAGGTGCTCAGAGAGAGGGAGGTCCGAGAGAGGGAGGGAGGTCAGAGAGAGGGAGGGAGAGAGAGCGAGGGAGGTCAGAGAGACGGAGAGTGAGAGAGCGTGGGAGGTCCAAGAGAGGAAGGTAGAGCGAGCAAGGGAGGTCAGAGAGTGGGAGGGAGAAAGAGTGAAGGAGTTCAGAGAGAGGGACGAAGAGAGAGAGAGGGAGGACAGAGAGAGGGAGGGAGAGAGAGTGAGAGAGCGAAGGACGTCAGAGAGAGGGAAGGAGAGAAAGCGAGGGAGGTCAGAGAGAAGAAGATAGAGCGAGCGAGGGAGGTCAGAGAGTGAGAGGGAGGTCAGAGAGAGAGAGGGAAGAAGAGAGCGAGGGAGGTCAGAGAGAGGGAGGGAGAGAGCGAGGGAGGTCAGAGAAAGGGTGGGAGAGAGAACGAGGGAGGTCAGAGAGAGTGAGGGCGGTCAGAGAGAGCAATGAAGGTCAGTGAGTGGGAGGGAGAGAGAGCGAGGGAGGTCAGAGAGAGGGAGGGAGGGAGATGGAGGGAGAGAGAGCGAGGGAGGTTGAGGGATGTCCGAGAGAGGGAGGGAGTGAGAGTGAGGGAGGTCAGAGGGAGGGAGGTCAGAGAGAGGGAGGTCAGAGAGAGAGAGGGAAGAAGAGAGCGAGGGAGGTCAGAGAGAGGGAGGGAGAGAGAGCGAGGGATGTGAGAGAGAGGGAGTGAGAGAGAGCGACAGAGGTCAGAAAGAGGGAGGGAGAGAGGGAGGGAAGTCAGTGAGAGGGAGGGAGAGAGAGCGATGGAGCTCAGAGAGAGGGAGGGAGACAGTGCGAGGGAGGTCATAGAGAGGAACGGAGAGAGAGCGAGGGAGGACAGAAAGCAGGAGGGATAGAGAAGGAGGGAGGTCAGAGAGAGGGAGGGAGATCAGAGAGAGGGAGGGGGAGAGAGTTAGGGAGATCAGAGAGACGGAGGGAGAGAGAGCGAGGGAGGTCAGAGAGTGGGAGGGAGAGCGAGCAAGGGAGGTCAGAGAGAGGGAGAGAGAGCAAGGGAGGTCAGAGAGAGGGAGGGAGAGCGATGGAGGTCAGAGAGAGGGAGAGAGAGGGAGGGAGGTCAGTGAGATGGAGAGGGAGCGAATGAGGTCAGAGAGAGTGAGGGAGGTCAGAGAGAGGAGAGAGAGCGAGGGAGGTCAGAGAGGGAGAGAAAGTGAGCGAGGTCAGATAGAGTGCGGGAGAGAGAGTGAGGGAGGTCAGAGAGACGGAGGGAGAGAGCGAGGGAGGTCATCGAGATTAGGGAGAGAGAGTGAGGGAGGTCAGAAAGAGGGAGGGAGAGAGAGCAAGGGAGGTCAGAGAGTGGGAGGGAGAGTGAGCAAGGGAGGTCAGAGAGAGGGAGAGAGAGCAAGGGAGGTCAGAGAGTGGGAGGGAGAGAGAAGGAATGAGGTCAGAGAGAGGGAGGGAGAGAGAGCGAGTGAGGTGAAGAGAGCGAGGGAGGTCAGAGAGACAGAGGGAGAGAGAGTGAGGTATGTCACAGAAAGCGAGGGAGGGAGAGAGAGCGAGCGAGGTCAGAGAGAGGGAGGGAGAGAGGAGCGAGCGATGGAGGTCAGTTAGAGTGAGGGAGAGAGAGTGAGGAAGGACAGAGTGAGAGGGAGAGCTAGCGAGGTAGGTCAGAGAGAGGGTGGGCTTGATAGCAAAGGAGGTCAGAGAGAGGGAGGAAGAGAGAGGGAGGGAGGTCAGAGAGAGGGAGGTCCGAGCGAGGGAGGGAGGCTGGAGAGTGGCAGGTCAGAGAGAGGGAGGGAGAGAGAACGAGGGAGGTCTGAGAGAGGGAGGGAGAGCAAAAATAGGGACAGAGCAAGAGAGAGGGAGGGAGAGGGCCTGAGGGAGGGCACAGAGAGCTAGGGAGTTCAGAGAGGGAGGGAGAGAGATGGAGGGAGAGAGAGCGAAGTAGGCCTGAGAAAAGGGGAGAAGGGAGAGTGAGGGATGTCAGAGAGAGGGAGGGAGAGAGAGCGAGGGAGGTCAGAGAGTGGGAGGGAGAACGAGTGAAGGAGGTCAGAGAGAGGGACGAAGAGATAGAGAGGGAGGACAGAGAGAGGGAGGTAGAGAGAGCGACGGAGGTCAGAGAGAGGGATGGAGAGAGAGTGAGAGAGCGAAGGACGTCAGAGAGAGGGAAGGAGAGAAAGTGAGGGAGGTCAGAGAGAGGAAGGTAGAGCGAGCAAGGGAGGTCAGAGAGTGGGAGGGAGAAAGAGTGAAGGAGGTCAGAGAGAGGGACGAAGACAGAGAGAGGGAGGACAGAGAGAGGAAGGGAGAGAGAGTGACAGAGCGAAGGACGTCAGAGAGAGGGAAGGAGAGAAAGCGAGGGAGGTCAGAAAGAGGGAGGGAGAGGTCAAGGGAAGTCAGTGAGAGGGAGGGAGAGAGAGTGAGGGAGGTCAGAGAGAGGGAGGGTGATAGAGCGAGGAATGTCAGAGAGAGGGAGGAGAGAGCGAGGGAGGTCAGAGAAAGGGTGGGAGAGTGAACGAGGGAGGTCAGAGAGAGTGAGAGAGGTCAGAGAGAGCGATGGAGGTCAGTGAGTGGGAGGGAGAGAGAGCGAGGGAGGTCAGAGAGAGGGAGGGAGTGAGAGCGAGGGAGGTTGAGGGAAGTCCAAGAGAGGGAGGGAGTGAGAGTGAGGGAGGTCAGAGGGAGGGAGGTCAGAGAGAGGAAGGTCAGAGAGAGGGAGGGAGAGAGTGTGAGGGATGTCATAGAGAGGAACGGAGAGAGCGCGAGGGATGTCAGAAAGCGGGAGGTAGAGAGAAGGTGGGAGGTCAGAGAGTGGGAGGGGTGTCAGAGGAAGGGAGGGAGAGAGAGTGAGGTAGGTCAGAGAGACAGAGGGAGAGAGAGCTAGGGAGGTCAGAGCGAGGGAGGTCAGAGAGAGGCAGAGAGGTCAGAAAGAGGGAGGGAGAGAGAGGGAGGGAGGTCAGAGAGAACGAGGGATGTCAGAGAGAGGGAGGGAAAGGGAGGGAGAGAGAGCGAGGGCAGTCAGAGAGAGGGAGTGAGAGAGAGCGATGGCGGTCAAAGAGAGTGAGAGAGGTCAGAGAGAGGGAGGGTGAGAGCAAGGGAGGGCTAGAGAGCGAGGCAGGTCAGAGAGAGGGAGGGTGAGAGCAATGGAGGGAGAGAAAGCAAGGGAGGTCAGAGAGAGGGAGGGAGAGTGTGCGAGGAAGGTCATAGAGAGGGAGGGAGAGAGGGAGGGAGGTCAGAGAGAGGGAGGGAGAGAGAGCGAGTGAGGTCAGAGAGAAGGCGAGAGAGTGAGGGAGGTCAGAGAGAGACAGAGAGAGCAAAGGAGGTCAGAGAGAGGGAGTGAGAGCGAGGGAGGTCAGTGAAGGGGAGAGAGAGCGAATGAGGTCAGAGAGAGGGAGAGAGTTTGAGGGAGGTCAGAGAGAGGAGAGAGAGCGAGGGAGGTCAGAGAGAGCGAGGGAGGTCAGATAGTGTGAGGGAGAGCGAGTGAGGGAGGTCAGGGAGGGAGAGCTAGCGAGGTAGGTCAGAGAGAGGGAGGGGTTGATAGCGAAGGTGCTCAGAGAGAGGGAGGTCCGAGAGAGGGAGGGAGGTCAGAGAGAGGGAGGGAGAGAGAACGAGGGAGGTCAGAGAGACGGAGGGTGAGAGAGCGTGGGAGTTCCAAGAGAGGAAGGTAGAGCGAGCAAGGGAAATCAGAGAGTGGGAGGGAGAAAGAGTCAAGGAGTTCAGAGAGAGGGACGAAGAGAGAGAGAGGGAGGACAGAGAGAGGGAGGGAGAGAGAGTGAGAGAGCGAAGGACGTTAGAGAGAGGGAAGGAGAGAAAGCGAGGGAGGTCAGAGAAAAGAAGATAGAGCGAGCGATGGAGGTCAGAGAGTGAGAGGGAGGTCAGAGAGAGAGAGGGAAGAAGAGAGCGAGGGAGGTCAGAGAGAGGGAGGGAGAGAGAGGAAGGGATGTGAGAGAGAGGGATTGAGAAAGAGCGAGGGAGGTCAGAAAGAGGGAGGGTGTGAGCGAGGGAAGTCAGTGAGAGGGAGGGAGAGAGAGCGAGGGAGGTCACAGCGAGGGAAGGAGAGACCGAGGGAGGTCAGAGAAAGGGTGGGAGAGAGAACGAGGGAGGTCAGAGAGAGTGAGGGCTGTCAGAGAGAGCGATGGAGGTCAGTGAGTGGGAGGGAGAGAGAGCGAGGGAGGTCAGAGAGAGGGAGGGAGAGAGATGGAGGGAGAGAGAGCGAGGGAGGTTGAGGGATGTCCGAGAGAGGGAGGGAGTGAGAGTGAGGGAGGTCAGAGGGAGGGAGGTCAGAGAGAGGGAGGTCAGAGAGAGAGAGGGAAGAAGAGAGTGAGTGAGGTCAGAGAGAGGGAGGGAGAGAGAGCGAGGGATGTGAGAGAGAGTGAGTGAGAGAGAGCGACGGAGCTCAGAAAGAGGGAGGGAGAGAGGGAGGGAAGTCAGTGAGAGGGAGGGAGAGAGAGCGAGGGAGCTCAGAGAGAGGGAGGGAGAGAGAGCGAGGAAGGTCAGAGAGAGGGAGGGAGAGAGCGAGAGAAGTCAGTGAGAGGGAGGGAGAGAGAGCGAGGGATGTCAGAGAGAGGGAGGGAGAGAGAGCGAGGGAGGTCAGAGAGAAGGTGGGAGAGAGCGAGGGAGGTCAGTGAAAGGGAGGGAGAGAGAGCGATGGAGGTCAGAGAGTGGGAGAGAGAGGGAGGGAGGTCATTGAGATTAGGGAGAGAGAGCGAGGGAGGTCAGAGAGAGGCAGGGAGTGAAAGCGAGGGAGGTTGAGAGAGTCACGGAAGTCCGAGAGAGAGAGGGAGTGAGAGTGAGGGAGATCAGAGGCAGGGAGGTCAGAGAGAGGGTGGTCAGAGATAGGGAGGGAGAGAGTGTGAGGGAGGTCATAGAGAGGAATGGAGAGAGAGGGAGGGCGGACAGAAAGCAGGAGGGAGAGAGAAGGAGGGAGGTCAGAGAGTGGGTGGGAGATCAGAGAGAGGGAGGGAGAGAGAGTGGGGGAGGTCAGAGAGACAGAGGGAGAGAGAGCTAGGAAGGTCAGAGCGAGGGAGTTCAGAGAGAGGCAGTAAGGTCAGAAAGAGGGAGGGTGAGAGAGGGAGGGAGGACAGAGAGAGGGAGGGATGTCAGTGAGAGGGAGGGAAAGGGAGGGAGAGAGAGCAAGGGCGGTCAAAGAGAGCGAGGGAGGTCAGAGAGAGGTAGGGTGAGAGCAATGGAGGGAGAGAAAGCAAGGGAGGTCAGAGAGAGGGAGGGAGAGAGAGCGAGTGAGGTCAGAGAGAAGGAGAGAGAGTGAGGGAGGTCAGAGAGAGGGAGAGAGAGCAAAGGAGGTCAGAGAGAGGGAGTGAGAGCGAGGGAGGTCAGAGAGAGGGAGAGAGAGTGAGGGAGGTCAGAGAGAGTAGAGAGAGCGAGGGAGGTCAGAGAGAGCGAGGGAGGTCAGATAGTGTGAGGGAGAGCGATTGAGGGAGGTCAGGGAGGGAGAGCTAGCGAGGTAGGTCAGAGAGAGGGAGGGGTTGATAGCGAAGGTGCTCAGAGAGAGGGAGGTCCGAGAGAGGGAGGGAGGTCAGAGAGAGGGAGGGAGAGAGAGCGAGGGAGGTCAGAGAGACGGAGAGTGAGAGAGCGTGGTAGGTCCAAGAGAGGAAGGTAGAGCGAGCAAGGGAGGTCAGAGAGTGGGAGGGAGAAAGAGTGAAGGAGTTCAGAGAGAGGGACGAAGAGAGAGAGAGGGAGGACAGAGAGAGGGAGGGAGAGAGAGTGAGAGAGCGAAGGACGTCATAGAGAGGGAAGGAGAGAAAGCGAGGGAGGTCAGAGAGAAGAAGATAGAGCTAGCGAGGGAGGTCAGAGAGTGAGAGTGAGGTCAGAGAGAGAGAGGGAAGAAGAGAGCGAGGGAGGTCAGAGAGAGGGAGGGAGAGAGTGAGGGAGGTTAGAGAAAGGGTGGGAGAGAGAACGAGGGAGGTCAGAGAGTGTGAGGGCGGTCAGAGAGAGCGATGGAGCTCAGTGAGTGGGAGGGAGAGAGAGCGAGGGAGGTCAGAGAGAGGGAGGGAGAGAGATGGAGGGAGAGAGAGCGAGGGAGGTTGAGGGATGTCCGAGAGAGGGAGGGAGTGAGAGTGAGGGAGGTCAGAGGGAGGGAGGTCAGAGAAAGGGAGGTCAGAGAGAGAGAGGGAAGAAGAGAGCGAGTGAGGTCAGAGAGAGGGAGGGAGAGAGAGCGAGGGATGTGAGAGAGAGGGAGTGAGAGAGAGCGACGGAGGTCAGAAAGAGGGAGGGAGAGAGGGAGGGAAGTCAGTGAGAGGGAGGGAGAGAGAGCGAGGGAGATCCGAGAGAGGGAGGGCGAGAGAGCGAGGGAGGTCAGAGAGAGGGTGTGAGAGAGCGAGGAAGGTCAGTGAAAGGGAGGGAGAGAGAGTGATGGAGGTCAGAGAGAGCGAGGGAGGTCAGAGGGAGCGATGGAGTTCAGTGAGTGGGAGGGAGAGAGAGCGAGGGATGTCAGAGAGGGAGGGAATGAAAGCGAGTGAGGTTGAGAGAGCGACGGAAGTCCGAGAGAGAGAGGGAGTGAGAGTGAGGGAGATCAGAGGGAGGGAGGTCAGAGAGAGGGAGGTCAGAGAGAGGGAGGGAGAGAGTGCGAGGGAGGTCATAGAGAGGAAAGGAGAGAGAGTGAGGGAGGACAGAAAGCAGGAGGGATAGAGAAGGAGGGAGGTCAGAGAGTGGGAGAGAGGTCAGAGAGAGGGAGGGAGAGACAGAGAGGGAGGTCAGAGAGACGGAGGAACAGAGAGCGAGGGAGGGCAGAGAGAGGCAGGAGGTCAGAAAGAGAGAGGGAGAGAGAGGGAGGAAGGTCAGAGAGAGGGAGGGATGTCTGTGAGTGGGAGAGAGCGAGGGAGGTCAGAGAGAGGGAGAAAGAAAGAGAGCGAGGGCAGTCAGAGAGAGGGAGGGAGAGAGGAGCGAGCAATGGAGGTCAGTTAGAGTGAGGGAGAGTGAGTGAGGGAGGACAGAGTGAGAGGGAGAGCTAGCGAGGTAGGTCAGAGAGAGGGTGGGCTTGATAGCAAAGGAGGTCTGAGGGAGGGAGCGAGAGAGAGGGAGGGAGGTCCGAGAGAGGGAGGTCTGAGCGAGGGAGGGAGGCTAGAGAGAGGCAGTTCAGAGAGAGGGAGGGACAGAGAGTGAGGGAGGTGAGAGAGAAGGAGGGAGAGAGAGTGAGTGAGGTCAGAGAGAGGGATGGAGAGAGCGGGGGATGTCAGTGAGAGCGAGGGAGAGAGAGCGAGTGAGGTCAGAGAGAGGGATGGAGAGAGCGAAGAAGGTCAGAGAAAGGGAGGAAGAGAGAGCGAGGGAGGTCAGAGAAAGCGAGGGAGGTCAGAGAGAGCAATGGAGGTCAGTGAATGGGAGGGAGAGAGAGCGAGGGAGGTCAGACAGAGGGAGGGAGTGAGAGCAAGGGAGGTCGAGAGAGAGAGGGAGGTCCGAGAGAGGGTGTGAGAGAGAGTGAGGGAGGTCAGAGGGAGGGAGGTCAGAGAGAGGGAGGGTGAAAGAGCGAGGGAGGACATAGAGATGAACGGAGAGAGAACGATGGAGGTCAGAGAGTTGCAGGGAGAGAGAAGGAGGGAGGTCAGAGAGTGGGAAGGAGGTCATAGAGAGGGAGGGAGAGAGAGTTAGGGAGGTCAGAGAGACCGAGGGACAGAGAGCGAGGTAGGTCAGAGAGAGGCAGCGAGTTCAGAAAGAGGGAGGGAGAGAGAGGGAGGGAGGTCAGAGAGAGGCAGGGATGTCAGTGAGAGGGAGAGAGCGAGGGAGGTCAGAGAGAGGGAGGGAGAGAGAGCGAGGGCGGTCAGAGAGAGGGAGGGAGAGATCGAGGGCGGTCAACGAGAGCGAGGGAGGTCAGAGAGAGGGAGGGAGGACAGAGAGAGGGAGGATATAGAGAGGGAGGGAGAGAGAGCGAGGGAGGGATTAGTGAATTCAGATCCTTTTTGAGCGGTGGGGACACGATGGACTGAATGATCTCCTTTTGTGCTGTAGACACCAACAGGACGATGGATCAGAGTGAGAGATCAGAGGGAGTGAGAGAGATCAAAGACACTGAGGGAAGGAGGTCAGCAAGAGAGAGCGAGGGAGGACAGAGAGAGAGCGAGGGAGGTCAGAGAGGTACAGAGCGAGGGAGGTTAGAGAGAGAGAGAGGGAGGTCAGAGAGAGGGAGAGAGAGTGTGGGAGGTCAGAGAGAGGAAGAAAGAGGGAGGGAGGTCATTGAGATGGAAAGGGTGCGAATGAGGTCAGAGAGAGTGAGGGAGGTCAGATAGAGGAGAGAGAGCGAGGGAGGTCAGAGAGAGGGAGGGAGTGAGAGCGAGGGAGGTTGAGGGAAGTCCAAGAGAGGGAGGGAGTGAGAGTGAGGGAGGTCAGAGGGAGGGAGGTCAGAGAGAGGAAGGTCAGAGAGAGGGAGGGAGAGAGTGTGAGGGATGTCATAGAGAGGAACGGAGAGAGCGCGAGGGATGTCAGAAAGCGGGAGGTAGAGAGAAGGTGGGAGGTCAGAGAGTGGGAGGGGTGTCAGAGGAAGGGAGGGAGAGAGAGTGAGGTAGGTCAGAGAGACAGAGGGAGAGAGAGCTAGGGAGGTCAGAGCGAGGGAGGTCAGAGAGAGGCAGAGAGGTCAGAAAGAGGGAGGGAGAGAGAGGGAGGGAGGTCAGAGAGAACGAGGGATGTCAGAGAGAGGGAGGGAAAGGGAGGGAGAGAGAGCGAGGGCAGTCAGAGAGAGGGAGTGAGAGAGAGCGATGGCGGTCAAAGAGAGTGAGAGAGGTCAGAGAGAGGGAGGGTGAGAGCAAGGGAGGGCTAGAGAGCGAGGCAGGTCAGAGAGAGGGAGGGTGAGAGCAATGGAGGGAGAGAAAGCAAGGGAGGTCAGAGAGAGGGAGGGAGAGTGTGCGAGGAAGGTCATAGAGAGGGAGGGAGAGAGGGAGGGAGGTCAGAGAGAGGGAGGGAGAGAGAGCGAGTGAGGTTAGAGAGAAGGAGAGAGAGTGAGGGAGGTCAGAGAGAGACAGAGAGAGCAAAGGAGGTCAGAGAGAGGGAGTGAGAGCGAGGGAGGTCAGTGAAGGGGAGAGAGAGCGAATGAGGTCAGAGAGAGGGAGAGAGTTTGAGGGAGGTCAGAGAGAGGAGAGAGAGCGAGGGAGGTCAGAGAGAGCGAGGGAGGTCAGATAGTGTGAGGGAGAGCGAGTGAGGGAGGTCAGGGAGGGAGAGCTAGCGAGGTAGGTCAGAGAGAGGGAGGGGTTGATAGCGAAGGTGCTCAGAGAGAGGGAGGTCCGAGAGAGGGAGGGAGGTCAGAGAGAGGGAGGGAGAGAGAACGAGGGAGGTCAGAGAGACGGAGGGTGAGAGAGCGTGGGAGTTCCAAGAGAGGAAGGTAGAGCGAGCAAGGGAAATCAGAGAGTGGGAGGGAGAAAGAGTCAAGGAGTTCAGAGAGAGGGACGAAGAGAGAGAGAGGGAGGACAGAGAGAGGGAGGGAGAGAGAGTGAG
Organism: Carcharodon carcharias; assembly: GCF_017639515.1. Classification (NCBI taxonomy): domain Eukaryota; kingdom Metazoa; phylum Chordata; class Chondrichthyes; order Lamniformes; family Lamnidae; genus Carcharodon; species Carcharodon carcharias. The sequence continues at coordinate 100,856,351 of NC_054474.1, forward strand.
AGAGCGAAGGACGTTAGAGAGAGGGAAGGAGAGAAAGCGAGGGAGGTCAGAGAAAAGAAGATAGAGCGAGCGATGGAGGTCAGAGAGTGAGAGGGAGGTCAGAGAGAGAGAGGGAAGAAGAGAGCGAGGGAGGTCAGAGAGAGGGAGGGAGAGAGAGGAAGGGATGTGAGAGAGAGGGATTGAGAAAGAGCGAGGGAGGTCAGAAAGAGGGAGGGTGTGAGCGAGGGAAGTCAGTGAGAGGGAGGGAGAGAGAGCGAGGGAGGTCACAGCGAGGGAAGGAGAGACCGAGGGAGGTCAGAGAAAGGGTGGGAGAGAGAACGAGGGAGGTCAGAGAGAGTGAGGGCTGTCAGAGAGAGCGATGGAGGTCAGTGAGTGGGAGGGAGAGAGAGCGAGGGAGGTCAGAGAGAGGGAGGGAGAGAGATGGAGGGAGAGAGAGCGAGGGAGGTTGAGGGATGTCCGAGAGAGGGAGGGAGTGAGAGTGAGGGAGGTCAGAGGGAGGGAGGTCAGAGAGAGGGAGGTCAGAGAGAGAGAGGTAAGAAGAGAGTGAGTGAGGTCAGAGAGAGGGAGGGAGAGAGAGCGAGGGATGTGAGAGAGAGGGAGTGAGAGAGAGCGACGGAGCTCAGAAAGAGGGAGGGAGAGAGGGAGGGAAGTCAGTGAGAGGGAGGGAGAGAGAGCGAGGGAGCTCAGAGAGAGGGAGGGAGAGAGAGCGAGGAAGGTCAGAGAGAGGGAGGGAGAGAGCGAGAGAAGTCAGTGAGAGGGAGGGAGAGAGAGCGAGGGATGTCAGAGAGAGGGAGGGAGAGAGAGCGAGGGAGGTCAGAGAGAAGGTGGGAGAGAGCGAGGGAGGTCAGTGAAAGGGAGGGAGAGAGAGCGATGGAGGTCAGAGAGTGGGGGAGAGAGAGGGAGGGAGGTCATTGAGATTAGGGAGAGAGAGCGAGGGAGGTCAGAGAGAGGCAGGGAGTGAAAGCGAGGGAGGTTGAGAGAGTCACGGAAGTCCGAGAGAGAGAGGGAGTGAGAGTGAGGGAGATCAGAGGCAGGGAGGTCAGAGAGAGGGTGGTCAGAGATAGGGAGGGAGAGAGTGTGAGGGAGGTCATAGAGAGGAATGGAGAGAGAGGGAGGGCGGACAGAAAGCAGGAGGGAGAGAGAAGGAGGGAGGTCAGAGAGTGGGAGGGAGATCAGAGAGAGGGAGGGAGAGAGAGTGGGGGAGGTCAGAGAGACAGAGGGAGAGAGAGCTAGGAAGGTCAGAGCGAGGGAGTTCAGAGAGAGGCAGTAAGGTCAGAAAGAGGGAGGGTGAGAGAGGGAGGGAGGACAGAGAGAGGGAGGGATGTCAGTGAGAGGGAGGGAAAGGGAGGGAGAGAGAGCAAGGGCGGTCAAAGAGAGCGAGGGAGGTCAGAGAGAGGTAGGGTGAGAGCAATGGAGGGAGAGAAAGCAAGGGAGGTCAGAGAGAGGGAGGGAGAGAGAGCGAGTGAGGTCAGAGAGAAGGAGAGAGAGTGAGGGAGGTCAGAGAGAGGGAGAGAGAGCAAAGGAGGTCAGAGAGAGGGAGTGAGAGCGAGGGAGGTCAGAGAGAGGGAGAGAGAGTGAGGGAGGTCAGAGAGAGTAGAGAGAGCGAGGGAGGTCAGAGAGAGCGAGGGAGGTCAGATAGTGTGAGGGAGAGCGATTGAGGGAGGTCAGGGAGGGAGAGCTAGCGAGGTAGGTCAGAGAGAGGGAGGGGTTGATAGCGAAGGTGCTCAGAGAGAGGGAGGTCCGAGAGAGGGAGGGAGGTCAGAGAGAGGGAGGGAGAGAGAGCGAGGGAGGTCAGAGAGACGGAGAGTGAGAGAGCGTGGTAGGTCCAAGAGAGGAAGGTAGAGCGAGCAAGGGAGGTCAGAGAGTGGGAGGGAGAAAGAGTGAAGGAGTTCAGAGAGAGGGACGAAGAGAGAGAGAGGGAGGACAGAGAGAGGGAGGGAGAGAGAGTGAGAGAGCGAAGGACGTCATAGAGAGGGAAGGAGAGAAAGCGAGGGAGGTCAGAGAGAAGAAGATAGAGCTAGCGAGGGAGGTCAGAGAGTGAGAGTGAGGTCAGAGAGAGAGAGGGAAGAAGAGAGCGAGGGAGGTCAGAGAGAGGGAGGGAGAGAGTGAGGGAGGTTAGAGAAAGGGTGGGAGAGAGAACGAGGGAGGTCAGAGAGTGTGAGGGCAGTCAGAGAGAGCGATGGAGCTCAGTGAGTGGGAGGGAGAGAGAGCGAGGGAGGTCAGAGAGAGGGAGGGAGAGAGATGGAGGGAGAGAGAGCGAGGGAGGTTGAGGGATGTCCGAGAGAGGGAGGGAGTGAGAGTGAGGGAGGTCAGAGGGAGGGAGGTCAGAGAAAGGGAGGTCAGAGAGAGAGAGGGAAGAAGAGACCGAGTGAGGTCAGAGAGAGGGAGGGAGAGAGAGCGAGGGATGTGAGAGAGAGGGAGTGAGAGAGAGCGACGGAGGTCAGAAAGAGGGAGGGAGAGAGGGAGGGAAGTCAGTGAGAGGGAGGGAGAGAGAGCGAGGGAGATCCGAGAGAGGGAGGGCGAGAGAGCGAGGGAGGTCAGAGAGAGGGTGTGAGAGAGCGAGGAAGGTCAGTGAAAGGGAGGGAGAGAGAGCGATGGAGGTCAGAGAGAGCGAGGGAGGTCAGAGAGAGCGATGGAGTTCAGTGAGTGGGAGGGAGAGAGAGCGAGGGATGTCAGAGAGGGAGGGAATGAAAGCGAGTGAGGTTGAGAGAGCGACGGAAGTCCGAGAGAGAGAGGGAGTGAGAGTGAGGGAGATCAGAGGGAGGGAGGTCAGAGAGAGGGAGGTCAGAGAGAGGGAGGGAGAGAGTGCGAGGGAGGTCATAGAGAGGAAAGGAGAGAGAGTGAGGGAGGACAGAAAGCAGGAGGGATAGAGAAGGAGGGAGGTCAGAGAGTGGGAGAGAGGTCAGAGAGAGGGAGGGAGAGACAGAGAGGGAGGTCAGAGAGACGGAGGAACAGAGAGCGAGGGAGGGCAGAGAGAGGCAGGAGGTCAGAAAGAGAGAGGGAGAGAGAGGGAGGAAGGTCAGAGAGAGGGAGGGATGTCTGTGAGTGGGAGAGAGCGAGGGAGGTCAGAGAGAGGGAGAAAGAAAGAGAGCGAGGGCAGTCAGAGAGAGGGAGGGAGAGAGGAGCGAGCAATGGAGGTCAGTTAGAGTGAGGGAGAGTGAGTGAGGGAGGACAGAGTGAGAGGGAGAGCTAGCGAGGTAGGTCAGAGAGAGGGTGGGCTTGATAGCAAAGGAGGTCTGAGGGAGGGAGCGAGAGAGAGGGAGGGAGGTCCGAGAGAGGGAGGTCTGAGCGAGGGAGGGAGGCTAGAGAGAGGCAGTTCAGAGAGAGGGAGGGACAGAGAGTGAGGGAGGTGAGAGAGAAGGAGGGAGAGAGAGTGAGTGAGGTCAGAGAGAGGGATGGAGAGAGCGGGGGATGTCAGTGAGAGAGAGGGAGAGAGAGCGAGTGAGGTCAGAGAGAGGGATGGAGAGAGCGAAGAAGGTCAGAGAAAGGGAGGAAGAGAGAGCGAGGGAGGTCAGAGAAAGCGAGGGAGGTCAGAGAGAGCAATGGAGGTCAGTGAATGGGAGGGAGAGAGAGCGAGGGAGGTCAGACAGAGGGAGGGAGTGAGAGCAAGGGAGGTCGAGAGAGAGAGGGAAGTCCGAGAGAGGGTGTGAGAGAGAGTGAGGGAGGTCAGAGGGAGGGAGGTCAGAGAGAGGGAGGGTGAAAGAGCGAGGGAGGACATAGAGATGAACGGAGAGAGAACGATGGAGGTCAGAGAGTTGCAGGGAGAGAGAAGGAGGGAGGTCAGAGAGTGGGAAGGAGGTCATAGAGAGGGAGGGAGAGAGAGTTAGGGAGGTCAGAGAGACCGAGGGACAGAGAGCGAGGTAGGTCAGAGAGAGGCAGCGAGTTCAGAAAGAGGGAGGGAGAGAGAGGGAGGGAGGTCAGAGAGAGGCAGGGATGTCAGTGAGAGGGAGAGAGCGAGGGAGGTCAGAGAGAGGGAGGGAGAGAGAGCGAGGGCGGTCAGAGAGAGGGAGGGAGAGATCGAGGGCGGTCAACGAGAGCGAGGAAGGTCAGAGAGAGGGAGGGAGGACAGAGAGAGGGAGGATATAGAGAGGGAGGGAGAGAGAGCGAGGGAGGGGTTAGTGAATTCAGATCCTTTTTGAGCGGTGGGGACACGATGGACTGAATGATCTCCTTTTGTGCTGTAGACACCAACAGGACGATGGATCAGAGTGAGAGATCAGAGGGAGTGAGAGAGATCAAAGACACTGAGGGAAGGAGGTCAGCAAGAGAGAGCGAGGGAGGACAGAGAGAGAGCGAGGGAGGTCAGAGAGGTAGAGAGCGAGGGAGGTTAGAGAGAGAGAGAGGGAGGTCAGAGAGAGGGAGAGAGAGTGTGGGAGGTCAGAGAGAGGAAGAAAGAGGGAGGGAGGTCATTGAGATGGAAAGGGTGCGAATGAGGTCAGAGAGAGTGAGGGAGGTCAGATAGAGGAGAGAGAGCGAGGGAGGTCAGAGAGGGAGAGAAAGTGAGCGAGGTCAGAGAGAGCGCGGGAGTTAGAGCGAGGGAGGTCAGAGAGACGGAGGGAGACAGCGAGGGAGGTCATCGAGATTAGGGAGAGAGAGCGAGGGAGGTCAGAGAGAGGGATGGAGAGAGAGCAAGGGAGGTCAGAGAGTGGGAGGGAGAGCGAGCGAGGGAGGTCAGACAGAGGGAGGGATTGAGAGCAAGGGAGGTCGAGAGAGAGAGGGAGGTCTGAGAGAGGGAGTGAGAGAGACTGAGGGAGGTCAGAGGGAGGGAGGTCAGAGAGAGGGATGGAGAGAGCGGGGGAAGTCAGTGAGAGCGAGGGAGAGAGAGCGAGGGAGGTCAGAGAGAAGGATGGAGAGAGCGAAGGAGGTCAGAGAAAGGGAGGAAGAGAGAGTGAGGTAAGTGAGGGGGAGAGAGAGCGAATGAGGTCAGAGAGAGCGTGAGGGAGGTCAGAGGGAGGAGAGAGAGGGAGGGAGGTCAGAGAGAGCGAGGGAGTTCAGAGAGAGAGATGGAGGTCATTAAAAGGGAGGGATAGAGAGCGAGGGCGGTCAGAGAGTGGGAGCTAGAGCGAGCGTGGGAGGTCAGAGAGAAGGAGGGAGAGAGAGCAATGGTGGTCAGAGAGTGGGAGGGAGAGAAAAGGAGGGAGGTGAGAGCGAAGGATTGGGAGAGAGCGAGGGAGGTCAGAGAGATGGAGGGAGAGAGAGCGAGGGAGGTCACAGAGAGCAAGGGAGGCGGAGAGAGCGAGGGAGGTCAGAGAGAGGGAGGGAGAGAGGGAGGGAGTTCAGAGAAAGGGAGGGAGAGAGATCGAGTGAGGTCAGAGGGAGCGAGGGAGGTCAGAGAGAGAGTTGAAGGTCAGTGAAAGGGAGGGAGAGTGAGCGAGGGAGGTCAGAGAGAGGGAGGGAGCGTGCGAGGGTGGTCGAGAGAGCGACGGAGGTCAGAGAGAGGGAGGGAGAGAGAGCGAGGGAGGTCAGAGAGAGCGAGAGAGGTAGAAAGCGAGGGAGGTCAGAGAGAGGGAAGGAGAGCGAGCCATGGAGGTAAGTTAGACTGAGGGAGAGCGAGTGAGGGAGAACAGAGAGAGAGGGAGAGCTAGCGAGGTAGTTGAGAGAGAGGGTGGGCTTGATAGCAAAGGAGTTCAGGAGGGAGGGAAAGAGAGGGAGGGAGGTAGGAGAGAGGGAGTTCCGAGAGATGGAGGGAGGCAAGAGAGATGCAGGTCAGAGAGAGGGTGGGAGGCTAGAGAGAGGCAGCTCAGAGAGAGGGAGGGAGAGAGAGCGAGGGAGGTACGAGAGTGGGAGTGAGAGAATGATGGAGGTCAGAGAGAGGGAGGGTGAGAGAGCGAGGGAGGTCAGAGAGAGGGAGGGAGAGAGGGAGGGTTCTCAGAGAAAGGGAGGGAGGGAGAGCGAGTGAGGTCAGAGGGATCGAGGGAGGTCAGAGAGAGAGTTGAAGGTTAGTGAAAGGGAGGGAGAGTGAGTGAGGGAGGTCAGAGAGAGGGAGGGAGTGTGCGAGGGTGGTCGAGAGAGCGACGGAGGTCAGAGAGAGGGAGGGAGAGAGAGCGAGGCAGGTCAGAGAGAGCGAGAGAGGTCAGAGAGAGGGAAGGAGAGCGAGCTATGGAGGTAAGTTAGACTGAGGGTTAGCGAGTGAGGGAGGACAGAGAGAGAGGGAGAGCTAGCGAGGTAGTTGAGAGAGAGGGTGGGCTTGATAGCAAAGGAGCTCAGGAGGGAGGGAAAGAGAGGGAGGTAGGTAGGAGAGAGGGAGTTCCGAGAGATGGAGGGAGGCAAGAGAGATGCAGGTCAGAGAGAGGGTGGGAGGCTAGAGAGAGGCAGTTCAGAGAGAGGGAGGGAGAGAGAGCGAGGGAGGTACGAGAGTGGGAGTGAGAGAATGATGGAGGTCAGAGAGAGGGAGGGTGAGAGAGCGAGGGAGGTCAGAGAGAGGGAGGGAGAGAGCGAGGGAGGTCAGAGAGATGGAGGGAGAGAGAGTAACGGAGTTCAGAGAGAGGGATGGAGAGAGAGCGAGGGACGTCAGAGAGAGGGAGGGAGAGAAAGCGAGGGAGGTCAGAGAGAGGAAGGGACAGCGAGCGAGGGAGATCAGAGAGTGAGAGGGAGGTCAGAGAGAGAGAGGGAAGGAGAGAGCTAGGAAGGTCAGAGAGAGGGAGGGAGAGAGAAAGTGGAGGTTAGAGCGTGGGAGGGAGATAGAAGGTGGGAGGTGAGAGCGAGGGAGTGGGAGAGAGCGAGGGAGGTCAGAGAGAGGAAGGGGGAGAGAGCGAGGGAGGTCAGAGAGAGTGAGGGAGGTCAGAGAGAGGGATGTTGAGTGCACGAGGTTGGTCCAAGGGAGGTCAGAGAGAGAGCGAGGGAGGTCAGAGGGAGGGAGGTCCAAGAGAGGGAGGTCAGACAGTGGGAGGGAGAGAGAGTGAGGGAGGTCAGAAAGCGGGAGGGAGAGAGAACGAGGGAGGTCAGAGAGTGGGAGGGAGGTCAGAGAGAGGGAGCGAGAGTGAGCTAGGGAGGTCAGAAGGAGGGAGGTCAGTGAGGGGGAGAGAGAGCGAATGAGGTCAGAGAGAGAGTGAGAGAGGTCAGAGGGAGGAGAGAGAGTGAGGGAGGTAAGAGAGAGCGAGGGAGGTCAGAGAGAGAGATGGAGGTCATTGAAAGGGAGGGAGAGAGAGCGAGGGAGGTCAGAGAGAGGGAGGGAGAGAGAGTGATGGAGGTCAGAGAGATGGAGAGAGAGAGTGAGGGAGGTCAGAGAGTGGGAGGGATAGAGAGCGAGGGATGTCAGAGAGTGGGAGCTAGAGCGAGCGTGGGAGGTCAGAGAGAAGAAGGGAGAGAGAGCAATGGTGGTCAGAGAGTGGAAGGGAGAGAAAAGGAGGGAGGTGAGAGCGAAGGATTGGGAGAGAGCGAGGGAGGTCAGAGAGAGGGAGGGAGAGAGAGCGAGGGAGGTCACAGAGAGCGAGGAAGGGGGAGAGAGCGAGGGAGGTCAGAGAGAGTGAGGGAGGTCAGAGAGAGGGATGTTGAGTGCACGAGGTTTGTCCAAGGGAGGTCAGAGAGAGAGCGATGGAGGTCAGAGGGAGGGAGGTCAGAGAGAGGGAGGTCAGACAGTGGGAGGGAGAGAGAGCGAGGGAGGTCAGAAAGCGGGAGGGAGAGAGAACGAGGGAGGTCAGAGAGTGGGAGGGAGGTCAGAGAGAGGGAGGGAGAGAGAGCCAGGGAGGTCAGATGGAGGGAGGTCAGTGAGAGGCAGGGAGGTCAGCAAGAGTGAGGGAGACAGAGGGAGGGAGGTCAGAGAGAGGGAGGGATGACGGTGCGAGGGAGAGAGAATGAGGGAGGTCAGAGAGAGGGAGGGAGAGAGAGCGAGGGAGGTCAGAGAGAGTGAGGGAGAGTGAGCGATGGAGGTCAGAGAGATGGAGGGAGAGAGCGAGTGAGGTCAGAGAGAGCGAGGGAGGTCAGTGAGGGGGAGAGAGAGCGAGGGAGTTCAGAGAGAGGGAGAGAGAGAGAGTGATGGAGGTCAAATAGATGGAGAGAGAGAGTGAGGGAGGTCAGAGAGAGGGAGGGATAGAGAGCAAGGGAGGTCAGTGAGTGGGAGCTAGAGCGAGCATGGGAGGTCAGAGAGAAGGAGGGAGAGAGAGCAATGGTGGTCAGAGAGTGGGAGGGAGGGAAAAAGAGGGAGGTGAGAGCGAAGGATTGGGAGAGAGCGAGGGAGGTCAGAGAGAGGGAGGGAGAGAGAGCGAGGGAGGTCACAGAGAGCAAGGGAGGCGGAGAGAGCAAGGGAGGTCAGAGAAAGGGGGTGAGAGAGGGAGGGAGCTCAGAGAAAGGGAGGGAGATAGAACGAGTGAGGTCAGAGGGAGCGAGGGAGGTCAGAGAGAGAGTTGAAGGTCAGTGAAAGTGAGGGAGAGTGAGCGAGGGAGGTCAGAGAGAGGGAGGGAGAGAGAGCGAGGGAGGTCAGAGAGAGCGAGGGAGGTCAGAGAGAGGGAAGGAGAGCGAGCCATGGAGGTAAGTTAGACTGAGGGAGAGCGAGTGAGGGAGGACAGAGAGAGAGGGAGAGCTAGCGAGGTAGTTGAGAGAGAGGGTGGGCTTGATAGCAAAGGAGTTCAGGAGGGAGGGAAAGAGAGGAGGGAGGTAGGAGAGAGGGAGTTCCGAGAGACGGAGGGAGGCAAGAGAGATGCATGTCAGAGAGAGGGTGGGAGGCTAGAGAGAGGCAGCTCAGAGAGAGGGAGGGAGAGAGAGCGAGGGAGGAACGAGAGTGGGAGTGAGAGAATGATGGAGGTCAGAGAGAGGGAGGGTGAGAGAGCGAGGGAGGTCAGAGAGAGGGAGGGAGAGAGCGAGGGAGGTCAGAGAGAGGGAGGGAGAGAGTGAGGGTGGTCAGAGAGAAGGAGGGAGAGAGAGCAAGGGATGTCAGAGAGTGGGAGGGTGAGTGAGCGGAGGAGGTCAGAGAGAGGGAGGGAGAGAGAGCGAGGGTCGTCAGAGAGAGGGAGGGAGAGAAAGCGAGGGAGGTCAGAGAGTGAGAGGGAGGTCAGAGAGAGAGAGGGAAGGAGAGAGCTAGGAAGGTCAGAGAGAGGGAGGGAGAGAGAAAATGGAGGTTAGAGCGTGGGAGGGAGATAGAAGGTGGGAGGTGAGAGCGAGGGAGTGGGAGAGAGCGAGGGAGGTCAGAGAGGGGGAGGGAGGGAGAGCGATGGAGGTCACAGAGAGCGAGGAAGGGGGAGAGAGCGAGGGAGGTCAGAGAGAGTGAGGGAGGTCAGAGAGAGGGATGTTGAGAGCACGAGGTTGGTCCAAGGGAGGGAGGGAGAGAGAGCGAGGGAGGTCAGAGGGAGCAAGGTCAGAGAGAGGGAGGTCAGACAGTGGGAGGGAGAGAGAGCGAGGGAGGTCAGAAAGCCGGAGGGAGAGAGAACGAGGGAGGTCAGAGAGTGGGAGGGAGGTCAGAGAGAGGGAGGGAGAGAGAGCTAGGGAGGTCAGAGGGAGGGAGGTCAGTGAGAGGCAGGGAGGTCAGCAAGAGTGATGGAGACAGAGGGAGGGAGGTCAGAGAGAGGGAGGGATGACAGTGAGAGGGAGAGAGAACGAGGGAGGTCAGAGAGAGCGAGGGAGGTCAGAGAGAGGGATAGTGAGTGAGGGAGGTCAGAGAGAGGGAGAGAGAACAAGAGAGGTCAGAGAGAGGGAGTGAGAGTGAGGGAGGTCAGTGAGGGGGAGAAAGAGCAAATGAGGTCAGAGAGAGGGAGAGAATGAGAGAAGCCTGAGAGAGGAGAGAGAGCGAGGGAGGTCATAGAGAGCGAGGGAGGTCAGAGAGATGGAGCGAGAGAGCGAGGGAGGTCAGAGAGAGGGAGGGAGAGAGAAGGAGGGAGGTCAGAGAGTGGGAGGGAGAGCGAGCGTGGGAGGTCAGAGAGAGGGAGGGAGAGAGAGCAATGGAGGTCAGAGAGAGGGAGGGAGAGAGGGAGGGAGCTCAGAGAAAGGGAGGGAGAGAGAGCGAGTGAGGTCAGAGAGAGCGAGGGAGGTCAGAGAGAGGGAGGGAGAGAGAACAAGGGAGGGAGAGAGCGAGGGAGGTCAGAGAGAGGGATGGAGAACAAGGGAGGTCGGAGAGAGGGAGTGAGAGCGAGGGAGGTCAATGAGGGGGAGGAGAGCGAAGGAGGTCAGAGAGAGGGAGTGAGAGTGAGGGAAGTCAGGGGGAGGAGAGAGAGCGAGGGAGGTCAGAGAGAGCGAGGGAGGTCAGATAGTGGGAGGGAGAGCGAGAGTGGGAGGTCAGAGAGAAGGAGGGAGAGAGGGCAATGGAGATCAGAGAGAGGGAGGGAGAGAGGGGTGAGTTGTGAGCGAGGGAGTGGGAGAGAGCGAGGGAGGTCTGAGAGAGGGAGGGAGAGTGTGCGAGGGAGGTCAGAGAGAGCGAGGGAGGGAGAGAGAGCGAGGGAGGTCAGAGAGATGGAGGGAGAGAGAGCGAGGGAGGTCAGAGAGAGGGAGGGAGAGAGAGAGGGTGCTCAGAGAAAGGGAGGGAGAGAGAGCGAGTGAGGTCAGAGAGAGCGAGGGAGGTCAGAGAGAGAGATGGATGTCGTTGAAAGGTAGGGAGAGAGAGTGAGGGAGGTCAGAGAGAGTGAGGGTGTGTGCGAGGGAGGTCAGAGAGAGCGAGGGAGGTCAGAGAGAAGGATGGAGAACAAGGGAGGTCAGAGAGAGGGAGTGAGAGCGAGGGAGGTCAGTGAGGGGGAGAGAGAGCGAATGAGGTCAGAGAGAGAGTGAGAGAGGTCAGAGGGAGGAGAGAGAGCGAGGGAGGTAAGAGAGAGTGAGGGAGGTCAGAGAGAGAGATGGAGGTCATTGAAAGGGAGGGAGAGAGAGCGAGGGAGGTCAGAGAGAGGGAGGGAGAGAGAGTGATGGAGGTCAGAGAGATGGAGAGAGAGAGTGAGGGAGGTCAGAGAGTGGGAGGGATAGAGAGTGAGGGATGTCAGAGAGTGGGAGCTAGAGCGAGCGTGGGAGGTCAGAGAGAAGGAGGGAGAGAGAGCAATGGTGGTCAGAGAGTGGAAGGGAGAGAAAAGGAAAGAGGTGAGAGCGAAGGATTGGGAGAGAGCGAGGGAGGTCAGAGAGAGGGAGGGAGAGAGAGCGAGGGAGGTCACAGAGAGCGAGGAAGGGGAGAGAGCGAGGGAGGTCAGAGAGAGTGAGGGAGGTCAGAGAGAGGGATGTTGAGTGCACGAGGTTGGTCCAAGGGAGGTCAGAGAGAGAGCGAGGGAGGTCAGAGGGAGGGAGGTCAGAGAGAGGGAGGTCAGACAGTGGGAGGGAGAGAGAGCGAGGGAGGTCAGAAAGCTGGAGGGAAAGAGAACGAGGGAGGTCAGAGAGTGGGAGGGAGGTCAGAGAGAGGGAGGGAGAGAGAGCTAGGGAGGTCAGAAGGAGGGAGGTCAGTGAGAGGCAGGGTGGTCAGCAAGAGTGAGGGAGACAGAGGGAGGGAGGTCAGAGAGAGGGAGGGATGACGGTGAGAGTGAGAGATAATGAGGGAGGTCAGAGAGAGGGAGGGAGAGAGAGCGAGGGAGGTCAGAGAGAGTGAGGGAGAGTGAGCGATGGAGGTCAGAGAGATGGAGGGAGAGAGTAAGTGAGGTCAGAGAGAGCGAGGGAGGTCAGTGAGGGGGAGAGAGAGTGAGGGAGGTCAGAGAGAGGGAGAGAGAGATAGAGTGATGGAGGTCAGATAGATGGAGAGAGAGAGTGAGGGAGGTCAGAGAGAGGGAGGGATAGAGAGCAAGGGAGGTCAGAGAGTGGGAGCTAGAGCGAGCGTGGGAGGTCAGAGAGAAGGAGGGAGAGAGAGCAATGGTGGTCAGAGAGTGGGAGGGAGAGAAAAAGAGGGAGGTGAGAGGGAAGGATTGGGAGAGAGCGAGGGAGGTCAGAGAGAGGGAGGGAGAGAGAGCGAGGGAGGTCACAGAGAGCAAGGAAGGCGGAGAGAGCGAGGGAGGTCAGAGAAAGGGAGGGAGAGAGGGAGGGAGCTCAGAGAAAGGGAGGGAGATAGAATGAGTGAGGTCAGAGGGAGCGAGGGAGGTCAGAGAGAGAGTTGAAGGTCAGTGAAAGTGAGGGAGAGTGAGCGAGAGAGGTCAGAGAGAGGGAGGGAGTGTGCGAGGGTGGTCGAGAGAGCGACGGAGGTCAGAGAGAGGGAGGGAGAGAGAGCGAGGGAGGTCAGAGAGAGCGAGGGAGGTCAGAGAGAGGGAAGGAGAGCGAGCCATGGAGGTAAGTTAGACTGAGGGAGAGCGAGTGAGGGAGGACAGAGAGAGAGGGAGAGCTAGCGAGGTAGTTGAGAGAGAGGGTGGGCTTGATAGCAAAGGAGTTCAGGAGGGAGGGAAAGAGAGGGAGGGAGGTAGGAGAGAGGGAGTTCCGAGAGACGGAGGGAGGCAAGAGAGATGCAGGTCAGAGAGAGGGTGTGAGGCTAGAGAGAGGCAGCTCAGAGAGAGGGAGGGAAAGAGAGCGAGGGAGGTACGAGAATGGGAGTGAGAGAATGATGGAGGTCAGAGAGAGGGAGGGTGAGAGAGCGAGGGAGGTCAGAGAGAGGGAGGGAGAGAGCGAGGGAGGTCAGAGAGAGGGAGGGAGAGATTGAGGGAGGTCAGAGAGAAGGAGGGAGAGAGAACAAGGGATGTCAGAGAGTGGGAGGGTGAGTGAGCGGAGGAGGTCAGAGAGAGGGAGGGAGAGAGAGCGAGGGACATCAGAGAGAGGGAGGGAGAGAAAGCGAGGGAGGTCAGAGAGTGAGAGGGAGGTCAGAGAGAGAGAGGGAAGGAGAGAGCTAGGAAGGTCAGAGAGAGGGAGGGAGAGAGAAAATGGAGGTTAGAGCGTGGGAGGGAGATAGAAGGTGGGAGGTGAGAGCGAGGGAGTGGGAGAGAGCGAGGGAGGTCAGAGAGGGGGAGGGAGAGAGAGCGATGGAGGTCACAGAGAGCGAGGAAGGGGGAGAGAGCGAGGGAGGTCAGAGAGAGTGAGGGAGGTCAGAGAGAGGGATGTTGAGAGCACGAGGTTGGTCCAAGGGAGGGAGGGAGAGAGAGCGAGGGAGGTCAGAGGGAGCGAGGTCAGAGAGAGGGAGGTCAGACAGTGGGAGGGAGAGAGAGCGAGGGAGGTCAGAAAGCGGGAGGGAGAGAGAACGAGGGAGGTCAGAGAGTGGGAGGGAGGTCAGAGAGAGGGAGGGAGAGAGAGCTAGGGAGGTCAGAGGGAGGGAGGTCAGTGAGAGGCAGGGAGGTCAGCAAGAGTGATGGAGACAGAGGGAGGGAGGTCAGAGAGAGGGAGGGATGACAGTGAGAGGGAGAGAGAACGAGGGAGGTCAGAGAGAGCGAGGGAGGTCAGAGAGAGGGATAGTGAGTGAGGGAGGTCAGAGAGAGGGAGAGAGAACAAGAGAGGTCAGAGAGAGGGAGAGAATGAGAGAGGCCAGAGAGAGGAGAGAGAGCGAGGGAGGTCATAGAGAGCGAGGGAGGTCAGAGAGATGGAGCGAGAGAGCGAGGGAGGTCAGAGAGAGGGAGGGAGAGAGAAGGAGGGAGGTCAGAGAGTGGGAGGGAGAGCGAGCGTGGGAGGTCAGTGAGAGGGAGGGAGAGAGAGCAATGGAGGTCAGAGAGAGGGAGGGAGAGAGAAGGAGGGAGTTGAGAGTGAGGGAGTGGGAGAGAGCGAGGGAGGTCAGAGAGAGGGAGGGAGAGAGGGAGAGAGCTCAGAGAAAGGGAGGGAGAGAGAGCGAGTGAGGTCAGAGAGAGCGAGGGAGGTCAGAGAGAGGGAGGGAGAGAGAACAAGGGAGGGAGAGAGCGAGGGAGGTCAGAGAGAGGGATGGAGAACAAGGGAGGTCGGAGAGAGGGAGTGAGAGCGAGGGAGTTCAATGAGGGGGAGGAGAGCGAAGGAGGTCAGAGAGAGGGAGAGAGAGTGAGGGAAGTCAGGGGGAGGAGAGAGAGCGAGGGAGGTCAGAGAGAGCGAGGGAGGTCAGATAGTGGGAGGGAGAGCGAGAGTGGGAGGTCAGAGAGAAGGAGGGAGAGAGGGCAATGGAGATCAGAGAGAGGGAGGGAGAGAGAAGGAAGGAGTTGAGAGCGAGGGAGTGGGAGAGAGCGAGGGAGGTCAGAGAGAGGGAGGGAGAGTGTGCGAGGGAGGTCAGAGAGAGCGAGGGAGGGAGAGAGAGCGAGGGAGGTCAGAGAGATGGAGGGAGAGAGAGCGAGGGAGGTCAGAGAGAGGGAAGGAGAGAGGGAGGGTGCTCAGAGAAAGGGAGGGAGAGAGAGCGAGTGAGGTCAGAGAGAGCGAGGGAGGTCAGAGAGAGAGATGGATGTCATTGAAAGGGAGGGAGAGAGAGCGAGGGAGGTCAGAGAGAGTGAGGGTGTGTGCGAGGGAGGTCAGAGAGAGCGAGGGAGGTCAGAGAGAAGGATGGAGAACAAGGGAGGTCAGAGAGAGGGAGTGAGAGTGAGGGAGGTCAGTGAGGGGGAGAGAGAGCGAATGAGGTCAGAGAGAGAGTGAGAGAGGTCAGAGGGAGGAGAGAGAGCGAGGGAGGTAAGAGAGAGCGAGGGAGGTCAGAGAGCGATGGAGGTCATTGAAAGGGAGGGAGAGAGAGCGAGGGAGGTCAGAGAGAGGGAGGGAGAGAGAGTGATGGAGGTCAGAGAGATGGAGAGAGAGAGAGTGAGTGTGGTCAGAGAGTGGGAGGGATAGAGAGCAAGGGATGTCAGAGAGTGGGAGCTAGAGCGAGCATGGGAGGTCAGAGAGAAGGAGGGAGAGAGAGCAATGGTGGTCAGAGAGTGGAAGGGAGAGAAAAGGAGGGAGGTGAGAGCGAAGGATTGGGAGAGAGCGAGGGAGATCAGATAGAGGGAGGGAGAGAGAGCGCGGGAGGTCACAGAGAGCAAGGGAGGCGGAGAGAGCGATGGAGGTCAGAGAGAGGGAGGGAGAGAGGGAGGGAGCTCAGAGAAAGGGAGGGAGATAGAACAAGTGAGGTCAGAGGGAGTGAGGGAGGTCAGAGAGAGAGATGAATGTCAGTGAAAGGGAGGGAGAGTGAGCGAGGGAGGTCAGAGAGAGGGAGGGAGTGTGCGAGGGTGTTCGAGAGAGCGACGGAGGTCAGAGAGAGGGAGGGAGAGAAAGCGACGGCGGTCAGAGAGAGCGAGGGAGGGAGAGAGCGAGGGAGGTCAGAGAGAGGGAAGGAGAGCGAGCCATGGAGGTAAGGTAGACTGAGGGAGAGCGAGTGAGGGAGGACAGAGAGAGAGGGAGAGCTAGCGAAGTAGTTGAGAGAGCGGGTGGGCTTGATAGCAAAGGAGTTCAGGAGGGAGGGAAAGAGAGGGAGGGAGGTAAGAGAGAGGGAGTCCCGAGATACGGAGGGAGGCAAGAGAGTTGCAGGTCAGAGAGAGGGTTGGAGGCTAGAGAGAGGCAGCTCAGAGAGAGGGAGGGTGAGAGAGCGAGGGAGGTCAGAGAGAGGGAGGGTGAGAGCGAGGGAGTTCAGAGAGAGGGAGGAAGAGAGCGAGGGAGGTCAGAGAGAAGGAGGGAGAGAGAGCAAGGGAGTTCAGAGAGTGGGAGGGTGAGTGAGCGAAGGAGGTCAGAGAGAGGGAGGGAGAGAGAGCGACGGAGTTCAGATAGAGGGATGGAGAGAGAGCGAGGGACGTCAGAGAGAGGGAGGGAGAGAAAGCGAGGGAGGTCAGAGAGAGGAAGGGACAGCGAGCGAGGGAGATCAGAGAGTGAGAGGGAGGTCAGAGAGAGAGAGGGAAGGAGAGAGCTAGGAAGGTCAGAGGGAGGGAGGGAGAGAGAGCGAGGGAGGAGAGAAAGATGGAGGGAGAGAGAGCGAGGGAGGTCAGAGAGAGGGATGGAGAGAGAAAATGGAGGTTATTGCGTGGGAGGGAGATAGAAGGTGGGAGGTGAGAGTGAGGGAATGGGAGAGAGCGAGGGAGGTCAGAGAGAGGGAGGGAGAGTGAGCGATGCAGGTCACAGAGAGCGAGGGAGGGGGAGAGAGCGAGGGAGGTCAGAGACAGCGAGGGCGGGAGAGAGAGCGAGGGAGGTCAGAAAGAGGGAGGGAGAGAGAGCGAGGGAGGTCAGAGAGAGGGAGGGAGGTCAGAGAGATAGATGGAGGTCAGTGAAAGGGAGGCTAGAGAGCGAGGGATGTCAGAGAGATGGAGGGAGTGTGCGAGGGAGGTCGAGAGAGCGAGGGTGGTCAGAGAGAGGGAGTGAAGGTAGGAGAGCAAGAGAGGTCAGAGAGAGGGATGGAGAGCGAGCCATGGAGGTCAGTTAGAGTGAGGGAGGACAGAGAGAGAGGGAGAGCTAGCGAGGTAGGTCAGAGAGAGGGTGGGCTTGATAGCGAAGGAGGTCAGAGAGCGGGAGGGTGGGAGAGGGAGGGAGGTCAGAGAGATGGAGGGAGACTGAGCGAGGGCGGTCAGAGAGAGGGAGGGAGACTGAGCGAGGGCGGTCAGAGAGAGCGACGGAGATCAGGGAGAGAGAGCATTGGAGGGAGAGAGTGAGGCAGGTCAGAGAGAGGGAGGGAGAGTGAGCTTGGGAGGTCAGAGAGAGGGAGGCAGGTCAGAGAGAGGGAGGGAGAGAGCAAGGGAGGTCAGAGAAGGGAGGGAGAGAAAGCAAGGGAGGACAAAGAGAGCGAGGGAGGACAAATAGAGCGAGGGAGGGAGAGAGAGCGAGGGAGGGAGAGATAGCGAGGGAGGTCAGAGACAGGGAGAGAGAGCGAGGGAGGTCTGAGGGAGAGAGAAAGAGAGCGAATGATGTCAGAGAGAGTGGAGAGAGCAAGGGTGGTCAGAGATAGGGAGGAAGAGAGAGCGAGGGAGGTCAGAGAGAGGGAGAGATTTGGAGGGAGGTCAGAGAGAGGGAGACGGAACAAGGGAGTTCAGAGAGAGGGAGTGCGAGCGAGGGAGGTCAGTGAGGGGGAGAGAGAGTGAATGAGGTCAGAGAGAGTGAGAGAGTGTGAGGGAGGTCAGGGGGAGGAGAGAGAGCGAGGGAGGTCAGACAGTGGGAGGGAGAGTGAGAGTGGGAGGTCAGAGAGAAGGAGGGAGAGAGGGCAATTGAGATCAGAGAGAGGGAGGGAGAGAGAAGGAGGGAGTTGAGAGCGAGGGAGTGGGAGAGAGCGAGGGAGGTCAGAGAGAGGGAGGGAGAGTGTGCGAGGGAGGTCAGAGAGAGCGAGGGAGGGAGAGAGAGCGATGGAGGTCAGAGAGATGGAGGGAGAGAGAGCGAGGGAGGTCAGAGAGAGGGAGGGAGAGAGGGAGGGTGCTCAGAGAAAGGGAGGGAGAGAGAGCGAGTGAGGTCAGAGAGAGCGAGGGAGGTCAGAGAGAGAGATGGATGTCATTGAAAGGGAGGGAGAGAGAGCGAGTGAGGTCAGAGAGAGTGAGGGTGTGTGCGTGGGAGGTCAGAGAGAGCGAGGGAGGTCAGAGAGAAGGATGGAGAACAAGGGAGGTCAGAGAGAGGGAGTGAGAGCGAGGGAGGTCAGTGAGGGGGAGAGAGAGCGAATGATGTCAGAGAGAGAGTGAGAGAGGTCAGAGGGAGGAGAGAGAGCGAGGGAGGTCAGAGAGAGGGAGGGAGAGAGAGTGATGGAGGTCAGAGAGATGGAGAGAGAGAGTGAGGGAGGTCAGAGAGTGGGAGGGATAGAGAGCGAGGGATGTCAGAGAGTGGGAGCTAGAGCGAGCATGGGAGGTCAGAGAGAAGGAGGGAGAGAGAGCAATGGTGGTCAGAGAGTGGAAGGGAGAGAAAAGGAGGGAGGTGAGAGCGAAGGATTGGGAGAGAGCGAGGGAGATCAGAGAGAGGGAGGGAGAGAGAGCGAGGGAGGTCACAGAGAGCAAGGGAGGCGGAGAGAGCGATGGAGGTCAGAGAGAGGGAGGGAGAGAGGGAGGGAGCTCAGAGAAAGGGAGGGAGATAGAACAAGTGAGGTCAGAGGGAGTGAGGGAGGTCAGAGAGAGAGATGAATGTCAGTGAAAGGGAGGGAGAGTGAGCGAGGGAGGTCAGAGAGAGGGAGGGAGTGTGCGAGGGTGTTCGAGAGAGCAACGGAGGTCAGAGAGAGGGAGGGGGAGAAAGCGACGGAGGTCAGAGAGAGCGAGGGAGGGAGAGAGCGAGGGAGGTCAGAGAGAGGGAAGGAGAGCGAGCCATGGCGGTAAGGTAGACTGAGGGAGAGCGAGTGAGGGAGGACAGAGAGAGAGGGAGAGCTAGCGAAGTAGTTGAGAGAGCGGGTGGGCTTGATAGCAAAGGAGTTCAGGAGGGAGGGAAAGAGAGGGAGGGAGGTAAGAGAGAGGGAGTCCCGAGATACGGAGGGAGGCAAGAGAGTTGCAGGTCAGAGAGAGGGTGGGAGGCTAGGGAGAGGCAGCTCAGAGAGAGGGAGGGTGAGAGAGCGAGGGATGTCAGAGAGAGGGAGGGAGAGAGCGAGGGAGGTCAGAGAGAGGGAGGAAGAGAGCGAGGGAGGTCAGAGAGAAGGAGGGAGAGAGAGCAAGGGAGTTCAGAGAGTGGGAGGGTGAGTGAGCGAAGGAGGTCAGAGAGAGGGAGGGAGAGAGAGCGACGGAGTTCAGATAGAGGGATGGAGAGAGAGCGAGGGACGTCAGAGAGAGGGAGGGAGAGAAAGCGAGGGAGGTCAGAGAGAGGAAGGGACAGCGAGCGAGGGAGATCAGAGAGTGAGAGGGAGGTCAGAGAGAGAGAGGGAAGGAGAGAGCTAGGAAGGTCAGAGGGAGGGAGGGAGAGAGAGCGAGGGAGGAGAGAAAGATGGAGGGAGAGAGAGCGAGGGAGGTCAGAGAGAGGGATGGAGAGAGAAAATGGAGGTTATTGCATGGGAGGGAGATAGAAGGTGGGAGGTGAGAGTGAGGGAGTGGGAGAGAGCGAGGGAGGTCAGAGAGAGGGAGGGAGAGTGAGCGATGGAGGTCACAGAGAGCGAGGGAGGGGGAGAGAGCGAGGGAGGTCAGAGACAGCGAGGGCGGGAGAGAGAGCGAGGGAGGTCAGAAAGAGGGAGGGAGAGAGAGCGAGGGAGGTCAGAGAGAGGGAGGGAGGTCAGAGAGATAGATGGAGGTCAGTGAAAGGGAGGCTAGAGAGCGAGGGATGTCAGAGAGATGGAGGGAGTGTGCGAGAGAGGTCGAGAGAGCGAGGGTGGTCAGAGAGAGGGAGTGAGGGTAGGAGAGCAAGAGAGGTCAGAGAGAGGGATGGAGAGCGAGCCATGGAGGTCAGTTAGAGTGAGGGAGGACAGAGAGAGAGGGAGAGCTAGCGAGGTAGGTCAGAGAGAGGGTGGGCTTGATAGCGAAGGAGGTCAGAGAGCGGGAGGGTGGGAGAGGGAGGGAGGTCAGAGAGATGGAGGGAGACTGAGCGAGGGCGGTCAGAGAGAGGGAGGGAGACTGAGCGAGGGCGGTCAGAGAGAGCGACGGAGATCAGGGAGAGAGAGCATTGGAGGGAGAGAGTGAGGCAGGTCAGAGAGAGGGAGGGAGAGTGAGCTTGGGAGGTCAGAGCGAGGGAGGCAGGTCAGAGAGAGGGAGGGAGAGAGCAAGGGAGGTCAGAGAAGGGAGGGAGAGAAAGCAAGGGAGGACAAAGAGAGCGAGGGAGGACAAATAGAGCGAGGGAGGGAGAGAGAGCGAGGGAGGGAGAGATAGCGAGGGAGGTCAGAGACAGGGAGAGAGAGCGAGGGAGGTCTGAGGGAGAGAGAAAGAGAGCGAATGATGTCAGAGAGAGTGGAGAGAGCAAGGGTGGTCAGAGATAGGGAGGAAGAGAGAGCGAGGGAGGTCAGAGAGAGGGAGAGATTTGGAGGGAGGTCAGAGAGAGGGAGACGGAACAAGGGAGTTCAGAGAGAGGGAGTGCGAGCGAGGGAGGTCAGTGAGGGGGAGAGAGAGTGAATGAGGTCAGAGAGAGTGAGAGAATGTGAGGGAGGTCAGAGAGAGGAGGGAGAGCGAGGGAGGTCAGATAGAGCGAGGGAGGTCAGAGAGAGCGTGGGAGAGAGAGCGAGGGAGGTCAGAGAGACTATAGCAGAGAGCGAGGGAGGTCAGAGAGATGGAGGGAGAGAGAGCGAGGGAGGTCAGAGAGTGGGAGAGTGAGCGAGCGTGGGAGGTCAGAGAGAAGGAGGGAGAGAGAGCAATGGAGGTCAGAGAAAGGGAGGGAGAGAGTGATGGAGGTTAGAGAGAGAGGGAGAGAGAGCGAGGGAGGTCAGAGAGAGGGAGGGAGACAGCGAGGGAGGTCAGAGAGAGGGAGTGAGGGTGAGCGAGGGATGTCAGAGAGAGGGAGGGAGGGAGAGCGAGGGATGTCAGAGAAAGGGTGGGAGAGAGAGAAAGGGAGGTCAGAGAGTGGGAGGGAGAGCGAGCGAGGGATGTCAGAGAGTGAGAGGTAGGTCAGAGAGAGAAAGGGAAGGAGAGAGCAAGGAAGGTCCGAGAGAGGGAGGGAGAGAGAGCGAGGGAGGTGAGAAAGATTGAGGGAGAGAGAGTGAGGGTGGTCAGAGAGAGAGAGGGAGAGAGTGAGGGAAGTCACTGGGAGGGAGGGAGAGAGAGCAAGGGAGGTTTGAGAGAGGAAGGGAGAGAGAGCGAGGGAGGTCAGATTTAGCGATGGAGGTCAGAGAGACGGAAGGAGTGAGAGCGAGGGAGGGAGAGAGAGCAATGGAGGTCAGAGCGTGGGAGGGAGAGAGAAGGAGGGAGGTGAGAGCGAGGGAGCGGGAGAGAGCGAGGGAGGTCAGAGAGAGGGAGGGAGATAGAGCGATGGAGGTCACAGAGAGCGAGGGAGGGGGAGAGAGCGAGGGAGGTCAGAGAGAGTGAGGGAGAGAGAGCGACTGAGGTCAGAGAGAGTGAGGGAGGGAGAGCGAGGGATGTCAGAGAGGGGGAGGGAGTGAGAGCGAGGGATGTCGAGAGAGTGAGGGAGGTCCGAGGGAGGGAGGGAGAGAGAGTGAGGGAGGTCAGAGGGTGGGAGGTCAAAGAGAGGGAGGTCAGACAGTGGGAGGGAGAGAGACCGAGGGAGGTCATAGAGAGGAACGGAGAGAAAGCGAAGGAGATCAGAAAGCGGGAGGCATAGAGAAAGAGGGAGGTCAGAGATTGGGAGGGAGGTGAGAGAGAGGGAGGTCAGAGAGAGCGAGAGAGGTCAGAGAGATGGAGGGAGAGAGAGCTAGGGATGTCAGAGCGAGGGAGGTCAGGGAGAGGCAGGGCGGTCAGCAAGAGTGAGGGAGACAGAGGGTGGGAGGTCAGAGAGAGGGAAGGATGTCATTGAGAGGGAGAGAGAGCGAGGGAAGTCAGAGAGAGCGAGGGAGTTCAGAGAGAGGGAGTGAGAGCGAGGGAAGTCAGTGAGGGGGAGAGAGAGCGGATGAGGTCAGAGAGAGTGAGAGAGTGTGAGGGACGTCAGAGAGAGGAGAGAGAGCGAGGGAGATCAGAGATTGCGAGGGAGGTCAGAGAGAGCGAGGGAGAGAGAGCAAGGGAGGTCAGAGAGACGGAAGGAGAGAGCGAGGGAGGTTAGAGAGAGGGAGGGAGAGAGTGAGGGAGGTCAGAGAGAGGGACAGAGAGTGAGCGATCGAGGTCAGCGAGAGGCAGGGAGGTCAGCAAGATTGAGGGAGACAGAGGGAGGGAGGTCAGAGAGTGCGAGGGGGGTCAGAGAGAGGGAGAGAGAGCGAGGGAGGTCAGAGAGAGGGAGAGGGAACAAGGGAGTTAAGAGAGAGGGAGTGAGAGCAAGGGAACTCAGTGAGGGGGAGAGAGAGCAAATGAGGTCAGAGAGAGTGAGAGAGAGTGAGGGAGGTCAGAGAGAGGAGAGAGAGCGAGGGAGGTCAGAGAGAATAGAGAGAGCGAGGAAGGTCAGAGAGAGCGAGGGAGGTCAGAGAGACAGAAGGAGAGAGCGAGGGAGGTCAGAGAGAGGGAGAGAGAGAGAGTGAGGGAAGTCAGAGAGAGGGTGGGAGAGAGAAGGAGGGAGGTGAGAGCAAGGGAGTGGGAGAGAGCGAGGGAGGTCAGAGAGAGGGAGGGAGAGAGAACGAGGGATGTCACAGAGTGCGAGGGAGAGAGAGAGAGCGAGGGAGGTCAGAGAGATGGAGGGAGAGAGAGCGAGGGATGTCAGAGAGAGGGTGGGAGATTGAGCGATGGAGGTCAGAGAGAGGGAGGAAGAGACCGAGGGAGCTCAGAGAATGGGAGGGAGAGAGAGCGAGGGAGGTCAGAGATAGGGAGGGAGTGCACGAGGTAGGTCGAGAGAGCGAGGGAGGTCTGAGAGAGCGAGGGAGGGAGAGAGCGAGGGAGCTCAGAGTGAGGGATGGAGAGCAAGCCATGGAGGTAAGTTAGAGTGAAGGAGAGCGAGTGAGGGAGGACAGAGAGAGAGGGAGAGCTAGCGATGTAGGTGAGAGAGACGGTGGGCTTGATAGCGAAGGAGGTCAGAGAGGGAGGGAAAGAGAGGGAGGGAGGTTGGAGAGAGGGAGGTCTGAGGGAGAGAAGGAGGCTAGAGACAGAAGTTCAGAGAGAGGGAGTGAGGCTAGAGAGAGGCAGGTCAGAGAGGAAGGGAGAGAGAGCGAGGGAGGTCCGAGAGAGGGAGGGAGAGAGTGATGGAGTTCGGAGAGAGAGCGAGGGAGGTCAGAGACAGGGAGGGAGAGAGTGAGGGAAGTCACTGAGAAGGAGGGAGAGAGATCGAGGGATGTTTGAGAGAGGAAGAGAGACAGAGCGAGGGAGGTCAGAGAGAGTAATGGAGTTCAGAGAGAGGGAAGGAGTGAAAGGGAGGCTAGAGAGCGAGGGAGGTCAGAGAGAGGGAGGGAGAGTGAGTGAGGGAGGTCAGAGAGAGCGAGGGTGGGAGAGAGCATGAGAGGTCAGAGAGAGGGATGGAGAGCGAGCCATGGAGGTCAGTTAGAGTGAAGGAGAGCGAGTGAGGGAGGACAGAGAGAGAGGGAGAGCTAGCGAGGTAGGTCAGAGAGAGGGTGGGCTTGATAGCGAATGAGGTCAGAGAGAGGGAGGGAGAGACGAGGGAGGTCCGAGAAGGGAGGGAGAGAGAGCGAGGGAGGAAAAAGTGAGCGAGGGAGGGGGAGAGAGTGAGGGAGGGAGAGAGAGCGAGGGAGGTCAGAGAGAGGGAGAGAGAGCGAGTGAGGTCGGAGAGAGAGAGAGAGCAAATGAGTTCAGAGAGAGTAGAGAGAGCGAGGGTGGTCAGAGAGAGGGAGGTAGAGAGTGATGGAGGTCGGAGAGAGAGCGAGGGAGGTCAGAGAGAGGGAGGGAGAGAGTGAGGGTAGTCACTGAGAAGGAGGGAGAGAGATCGAGGGAGGTTTGAGAGAGGAAGTGAGACAGAGCGAGGGAGGTCAGAGAGAGCGATGGAGTTCAGAGAGAGGGAAGGAGTGAGAGCGAGGGAGGTCGAGAGAGCGAGGGAGGTCAGTGCGTGGAGGGAGAGTGAGCGTGGGAGGTCAGAGAGTGGGAGGGAGAGAGAAAGAAGGAGGTGAGAGCGAGGGAGTGGGAGAGAGCGAGAGAGGTCAGAGAGAGGGAGGGAGAGAGAGCGATGGAGGTCACAGAGAGTGAGGGATGGGGAGAGAGCGAGGGAGGTCAGACAGAGGGAGGGAGAGAGAGCGAGTGAGGTCAGAGAGAGGGAGGGAGGGAGGGAGAGAGAGCGAGGGAGGTCAGAGAGAGGGAGGGAGCGAGAGTGAGGGAGGTCAGAGAGAGGGAGGGAGAGAGCGAGGGAGCTCAGAGAAAGGGAGGAAGAGTGAGCGAGTGAGGTCAGAGAGAGCAAGGGAGGTCAGAGAGAGAGATGGAGGTCAGTGAAAGGGAGGCTAGAGAGAGAGGGAGGTCAGAGAGAGGGAGGGAGTGTGCGAGGGAAGTCGAGAGAGCGAGGGAGGTCAGAGAGAGCGAGGGAGGGAGAGAGCATGAGAGTTCAGAGAGAGGGATGGAGAGCGAGCCATGGAGGTCAGTTAGAGTGAGGGAGAGCGAGTGAGGGAGGACAGAGAGAGAGGGAGAGCTAGCGAGGTAGGTCAGAGAGAGGGTGGGCTTGATAGCGAATGAGGTCAGAGAGAGGGAGGGTGAGAGAGGGAGGGAGGTCAGAGAGATGGAGGTCCAAGAGAGGGAGGGACGTCAGTGTGATGCTGAGAGAGCGAGGGAGGTCAGAGAGAGGGAGGGAGACTGAGCGAGGGCGGTCAGAGAGAGCGACGGAGATCAGGGAGAGAGAGCAAGGGAGGGAGAGAGTGAAGCAGGTCAGGGAGCGGGAGGGAGAGTGAGCTTGGGAGGTCAGAGAGAGGGAGGCAGGTCAGAGAGAGAGAGAGAGAGAGAGCGAGGGAGCTCAGAGAAAGGGAGGGAGAGTGAGCGAGTGAGGTCAGAGAGAGCGAGGGAGGTCAGAGAGAGAGATGGAGATCAGTGAAAGGGAGGCTAGAGAGCGAGGGAGGTCAGAGAGAGGGAGGGAGAGTGAGTGAGGGAGGTCAGATAGAGCGAGGGAAGGAGAGAGCATGAGAGGTCAGAGAGAGGGATGGAGAGCGAGCCATGGAGGTCAGTTAGAGTGAAGGAGAGCGAGTGAGGGAGGACAGAGAGAGAGGGAGAGCTAGCGAGGTAGGTCAGAGAGAGGGTGGGCTTGATAGCGAATGAGGTCAGAGAGAGGGAGGGAGAGAGCGAGGGAGGTCCGAGAAGGGAGGGAGAGAGAGCGAGGGAGTAAAAAGGGAGCGAGGGAGGGGGAGAGAGTGAGGGAGGGAGAGAGAGCGAGGGAGGTCAGAGAGAGGGAGAGAGAGCGAGGGAGGTCAGAGAGAGGGAGAGAGAGCGAGTGAGGTCTGAGAGAGAGAGAGAGCGAATGAGTTCAGAGAGAGTAGAGAGAGCGAGGGTTGTCAGAGAGAGGGAGGGAGAGAGAGCGAGGGACATCAGAGAGGGGGAGGGATAGAGAGCGAGGGATGTCGCGAGAGTGAGGGAGGTCCAAGGGAGGGAGGGAGAGAGAGTGAGGGAGGTCAGAGGAAGGGAGGTCAGAGAGAGGGAGGTCAGACAGTGGGACGGAGGGAGAGTGAGGGAGGTCATAGAGAGGAATGGAGAGAGTGCGAGGGAGGTCAGAAAGCGGGAGGGAGAGAGAAAGAGGGAGGTCAGAGAGTGGGAGGGAGGTGAGAGAGAGGGAGGTCAGAGAGAGCCAGAGAGGTCAGAGAGACAGAGGGAGAGAGAGCTAGGGAGGTCAGAGCGAGGGAGTTCAGCGAGAGGTAGGGAGGTCAGCAAGAGTGAGGGAGACAGAGGGTGGGAGTTCAGAGAGAGGGAGGGATGTCAGTGAGAGGGAGAGAGAGCTAGGGAGGTCAGAGCGAGGGAGTTCAGCGAGAGGTAGGGAGGTCAGCAAGAGTGAGGGAGACAGAGGGTGGGAGGTCAGAGAGAGGGAGGGATGTCAGTGAGAGGGAGAGAGAGTGAGGGAGGTCAGAGAGAGCGAGAGAGGTCAGAGAGAGGGAAAGAGAAGGAGGGAGGTCAGAGAGAGGGAGACAGAACAAGGGAGTTCAGAGAGAGGGAGTGAGAGCGAGAGAGGTCTGTGAGGGGGAGAGAGAGGGAGTAAGGTCAGAGAGAGTGAGAGAGTGTGAGTGAGGTCAGAGTGAGGAGAGAGGGCGAGGGAGGTCAGAGAGAGCGAGGGAGAGAGAGCAAGGGAGGTCAGAGAGATGGAAGGAGAGAGAGAGGGAGGTCAGAGAGTGGGAGGGAGAGCGAGCGAAGGAGGTCAGAGAGAGGAAGGGAGAGAGAGCAACGGAGTTCAGATAGACGGATGGAGAGAGAGTGTGAGAGCGAGTGATGTCAGAGAGAAGGAGGGAGAGAAAGCGAGAGAGTTCAGAGAGAGGAAGGAAGAGAAACGAGGGAGGTCAGAGAGTGAGAGGTAGGTCAGAGAGAGACAGGGAAGGAGATAGCTAGGAAGTTCCGAGAGTTGGAGGGAGAGAGAGCGAGGGAGGTGAGAAAGATGGAGGGAGAGAGAGCGAGGGAGGTCAGAGAGAGGGAGGGAGAGAGTGAGGGAAGTCACTGAGAGGGAGGGAGAGAGAGCGATGGAGGTCACAGAGAGTGAGGGATGGGGAGAGCGAGGGAGGTCAGAGAGAGGGAGGGAGAGAGAGCGAGTGAGGTCAGAGAGAGGGAGGGAGGGAGAGAGAGCAAGGGAGGTCAGAGAGAGGGAGGGTGAGAGAGTGAGGGAGGTAAGAGAGGGAGGGCGAGAGCGAGGGAGTTCAGAGAAATGGAGGGAGAGTGAGCGAGTGAGGTCAGAGAGAGCGAGGGAGGTCAGAGAGAGAGATGGGGGTCAGTGAAAGGGAGGCTAGAGAGCGAGGGAGGTCAGAGAGAGGGAGGGAGTGTGAGAGGGAAGTCGAGAGAGCGAGAGAGGTCAGAGAGAGGGAGGGAAAGCGAGCCATGGAGGTCAGTTAGAGTGAGGGAGAGCGAATGAGGGAGGTCAGAGAGAGATGGAGAGCTAGCGAGGTAGGTCAGAGAGAGGGTGGGCTTGATAGCGAAGGAGGTCAGAGAGAGGGAGGGTGAGAGAGGGAGGGAGGTCAGAGAGATGGAGGTCCAAGGGAGGGAGGGATGTCAGTGTGACGGTGAGAGAGCGAGGGAGGTCAGAGAGAGGGAGGGATACTGAGCGAGGGCGGTCAGAGAGAGCGACGGAGATGAGGGAGAGAGAGCAAGGGAGGGAGAGAGTGAGGCAGGTCACGGAGAGGGAGTGAGAGTGAGCTTGGGAGGTCAGAGGGAGGGAGGCAGGTCAGAGAGAGGGAGGGAGAGAGCAAGGGAGGTCAGAGAAGGGAGGGAGAGAGAGCGAGGGAGGACAAAGAGTGCGAGGGAGGGAGAGAGAGTGAGGGAGGGAGAGAGTGTAAGGGAGGTCAGAGAGAGGGAGAGAGAGCGATTGAGGTCTGAGAGAGAGAGAGAGCGAAAGAGGTCAGAGAGAGTAGAGAGAGCGAGTGTGGTCAGAGAGAGAGAGAGCGAATGAGGTCAGAGAGAGTAGAGAGAGCGAGGGTGGTCGAGAGAGGGAGGTAGAGAGAGCGAGTGAAGTCAGAGAGAGAGAGGGAGAGAGAGCGAGGGACATCAGAGAGGGGGAGGGAGAGAGAGCGAGGGATGTCGAGAGAGTGAGGGAGGTCCAAGGGAGGGAGGGAGAGAGAGTGAGGGAGGTCAGAGGGAGGGAGGTCAGAGAGAGGGAGGTCAGACAGTGGGAGGGAGGGAGAGTGAGGGAGGTCATAGAGAGGAATGGAGAGAGAGCGAGGGAGGTCAGAAAGCGGGAGGGAGAGAGAAAGAGGGAGGTCAGAGAGTGGGAGGGAGGTGAGAGAGAGGGAGGTGAGAGAGATCCAGAGAGGTCAGAGAGACGGAGGGCGAGAGAGCTAGGGAGGTCAGAGCGAGGGAGTTCAGCGAGAGGTAGGGAGGTCAGCAAGAGTGAGGGAGACAGAGGGTGGGAGGTCAGAGAGAGGGAGGGATGTCAGTGAGAGGGAGAGAGAGCAAGGGAGGTCAGAGAGAGCGAGAGAGGTCAGAGAGAGGGAAAGAGAAGGAGGGAGGTCAGAGAGAGGGAGACAGAACAAGGGAGTTCAGAGAGACGGAGTGAGAGCGAGAGAGGTCTGTGAGGGGGAGAGAGAGCGAGTGAGGTCAGAGAGAGTGAGAGAGTGTGAGGGAGGTCAGAGTGAGGAGAGAGGGTGAGGGAGGTCAGAGAGAGCGAGGGAGAGAGAGCAAGGGAGGTCAGAGAGACGGAAGGAGAGAGCGAGGGAGGTCAGAGAGAGGAAGGGAGAGAGAGCAACGGAGTTCAGATAGACGGATGGAGAGAGAGTGAGAGAGCAAGGGACGTCAGAGAGAAGGAGGGAGAGAAAGCGAGGGAGTTCAGAGAGAGGAAGGGAGAGAAGCGAGGGAGGTCAGAGAGTGAGAGGTAGGTCAGAGAGAGACAGGGAAGGAGAGAGCTAGAAATGTCCGAGAGTTGGAGGGAGAGAGAGCGAGGGATGTGAGAAAGATGGAGGGAGAGAGAGCGAGGGAGGTCAGAGAGAGGGAGGGAGAGAGTGAGGGAAGTCACTGAGAGGGAGGGAGAGAGTGCGAGGGAGGTTTAAGAGAGGAATGGAGAGAGAGCGAGGGAGGTCAGAGAGAGGGAGGTAGAGAGTGATGGAGGTCGGAGAGAGAGCGAGGGAGGTCAGAGAGAGGGAGGGAGAGAGTGAGGGAAGTCACTGAGAAGGAGGGAGAGAGATCGAGGGAGGTTTGAGAGAGGAAGTGAGACAGAGCGAGGGAGGTCAGAGAGAGCGATGGAGTTCAGAGAGAGGGAAGGAGTGAGAGCGAGGGAGGTCGAGAGAGCGAGGGAGGTCAGTGCGTGGAGGGAGAGTGAGTGTGGGAGGTCAGAGAGTGGGAGGGAGAGAGAAAGAAGGAGGTGAGAGCCAGGGAGTGGGAGAGAGCGAGAGAGGTCAGAGAGAGGGAGGGAGAGAGAGCGATGGAGGTCACAGAGAGTGAGGGATGGGGAGAGAGCGAGGGAGGTCAGACAGAGGGAGGGAGAGAGAGCGAGTGAGGTCAGAGAGAGGGAGGGAGGGAGGGAGAGAGAGCGAGGGAGGTCAGAGAGAGGGAGGGAGCGAGAGTGAGGGACGTCAGAGAGAGGGAGGGAGAGAGCGAGGGAGCTCAGAGAAAGGGAGGAAGAGTGAGCGAGTGAGGTCAGAGAGAGCAAGGGAGGTCAGAGAGAGAGATGGAGATCAGTGAAAGGGAGGCTAGAGAGAGAGGGAGGTCAGAGAGAGGGAGGGAGTGTCCGAGGGAAGTCGAGAGAGCGAGGGAGGTCAGAGAGAGCGAGGGAGGGAGAGAGCATGAGAGTTCAGAGAGAGGGATGGAGAGCGAGCCATGGAGGTCAGTTAGAGTGAGGGAGAGCGAGTGAGGGAGGACAGAGAGAGAGGGAGAGCTAGCGAGGTAGGTCAGAGAGAGGTTGGGCTTGATAGCGAATGAGGTCAGAGAGAGGGAGGGCGAGAGAGGGAGGGAGGTCAGAGAGATGGAGGTCCAAGAGAGGGAGGGACGTCAGTGTGATGGTGAGAGAGCGAGGGAGGTCAGAGAGAGGGAGGGAGACTGAGCGAGGGCGGTCAGAGAGAGCGACGGAGATAAGGGAGAGAGAGCAAGGGAGGGAGAGAGTGAAGCAGGTCAGGGAG
Source organism: Carcharodon carcharias (assembly GCF_017639515.1). NCBI lineage: Eukaryota > Metazoa > Chordata > Chondrichthyes > Lamniformes > Lamnidae > Carcharodon > Carcharodon carcharias. Next base: position 100,885,188 of record NC_054474.1, read on the forward strand.
CGGGAGGGAGAGTGAGCTTGGGAGGTCAGAGAGAGGGAGGCAGGTCAGAGAGAGAGAGAGAGAGAGCGAGGGAGCTCAGAGAAAGGGAGGGAGAGTGAGCGAGTGAGGTCAGAGAGAGCGAGGGAGGTCAGAGAGAGAGATGGAGATCAGTGAAAGGGAGGCTAGAGAGCGAGGGAGGTCAGAGAGAGGGAGGGAGAGTGAGTGAGGGAGGTCAGAGAGAGCGAGGGAAGGAGAGAGCATAAGAGGTCAGAGAGAGGGATGGAGAGCGAGCCATGGAGGTCAGTTAGAGTGAAGGAGAGCGAGTGAGGGAGGACAGAGAGAGAGGGAGAGCTAGCGAGGTAGGTCAGAGAGAGGGTGGGCTTGATAGCGAATGAGGTCAGAGAGAGGGAGGGAGAGAGCGAGGGAGGTCCGAGAAGGGAGGGAGAGAGAGCGAGGGAGTAAAAAGGGAGCGAGGGAGGGGGAGAGAGTGAGGGAGGGAGAGAGAGCGAGGGAGGTCAGAGAGAGGGAGAGAGAGCGAGTGAGGTCTGAGAGAGAGAGAGAGCGAATGAGTTCAGAGAGAGTAGAGAGAGCGAGGGTTGTCAGAGAGAGGGAGGGAGAGAGAGCGAGGGACATCAGAGAGGGGGAGGGATAGAGAGCGAGGGATGTCGAGAGAGTGAGGGAGGTCCAAGGGAGGGAGGGAGAGAGAGTGAGGGAGCTCAGAGGAAGGGAGGTCAGAGAGAGGGAGGTCAGACAGTGGGACGGAGGGAGAGTGAGGGAGGTCATAGAGAGGAATGGAGAGAGAGCGAGGGAGGTCAGAAAGCGGGAGGGAGAGAGAAAGAGGGAGGTCAGAGAGTGGGAGGGAGGTGAGAGAGAGGGAGGTCAGAGAGAGCCAGAGAGGTCTGAGAGACAGAGGGAGAGAGAGCTAGGGAGGTCAGAGCGAGGGAGTTCAGCGAGAGGTAGGGAGGTCAGCAAGAGTGAGGGAGACAGAGGGTGGGAGGTCAGAGAGAGGGAGGGATGTCAGTGAGAGGGAGAGAGAGTGAGGGAGGTCAGAGAGAGCGAGAGAGGTCAGAGAGAGGGAAAGAGAAGGAGGGAGGTCAGAGAGAGGGAGACAGAACAAGGGAGTTCAGAAAGAGGGAGTGAGAGCGAGAGAGGTCTGTGAGGGGGAGAGAGAGGGAGTAAGGTCAGAGAGAGTGAGAGAGTGTGAGTGAGGTCAGAGTGAGGAGAGAGGGCGAGGGAGGTCAGAGAGAGCGAGGGAGAGAGAGCAAGGGAGGTCAGAGAGACGGAAGGAGAGAGAGAGGGAGGTCAGAGAGTGGGAGGGAGAGCGAGCGAAGGAGGTCAGAGAGAGGAAGGGAGAGAGAGCAACGGAGTTCAGATAGACGGATGGAGAGAGAGTGTGAGAGCGAGTGACGTCAGAGAGAAGGAGGGAGAGAAAGCGAGAGAGTTCAGAGAGAGGAAGGAAGAGAAACGAGGGAGGTCAGAGAGTGAGAGGTAGGTCAGAGAGAGACAGGGAAGGAGATAGCTAGGAAGTTCCGAGAGTTGGAGGGAGAGAGAGCGAGGGAGGTGAGAAAGATGGAGGGAGAGAGAGCGAGGGAGGTCAGAGAGAGGGAGGGAGAGAGTGAGGGAAGTCACTGAGAGGGAGGGAGAGAGAGCGATGGAGGTCACAGAGAGTGAGGGATGGGGAGAGCGAGGGAGGTCAGAGAGAGGGAGGGAGAGAGAGCGAGTGAGGTCAGAGAGAGGGAGGGAGGGAGAGAGAGCAAGGGAGGTCAGAGAGAGGGAGGGTGAGAGAGTGAGGGAGGTAAGAGAGGGAGGGCGAGAGCGAGGGAGTTCAGAGAAATGGAGGGAGAGTGAGCGAGTGAGGTCAGAGAGAGCGAGGGAGGTCAGAGAGAGAGATGGAGGTCAGTGAAAGGGAGGCTAGAGAGCGAGGGAGGTCAGAGAGAGGGAGGGAGTGTGAGAGGGAAGTCGAGAGAGCGAGAGAGGTCAGAGAGAGGGAGGGAAAGCGAGCCATGGAGGTCAGTTAGAGTGAGGGAGAGCGAATGAGGGAGGTCAGAGAGAGAGGGAGAGCTAGCGAGGTAGGTCAGAGAGAGGGTGGGCTTGATAGCGAAGGAGGTCAGAGAGAGGGAGGGTGAGAGAGGGAGGGTGGTCAGAGAGATGGAGGTCCAAGGGAGGGAGGGATGTCAGTGTGACGGTGAGAGAGCGAGGGAGGTCAGAGAGAGGGAGGGATACTGAGCGAGGGCGGTCAGAGAGAGCGACGGAGATGAAGAGAGAGAGCAAGGGAGGGAGAGAGTGAGGCAGGTCACGGAGAGGGAGTGAGAGTGAGCTTGGGAGGTCAGAGGGAGGGAGGCAGGTCAGAGAGAGGGAGGGAGAGAGCAAGGGAGGTCAGAGAAGGGAGGGAGTGAGAGCAAGGGAGGACAAAGAGTGCGAGGGAGGGAGAGAGAGTGAGGGAGGGAGAGAGTGTAAGGGAGGTCAGAGAGAGGGAGAGAGAGCGATTGAGGTCTGAGAGAGAGAGAGAGAGAGAGCGAAAGAGGTCAGAGAGAGTAGAGAGAGCGAGTGTGGTCAGAGAGAGGGAGGGAGAGAGAGCGAGGGAGGTCAGAGAGAGGGAGAGAGAGCGAGTGAGGTCTGAGAGAGAGAGAGCGAACGAGGTTAGAGAGAGTAGAGAGAGCGAGGGTGGTCGAGAGAGGGAGGTAGAGAGAGCGAGTGAAGTCAGAGAGAGAGAGGGAGAGAGAGCGAGGGACATCAGTGAGGGGGAGGGAGAGAGAGCGAGGGATGTCGAGAGAGTGAGGGAGGTCTGAGGGAGGGAGAGAGAGTGAGGGAGGTCAGAGGGAGGGAGGTCAGAGAGAGGGAGGTCAGACAGTGTGAGGGAGGGAGAGTGAGGGAGGTCATAGAGAGGAATGGAGAGAGAGCGAGGGAGGTCAGAAAGCGGGAGGGAGAGAGAAAGAGGGAGGTCAGAGAGTGGGAGGGAGGTGAGAGAGAGGGAGGTGAGAGAGATCCAGAGAGGTCAGAGAGACGGAGGGCGAGAGAGCTAGGGAGGTCAGAGCGAGGGAGTTCAGCGAGAGGTAGGGAGGTCAGCAAGAGTGAGGGAGACAGAGGGTGGGAGGTCAGAGAGAGGGAGGGATGTCAGTGAGAGGGAGAGAGAGCAAGGGAGGTCAGAGAGAGCGAGAGAGGTCAGAGAGAGGGAAAGAGAAGGAGGGAGGTCAGAGAGAGGGAGACAGAACAAGGGAGTTCAGAGAGAGGGAGTGAGAGCGAGAGAGGTCTGTGAGGGGGAGAGAGAGCGAGTGAGGTCAGAGAGAGTGAGAGAGTGTGAGGGAGGTCAGAGTGAGGAGAGAGGGTGAGGGAGGTCAGAGAGAGCGAGGGAGAGAGAGCAAGGGAGGTCAGAGAGACGGAAGGAGAGAGCGAGGGAGGTCAGAGAGTGGGAGGGAGAGCGAGCGAAGGTGGTCAGAGAGAGGAAGGGAGAGAGAGCGACGGAGTTCAGATAGACGGATGGAGAGAGAGTGAGAGAGCAAGGGACGTCAGAGAGAAGGAGGGAGAGAAAGCGAGGGAGTTCAGAGAGAGGAAGGGAGAGAAGCGAGGGAGGTCAGAGAGTGAGAGGTAGGTCAGAGAGAGACAGGGAAGGAGAGAGCTAGAAATGTCCGAGAGTTGGAGGGAGAGAGAGCGAGGGAGGTGAGAAAGATGGAGGGAGAGAGAGCGAGGGAGGTCAGAGAGAGGGAGGGAGAGAGTGAGGGAAGTCACTGAGAGGGAGGGAGAGAGTGCGAGGGAGGTTTAAGAGAGGAATGGAGAGAGAGCGAGGGAGGTCAGAGAGAGCGATGGAGGTCAGAGAGAGGGAAGGAGTGAGAGCGAGGGATGTCGAGAGAGCGAGGGAGGTCAGAGCGTGAGAGGGAGAGCGAGCGTGGGAGGTCAGAGAGAGGGAGGGAGAAAGAGCAATGGAGGTCAGAGCGAGGGAGGGAGAGAGAAGGAGCGAGTTGTGAGCGAGGGAGTGGGAGAGAGTGAGGGAGGTCAGAGAGAGGGATGGAGAGAGAGCGATGGAGGTCACAGAGAGTGAGGGATGAGGAGAGAGTGAGGGAGGTCAGAGAGAGGGATGGAGAGAGAGCGAGGGAGGGAGAGAGAGTGAGGGAGGGTGAGAGTGTAAGGGAGGTCAGAGAGAGGGAGAGAGAGCGAATGAGGTCTGAGAGAGAGAGAGAGAGCGAATGAGGTCACAGAGAGTAGAGAGAGTGAGTGTGGTCAGAGAGAGGGAGGGAGAGAGAGCGAGGGAGGTCAGAGAGAGGGAGGGAAGGAGAGCGAGGGACATCAGAGAGGGGTAGGGAGAGGGAGCGAAGGATGTCGAGAGAGCGAGGGAGGTCCGAGGGAGGGAGGAAGAGAGAGTGAGGGAGGTCAGAGGGAGGGAGGTCAGAGAGAGGGAGGTCAGACATTGGGAGAGAGAGGGAGAGAGAGCGAGGTAGGTCATAGAGAGGAATGGAGAGAGAGCGAGGGAGGTCAGAAAGCGGGAGGGAGAGAGAAAGAGGGAGGTCAGAGAGTGGGAGGAAGGTGAGAGAGAGGGAGGTCAGAGAGAGCCAGAGAGGTCAGAGAGACGGAGGGAGAGAGAGCTAGGGAGGTCAGAGCGAGGGAGGTCAGCGAGAGGCAGGGAGGTCAGCAAGAGTGACGGAGACAGAGGGTGGGAGGTCAGAGAGAGGGAGGGAGGTCAGAGAGAGGGAGAGAGAAGGAGGGAGGTCAAGAAGAGGGAGACAGAACAAGAGAGTTCAGAGAGAGGTAGTGAGAGCGAGGGAGGTCAGTGAGGGGGAGAGAGAGCGAATGAGGTCAGAGAGAGTGAGACAGTGTGAGGGAGGTCAGTGAGAGGAGAGAGAGCGAGGGAGGTCAGAGAGAGCGAGGGATGTCAGCAAGAGCGAGGGAGAGAGAGAGAGGGAGGTCAGAGAGACGGAAGGAGAGAGCGAGGGAGGTCAGAGAGAAGGACGGAGAAAGAGCCTGGAGGTCAGAGAGAGGGAGGGAGATAGAAGGAGGGAGGTGAGAGCGAGGGAGTGGGAGAGAGCGATGAAGGTCAGTGAGAGGGAGGGAGAGAGAGCGAGGGAGGTCACAGAGTGCGAGGGAGGGGGAGAGAGTGAGGGAGGTCAGAGAGAGGGAGGGAGAGAGAGCGAGGGAGGTCAGAGAGATGGAGGGAGGGAGAGTGAGGGACGTCAGAGAGGGGTAGGGAGAGAGAGCGAGGGATGTCGAGAGAGCGAGGGAGGTCTGAGGGAGGGTGGGAGAGAGAGTGAGGGAGTTCAGAGGGAGGGTGGTCAGAGAGAGGGACGTCAGACAGTGGGAGGGAGAGAGAGTGAGGGAGGTCATAGAGAGGAACGGAGAGAGAGCGAGGGAGGTCAGAAAGCGGAAGGGAGAGAGAAATAGGTAGGTTAGAGAGTGGGAGGGTGAGCGAGCGTGGGAGGTCAGAGAGAAGGAGGGAGAAAGAGCATGGAGGTCAGAGAGAGGGAGGTAGATAGAAGGAGAGAGGTGAGAGCGAGGGAGTGGGAGAGAGCGAGGGAGGTCAGTGAGAGGGAGGGAGAGAAGAGCGAGGGAGGTCACAGAGTGCGAGGGAGGGTGGGAGAGCGAGGGACGTCAGAGAGGGGTAGGGAGAGAGAGCGAGGGATGTCGAGAGAGCGAGGGAGGTCCGAGGGAGGGTGGGAGAGAGATTGAGGGAGGTCAGAGGGAGGGAGGTCAGAGAGAGGGAGGTCAGACAGTGGGAGGGACAGAGAGCGAGTGAGGTCATAGAGAGGAACAGAGAGAGAGCGAGGGAGGTCAGAAAGCGGGAGGGAGAGAGAAAGAGGGAGGTCAGAGAATGTGAGGGATTTGAGAGAGGGGGTGGTCAGAGAGAGCCAGAGAGGTCAGAGAGACGGAGGGAGAGAGATCTAGGGAGGGCAGAGCGAGGGAGGTCAGCGAGAGGCAGGGCGGTCAGCAAGAGTGAGAGAGACAGAGGGGGGAGGTCAGAGAGAGGGAGGGATGTCATTGAGAGGGAGAGAGAGCGAGGGAGGTCAGTGAGGGGGAGAGAGAGCGGATGAGGTCAGAGAGAGTGAGAGAGTGTGAGGGAGGTCAGAGAGAGGAGAGAGAGCGAGCGAGATCAGAGAGAGCGAGGGAGGTCAGAGAGAGCGAGGGAGGTCAGAGAGACGGAAGGAGAGAGCGAGGGAGGTTAGAGAGATGGTGGGAGAGAGAGCGAGGGAGGTCGGAGAGAGGGAGGGAGAGTGAGCGATCGAGGTCAGCGAGAGGCAGGGAGGTCAGCAAAATTGAGGGAGACAGAGAGAGGGATGTCAGAGAGAAGGAGGGATGTCAGTGAGAGGGAGAGAGAGCGAGGGAGGTCAGAGAGCGCGAGGGAGGTCAGAGAGAGGGAGAGAGAGTGAGGGAGGTCAGAGAGAGGGACAGAGAACAAGGGAGTTCAGAGAGAGGGAGTGAGAGCAAGGGAGGTCAGTGAGGGGGAGAGAGAGCGAATGAGTTCAGAGAGAGTGAGAGAGAGAGAGGGAGGTCAGAGAGAGGAGAGAGAGCGAGGGAGGTCAGAGAGAGCGAGGGAGGTCAGAGAGACAGAAGGAGAGAGCGAGGGAGGTCAGAGAGTGGGAGGGAGAGAGAGCGAGGGATGTCACAGAGTGCGCGGGAGAGGGAGAGAGCAAGGGATGTCAGAGAGATGGAGGGAGAGAGAGCGAGGGATGTCGGAGAGAGGGAGGGAGATTGAGCGATGGATGTCAGAGAGAGGGAGGGCGAGAGAGAGAGGGAGGTCAGAGAGAGCGAGGGTGAGAGCGAGGGAGCTCAGAGATTGGGAGGGAGACAGAGTGAGGGAGGTCAGAGATAAAGAGGGAGTGCACGAGGTAGGTCGAGAGAGCGAGGGATGTCAGAGAGAGGGAGGGAGAGAGAGCGAGGGAGGTCAGAGAGAGCGAGGGTGGGAGAGCGAGGGACGTCAGATAGGGGGAGGTAGTGAGAGCGAGGGATGTCAAGAGAGCGAGGGAGGTTCGAGGGAGGGAGAGAGAGTGAGGGAGGTCAGAGGGAGGGACATCAAAGAGAGGGAGGTCAGACAGTGGGAGGGAGAGAGAGCGAGTGAGGTCATAGAGAGGAACGGAGAGAGAGCGAGGGAGGTCAGAAAGCAGGAGGGAGAGAGAAAGAGGGAGGTCAGACAGTGGGAGGGAGGTCAGAGAGAGGGAGGGATTTGAGAGAACGAGAGAGGTCAGAGAGATGGAGGGAGAGAGAGCTAGGGAGGGCAGAGCGAGGGAGGTCAGCGAGAGGCAGGGCGGTCAGCAAGAGTGAGGGAGACAGAGGGAGGGAGGTCAGAGAGAGGGAGGGATGTCATTGAGAGGGAGAGAGAGCGAGGGAGGTCAGAGAGCGAGGGGGGTCAGAGAGAGGCAGTGAGAGCGAGGGAGGTCAGTGAGGGGGAGAGAGAGCGGATGAGGTCAGAGAGAGTGAGAGAGTATGAGGGAGGTCAGAGAGAGTGAGGGATGTCATTGAGAGGGAGAGAGAGCGAGGGAGGTCAGAGAGCGAGGGGGTCAGAGAGAGGCAGTGAGAGTGAGGGAGGTCAGTGAGGGGGAGAGAGAGCGGATGAGGTCAGAGAGAGTGAGAGAGTGTGAGGGAGGTCAGAGAGAGGAGAGAGAGCGAGCGAGATCAGAGAGAGCGAGGAAGGTCAGAGAGAGCGAGGGAGAGAGACCGAGGGAGGTCAGAGAGACGGAAGGAGAGAGCGAGGGTTTTTAGAGAGATGGAGGGAGAGAGAGCGAGGGAGGTCAGAGAGAGGGAGGGAGAGTGAGCGATCGAGGTCAGCGAGAGGCAGGGAGGTCAGCAAAAGTGAGGGAGACAGAGAGAGGGAGGTCAGAGAGAAGGAGGGATGTCAGTGAGAGGGAGAGAGAGCGAGGGAGGTCAGAGAGCGCGAGGGAGGTCAGAGAGAGGGAGAGAGAGTGAGGGAGGTCAGAGAGAGGGACAGAGAACAAGGGAGTTCAGAGAGAGGGAGTGAGAGCAAGGGAGGTCAGTGTGGGGGAGAGAGAGCGACTGAGGTCAGAGAGAGTGAGAGAGAGTGAGGGAGGTCAGAGAGAGGAGAGAGAGCGAGGGAGGTCAGAGAGAGCGAGGGAGGTCAGAGAGACAGAAGGAGAGAGCGAGGGAGGTCAGAGAGTGGGAGGGAGAGAGAGCAATGGAGGTCAGAGAGAGCGAGGGAGAGAGAGCGAGGGATGTCACAGAGTGCGAGGGAGAGGGAGAGAGTGAGGGATGTCAGAGAGATGGAGGGAGAGAGAGCGAGGTATGTCGGAGAGAGGGAGGGAGATTGAGCGATGGATGTCAGAGAGAGGGTGGGCGAGAGAGAGAGGGAGGTCAGAGAGAACGAGGGTGAGAGCGAGGGAGCTCAGAGAATAGGAGGGAGACAGAGTGAGGGAGGTCAGAGATAAAGAGGGAGTGCACAAGGGAGGTCAAGAGAGCGAGGGATGTCAGAGAGAGGGAGGGAGAGAGCGCGGGAGCTCAGAGAGAGGGATGGAGAGCAAGCCATGGAGGTAAGTTACAGTGAGGGAGAGCGAGTGAGGGTGGACAGAGAGAGAGGGAGAGCTATCGATATAGGTCAGAGAGAGGGTGGGCTTGATAGCGAAGGAGGTCAGAGAGAGGGAGGGAAAGAGAGGGAGGGAGTTTAGAGAGAGGGAGGTCCGAGAGAGAGAGGGAGGCTAGAGACAGAAGGTCAGAGAGAGGGAGGCAGGCTAGAGAGAGGCAGGTCAGAGAGAGGGAGGGAGAGAGAGCGAGGGAGGTCCTAGAGAGGGCGGGAGAGAGTGATGGAGTTCAGAGAGAGGTTGGGAGACAGCGAGGTTGGTCAGAGAGAGGGAGGGGTGAGAGCGAGGGATGTCAGAGAGTGGGAGGGAGAGCGAGCGAAGTAGGTCAGAGAGTGGGAGGGAGAGAGAGTGACAGAGTTCAGATAGACGGATGGAGAGAGAGTGAGAGAGCAAGGGTTGTCAGAGAGAGGGAGGGAGAGAAAGCGAGGAAGTTCAGAGAGAGGAAGGGAGAGTGAAAGAGGGAGGTCAGAGAGTGAGAGGTAGGTCAGAGAGAGAAAGGGAAGGAGAGAGCTAGGAAGGTCCGAGAGTGGCAGGGAGAGAGAACGTGGGAGGTGAGAAAGATGGAGGGAGAGAGAGCGAGGGAGGTCAGAGAGAGGAAGGGAGGGAGAGAGAGTGAGGGAGGTCAGAGAGAGGGAGGGAGAGAGAGTGTGGGAGGTCAGAGAGGGAGGGCGAGTGCGAGTGAGTTCAGAGAGAGCGAGGGAGAGAGCACGGGAGCTCAGAGAGAGGGATGGAGAGCAAGCCATGGAGGTAAGATAGAGTGAGGGAGAGCGAGTGAGGGAGGACAGAGAGAGAGGGAGAGCTAGCAATAAAGGTCAGAGAGAGGGTGGGCTTGATAGTGAAGGAGGTCAGAGAGAGGGAGGGAAAGAGAGAGAGGGAGGTTAGAGAGAGGGATGTCTGGGAGAGAGAGGGAGGCTAGAGACAGAAGGTCAGAGAGAGGGAGGGAGGCGAGAGAGAGGCAGGTCAGAGAGAGGGAGGGAGAGAGAGCGAGGGAGGTCCTAGAGAGGGAGGGAGAGAGTGATCGAGGTCAGAGAGAGGGTGGGAGAGAGAGCGAGGGAGGTCAGAGAGAGGGAGGGAGACAGCGAGGTTGGTCAGAGAGAGGGAGGGAGTGAGAGCAAGGGATGTCAGTGAGAGGGAGGGAGAGAGAGCAAGGGAGTCAGAGAGTGGGAGTGAGAGCGAGCGAAGGAGGTCAGAGATAGAGAGGGAGAGAGAGCGACAGAGTTCAGATAGACGGATGGAGAGAGAGTGAGAGAGCGAGAGACGTCAGAGAGAGGGAGGGAGAGTGAAAGAGGGAGGTCAGAGAGTGAGAGGTAGGTCAGAGAGAGAAAGGGAAGGAGAGAGCTAGGAAGGTCCGAGAGTGGGAGGGAGAGAGAGCGTGGGAGGTGAGAAAGATGGAGGGAGAGAGAGCGAGGGAGGTCAGAGAGAGGGAGGGAGGGAGAGAGAGCGAGGGAGGTCAGAGAGAGGGAGGGAGAGAGAGCGAGGGAGGTCAGAGAGGGAGGGCGAGAGCGAGGGAGTTCAGAGAAAGGGAGGGAGAGTGAGCAAGTGAGGTCAGAGAGAGCTAGGGAGGTCAGAGAGAGAGATCGAGGTCATTGAAAGGGAGGCTAGAGAGCGAGGGAGGTCAGAGAGAGGCAGTGAGAGTGAGGGAGGTCAGTGAGGGGGAGAGAGAGCGGATGAGGTCAGAGAGAGTGAGAGAGTGTGAGGGAGGTCAGAGAGAGGAGAGAGAGCGAGCGAGATCAGAGAGAGCGAGGAAGGTCAGAGAGAGCGAGGGAGAGAGACCGAGGGAGGTCAGAGAGACGGAAGGAGAGAGCGAGGGTTTTTAGAGAGATGGAGGGAGAGAGAGCGAGGGAGGTCAGAGAGAGGGAGGGAGAGTGAGCGATCGAGGTCAGCGAGAGGCAGGGAGGTCAGCAAAAGTGAGGGAGACAGAGAGAGGGAGGTCAGAGAGAAGGAGGGATGTCAGTGAGAGGGAGAGAGAGCGAGGGAGGTCAGAGAGCGCGAGGGAGGTCAGAGAGAGGGAGAGAGAGTGAGGGAGGTCAGAGAGAGGGACAGAGAACAAGGGAGTTCAGAGAGAGGGAGTGAGAGCAAGGGAGGTCAGTGAGGGGGAGAGAGAGCGACTGAGGTCAGAGAGAGTGAGAGAGAGTGAGGGAGGTCAGAGAGAGGAGAGAGAGCGAGGGAGGTCAGAGAGAGCGAGGGAGGTCAGAGAGACAGAAGGAGAGAGCGATGGAGGTCAGAGAGTGGGAGGGAGAGAGAGCAATGGAGGTCAGAGAGAGCGAGGGAGAGAGAGCGAGGGATGTCACAGAGTGCGAGGGAGAGGGAGAGAGTGAGGGATGTCAGAGAGATGGAGGGAGAGAGAGCGAGGTATGTCGGAGAGAGGGAGGGAGATTGAGCGATGGATGTCAGAGAGAGGGTGGGCGAGAGAGAGAGGGAGGTCAGAGAGAACGAGGGTGAGAGCGAGGGAGCTCAGAGAATAGGAGGGAGACAGAGTGAGGGAGGTCAGAGATAAAGAGGGAGTGCACAAGGGAGGTCAAGAGAGCGAGGGATGTCAGAGAGAGGGAGGGAGAGAGCGCGGGAGCTCAGAGAGAGGGATGGAGAGCAAGCCATGGAGGTAAGTTACAGTGAGGGAGAGCGAGTGAGGGTGGACAGAGAGAGAGGGAGAGCTATCGATATAGGTCAGAGAGAGGGTGGGCTTGATAGCGAAGGAGGTCAGAGAGAGGGAGGGAAAGAGAGGGAGGGAGTTTAGAGAGAGGGAGGTCCGAGAGAGAGAGGGAGGCTAGAGACAGAAGGTCAGAGAGAGGGAGGCAGGCTAGAGAGAGGCAGGTCAGAGAGAGGGAGGGAGAGAGAGCGAGGGAGGTCCTAGAGAGGGCGGGAGAGAGTGATGGAGTTCAGAGAGAGGTTGGGAGACAGCGAGGTTGGTCAGAGAGAGGGAGGGGTGAGAGCGAGGGATGTCAGAGAGTGGGAGGGAGAGCGAGCGAAGTAGGTCAGAGAGTGGGAGGGAGAGAGAGTGACAGAGTTCAGATAGACGGATGGAGAGAGAGTGAGAGAGCAAGGGTTGTCAGAGAGAGGGAGGGAGAGAAAGCGAGGAAGTTCAGAGAGAGGAAGGGAGAGTGAAAGAGGGAGGTCAGAGAGTGAGAGGTAGGTCAGAGAGAGAAAGGGAAGGAGAGAGCTAGGAAGGTCCGAGAGTGGCAGGGAGAGAGAACGTGGGAGGTGAGAAAGATGGAGGGAGAGAGAGCGAGGGAGGTCAGAGAGAGGAAGGGAGGGAGAGAGAGTGAGGGAGGTCAGAGAGAGGGAGGGAGAGAGAGTGTGGGAGGTCAGAGAGGGAGGGCGAGTGCGAGTGAGTTCAGAGAGAGCGAGGGAGAGAGCACGGGAGCTCAGAGAGAGGGATGGAGAGCAAGCCATGGAGGTAAGATAGAGTGAGGGAGAGCGAGTGAGGGAGGACAGAGAGAGAGGGAGAGCTAGCAATAAAGGTCAGAGAGAGGGTGGGCTTGATAGTGAAGGAGGTCAGAGAGAGGGAGGGAAAGAGAGAGAGGGAGGTTAGAGAGAGGGATGTCTGAGAGAGAGAGGGAGGCTAGAGACAGAAGGTCAGAGAGAGGGAGGGAGGCGAGAGAGAGGCAGGTCAGAGAGAGGGAGGGAGAGAGAGCGAGGGAGGTCCTAGAGAGGGAGGGAGAGAGTGATCGAGGTCAGAGAGAGGGTGGGAGAGAGAGCGAGGGAGGTCAGAGAGAGGGAGGGAGACAGCGAGGTTGGTCAGAGAGAGGGAGGGAGTGAGAGCAAGGGATGTCAGTGAGAGGGAGGGAGAGAGAGCAAGGGAGTCAGAGAGTGGGAGTGAGAGCGAGCGAAGGAGGTCAGAGATAGAGAGGGAGAGAGAGCGACAGAGTTCAGATAGACGGATGGAGAGAGAGTGAGAGAGCGAGAGACGTCAGAGAGAGGGAGGGAGAGTGAAAGAGGGAGGTCAGAGAGTGAGAGGTAGGTCAGAGAGAGAAAGGGAAGGAGAGAGCTAGGAAGGTCCGAGAGTGGGAGGGAGAGAGAGCGTGGGAGGTGAGAAAGATGGAGGGAGAGAGAGCGAGGGAGGTCAGAGAGAGGGAGGGAGGGAGAGAGAGCGAGGGAGGTCAGAGAGAGGGAGGGAGAGAGAGCGAGGGAGGTCAGAGAGGGAGGGCGAGAGCGAGGGAGTTCAGAGAAAGGGAGGGAGAGTGAGCAAGTGAGGTCAGAGAGAGCTAGGGAGGTCAGAGAGAGAGATCGAGGTCATTGAAAGGGAGGCTAGAGAGCGAGGGAGGTCAGAGAGAGGGAGGGAGTGTGAGAGGGAAGTCGAGAGAGCGAGGGAGGTCAGAGAGAGGGAGGGATAGTGAGTGAGGGAGGTCAGAGAGAGCGAGGGAGGGAGAGAGCAAGAGAGGTCAGAGAGAGGGATGGAGAGCGAGCCATGGAGGTCAGTTAGAGTGAGGGAGAGCGAGTGAGGGAGGACAGAGAGAGAGGGAGAGCTAGCGAGGTAGGTCAGAGAGAGGGAGGGTGAGAGAGGGAGGGAGGTCAGAGAGATGGAGGTCCAAGAGAGGGAGGGACGTCAGTGTGATGGTGAGAGAGCGAGGGAGGTCAGAGAGAGGGAGGGAGACTGAGCGAGGGCGGTCAGAGAGAGCGACAGGGATCAGGGAGAGAGAGCAAGGGAGGGAGAGAGTGAGGCAGGTCAGAGCGTGGGAGGGAGAGTGAGCTTGGGAGGTCAGAGGGAGGGAGGCAGGTCAGAGAGAAGGAGGGAGAGAACGAGGGAGGTCAGAGAAGGGAGGGAGAGAGAGCGAGGGAGGACAAAGAGTGCGAGGGAGGGAGAGAGTGTGAGGGAGGGAGAGAGACTGAGGGAGGTCAGAGAGAGGGAGAGAGAGCGATTGAGGTCTGAGAGAGACAGAGAGAGCGAATGAGGTCTGAGAGAGTAGAGAGAGCGAGGGTGGTCAGAGAGAGAGATGGAGTGAGAGCGAGGGACGTCAGAGAGAGGGAGGGTGGGAGCACGAGGGACATCAGAGAGGGCTAGGGAGAGAGTGCGAGGGATGTCGAGAGAGCGAGGGAGGTCTGAGGGAGGGAGGGAGAGAGAGTGAGGGAGGTCAGAGGGAGGGAGGTCAGAGAGAGGGAGGTCAGACAGTGGGAGGGAGAGAGAGCGAGGGAGGTCATAGAGAGGAATGGAGAGAGAGCGAGGGAGGTCAGAAAGCGGGAGGGAGAGAGAAAGAGGGAGGTCAGAGAGTGGGAGGGAGATGAGAGAGAGGGAGGTCAGAGAGAGCCAGAGAGCGCAGAGAGACGGAGGGAGAGAGAGCTATGGAGGTCAGATCGAGGGAGGTCAGCGAGAGGCAGGGAGGTCAGCAAGAGTGAGGGATACAGAGGGTGGGAGGTCAGAGAGAGGGAGGAATGTCAGTGAGAGGGAGAGAGAGCGAGGGAGGTCAGAGAGAGCGAGGGAGGTCAGAGAGAGGGAGAGAGAAGGAGGGAGGTCAAGAAGAGGGAGACAGAATAAGAGAGTTCAGAGAGAGGGAATGAGAGCGATGGAGGTCAGTGAGGGGGAGAGAGAGCGAATGAGGTCAGAGAGTGTGACAGAGTGTGAGGGAGTTCAGAGAGAGGAGAGAGAGCGAGGGAGGTCAGAGAGAGCGAGGGAGGTCAGAGAGAGCAAGGGAGAGAGAACGAGGGAGTTCAGAGAGACGGAAGGAGAGAGCGAGGGAGGTCAGAGAAAGGGAGGGAGAGAGTGCGAGGGAGGTCAGAGAGAAGGAGGGAGAAAGAGCATGGAGGTCAGAGAGAGGGAGGGAGATAGAAGGAGGGAGGTGAGAGCGAGGGAGTGGGAGAGAGCGAGGGAGGTCAGTAAGAGGGAGGGAGAGAGAGCGAGGGAGGTCAGAGAGAGAGGGAGAGAGTGATGCAGGTCAGAGAGAGAGGGAGACAGAGCGAGGGAGGTCAGAGAGAGGGAGGGAGACAGCGAGGGATGTCAGAGAGAGGGAGGAAGAGAGCGAGGGAGGTCAGAGAGAGGGAGGGAGAGAGAGTGAGGGAGGTCTGAGAGTGGGAGGGTGAGCGAGCGTGGGAGGTCAGAGAGATGGAGGGAGAGAGAGCAATGGAGGTCAGAGAGAGGGAGGGAGAGAGAAGGAGGGAGGTGAGAGCAAGGGAGTGGGAGAGAGTGAGGGAGGTCAGAGAGAGGGATGGAGAGAGAGCGAGGGATGTCACAGAGTGCGAGGGAGAGGGAGAGAGCAAGGGAGGTCAGAGAGATGGAGAGAGAGAGAGCGAGGCACGTCAGAGAGAGGGAGGGAGATTGAGCTATGGATGTCAGAGAGAGGGAGGGCGACAGAGAGAGGGAGGTCAGAGAGAGGGAGGGAGAGAGCGAGGGAGCTCAGAGAATGGGCGGGAGACAGAGTGAGGGAGGTCTGAGATAAAGAGGGAGTGCATGAGGGAGGTCGAGAGAGCGAGGGATGTCAGAGAGAGGGAGGGAGAGAGAGTGAGGGAGGTCAGAGGGAGGGACATCAAAGAGAGGGAGGTCAGACAGTGGGAGGGAGAGAGAGCGAGTGAGGTCATAGAGAGGAACGGAGAGAGAGCGAGGGAGGTCAGAAAGCAGGAGGGAGAGAGAAAGAGGGAGGTCAGACAGTGGGAGGGAGGTCAGAGAGAGGGAGGGATTTGAGAGAACGAGAGAGGTCAGAGAGATGGAGGGAGAGAGAGCTAGGGAGGGCAGAGCGAGGGAGGTCAGCGAGAGGCAGGGCGGTCAGCAAGAGTGAGGGAGACAGAGGGAGGGAGGTCAGAGAGAGGGAGGGATGTCATTGAGAGGGAGAGAGAGCGAGGGAGGTCAGAGAGCGAGGGGGGTCAGAGAGAGGCAGTGAGAGCGAGGGAGGTCAGTGAGGGGGAGAGAGAGCGGATGAGGTCAGAGAGAGTGAGAGAGTATGAGGGAGGTCAGAGAGAGTGAGGGATGTCATTGAGAGGGAGAGAGAGCGAGGGAGGTCAGAGAGCGAGGGGGTCAGAGAGAGGCAGTGAGAGTGAGGGAGGTCAGTGAGGGGGAGAGAGAGCGGATGAGGTCAGAGAGAGTGAGAGAGTGTGAGGGAGGTCAGAGAGAGGAGAGAGAGCGAGCGAGATCAGAGAGAGCGAGGAAAGTCAGAGAGAGCGAGGGAGAGAGACCGAGGGAGGTCAGAGAGACGGAAGGAGAGAGCGAGGGTTTTTAGAGAGATGGAGGGAGAGAGAGCGAGGGAGGTCAGAGAGAGGGAGGGAGAGTGAGCGATCGAGGTCAGCGAGAGGCAGGGAGGTCAGCAAAAGTGAGGGAGACAGAGAGAGGGAGGTCAGAGAGAAGGAGGGATGTCAGTGAGAGGGAGAGAGAGCGAGGGAGGTCAGAGAGCGCGAGGGAGGTCAGAGAGAGGGAGAGAGAGTGAGGGAGGTCAGAGAGAGGGACAGAGAACAAGGGAGTTCAGAGAGAGGGAGTGAGAGCAAGGGAGGTCAGTGAGGGGGAGAGAGAGCGACTGAGGTCAGAGAGAGTGAGAGAGAGTGAGGGAGGTCAGAGAGAGGAGAGAGAGCGAGGGAGGTCAGAGAGAGCGAGGGAGGTCAGAGAGACAGAAGGAGAGAGCGAGGGAGGTCAGAGAGTGGGAGGGAGAGAGAGCAATGGAGGTCAGAGAGAGCGAGGGAGAGAGAGCGAGGGATGTCACAGAGTGCGAGGGAGAGGGAGAGAGTGAGGGATGTCAGAGAGATGGAGGGAGAGAGAGCGAGGTATGTCGGAGAGAGGGAGGGAGATTGAGCGATGGATGTCAGAGAGAGGGTGGGCGAGAGAGAGAGGGAGGTCAGAGAGAACGAGGGTGAGAGCGAGGGAACTCAGAGAATAGGAGGGAGACAGAGTGAGGGAGGTCAGAGATAAAGAGGGAGTGCACAAGGGAGGTCAAGAGAGCGAGGGATGTCAGAGAGAGGGAGGGAGAGAGCGCGGGAGCTCAGAGAGAGGGATGGAGAGCAAGCCATGGAGGTAAGTTACAGTGAGGGAGAGCGAGTGAGGGTGGACAGAGAGAGAGGGAGAGCTATCGATATAGGTCAGAGAGAGGGTGGGCTTGATAGCGAAGGAGGTCAGAGAGAGGGAGGGAAAGAGAGGGAGGGAGTTTAGAGAGAGGGAGGTCCGAGAGAGAGAGGGAGGCTAGAGACAGAAGGTCAGAGAGAGGGAGGCAGGCTAGAGAGAGGCAGGTCAGAGAGAGGGAGGGAGAGAGAGCGAGGGAGGTCCTAGAGAGGGCGGGAGAGAGTGATGGAGTTCAGAGAGAGGTTGGGAGACAGCGAGGTTGGTCAGAGAGAGGGAGGGGTGAGAGCGAGGGATGTCAGAGAGTGGGAGGGAGAGCGAGCGAAGTAGGTCAGAGAGTGGGAGGGAGAGAGAGTGACAGAGTTCAGATAGACGGATGGAGAGAGAGTGAGAGAGCAAGGGTTGTCAGAGAGAGGGAGGGAGAGAAAGCGAGGAAGTTCAGAGAGAGGAAGGGAGAGTGAAAGAGGGAGGTCAGAGAGTGAGAGGTAGGTCAGAGAGAGAAAGGGAAGGAGAGAGCTAGGAAGGTCCGAGAGTGGCAGGGAGAGAGAACGTGGGAGGTGAGAAAGATGGAGGGAGAGAGAGCGAGGGAGGTCAGAGAGAGGAAGGGAGGGAGAGAGAGTGAGGGAGGTCAGAGAGAGGGAGGGAGAGAGAGTGTGGGAGGTCAGAGAGGGAGGGCGAGTGCGAGTGAGTTCAGAGAGAGCGAGGGAGAGAGCACGGGAGCTCAGAGAGAGGGATGGAGAGCAAGCCATGGAGGTAAGATAGAGTGAGGGAGAGCGAGTGAGGGAGGACAGAGAGAGAGGGAGAGCTAGCAATAAAGGTCAGAGAGAGGGTGGGCTTGATAGTGAAGGAGGTCAGAGAGAGGGAGGGAAAGAGAGAGAGGGAGGTTAGAGAGAGGGATGTCTGAGAGAGAGAGGGAGGCTAGAGACAGAAGGTCAGAGAGAGGGAGGGAGGCGAGAGAGAGGCAGGTCAGAGAGAGGGAGGGAGAGAGAGCGAGGGAGGTCCTAGAGAGGGAGGGAGAGAGTGATCGAGGTCAGAGAGAGGGTGGGAGAGAGAGCGAGGGAGGTCAGAGAGAGGGAGGGAGACAGCGAGGTTGGTCAGAGAGAGGGAGGGAGTGAGAGCAAGGGATGTCAGTGAGAGGGAGGGAGAGAGAGCAAGGGAGTCAGAGAGTGGGAGTGAGAGCGAGCGAAGGAGGTCAGAGATAGAGAGGGAGAGAGAGCGACAGAGTTCAGATAGACGGATGGAGAGAGAGTGAGAGAGCGAGAGACGTCAGAGAGAGGGAGGGAGAGTGAAAGAGGGAGGTCAGAGAGTGAGAGGTAGGTCAGAGAGAGAAAGGGAAGGAGAGAGCTAGGAAGGTCCGAGAGTGGGAGGGAGAGAGAGCGTGGGAGGTGAGAAAGATGGAGGGAGAGAGAGCGAGGGAGGTCAGAGAGAGGGAGGGAGGGAGAGAGAGCGAGGGAGGTCAGAGAGAGGGAGGGAGAGAGAGCGAGGGAGGTCAGAGAGGGAGGGCGAGAGCGAGGGAGTTCAGAGAAAGGGAGGGAGAGTGAGCAAGTGAGGTCAGAGAGAGCTAGGGAGGTCAGAGAGAGAGATCGAGGTCATTGAAAGGGAGGCTAGAGAGCGAGGGAGGTCAGAGAGAGGGAGGGAGTGTGAGAGGGAAGTCGAGAGAGCGAGGGAGGTCAGAGAGAGGGAGGGATAGTGAGTGAGGGAGGTCAGAGAGAGCGAGGGAGGGAGAGAGCAAGAGAGGTCAGAGAGAGGGATGGAGAGCGAGCCATGGAGGTCAGTTAGAGTGAGGGAGAGCGAGTGAGGGAGGACAGAGAGAGAGGGAGAGCTAGCGAGGTAGGTCAGAGAGAGGGAGGGTGAGAGAGGGAGGGAGGTCAGAGAGATGGAGGTCCAAGAGAGGGAGGGACGTCAGTGTGATGGTGAGAGAGCGAGGGAGGTCAGAGAGAGGGAGGGAGACTGAGCGAGGGCGGTCAGAGAGAGCGACAGGGATCAGGGAGAGAGAGCAAGGGAGGGAGAGAGTGAGGCAGGTCAGAGCGTGGGAGGGAGAGTGAGCTTGGGAGGTCAGAGGGAGGGAGGCAGGTCAGAGAGAAGGAGGGAGAGAACGAGGGAGGTCAGAGAAGGGAGGGAGAGAGAGCGAGGGAGGACAAAGAGTGCGAGGGAGGGAGAGAGTGTGAGGGAGGGAGAGAGACTGAGGGAGGTCAGAGAGAGGGAGAGAGAGCGATTGAGGTCTGAGAGAGACAGAGAGAGCGAATGAGGTCTGAGAGAGTAGAGAGAGCGAGGGTGGTCAGAGAGAGAGATGGAGTGAGAGCGAGGGACGTCAGAGAGAGGGAGGGTGGGAGCACGAGGGACATCAGAGAGGGCTAGGGAGAGAGTGCGAGGGATGTCGAGAGAGCGAGGGAGGTCTGAGGGAGGGAGGGAGAGAGAGTGAGGGAGGTCAGAGGGAGGGAGGTCAGAGAGAGGGAGGTCAGACAGTGGGAGGGAGAGAGAGCGAGGGAGGTCATAGAGAGGAATGGAGAGAGAGCGAGGGAGGTCAGAAAGCGGGAGGGAGAGAGAAAGAGGGAGGTCAGAGAGTGGGAGGGAGATGAGAGAGAGGGAGGTCAGAGAGAGCCAGAGAGCGCAGAGAGACGGAGGGAGAGAGAGCTATGGAGGTCAGATCGAGGGAGGTCAGCGAGAGGCAGGGAGGTCAGCAAGAGTGAGGGATACAGAGGGTGGGAGGTCAGAGAGAGGGAGGAATGTCAGTGAGAGGGAGAGAGAGCGAGGGAGGTCAGAGAGAGCGAGGGAGGTCAGAGAGAGGGAGAGAGAAGGAGGGAGGTCAAGAAGAGGGAGACAGAATAAGAGAGTTCAGAGAGAGGGAATGAGAGCGATGGAGGTCAGTGAGGGGGAGAGAGAGCGAATGAGGTCAGAGAGTGTGACAGAGTGTGAGGGAGTTCAGAGAGAGGAGAGAGAGCGAGGGAGGTCAGAGAGAGCGAGGGAGGTCAGAGAGAGCAAGGGAGAGAGAACGAGGGAGTTCAGAGAGACGGAAGGAGAGAGCGAGGGAGGTCAGAGAAAGGGAGGGAGAGAGTGCGAGGGAGGTCAGAGAGAAGGAGGGAGAAAGAGCATGGAGGTCAGAGAGAGGGAGGGAGATAGAAGGAGGGAGGTGAGAGCGAGGGAGTGGGAGAGAGCGAGGGAGGTCAGTAAGAGGGAGGGAGAGAGAGCGAGGGAGGTCAGAGAGAGAGGGAGAGAGTGATGCAGGTCAGAGAGAGAGGGAGACAGAGCGAGGGAGGTCAGAGAGAGGGAGGGAGACAGCGAGGGATGTCAGAGAGAGGGAGGAAGAGAGCGAGGGAGGTCAGAGAGAGGGAGGGAGAGAGAGTGAGGGAGGTCTGAGAGTGGGAGGGTGAGCGAGCGTGGGAGGTCAGAGAGATGGAGGGAGAGAGAGCAATGGAGGTCAGAGAGAGGGAGGGAGAGAGAAGGAGGGAGGTGAGAGCAAGGGAGTGGGAGAGAGTGAGGGAGGTCAGAGAGAGGGATGGAGAGAGAGCGAGGGATGTCACAGAGTGCGAGGGAGAGGGAGAGAGCAAGGGAGGTCAGAGAGATGGAGAGAGAGAGAGCGAGGCACGTCAGAGAGAGGGAGGGAGATTGAGCTATGGATGTCAGAGAGAGGGAGGGCGACAGAGAGAGGGAGGTCAGAGAGAGGGAGGGAGAGAGCGAGGGAGCTCAGAGAATGGGCGGGAGACAGAGTGAGGGAGGTCTGAGATAAAGAGGGAGTGCATGAGGGAGGTCGAGAGAGCGAGGGATGTCAGAGAGAGGGAGGGAGAGAGAGTGAGGGAGGTCAGAGGGAGGGACATCAAAGAGAGGGAGGTCAGACAGTGGGAGGGAGAGAGAGCGAGTGAGGTCATAGAGAGGAACGGAGAGAGAGCGAGGGAGGTCAGAAAGCAGGAGGGAGAGAGAAAGAGGGAGGTCAGACAGTGGGAGGGAGGTCAGAGAGAGGGAGGGATTTGAGAGAACGAGAGAGGTCAGAGAGATGGAGGGAGAGAGAGCTAGGGAGGGCAGAGCGAGGGAGGTCAGCGAGAGGCAGGGCGGTCAGCAAGAGTGAGGGAGACAGAGGGAGGGAGGTCAGAGAGAGGGAGGGATGTCATTGAGAGGGAGAGAGAGCGAGGGAGGTCAGAGAGCGAGGGGGGTCAGAGAGAGGCAGTGAGAGCGAGGGAGGTCAGTGAGGGGGAGAGAGAGCGGATGAGGTCAGAGAGAGTGAGAGAGTATGAGGGAGGTCAGAGAGAGTGAGGGATGTCATTGAGAGGGAGAGAGAGCGAGGGAGGTCAGAGAGCGAGGGGGTCAGAGAGAGGCAGTGAGAGTGAGGGAGGTCAGTGAGGGGGAGAGAGAGCGGATGAGGTCAGAGAGAGTGAGAGAGTGTGAGGGAGGTCAGAGAGAGGAGAGAGAGCGAGCGAGATCAGAGAGAGCGAGGAAAGTCAGAGAGAGCGAGGGAGAGAGACCGAGGGAGGTCAGAGAGACGGAAGGAGAGAGCGAGGGTTTTTAGAGAGATGGAGGGAGAGAGAGCGAGGGAGGTCAGAGAGAGGGAGGGAGAGTGAGCGATCGAGGTCAGCGAGAGGCAGGGAGGTCAGCAAAAGTGAGGGAGACAGAGAGAGGGAGGTCAGAGAGAAGGAGGGATGTCAGTGAGAGGGAGAGAGAGCGAGGGAGGTCAGAGAGCGCGAGGGAGGTCAGAGAGAGGGAGAGAGAGTGAGGGAGGTCAGAGAGAGGGACAGAGAACAAGGGAGTTCAGAGAGAGGGAGTGAGAGCAAGGGAGGTCAGTGAGGGGGAGAGAGAGCGACTGAGGTCAGAGAGAGTGAGAGAGAGTGAGGGAGGTCAGAGAGAGGAGAGAGAGCGAGGGAGGTCAGAGAGAGCGAGGGAGGTCAGAGAGACAGAAGGAGAGAGCGAGGGAGGTCAGAGAGTGGGAGGGAGAGAGAGCAATGGAGGTCAGAGAGAGCGAGGGAGAGAGAGCGAGGGATGTCACAGAGTGCGAGGGAGAGGGAGAGAGTGAGGGATGTCAGAGAGATGGAGGGAGAGAGAGCGAGGTATGTCGGAGAGAGGGAGGGAGATTGAGCGATGGATGTCAGAGAGAGGGTGGGCGAGAGAGAGAGGGAGGTCAGAGAGAACGAGGGTGAGAGCGAGGGAACTCAGAGAATAGGAGGGAGACAGAGTGAGGGAGGTCAGAGATAAAGAGGGAGTGCACAAGGGAGGTCAAGAGAGCGAGGGATGTCAGAGAGAGGGAGGGAGAGAGCGCGGGAGCTCAGAGAGAGGGATGGAGAGCAAGCCATGGAGGTAAGTTACAGTGAGGGAGAGCGAGTGAGGGTGGACAGAGAGAGAGGGAGAGCTATCGATATAGGTCAGAGAGAGGGTGGGCTTGATAGCGAAGGAGGTCAGAGAGAGGGAGGGAAAGAGA
This sequence comes from Carcharodon carcharias, assembly GCF_017639515.1. NCBI lineage: Eukaryota > Metazoa > Chordata > Chondrichthyes > Lamniformes > Lamnidae > Carcharodon > Carcharodon carcharias. The sequence goes on from NC_054474.1 coordinate 100,907,050, forward strand.
GGGAGGGAGTTTAGAGAGAGGGAGGTCCGAGAGAGAGAGGGAGGCTAGAGACAGAAGGTCAGAGAGAGGGAGGCAGGCTAGAGAGAGGCAGGTCAGAGAGAGGGAGGGAGAGAGAGCGAGGGAGGTCCTAGAGAGGGCGGGAGAGAGTGATGGAGTTCAGAGAGAGGTTGGGAGACAGCGAGGTTGGTCAGAGAGAGGGAGGGGTGAGAGCGAGGGATGTCAGAGAGTGGGAGGGAGAGCGAGCGAAGTAGGTCAGAGAGTGGGAGGGAGAGAGAGTGACAGAGTTCAGATAGACGGATGGAGAGAGAGTGAGAGAGCAAGGGTTGTCAGAGAGAGGGAGGGAGAGAAAGCGAGGAAGTTCAGAGAGAGGAAGGGAGAGTGAAAGAGGGAGGTCAGAGAGTGAGAGGTAGGTCAGAGAGAGAAAGGGAAGGAGAGAGCTAGGAAGGTCCGAGAGTGGCAGGGAGAGAGAACGTGGGAGGTGAGAAAGATGGAGGGAGAGAGAGCGAGGGAGGTCAGAGAGAGGAAGGGAGGGAGAGAGAGTGAGGGAGGTCAGAGAGAGGGAGGGAGAGAGAGTGTGGGAGGTCAGAGAGGGAGGGCGAGTGCGAGTGAGTTCAGAGAGAGCGAGGGAGAGAGCACGGGAGCTCAGAGAGAGGGATGGAGAGCAAGCCATGGAGGTAAGATAGAGTGAGGGAGAGCGAGTGAGGGAGGACAGAGAGAGAGGGAGAGCTAGCAATAAAGGTCAGAGAGAGGGTGGGCTTGATAGTGAAGGAGGTCAGAGAGAGGGAGGGAAAGAGAGAGAGGGAGGTTAGAGAGAGGGATGTCTGAGAGAGAGAGGGAGGCTAGAGACAGAAGGTCAGAGAGAGGGAGGGAGGCGAGAGAGAGGCAGGTCAGAGAGAGGGAGGGAGAGAGAGCGAGGGAGGTCCTAGAGAGGGAGGGAGAGAGTGATCGAGGTCAGAGAGAGGGTGGGAGAGAGAGCGAGGGAGGTCAGAGAGAGGGAGGGAGACAGCGAGGTTGGTCAGAGAGAGGGAGGGAGTGAGAGCAAGGGATGTCAGTGAGAGGGAGGGAGAGAGAGCAAGGGAGTCAGAGAGTGGGAGTGAGAGCGAGCGAAGGAGGTCAGAGATAGAGAGGGAGAGAGAGCGACAGAGTTCAGATAGACGGATGGAGAGAGAGTGAGAGAGCGAGAGACGTCAGAGAGAGGGAGGGAGAGTGAAAGAGGGAGGTCAGAGAGTGAGAGGTAGGTCAGAGAGAGAAAGGGAAGGAGAGAGCTAGGAAGGTCCGAGAGTGGGAGGGAGAGAGAGCGTGGGAGGTGAGAAAGATGGAGGGAGAGAGAGCGAGGGAGGTCAGAGAGAGGGAGGGAGAGAGTGAGGGAAATCACTGAGAGGGAAGGAGAGAGAGCGAGGGAGGTTTGAGAGAGAAAGGGAGAGAGAGCGAGGGAGGTCAGAGAGAGCGATGGAGGTCAGAGAGAGGGAAGGAGTGAAAGCGAGGGAGGTCAGAGCGTGGGAGGGAGAGTGAGCGTGGGAGGTCAGAGAGAGGGAGGGAGAGAGAGCAAGGGACGTCAGAGAGTGGGAGGGAGAGCGTGCGAATGAGGTCAGAGAGAAGGAGGGAGAGAGAGCGACGGAGTTCTGATAGACGGATGGAGAGAGAGTGAGAGAGCGAGGGACATCAGAGAGAAGGAGGGAGAGAAAGCGAGGGAGTTCAGAGAGAGGAAGGGAGATTGAGCGAGGGAGGTCAGAGAGTGAGAGGTAGGTCAGAGAGAGAAAGGGAAGGAGAGAGCTAGGAAGGTCTGAGAGTGGGAGGGAGAGAGTGAGGGAAATCACTGAGAGGGAAGGAGAGAGAGCGAGGGAGGTTTGAGAGAGGAAGGGAGAGAGAGCGAGGGAGGTCAGAGAGAGCGATGGAGGTCAGAGAGAGGGAAGGAGTGAGAGCGAGGGAGGTCGAGAGAGCGAGGGAGGTCAGAGCGTGGGAGGGAGAGCGAGCGTGGGAGGTCAGAGAGAGGGAGGGAGAGAGAGTAATGGAGGTCAGAGCGAGGGAGGGAGAGAGAAAGAGGGAGGTGAGAGCGAGGGCGTGGGAGAGAGCGAAAAGGTCAGAGAGAGGGAAGGAGATAGAGCGATGGAGGTCGCAGAGAGTGAGGGAGGAGGAGAGAGCCAGGGAGGTCAGAGAGAGGGAGGGAGAGAGCGAGGGAGGTCAGAGAGAGGGAGGGAGAGAGAGTGAGGGAGGTCAGAGAGTGGGAGGGTGAGCGAGCATCGGAGTTCAGAGAGATGGAGGGAGAGAGAGCAATGGAGGTCAGAGAGAGGGAGGGAGAGAGAAGGAGGGAGGTGAGAGCAAGGGAGTGGGAGAGAGCGAGGGAGGTCAGAGAGAGGGATGGAGAGAGAGCGAGGGATGTCACAGAGTGTGAGGGAGAGGGAGAGAGCAAGGGAGGTCAGCGAGATGGAGAGAGAGAGAGCGAGGCACGTCAGAGAGAGGGAGTGAGATTGAGCGATGGATATCAGAGAGAGGGACGGCGAGAAAGAGAGGGAGGTCAGAGAGAGGGAGGGAGAGAGAGCGAGAGAGGTCAGAGAGAGCGAGGGAGGGAGAGAGCGCGGGAGCTCAGAGAGAGGGATGGAGAGCAAGCCATGGAGGTAAGTTAGAGTGAGGGAGAGCGAGTGAGGGAGTACAGAGAGAGAGGGAGAGCTAGCGATGTAGGCCAGAGAGAGGGTGGGCTTGATAGCGAAGGAGGTCAGAGAGAGGGAGGGAAAGAGAGGGAGGGAGGTTAGAGAGAGGGATGTCTGAGGGAGAGAGGGAGGCTAGAGACAGAAGGTCAGAGAGAGGGAAGGAGGCTAGAGAGAGGCAGGTCAGAGAGAGGGAGGGAGAGAGAGCGAGGGAAGTCCTAGAGAGGGAGGGAGAGAGTGATGGAGGTCAGAGAGAGGTTGGGAGAGAGAGCGAGGGAGGTCAGATAGAGGGAGGGAGACAGCGAGGTTGGTCAGAGAGAGGGAGGGAGTGAGAGCGAGGGATGTCAGAGAGAGGGAGGGAGAGAGAGCAAGGGAGGTCAGAGAGAGGAAGGGCGAGAGAGCGAGGGAGGTCAGAGAGAGCGATGGAGGTCAGAGAGAGGGAAGGAGTGAGAGCGAGGGAGGTCGAGAGAGCAAGGGAGGTCAGAGCGTGGGAGGGAGAGCGAGCGTGGGAGGTTAGAGAGAGGGAGGGAAAGAGAGCAAGGGACGTCAGAGAGTAGGAGGGAGTGGGTGCGAAGGAGGTCAGAGAGAAGGAGGGAGAGAGAGCGACGGAGTTCAGATAGACGGATGGAGAGAGAGTGAGAGAGCGAGGGACGTCAGAGAGAAGGAGGGAGAGAAAGCGAGGGAGTTCAGAGAGAGGAAGGGAGATTGAGCGAGGGAGGTCAGAGAGTGAGAGGTAGGTCAGAGAGAGAAAGGGAAGGAGAGAGCTAGGAAGGTCCGAGAGTGGGAGGGAGAGAGAGCCTGGGAGGTGAGAAAGATGGAGGGAGAGAGACCGAGGGAGGTCAGAGAGAGGGAGGGAGAGAGTGAGGGAAATCACTGAGAGGGATGGAGAGAGAGCGAGGGACGTTTGAGAGAGGAAGGGAGAGAGAGCGAGGGAGGTCAGAGAGAGCGATGGAGGTCAGAGAGAGGGAAGGAGTGAGAGCGAGGGAGGTCGAGAGAGTGAGGGAGGTCAGAGCGTGGGAGGGAGAGCGAGCGTGGGAGGTCAGAGAGAGGGAGGAAGGGGGAGAGAGCGAGGGTGGTCAGAGAGAGGGAGGGAGAGAGAGCGAGTGTGGTCCGAGAGAGGGAGGGAGGGAGAGAGTGCGAGGGAGGTCAGAGAGAGGGAGGAAGGGGGAGAGAGCGAGGGTGGTCAGAGAGAGGGAGGGAGAGAATGTGAGGGAGGTCAGAGAGAGGGAGGGAGAGAGCGAGGGAGCTCAGTGAAAGGGAGGGAGAGTGAGCAAGTGAGGTCAGAGAGAGCGAGGGAGGTCAGAGAGAGAGATGGAGGTCAGTGAAAGGGAGGCTGGAGAGAGAGCGAGGTCAGAGAGAGGGAGGGAGTGTGCGAGGGAATTTTAGAGTGCGAGGGAGGTCAGAAAGAGGGAGCGAGAGTTAGTGAGGGAGGTCAGAGAGAGCGAGGGAGGGAGAGAGCAAGAGAGGTCAGAGAGAGGGAGGGAAAGCGAGCCATGGAGGTCAGTTAGAGTGAGGGAGAGCGAGTGAGGGAGGACAGAGAGAGAGGGAGAGCTAGCGAGGTAGGTCAGAGAGAGGGTGGGCTTGATAGCGAATGTGGTCAGAGAGAGGGAGGGTGACGGAGGGAGGGAGGTCAGAGAGATGGAGGTCCAAGAGAGGGAGGGACGTCAGTGCGATGGTGAGAGAGCGAGGGAGGTCAGAGAGAGGGAGGCAGGTCAGAGAGAGGGAGGGAGAGAGCGAGGGAGGACAAAGAGCGCGAAGGAGGAAGAGAGAGCGAGGGAGGGAGAGAGAGCGAGGGAGGTCAGAGAGAGAGAGAGAGAGCGAGTGAGGTCTGAGAGAGAGAGAGAGAGAGCGAATGAGGTCTGAGAGAGTAGAGAAAGCGAGGGTGGTCAGGGAGAGGGAGGGAAAGAGAGCGAGGGAGGTCAGAGAGGGGGAGGGAAAGAGAGCGAGGGATGTCAAGAGAGTGAGGGAGGTCCGAGGGAGGGAGGGAGAGAGAGTGAGTGAGGTCAGAGGGAGGGATGTCAGAGAGAGGGAGGTCAGACAGTGGGAGGGGGTGAGAGCCAGTGAGGTCATAGGGAGGAACGGAGAGAGAGCGAGGGAGGTCAGTAAGCGGGAGGGAGAGAGAAAGAGGGAGGTCAGAGAGTGGGAGGGAGGTGAGAGAGAGGGAGGTCAGAGAGAGCCAGAGAGGTCAGAGAGACGGAGGGAGAGAGAGCTTGGGAGGTCAGAGCGAGGGAGGTCAGCGAGAGGCATGGAGGTCAGCAAGAGTGAGGGAGACAGAGGGTGGGAGGACAGAGTGAGGGAGGGATGTCAGTGAGAGGGAGAGAGCGAGGGAGGTCAGAGAGAGCGAGGGTGGTCAGAGAGAGGGAGAGAGAAGGAGGGAGGTCAGAGAGAGGGAGACAGAACAAGAGAGTTCAGAGAGAGGGAGTGAGAGCGAGGGAGGTCAGTGAGGGGGAGAGAGACCAAATGAGGTCAGAGAGAGTGTGAGGGAGGACAGAGAGAGGAGAGAGAGTGACGGAGGTCAGAGAGAGCGAGGGAGAGAGAGCGAGGGAGGTCAGAGAGATGGAAGGAGAGAGAGAGGGAGGTCTGAGAGAGGGAGGGAGAGAGAGCGAGGGAAGTCAGACAGTGGGAGGGTGAGCGAGCGTGGAAGGTCAGAGAGAAAGACGGAGAGAGAACTTTGGAGGTCAGAGAGAGAGAGGGAGATAGAAGGAGGGAGGTGAGAGCGAGGGAAGGAGGTCAGAGAGTGAGAGGTAGGTCAGAGAGAGAAATGAAGGAGAGAGCAGGGAAGGTCCGAGAGAGGGAGGGAGAGAGATTGAGGGAGGTGAGAAAGATAGAGGGAGAGAGAGCGAGGGAGGTCAGAGAGAGGGACAGAAAGAGTGAGGGAAGTCACTGAGAGGGAGGGAGAGAGTGCGAGGGAGGTTTGAGAGAGGAAGGGAGAGAGAGCGAGGGAGGTCAAAGAGAGGGAGAGAACGAGGGTGGTCAGAGAGATCGAGGGAGATCAGCGAGAGGGAGAGAGAGCGAGGGAGGTCAGAGAGATGGAGACAGAACAAGGGAGTTAAGAGAGAGGGAGTGAGAGCAAGGGAGGTCAGTGAGGGGGAGAGAGAGAATGAGGTCAGAGAGAGTGAGAGAGAGTGAAGGAGGTCAGAGAGAGGAGAGAGAGTGAGGGAGGTCAGAGAGAGCGAGGGAGGTCAGAGAGACGGAAGGAGAGAGCGAGGGAGGTCAGAGAGAGGGAGGGAGAGAGTTTGAGGGAGCTCAGAGAGTGGGAGGGTGAGCGAGCGTGGGATGTCTGAGAGAAGGAGGGAGAGAGAGCAATGGAGGTCAGAGAGAGGGAAGGAGAGAGAAGGAGGGAGGTGAGAGCGAGGGAGTGGGAGAGACCGAGGGATGTCAGAGAGAGCGAGGGAGAGAGGACGAGGGAGGTCACAGAGTGTGAGCGAGAGGGATAGAGCGAGGGAGGTCAGAGAGATGGAGGGAGAGAGAGCGAGGGACATCAGAGAGAGGGTGGGAGAGTGAGCAATGGAGGTCAGAGAGAGGGAGGAAGAGAGAGCATGGGAGGTCAGAGAGAGGGATGGAGAGCAAGCCATGGAGGTAAGTTAGAGTGAGGGAGAGCGAGTGAGGGAGGACAGAGAGAGGCGGAGTGCTAGCGAGGTAGGTCAGAGAGAGGGTGGGCTTGATAGCGAAGGAGGTCAGAGAGATGGAGGGAAGGAGAGGTAGTGAGGTTAGAGAGAGGGAGGTCTGAGGGAGAGAGGGTGGCTAGAGAGAGAAGGTCAGAGAGAGGGAGGGAGGCTAGAGAGAGGCAGGTCAGAGAGAGGGAGGGAGAGAGAGCGAGGGAGGTCCGAGAGAGGGAGTGAGAGAGTGATGGAGGTCAGAGAGAGGGAGGGAGACAGCGAGGGAGGTCAGAGTGAGGGAGGGAGGGACAGCTAGGGATGTCAGAGAGAGGGAGGGAGAGAGAGCAATGGAATTCAGAGAGACGGATGGAGAGAGAGTGAGAGAGCGATGGACGTCAGAGAAAGTGAAGGAGAGAGCAAGGAAGGTCCAAGAGAGGAAGGGCGAGAGAGCGAGGGAGGTCACAGAGTGCGAGGGAGAGGGATAGAGCGAGGGAGGTCAGAGAGATGGAGGGAGAGAGAGCGAGGGACATCAGAGAGAGGGTGGGAGAGTGAGCAATGGAGGTCAGAGAGAGGGAGGGAGAGAGAGGGAGGGATGTCAGAGAGAGGGAGGGATGTCAGTGAGAGGGAGAGAGTTTGAGGGAGGTCAGAGAGAGCGAGGGAGGTCAGTGAGAGGGAGGGAGAGAGAGCGAGGGATGTCAGAGAGAGGGAGGGAGAGAGAGCGAGGGAGCTCAGAGAGAGGGAGGGAGAGTGCGAGTGAGGTCAGAGAAAGGGAGGGAGAGAGAGCGAGGAAGGTCAGAAAGAGCGAGGGAGGTCAGAGAGAGCGATGGAGGTCAGTGAGTGGGAGGGAGAGCGAGCAAAGGAGGTCAGAGAGAGGGAGGGAGAGAGAGCGATGGAAGTAAGAGAGTGGGAGGGAGAGCGAGCAAAGGAGGTCAGAGAGAGGGAGGGAGAGAGAGCGAGGGAGGTCAGAGGGAGAAAGGGAGAGCGAGCGAGGGAGTCAGAGTGTGAGAGGGAGGTCAGAGACAGAGAGAGGGAGGGAGAGAGCGAGGGAGGTCAGAGAGAGGGAGGGAGAGAGAGCGAGGGAGGACAGAGAGTGGGAGGGAGAGCGAGCAAAGGAGGTCAGAGAGAGGGAGGGAGAGAGATCGAGCGAGATCAGAGCGATGGAGGGAGAGAGAGCGAGCGAGGTAAAAGAGAACAAGGGATGCCTGAGAGAGGGAGGGAGAGAGCAAGGGATGTCAGAGAGAGGGAGGGAGAGAGAACAATGGAAGTCAGAGAGGGGGAGGGTGAGAGTGCGATGGAGGTCAGAGAGAGGGAGGGAGAGAGCGAGGTAGGTCGGAGAAAGGGAGGGAGAGAGAGCGAGGGAGGTCAGAGAGAGCGCAGGAGGTCAGAGAAAGCAATGGAGGTCATTGAGAGGGAGGGTGAGAGAGCGAGGATGGTCAAAGGGAGAGAGGGAGAGAGAGCAAGGGAGGGAGAGACAGCACTGGATGTCAGAGAGAGCGATGGATGTCAGTCAGAGGGAGGGAGAGAGAGCGAGGGAAGTCAGAGAGAGGGAAGGAGTGATAACGAGGGAGGTCGAGAGAGGGAGGGAGGTCAGAGAGAGGGAGGGAAAGAGAGTCAGGGAGGTCAGCGGGAGGGAGGCCAGAGAGACGGTGGTCAGAGAGATAGAGGGAGAGAGACCGAGGGTGGTCATAGAGCGGGACGGAGAGAGAGTGAGGGAGGTCCGAGAGCAGGAGGGAGAGAGAAGGAGGGAGGTCAGAGAGAGGGAGGGAATTCAGAGAGAGGGAGGGAGAGAGAGCGAGGGAGGTCAGAGCGAGGGAGGTCAGAGAGAGGCAGGGAGGTCAGAAAGAGGGAGGGAGAGAGAGGGAGGGAGGTCTGAGAGAGGGAGGGACGTCAGTGAGAGGGTGAGAGAGCGAGCGAGATCAGAGAGAGGGAGGGTGATGGAGCAAGAGCGGTCAGAGAGAGTGAAGGAGGTCAGGGACAGAGAGCAAGTGAGGGAGAGAGTGAGGCAGGTCAGAGAGAGGGAGGGAGAGTGAGCGAGGAAGGTCAGAGAGAGGGAGGCAGTTCAGAGAGAGGGAGGGAGAGAGCGAGGGATGTCAGAGAAGTGAGGGTGAGAGAGCGAGGGAGGACAGAGAGAGTGAGGGAGGGAGAGAGAGCGAGGGAGGGAGAGAGCGAGGGAGATCAGAGAGAGGGAGAGAGAGCGAGGGAGGTCAGAGATAGGAGAGAGAGCGAGGGAGGTCAGAGAGCAGGAGGAAGATAGAAGGAAGGAGGTCAGAGACTGGGAGGGAGGTCAGAGAGAAGGAGGGAGAGAGAGCAAGGGAGGTCAGAGAGACGGAGGGAGAGAGAGCTAGGGAGGTCAGAGTGAGGGACGTCAGAGAGAGGCCGGGAGGTCAGCATGAGTGAGGTAGAGAGAGGGAGGGAGCTCACAGAGAGGGAGGGATGTCAGAGAGAGGGAGAGAGAGCGAGGGAGGTCAGAGAGAGAGAGAGAGTGATGGTGGTCAGAGAGAAGGAGTGAGAGCGAGGGAGGTCAGTGATGGGGAGAGAGAACGAATGAGTTCAGAGAGAGGGAGAGAGAGTGATGGAGGTCAGAGAGAGGAGAGTGAGCGAGGGAGGTCAGAGAGAGCGAGGGAGGTCAGAGAGAGCGAGGGAGAGAGAGCGAGGGAGGTCAGAAAGATGGAGGGAGAGAGCGAGGGAGGTTAGAGAGAGGGAGGGAGAGAGAGTGAGGGTGGTCAGAGAGTGGGAGGGAGAGCGAGCATGGGAGGTCAGAGAGAGCGTGGGAGGGAGAGAGCGTGGGAGGTCAGAGAGAGGGATGGAGAGCAAGCCATGGAGGTAAGTTAGAGTGAGGGAGAGCGAGTGAGGGAGGACAGAGAGAGGCGGAGTGCTAGCGAGGTAGGTCAGAGAGAGGGTGGGCTTGATAGCGAAGGAGGTCAGAGAGATGGAGGGAAGGAGAGGTAGTGAGGTTAGAGAGAGGGAGGTCTGAGGGAGAGAGGGTGGCTAGAGAGAGAAGGTCAGAGAGAGGGAGGGAGGCTAGAGAGAGGCAGGTCAGAGAGAGGGAGGGAGAGAGAGCGAGGGAGGTCCGAGAGAGGGAGTGAGAGAGTGATGGAGGTCAGAGAGAGGGAGGGAGACAGCGAGGGAGGTCAGAGTGAGGGAGGGAGGGACAGCTAGGGATGTCAGAGGGAGGGGGGGAGGGAGAGCAATGGAATTCAGAGAGATGGATGGAGAGAGAGTGAGAGAGCGATGGACGTCAGAGAAAGTGAAGGAGAGAGCAAGGAAGGTCCAAGAGAGGGAGGGAGAGAGAGCGAGGGAGGTGAGAAAGATGGAGGGAGAGAGAGAGAGGGAGGTCAGAGAGAGGGAGGGAGAGAGTGAGGGAAGTCACTGAGATGGAGGGAGAGAGAGCGAGGGAGGTTTGAGAGAAGAAGGGAGAGAGTGCGAGGGAGGTCAGAGAGAGGGAGGGAGACAGTGAGGGAGGTCAGAGAAAGGGAGGGAGAGAGAGCGAGGGAGGTCAGATAGAGCGAGGGTGGTCAGAGACAGCGGTGGAGGTGAGAGAGAGGAAAGGAGTGAGAGCGAGGGAGGTCGAGAGAGCGAGCGAGCTCAGAGAGAGGGAGGGAAAGAGACCCAGGGAGGTCAGAGGGAGGGAGGTCAGAGAGAGGAAGGTCAGAGAGAGGGAGGGAGAGAGAGCGAGGGAGGTCATAGAGTGGGAGGGAGAGAGAAGGAGGGAGGTCAGAGACAGGGAGGGAAATCAGAGAGAAGGAGGGGGAGATAGCGAGGGAGGTCAGAGAGACGGAGGGAGAGAGAGCGAGGGTGATCAGAGCGAGGGAGGTCAGAGAGAGGTACGGATGACAAAAAAAAAGGAGGGAGAGAGAGGGAGGGAGGTCAGAGAGAGGGACGGATGTCAGTGAGATGGTGAGAGAGCGAGGGAGGTCAGAGAGAGGGAGGGAGATGGAGCGAGGGTGGTCAGAGAGAGCAAGGGAGGTCAAAGACAGAGACCAAGGGAGGGAGAGAGTGAGGCAGGTCAGAGAGAGGGAGGGGGAGTGAGCGAGGGAGGTCAGAGAGAGGGTGGCAGGTCAGAGAGAGGGAGGGAGAGAGAGCGAGGGAGGACAGAGAGAGCGAGGGAGGTCAGAGAGAGGGAGGGAGAGAGAGCAAGTGAGGTCAAAGAGTGGGAGGGAGAACGAGCGTAGGAGGTCAGAGAGAGGGAAGGAGAGAGAGCGACGGAGTTCAGAGAGAGGGATTGAGAGAGAGTGGGAGAGCGAGGGATGTCAGAGAGAGGGAGGGAGAGAAAGCGAGGGAGGTCAGAGAGAGGAAGGGAGAGCGAGCGGGGGAGAGCAGAGAGTGAGAGTGAGGTCAGAGAGAGGGAGGGAGATGGTGCGAGGGTGGTCAGCGAGAGCGAGAGAGGTCACGGACAGAGAACAAGGGAGGGAGAGAGTGAGGCAGGTCAGAGAGAGGGAGGGAGAGTGAGCGATGGAGGTCAGAGAAAGGGAGGCAGGTCAGAGAGAGGGAGGGAGAGAGAGCGAGGGAGGACAGAGAGAGCGAGGGAGGTCAGAGAGAGGGAGGGAGAGAGAGCATGGGAGGTCAGAGAGTGGGAGGGAGAGCGAGCGAAGGAGGTCAGAGAGAGGGAGTGAGAGAGACCGACAGAGTTCAGAGAGAGGGATGGAGAGAGAGTGAGAGACCGAGGGATGTCAGAGAGAGGGAGGGAGAGAAAGCGAGGGAGGTCAGAGAGAGGAAGGGAGAGTGAGCGAGGGAGGTCAGAGAGTGAGAGGGAGGTCAGAGAGAGGGAAGGAGAGAGAGAGGGAGGTCAGAGAGAGGGAGAGAGAGAGAACGAAGGAGGTCAAAGAGTGGGAGGGAGAGAGATCGAGGGAGGTCAGATAGAGGAAGGGAGTGAGAGCGAGGGTGGTCAGAGAGAGGAAGGGAGAGAGCGAGGGAGTTCAGAGAAAGGGAAGGAGAGAGAGCGAGGGAGGTCAGAGAGAGCAAGGGAGGTCAGAGAGAGTGATGGAGGTAAGAGAGAAGGAAGGAGTGAGAGCGAGGGAGGTCGAGAGAGCGAGGGAGGTCAGAGAGACGGAGGGAAAGAGACTCAGAGGTCAGAGGGAGGGAGGTCAGAGAGATGGAGGTCAGAGAGAGGGAGGGAGAGAGAGCGAGGGAGGTCATAGAGTGGGACGGAGAGAGAGTGAGGGAGGTCCGAGAGCAGGAGGGAGAGAGAAGGAGGGAGGTCAGAGAGATGGAGGGAAAACAGAGAGAGGGAGGGAGAGAGCGAGGGAGGTCAGAGCGACGGAGGGAGAGAGAGCGAGGGACGTCAGAGTGAGGGAGGTCAGAGAGAGGCAGGGAGGTCAGAAAGAGGGAGGGTGAGAGAGGGAGGGGGGTCAGAGAGAGGGGCGGACGTCAGTGAGAGGGTGAGAGAGCGAGGGACATCAGAGAGAGGATGGGAGATGGAGCGAGGGTGGTCAGAGAGAGCGAGGGAGGTCAGGGAGAGAGAGCAAGGGAGGGAGAGATTGAGGCAGGACAGAGAGAAGGAGGTATAGTGAGCGAGGGAGGTCAGAGATAGAGAGGCAGGTCAGAGAGAGGAAGAGAGAGAGCGAGGGAGGTCAGAGAAGGGAGGGAGAGAGAGCGAGGGCGGGAGAGAGAGAGAGGGAGAGAGAGCGAGGGAGGTGTGAGAGAGGGAGAGAGTGCGAATGAGGTCAGAGAGAGGGAGAGAGAGGAAGGGAGGACAGAGAGAGCGAGGGAGGGAGAGAGTGCGAGGGAGGGAGAGAGAGTGAGGGAGGTCAGAGAGCAGAGAGAGAGCGAGGGAGGTCAGAGAGAGCGAGGGAGAGGGAGTGAGGGAGGTCCGAGAGAGGGAGGGAGAGAAAGTGAGGGAGGTCAGAGGGAGGGAGTTCAGAGAGCGTGAGGTCAGAGAGTGGGAGGGAGAGAGTGCGAGGGAGGTCTAGGAGAGGAACGGAGAGAGAGCGAGGGAGGTCAGAGAAAGGGAGGGAGAGAGAAGGAGGGAGGTCAGAGAGTGGGAGGGAGGTCAGAGAGAGGGTGGGAGAGTGAGCGAGGGAGGTCAGAGAGACAGAGAGAGAGAGAGCTAGGGAGATGAGAGTGAGGGAGGTCAGAGAGAGGCATGGAGGTCAGCAAGAGTGAGGGAGAGAGAGGGAGGGATGTCAGAGAGAGGGAGGGATGTCAGTGAGAGGGAGAGAGTTTGAGGGAGGTCAGAGACAGCGAGGGAGGTCGGAGAAAGGGAGGGAGAGAGAGCGAGGGAGGTCAGAGAGAGCGCAGGAGGTCAGAGAAAGCAATGGAGGTCATTGAGAGGGAGGGTGAGAGAACGAGGATGGTCAAAGGGAGAGAGGGAGAGAGAGCAAGGGAGGGAGAGACAGCACTGGATGTCAGAGAGGGCGATGGATGTCAGTCAGAGGGAGGGAGAGAGAGCGAGGGAAGTCAGAGAGAGGGAAGGAGTGATAGCGAGGGAGGTCGAGAGAGGGAGGGAGGTCAGAGAGAGGGAGGGAAAGAGAGTCAGGGAGGTCAGCGGGAGGGAGGCCAGAGAGACGGTGGTCAGAGAGATAGAGGGAGAGAGACCGAGGGTGGTCATAGAGCGGGACGGAGAGAGAGTGAGGGAGGTCCGAGAGCAGGAGGGAGAGAGAAGGAGGGAGGTCAGAGAGAGGGAGGGAATTCAGAGAGAGGGAGGGAGAGAGAGCGAGGGAGGTCAGAGCGAGGGAGGTCAGAGAGAGGCAGGGTCAGAAAGAGGGAGGGAGAGAGAGGGAGGGAGGTCTGAGAGAGGGAGGGACGTCAGTGAGAGGGTGAGAGAGCGAGCGAGATCAGAGAGAGGGAGGGTGATGGAGCAAGAGCGGTCAGAGAGAGTGAAGGAGGTCAGGGACAGAGAGCAAGTGAGGGAGAGAGTGAGGCAGGTCAGAGAGAGGGAGGGAGAGTGAGCGAGGGAGGTCAGAGAGAGGGAGGCAGTTCAGAGAGAGGGAGGGAGAGAGCGAGGGATGTCAGAGAAGTGAGGGTGAGAGAGCGAGGGAGGACAGAGAGAGCGAGGGAGGGAGAGAGAGCGAGGGAGGGAGAGAGTGAGGGAGATCAGAGAGAGGGAGAGAGAGCGAGGGAGGTCAGAGATAGGAGAGAGAGCGAGGGAGGTCAGAGAGCAGGAGGAAGATAGAAGGAAGGAGGTCAGAGACTTGGAGGGAGGTCAGAGAGAAGGAGGGAGAGAGAGCAAGGGAGGTCAGAGAGATGGAGGGAGAGAGAGCTAGGGAGGTCAGAGTGAGGGACGTCAGAGAGAGGCCGGGAGGTCAGCAAGAGTGAGGGAGAGAGAGGGAGGGAGCTCACAGAGAGGGAGGGATGTCAGAGAGAGGGAGAGAGAGCGAGGGAGGTCAGAGAGAGAGAGAGAGTGATGGTGGTCAGAGAGAAGGAGTGAGAGCGAGGGAGGTCAGTGATGGGGAGAGAGAGCGAATGAGTTCAGAGAGAGGGAGAGAGAGAGGGAGGTCAGAGAGAGGAGAGTGAGCGAGGGAAGTCAGACAGATCGAGGGAGGTCAGAGAGAGCGAGGGAGAGAGAGCGAGGGAGGTCAGAAAGACGGAGGGAGAGAGCGAGGGAGGTTAGAGAGAGGGAGGGAGAGAGAGTGAGGGTGGTCAGAGAGTGGGAGGGAGAGCGAGCATGGGAGGTCAGAGAGAGGGAGGGAGAGAGAAAGAGGGAGGTGAGAGTGAGGGATTGGGAGAGAGCGAGGTAGGTCAGAGAGAGGGAGGGTGAGAGAGTGAGGGAGATCACAGAGAGCGAGAGAGGGGGCGAGAGTGTGTGAGGTCAGAGAGAGAGAGGGAGTGAGAGCGAGGGAGGGTGAGAGAGTGAGGGAGTTCATAGAGAGGGAGCGAGAGAGAGTGAGGGAGGTCAAAGAGAGCGAGGGAGGGAGACAGGGTGAGGGAGGTCAGAGAGAGGGAGGGAGAGCGAGTGATGGAGGTCAGTTAGAGTGAGGGAGAGCTAGTGAGGGAGGACAGATATGGAGGGAGAGCTGGCAAGGTAGGTCAGAGAGAGGGAGGGATTGATAGTGAAGGAGGTCAGAGAGAGGGCGTGTGGTCAGAGAGAGGGAGGTCCAAGAGAGGGAGGGAGGCTAGAGAGAGGGAGGTCAGAGAGAGGGAGGGTGAGAGAGTGAGGGAGGTGCGAGACAGGGAGGGAGAGAGAGCGAGGGATGTCAGAGAGAGGGAGGGAGAGAGATGGAGAGTGCAAGAGAGATCAGAGTAAGGGAGGGAGAGAGAGCGAGGGAGGTCAGAGAGAGGAAGGGAGAGCGAGCGAGTTAGTCAGAGAGTGAGAGGGAGGTCAGAGACAGAGAGAGGAAGAGAGAGCGAGGGAGGTGTGAGAGAGGGAGTGAGAGAGAGCAAGGGTGGTCAGAGAGAGGGAGGGAGAGAGAGCGAGGGTGGTCAGAGAGGGGGCGGGAGAGAGTGCGATGGAGGTCAGATAGAGGGAGGGAGAGAGCGAGGGAGGTCAGAGAAAGGGAGGGATAGAGCGAGTGAGGTCAGAGAGAGCGCGGGAGCTCAGTGAGAGTGATGGAGGTCAGTGAGAGAGAGGATGAGAGAGCGACGATGGTCAAAGGGAGAGAGTGAGAGAGTTCAAGGGAGGGAGAGACAGCGATGGAGGTCAGAGAGAGGGATGGAATTCAGTCAGAGGGAGGGAGAGAGAGTGAGGTCAGAGAGAGGGAAGGAGTGATAGCGAGGATGGTCGAGAGAGCGGGAGGGAGAGAGAAGGCGGGAGGTCAGAGAGAGGGAGGGAAGTCAGAGAGAGGGAGGGAGAGAGAGCGAGGGAGGTCAGAGCGAGGGAGGTCAGAGAGAGGGAGGACAGAGAGAGGGAGGACAGAGAGAGGGAGGGAGAGAGAGCGAGGGAGGTCATAGAGAGGGATGGAGAGAGAGCAAGGGAGGTCAGAGAGCGGGAGGGAGAGAGAAGGCGGGAGGTCAGAGAGAGGGAGGGAAGTCAGAGAGAGGGAGGGAGAGAGAGCGAGGGAGGTCAGAGAGAGGGAGGGACGTCAGTGAGAGGGTGAGAGAGTGAGGGAAGTCAGAGAGAGGGCGGGAGAGGGAGCGAGGGTGGTCAGAGAGAGCGAGGGAGGGCAGAGAGAGGGAGGGAGAGAGAGCAAGGGAGGGAGAGAGTGAGGCAGGTCAGAGAGAGGGTGGGAGAGTGAGCAAGGGAGGTCAGAGAGAGGGTGGCAGGTCAGAGAGAGGGAGGGAGAGAGCGAGGGATGTCAGGGAAGGGAGGGAGAGAGAGCGAGGGAGGACAGAGAGAGCGAGGGAGGGGGAGAGAAGGAGGAAGGGAGACAAAGCGAGGGAGATCAGAGAGAGGGAGAGAGAGCAAGGGAGGTCTGAGAGAGGGAGAGAGAGTGAATGAGGTCAGAGAGAGGGAGAGAGAGTGAGGGAGGTCAGAGAGAGGGAGTGAGAGCGAGGGAGGTGTTAGAGAGGGCGAGAGAGCGAATGAGGTCAGAGAGAGGGAGAGAGTGTGAGGGAGGTCAGAGAGAGCAATGGAGAGGGAGCGAGGGAGGTCAGAGAGAGTGAGGGAGGGAGAGAGAGCGAGGGAGTGAGGGAGAGGGAGGGAGGTCAGAGAGAGGGAGGGAGAGAGAGCGAGGGAGGTCAGAGAGAGCGAAGGAGGGAGAAAGAGCAAGGGTGGTCATAGAGAGGGAGGGAGAGAGAGCGAGGGAGGTCAGAGAGTGGGAGGGAGTGCGAGCGATGGAGGTCAGTTAGAGTGAGGGAGAGCAGGTGATGGAGAATAGAGAGGGAGGGAGATCTGGTGATGTAGGTCAGAGAGACGGAGGGAGTGAGCGATGGAGGTCAGAGAGAGGGAGGGAGGGAGAGCGAGGGATGTCAGAGCGAGGGAGAGAGAGCGAGGGAGGTCTGAGAGAGGGAGAGAGAGTGAATGAGGTCAGAGAGAGGGAGAGAGAGTGAATGAGGTCAGAGAGAGAGAGAGAGAAAGTGAGGGAGGGCAGAAAGAGCGAGGGAGAGGGAGTGAGGGAGGTCAGAGAGAGCGAGGGAGAGAGATCAAGGGAGGTCAGAGAGAGGGAGGGAAAGAGCGAGGGAGGTCAGAGAGTGGGAGGGTGAGCGAGCGAAGGAGGTCAGAGAGAGGGAGGGAGAAAGATCAAGAAAGGTCAGACAGAGGGAGAGAGAGCGAGGGAGGTCAGAGAGAGGGAGAGAGAGCGAGGGAGGTCAGAGATAGGAGAGAGAGCGAGGGAGGTCAGAGAGCAGGAGGAAGATAGAAGGAAGGAGGTCAGAGACTTGGAGGGAGGTCAGAGAGAAGGAGGGAGAGAGAGCAAGGGAGGTCAGAGAGATGGAGGGAGAGAGAGCTAGGGAGGTCAGAGTGAGGGACGTCAGAGAGAGGCCGGGAGGTCAGCAAGAGTTTGGGAGAGAGAGGGAGGGAGCTCACAGAGAGGGAGGGATGTCAGAGAGAGGGAGAGAGAGCGAGGGAGGTCAGAGAGAGAGAGAGAGTGATGGTGGTCAGAGAGAAGGAGTGAGAGCGAGGGAGGTCAGTGATGGGGAGAGAGAGCGAATGAGTTCAGAGAGAGGGAGAGAGAGAGGGAGGTCAGAGAGAGGAGAGTGAGCGAGGGAAGTCAGACAGATCGAGGGAGGTCAGAGAGAGCGAGGGAGAGAGAGCGAGGGAGGTCAGAAAGACGGAGGGAGAGAGCGAGGGAGGTTAGAGAGAGGGAGGGAGAGAGAGTGAGGGTGGTCAGAGAGTGGGAGGGAGAGCGAGCATGGGAGGTCAGAGAGAGGGAGGGAGAGAGAAAGAGGGAGGTGAGAGTGAGGGATTGGGAGAGAGCGAGGTAGGTCAGAGAGAGGGAGGGTGAGAGAGTGAGGGAGATCACAGAGAGCGAGAGAGGGGGCGAGAGTGTGTGAGGTCAGAGAGAGGGAGGGAGTGAGAGCGAGGGAGGGTGAGAGAGTGAGGGAGTTCATAGAGAGGGAGCGAGAGAGAGTGAGGGAGGTCAAAGAGAGCGAGGGAGGGAGACAGGGTGAGGGAGGTCAGAGAGAGGGAGGGAGAGCGAGTGATGGAGGTCAGTTAGAGTGAGGGAGAGCTAGTGAGGGAGGACAGATATGGAGGGAGAGCTGGCAAGGTAGGTCAGAGAGAGGGAGGGATTGATAGTGAAGGAGGTCAGAGAGAGGGCGTGTGGTCAGAGAGAGGGAGGTCCAAGAGAGGGAGGGAGGCTAGAGAGAGGGAGGTCAGAGAGAGGGAGGGTGAGAGAGTGAGGGAGGTGCGAGACAGGGAGGGAGAGAGAGCGAGGGATGTCAGAGAGAGGGAGGGAGAGAGATGGAGAGTGCAAGAGAGATCAGAGTAAGGGAGGGAGAGAGAGCGAGGGAGGTCAGAGAGAGGAAGGGAGAGCGAGCGAGTTAGTCAGAGAGTGAGAGGGAGGTCAGAGACAGAGAGAGGAAGAGAGAGCGAGGGAGGTGTGAGAGAGGGAGTGAGAGAGAGCAAGGGTGGTCAGAGAGAGGGAGGGAGAGAGAGCGAGGGTGGTCAGAGAGGGGGCGGGAGAGAGTGCGATGGAGGTCAGATAGAGGGAGGGAGAGAGCGAGGGAGGTCAGAGAAAGGGAGGGATAGAGCGAGTGAGGTCAGAGAGAGCGCGGGAGCTCAGTGAGAGTGATGGAGGTCAGTGAGAGAGAGGATGAGAGAGCGACGATGGTCAAAGGGAGAGAGTGAGAGAGTTCAAGGGAGGGAGAGACAGCGATGGAGGTCAGAGAGAGGGATGGAATTCAGTCAGAGGGAGGGAGAGAGAGTGAGGTCAGAGAGAGGGAAGGAGTGATAGCGAGGATGGTCGAGAGAGCGGGAGGGAGAGAGAAGGCGGGAGGTCAGAGAAAGGGAGGGAAGTCAGAGAGAGGGAGGGAGAGAGAGCGAGGGAGGTCAGAGCGAGGGAGGTCAGAGAGAGGGAGGACAGAGAGAGGGAGGACAGAGAGAGGGAGGGAGAGAGAGCGAGGGAGGTCATAGAGAGGGATGGAGAGAGAGCAAGGGAGGTCAGAGAGCGGGAGGGAGAGAGAAGGCGGGAGGTCAGAGCGAGGGAGGTCAGAGAGAGGGAGGACAGAGAGAGGGAGGACAGAGAGAGGGAGGGAGAGAGAGCGAGGGAGGTCATAGAGAGGGATGGAGAGAGAGCAAGGGAGGTCAGAGAGCGGGAGGGAGAGAGAAGGCGGGAGGTCAGAGAGAGGGAGGGAAGTCAGAGAGAGGGAGGGAGAGAGAGCGAGGGAGGTCAGAGAGAGGGAGGGACGTCAGTGAGAGGGTGAGAGAGTGAGGGAAGTCAGAGAGAGGGCGGGAGAGGGAGCGAGGGTGGTCAGAGAGAGCGAGGGAGGGCAGAGAGAGGGAGGGAGAGAGAGCAAGGGAGGGAGAGAGTGAGGCAGGTCAGAGAGAGGGTGGGAGAGTGAGCAAGGGAGGTCAGAGAGAGGGTGGCAGGTCAGAGAGAGGGAGGGAGAGAGCGAGGGATGTCAGGGAAGGGAGGGAGAGAGAGCGAGGGAGGACAGAGAGAGCGAGGGAGGGGGAGAGAAGGAGGAAGGGAGACAAAGCGAGGGAGATCAGAGAGAGGGAGAGAGAGCAAGGGAGGTCTGAGAGAGGGAGAGAGAGTGAATGAGGTCAGAGAGAGGGAGAGAGAGTGAGGGAGGTCAGAGAGAGGGAGTGAGAGCGAGGGAGGTGTTAGAGAGGGCGAGAGAGCGAATGAGGTCAGAGAGAGGGAGAGAGTGTGAGGGAGGTCAGAGAGAGCAATGGAGAGGGAGCGAGGGAGGTCAGAGAGAGTGAGGGAGGGAGAGAGAGCGAGGGAGTGAGGGAGAGGGAGGGAGGTCAGAGAGAGGGAGGGAGAGAGAGCGAGGGAGGTCAGAGAGAGCGAAGGAGGGAGAAAGAGCAAGGGTGGTCATAGAGAGGGAGGGAGAGAGAGCGAGGGAGGTCAGAGAGTGGGAGGGAGTGCGAGCGATGGAGGTCAGTTAGAGTGAGGGAGAGCAGGTGATGGAGAATAGAGAGGGAGGGAGATCTGGTGATGTAGGTCAGAGAGACGGAGGGAGTGAGCGATGGAGGTCAGAGAGAGGGAGGGAGGGAGAGCGAGGGATGTCAGAGCGAGGGAGAGAGAGCGAGGGAGGTCTGAGAGAGGGAGAGAGAGTGAATGAGGTCAGAGAGAGGGAGAGAGAGTGAATGAGGTCAGAGAGAGAGAGAGAGAAAGTGAGGGAGGGCAGAAAGAGCGAGGGAGAGGGAGTGAGGGAGGTCAGAGAGAGCGAGGGAGAGAGATCAAGGGAGGTCAGAGAGAGGGAGGGAAAGAGCGAGGGAGGTCAGAGAGTGGGAGGGTGAGCGAGCGAAGGAGGTCAGAGAGAGGGAGGGAGAAAGATCAAGAAAGGTCAGACAGAGGGAGAGAGAGCGAGGGAGGTCAGAGAGAGGGAGAGAGAGCGAGGGAGGTCAGAGATAGGAGAGAGAGCGAGGGAGGTCAGAGAGCAGGAGGAAGATAGAAGGAAGGAGGTCAGAGACTTGGAGGGAGGTCAGAGAGAAGGAGGGAGAGAGAGCAAGGGAGGTCAGAGAGATGGAGGGAGAGAGAGCTAGGGAGGTCAGAGTGAGGGACGTCAGAGAGAGGCCGGGAGGTCAGCAAGAGTTTGGGAGAGAGAGGGAGGGAGCTCACAGAGAGGGAGGGATGTCAGAGAGAGGGAGAGAGAGCGAGGGAGGTCAGAGAGAGAGAGAGAGTGATGGTGGTCAGAGAGAAGGAGTGAGAGCGAGGGAGGTCAGTGATGGGGAGAGAGAGCGAATGAGTTCAGAGAGAGGGAGAGAGAGAGGGAGGTCAGAGAGAGGAGAGTGAGCGAGGGAAGTCAGACAGATCGAGGGAGGTCAGAGAGAGCGAGGGAGAGAGAGCGAGGGAGGTCAGAAAGACGGAGGGAGAGAGCGAGGGAGGTTAGAGAGAGGGAGGGAGAGAGAGTGAGGGTGGTCAGAGAGTGGGAGGGAGAGCGAGCATGGGAGGTCAGAGAGAGGGAGGGAGAGAGAAAGAGGGAGGTGAGAGTGAGGGATTGGGAGAGAGCGAGGTAGGTCAGAGAGAGGGAGGGTGAGAGAGTGAGGGAGATCACAGAGAGCGAGAGAGGGGGCGAGAGTGTGTGAGGTCAGAGAGAGGGAGGGAGTGAGAGCGAGGGAGGGTGAGAGAGTGAGGGAGTTCATAGAGAGGGAGCGAGAGAGAGTGAGGGAGGTCAAAGAGAGCGAGGGAGGGAGACAGGGTGAGGGAGGTCAGAGAGAGGGAGGGAGAGCGAGTGATGGAGGTCAGTTAGAGTGAGGGAGAGCTAGTGAGGGAGGACAGATATGGAGGGAGAGCTGGCAAGGTAGGTCAGAGAGAGGGAGGGATTGATAGTGAAGGAGGTCAGAGAGAGGGCGTGTGGTCAGAGAGAGGGAGGTCCAAGAGAGGGAGGGAGGCTAGAGAGAGGGAGGTCAGAGAGAGGGAGGGTGAGAGAGTGAGGGAGGTGCGAGACAGGGAGGGAGAGAGAGCGAGGGATGTCAGAGAGAGGGAGGGAGAGAGATGGAGAGTGCAAGAGAGATCAGAGTAAGGGAGGGAGAGAGAGCGAGGGAGGTCAGAGAGAGGAAGGGAGAGCGAGCGAGTTAGTCAGAGAGTGAGAGGGAGGTCAGAGACAGAGAGAGGAAGAGAGAGCGAGGGAGGTGTGAGAGAGGGAGTGAGAGAGAGCAAGGGTGGTCAGAGAGAGGGAGGGAGAGAGAGCGAGGGTGGTCAGAGAGGGGGCGGGAGAGAGTGCGATGGAGGTCAGATAGAGGGAGGGAGAGAGCGAGGGAGGTCAGAGAAAGGGAGGGATAGAGCGAGTGAGGTCAGAGAGAGCGCGGGAGCTCAGTGAGAGTGATGGAGGTCAGTGAGAGAGAGGATGAGAGAGCGACGATGGTCAAAGGGAGAGAGTGAGAGAGTTCAAGGGAGGGAGAGACAGCGATGGAGGTCAGAGAGAGGGATGGAATTCAGTCAGAGGGAGGGAGAGAGAGTGAGGTCAGAGAGAGGGAAGGAGTGATAGCGAGGATGGTCGAGAGAGCGGGAGGGAGAGAGAAGGCGGGAGGTCAGAGAAAGGGAGGGAAGTCAGAGAGAGGGAGGGAGAGAGAGCGAGGGAGGTCAGAGCGAGGGAGGTCAGAGAGAGGGAGGACAGAGAGAGGGAGGACAGAGAGAGGGAGGGAGAGAGAGCGAGGGAGGTCATAGAGAGGGATGGAGAGAGAGCAAGGGAGGTCAGAGAGCGGGAGGGAGAGAGAAGGCGGGAGGTCAGAGAGAGGGAGGGAAGTCAGAGAGAGGGAGGGAGAGAGAGCGAGGGAGGTCAGAGAGAGGGAGGGACGTCAGTGAGAGGGTGAGAGAGTGAGGGAAGTCAGAGAGAGGGCGGGAGAGGGAGCGAGGGTGGTCAGAGAGAGCGAGGGAGGGCAGAGAGAGGGAGGGAGAGAGAGCAAGGGAGGGAGAGAGTGAGGCAGGTCAGAGAGAGGGTGGGAGAGTGAGCAAGGGAGGTCAGAGAGAGGGTGGCAGGTCAGAGAGAGGGAGGGAGAGAGCGAGGGATGTCAGGGAAGGGAGGGAGAGAGAGCGAGGGAGGACAGAGAGAGCGAGGGAGGGGGAGAGAAGGAGGAAGGGAGACAAAGCGAGGGAGATCAGAGAGAGGGAGAGAGAGCAAGGGAGGTCTGAGAGAGGGAGAGAGAGTGAATGAGGTCAGAGAGAGGGAGAGAGAGTGAGGGAGGTCAGAGAGAGGGAGTGAGAGCGAGGGAGGTGTTAGAGAGGGCGAGAGAGCGAATGAGGTCAGAGAGAGGGAGAGAGTGTGAGGGAGGTCAGAGAGAGCAATGGAGAGGGAGCGAGGGAGGTCAGAGAGAGTGAGGGAGGGAGAGAGAGCGAGGGAGTGAGGGAGAGGGAGGGAGGTCAGAGAGAGGGAGGGAGAGAGAGCGAGGGAGGTCAGAGAGAGCGAAGGAGGGAGAAAGAGCAAGGGTGGTCATAGAGAGGGAGGGAGAGAGAGCGAGGGAGGTCAGAGAGTGGGAGGGAGTGCGAGCGATGGAGGTCAGTTAGAGTGAGGGAGAGCAGGTGATGGAGAATAGAGAGGGAGGGAGATCTGGTGATGTAGGTCAGAGAGACGGAGGGAGTGAGCGATGGAGGTCAGAGAGAGGGAGGGAGGGAGAGCGAGGGATGTCAGAGCGAGGGAGAGAGAGCGAGGGAGGTCTGAGAGAGGGAGAGAGAGTGAATGAGGTCAGAGAGAGGGAGAGAGAGTGAATGAGGTCAGAGAGAGAGAGAGAGAAAGTGAGGGAGGGCAGAAAGAGCGAGGGAGAGGGAGTGAGGGAGGTCAGAGAGAGCGAGGGAGAGAGATCAAGGGAGGTCAGAGAGAGGGAGGGAAAGAGCGAGGGAGGTCAGAGAGTGGGAGGGTGAGCGAGCGAAGGAGGTCAGAGAGAGGGAGGGAGAAAGATCAAGAAAGGTCAGACAGAGGGAGAGAGAGCGAGGGAGGTCAGAGAGAGGGAGAGAGAGCGAGGGAGGTCAGAGAGAGGGAGAGAGAGCGAGTGAGGTCAGTGATGGGGAGAGAGTGCGAATGAGGTCAGAGAGAGGGAGAGAGAGTGAGGGAGGTCAGAGAGAGGAGAGAGAGCAAGGGAGGTCAGAGAGACGGAGGGAGAGAGCGAGGGAGGTCAGAGATAGGGAAGGAGAGAGAGCGAGGGAGGTCAGAGAGTGGGAGGGTGAGCGAGCGTGGGAGGTCAGAGAGAGGGAGGGAGAAAGGGTGGGAGAGAGAGCAAGGGAGGTCAGAGAGAGGGTGGGAGAGAGAAGGAGGGAGGTGAGAGCGAGGGAGTGGGAGAGAGGGAGGGAAGTCGGAGAGAGGGAGGGAGGGAGAGCGGGGGATGTCACAGAGAGCGAAAAAGGGGAGAGAGCGTGGGAGGTTAGAGAGAGGGAGGGAGAGAGAGCGAGGGAGGTTAGAGAGAGGGAGGGGGGGAGAGAGAGCAAGGGAGATCAGTTAGAGTGAGGGAGAGCGAGCGAGTGAGGATAGAGAGGGAGAGAGAGCTGGCGAGGTAGGTCAAAGAGAGGGAGTGGTTGATAGCGAAGGAGGTCAGAAAGAGGGTGGGAGGTCAGAGAGAGCGAGGTCCAAGAGAGGGAGAGAGGATAGAGAGATGGAGGTCAGAGAGAGGGAGGGAGAGAGAGCGAGGGAGGTCAAAGAGAGTGAGGGAGAGGGAGCGAGGGAGGTATGAGAGGGGTGGGGAGTGAGCTATGGAGGTCAGAGAGAGGGAGGGAGAGAGAGCAAGGGATGTCAGAGAGAGGGAGGGAGAGAGCGAGGGAGGTCAGAGAGAGGGAGGGAGAGAGATCAAGAAAGGTCAGAGAGAGGGAGGGAGAGAGAGCGAGGGAGGTGAGAGAGAGGGAGGGTGAGAGAGCGAGGGTGGTCAGAGAGAGGGAGGGAGAGAGCGAGGGAGGTCAGAGAGAGGGAGGGAGAGAGATCAAGAAAGGTCAGAGAGAGGGAGGGAGAGAGAGCGAGGGAGGTCAGAGAAAGGGAGGGTGAGAGAGCGAGGGAGGTCAGAGAGAATGAGGGAGGCCTGAGAGATGGCGGGAGAGAGCGAGGGAAGTCAGAGAGAGGGAGAGAGAGAGAGCGAGCGTGGTCAAAGGGAGAGAGGGATAGAGAGCGAGGGAGGGAGAGAGTGCAATGGGGTCAGAGAGAGCGATGGACGTCAGTCAGAGGCAGGGAGAGAGATCGAGGGAGGTCAGGGAGAGGGAAGGAGTGATAGTGAGGGAGGTCGAGAGAGCAAGGGAGGTCAGAGAAAGGGAGGGAAAGAGAGTCAGGAAAGTCAGAGGGAGGGAGGTCAGAGAGATTGAGGTCAGAGAGAGGGAGGGAGAGAGAGCAAGGGAGGTCAGAGAGAAGGTGGGAGAGAGAGCGAGGGAGGTCCACGAGAGGGGGAGTGTGAGCGATGCAGGTCAGAGTGAGCGAGGGAGAGAGAGCGAGGGATGTCAGAGAGAGGGTGCGAGAGAGAGCGAGGGAGGTCAGAGAGAAAGAGGGAGCGAGAGCGACAGAGGTCAGAGAGAGAGCGGGAGAGAGCGAGGGAGGTCAGAGAGAAGGAGGGAGAGAGATTGAGGGAGGTCAGAGAGTGGGAGGGAGAGAGAATGAGAGAGTGAGCGACATCAGAGAGAGGGAGGGAGAGAGAACGAGGGAGGTCAGAGCGAGGAAGGGAGAGCGAGCGAGGGAGTCAGAGAGTGAGAGGGAGGTCAGAGACAGAGGGAGGGAGATAGCAAGGGAGGTCAGAGAGAGGGAGGGAGAGAGAGCGAGGGAGGTGAGAGAGAGGGAGGGAGAGCACGTGAGGGTGGTCAGAGAGAGGGAGGCAGTTAGCGAAAGTCAGAGAAAGGGAGGGAAAGAGAGGGCGGGAGTTCAGAGAGAGGGAGGTCTGAGAGAGGGAGGGAGGCTAGAGAGAGGCAGTTCAGAGAGAGGGAGGGAGGCTAGAGAGAGGCAGGTCAGAGAGAGAGGGAAGGAGAGAGAGCAATGGAGGTCCGAAAGATCGAGGGAGAGAGTGTCAGAGGTCAGAGAGAGGGAGGGAGTGAGAGCGAGGGAGTTCAGAGAGAGGGAGGGAGAGAGAGCGAGGGAGGTCAGAGAGTGGGAGGGAGAGTGATCGAAGGAGGGCAGAGAGAGGGAGGGAGAGAGAACGAGGGAGGACAGAGAGAGGGAGGGAGAGCGAGCCATGGAGGTCAGTTAGAGTGAGGGAGAGCGAGTGAGGGAGGCCAGAGAGAGAGGGAGAGCTAGCGAGGTACGTCAGAGAGAGGTTGGGCTTGATAGCGAAGGAGGTCAGAGAGAGGGCGGGAGGTCAGAGAGAGGGAGGTCTGAGAAAGGGAGGGAGGCTAGAGAGAGGCAGGTCAGAGAGAGCGAGGGAGGTCAGAGAGTGGGAGGGAGAGCGAGCGAAGGAGTTCAGAGAGAGGGAGTGAGAGAGATCGAGGGAGGTCAGAGAGAGGGAGGGAGAGCGAGCGAAGGAGGTCAGAGAGAGGGAGGGAGAGAGTTCAAGGGAGGTCAGAGAGAGGGAGGGAGAGAGAGCGAGGGAGGTGAGAGGGAGGGAGGGAGAGAGAGCGAGGGAGGTCAGAGAGAGCGAGGCAGTGAGCGAGGGAGGTCAGAGAGAACAAGGGAGGCCTGACAGAGGGAGGGAGAGAGCGAGGGAAGTCAGAGAGAGGGAGGGAGAGAGAGTGAGGGTGGTCAATGAGAGAGAGGGAGAGAGAGTGAGGGAGGGAGAGACAGCGATGGAGGTCAGAGAGAGTGATTGAGTTCAGTCAGAGGGAGGGAGAGAGACCGAGGGAGGTCAGAGAGAGGGAAGGAGTGATAGTGAGGGAGGTCGAGAGAGCGAGGGAGGTCAGAGAGAGGGAGGGAAAGAGAGTCAGGGAGGTCAGAGGGAGGAAGGTAAGAGAGAGGGTGGTCAGAGAGAAGAAGGGAGAGAGATTGAGGGAGGTCATAGAGAGGGACGAAGAGAGAGCGAGGGAGGTCAGAGAGCGGGAGTGAGAGTGATGGAGGGAGGTCAGAGAGAGGGAGGGAAGTCAGAGAGAGGGAGGGAGAGCGAGTGATGGAGGTCAGTTAGAGTGCGGGAGAGCGAGTGAGGGAGGACAGAGAGGGAGCGAGAGCTAGCGAGGTAGGTCATAGAGAGGGAGGGGTTGATAGCGAAGGAGGTCAGAGAGAGGGTCGGAGGTCAGAGAGAGTGAGGTCCAAGAGAGGGAGGGAGGTTAGAGAGATGGAGGTCAGAGAGACGGAGGGAGAGAGAGCGGGGGAGGTCAGAGAGAGGGAGGGAGAGAGAGCGAGGGAGGTCCAAGAGAGGGGGAGAGTGAGCGATGGAGGTCAGAGAGCGGGAGGGAGTGAGAGCGAGGGATGTCAGAGAGAGGGAGGGAGAGAGAGCGAGGGAGGTCAGAGAGAGGGAGGGAGAGAGAGCGAGCGAGGTCAGAGAGATGGAGGGAGAGAGCGAGGGAGGTCAGAAAGTGGGAGGGCGAGCGAGCAAAGGAGTTCAGAGAGCGGGAGGGAGAGAGATTGAGGGAGGTCAGGGAGAGGGAGGCACAGAGAGTGAGAGAGCGAGGGACATCAGAGAGAGGGAGGGAGAGAGAACGAGGGAGGTCAGAGAGAGGAACGGAGAGTGAGCGAGGGAGTCAGAGAGTGAGAGGGAGGTCAAAGACAGAGAGAGGGAGGGAGAGAGCGAGGGAGGTCAGAGAGAGGGAGGGAGAGAGAGTGAGGGAGGTGAGAGAGAGCGAGGGAGAGAGTGCGAGAGTGGTCAGAGAGAGGGAGGCAGTTAGCGAGGGAGGTCAGAGAAAGGGAGGGAGAGAGAGCGAGGGAGGTCAGAGAGAATGAGGGAGGCCTGAGAGAGGGAGGGAGAGAGCGAGGGAAGTCATAGAGAGGGAGGGAGTGAGAGTGAGGGTGATCAAAGAGAGAGAGGGAGAGAGAGCGAGGGAGCGAGAGACAGCGATGGAGGTCAGAGAGATCGATGGAGGTCAGTCAGAGGGAGGGAAAGAGAGCGAGGGAGGTGAGAGAGAGGGAAGGAGTGATAGCGAGCGAGGTCGAGATAGCAAGGGAGGTCAGAGTGAGGGTGGGAAAGAGAGTCAGGGAGGTCAGAGTGAGGGAGGTCAGAGAGAGGGAGGTCAGAGAGAGGGAGGGAGAGAGAGCAAGTGAGGTCTTAGAGAGGGATGAACAGAGAGCGAGGGAGGTCAGAGAGCGGGAGGGAGAGAGGAGGAGGGAGGTCAGAGAGAGGGAGGCAATTCAGAGGGAGGGAGAGAGAGCGAGGGAGGTCAGAGAGATGGAGGGAGAGAGAGCGAGAGAGGTCAGAGCATGGGAGGTCTGAGAGAGGCAGGGAGGTCAGAAAGAGGGAGAGAGAGAGAGGGAGGGAGGTCAGAGAGAGGGAGGGACGTCATTGAGAGGGAGAGAGAGCGAGGGAGATCAGAGAGAGGGAGGGAGAGGGAGCGAGGGGGTTAAAGAGAGAGGGAGGGAGAGAGAGCGAGGGCGGTCAGAGGGAGTGAGGGGTCAGAGAGAGGGTGGGAGAGAGAGCGAGGGAGGTCAGAGAGAGCGAGGGATGGAGAGAGAGCGAGGGAGGTCAGAGAGAGTGAGGGAAGTCAGAGAGAGGGAGAGAGAGCGAGGGAGGTCAGAGAGAGGGAGAGGGAGCGAGGGAGGTCATAGAGAGGGAGAGAGAGCGAGGGAGGTCAGTGATGGGGAGAGAGAATGAATGAGGTCAGAGAGAGGGAGAAAGAGTGAGGGAGGTCAGAGTATGGAGAGAGAGCGAGGGATGTCAGAGAGACGGAGGGAGAGAGCGAGGGAGGTCAGAAGGAGCGAAGGAGAGAGAGCAAGGGAGGTCAGATAGAGGGATGGAGAGAGGGAGGGAGGTCAGAGAGAGGGAGGTAGGGAGAGCGAGGGATGTCACAGAGAGCGAAAAAGGGGAGAGAGCGTGGGAGGTCAGAGAGAGGGTGTGAGATGGAGCGAGGGAGGTCAGAGAGAGGGAGGGAGGGAGAGAGAGCGAGGGAGGTCAGTTACAGTGAGGGAGAGCAAGTGAGGGAGGATAGAGAGGGAGAGAGAGCTAGCGAGGTAGGTCAAAGAGAGGGAGGGGTTGATAGCGAAGGAGCTCAGAAAGAGGGTGGGAGGTCAGGGAGAGCGAAGTCCAAGAGAGGGAGGGAGGCTAGAGAGATGGAGGTCAGAGAGAAGCAGGGAGAGAGAGCAGGGAGGTCAGAGAGAGGGAGGGAGAGAGAGGGAGGGATGTCAGAGAGAGGGAGGGAGAGAGAGCGAGGGGGTTAAAGAGAGAGGGAGGGAGAGAGAGCGAGGGCGGTCAGAGGGAGTGAGGGGGTCAGAAAGAGGGAGGGAGAGTGAGCGAGGGAGTTCAGAGAGATGGAGGCAGGTCAGAGAGAGGATGGGAGAGAGAGCGAGGGAGGTCAGAGAGAGCGAGGGATGGAGAGAGAGTGAGGGAGGCCAGAGAGAGTGAGGGAAGTCAGAGAGAGGGAGAGAGATCGAGGGAGGTCAGTGATGGGGAGAGAGAGCGAATGAGGTCAGAGAGAGGGAGAGAGAGTGAGGGAGGTCAGAGTGTGGCGAGAGAGCGAGGGATGTCAGAGAGACGGAGGGAGAGAGCGAGGGAGATCAGAAGGAGCGAAGGAGAGAGAGCAAGGGAGGTCAGATAGAGGGAGGGAGAGAGGAGGGAGGTGAGAGCGAGGGAGTGGGAGAGAGGGAGGGAGGTCAGAGAGACGGAGGTAGGGAGAGCGAGGGATGTCACAGAGAGCGAGGGAAGGGGAGAGAGTGAGGGAGGTCAGAGAGAGGGAGGGAGAGAGAGCAAGGGGGTCAGAGAGAGTGAGGGAGGTCAGAGAGAGGGAGGCAGGTCAGAGAGAGGGAGGGAGAGCGAGTGATGGAGGTCATTTAGAGTGAGGGAGAGCGAGTGAGGGAGGACAGAGAGGGAGAGAGAGCTAGTGAGGTAGGGCAAAGAGAGGGAGGGCTTGATAGCGAAGGATTTCAGAGACCGCGTGGCTGGTCAGAGTGAATGAGGTCCAAGTGAGGGAGGGAGGCTAGAGAGATGGAGGTCAGAGAGAAGCAGGGAGAGAGAGCAGGGAGGTCAGAGAGAGGGAGGGAGAGAGAGCGAGGGAGGTCCGAGAGAGGGGGGAGTGAGCGATGGAGGTCAGAGAGAGGGAGGGAGAGAGAGCAAGGGAGGTCAGAGAGAGGGAGGGAGAGAGAGCGAGGGAGGTCAGAGAGATGGAGGGAGAGAGAGAGGGAGGACAGAGTGTGGGAGGTAGAGAGAGTGAAGGAGATCAGAGAGAGTGGGGGAGAGAGATCGAGGGAGGTCAGAGAGAGGGAGGGAGAGCGAGCGAAGGATGTCAGAGAGAGGGAGGGAGAGAGAACTAGTGAGGTCAGAGAGAGGAAGGGAGAGCGAGCGAGCGAATCAGAGAGTGAGAGGGAGGTCAGAGTGAGAAAGATGGAGGGAGAGAGCGAGGGCGGTCAGAGAGAGGGAGGAAGAGAGAGTGAGGGAGGTGAGAAACAGGGAGGGAGAGAGAGCGAGGGAGGTCAGAGAGAATGAGGGAGTCCTGAGAGAGGGAGGGAGAGAGCAAGGGAAGTCAGAGAGAGGGAGGGAGAGAGAGCGAGGGTGGTCAAATAGAGAGAGGGAGAGAGAACGAGGGAGGGAGAGACAGCGATGGACGTCAGAGAGAGTGATGGAGGCCAGTCAGCGGGAGGGAGAGAGAGTGAGGGAGGTGAGAGAGAGGGAAGGAGTGGTAGCGAGGGAGGTCGAGAGAGCGAGGGATGTCAGAGAGAGGGAGGGAAAGAGAGTCAGGGTGGTCAGGGGGAGGGAGTTCAGAGAGAGTGTGGTCAGAGAGAGGAAGAGAGAGAGAGCAAGGGAGGTCATAGAGAGGGATGAAGAGAGAGCGAGGGATGTCAGAGAGCGGGAGCGAGAGAGAAGGAGGGAGGTCAGAGGGTGGGAGAGAGAGCGAGAGAGGTCAGAGAGACGGAGGTCAGAGAGAGGCAGGGAGGTCAGAAAGAGCGAGGGAGAGAGAGGGAGGGAGGTCAGAGAGAGGGATGGACATCAGTGAGAGGGAGATAGAGCGATGGAGGTCTGGGAGAGCGAGTGAGAGGGAGCGAGAGTGGTCAGAGAGAGGCAGGGAGAGAGAGCGAGGGCGGTCAGTGAGACCGAGGGCGGTCAGAGAGAGGGAGAGAGAGATAGCAAGGGAGTGAGAGAGCGAGGCAGGTCAGAGAGAGGGAGGGAGAGTGAGCGTGGGAGGTCAGAGAGACGGAGGCAGGTCAGAGAGAGGGAGGGAGAGAGAGCGAGGGAGGGAGAGAGAGCGAGGGAGGTCAGAGAGAGCGACGGAGGTCAGAGAGAGGGAGAGAGAGCAAGGGAGGTCAGAGAGAGGAAGAGAAAGCGAGGGAGGTCTGAGAGAGGGAGATAGAGGGAGGGAGGTCAGTGAGAGGGAGAGAGAGCGAATGAGGTCAGAGAGAGGGAGAGAAAGTGAGGGAGGGCAGAGAGAGTGAGGGAGAGGGAGCGAGGGAGGTCAGAGAGAGGGAGGGAGAAAGATCAAGAAAGGGCAGACAGAGGGAGAGAGAGCGAGGGAGGTCAGAGAGAGCGACGGAGGTCAGGGAGAGAGAGCAAGGGAGGGAGAGAGTGAGGCACGTCAGAGAGGGAGGGTGAGTGAGCTTGGGAGGTCAGAGAGAGGAGGCAGGTCGGAGAGAGGGAGGGAGAGAGCGAAAGAGGTCAGAGAGAGGGAGAGAGAGCGATAGAAGTATGAGAGAGAGAGAGCGAATGAGGTCAGAGAGAGGGAGAGGGAGCGAGGGAGGTCAGAGAGAGGGAGGGAGAGAGAGCGAGGGACGTCAGAGAGGGGGAGTGAAAGAGAGCGAGGGAGGTCAAGAGAGCGAGGGAGGTCCGAGAGAGGGAGGGAGAGAGAGTGAGGGAGTTCAGAGGGAGGGAGGTCAGAGAGGGGAGGTCAGAGAGTGGGAGGGAGAGAGAGCGAGGAAGGTCATAGAGAGGAATGGAGAGAGAGCGAGGGAGGTCAGAGAGAGGGAGGGAGAGAGAAGGAGGGAGGTCAGAGAGTGGGAGGGAGGTCAGAGAGAGGGTGCGAGAGTGAGCGAGGGAGGTCAGAGAGACGGAGGGAGAGAGAGCTAGGGAGGTCAGAGCGAGGGATGTCAGAGAAAGGCAGGGAGGTCAGCAAGAGTGAGGGAGAGAGCGGGAGGGAGTTCAAAGAGAGGGAGGGATGTCAGTGAGAGGGAGAGAGAGAGAGGTAGGTCAGAGAGAGCGAGGGAGGTCAGAGAGTGGGAGAGAGAGTGATGGAGGTCAGAGAGAGGGAGAGAGAGAGAAGGAGGGAGGTCAGAGAGATGGAGGGAGAGATAGCTAGGGAGGTCAGAGCGAGAGAGGTCAGAGAGAGGCAGGGAGGTCAGCAAGATTTAGGGAGAGAGAGGGAGGGACGTCAGAGAGAGGGAAGGATTTCAGTGAGAGGGAGAGAGAGCGAGGGAGGTCAGAGAGAGCGAGGGAAGGAGAGAGAGCGAGGGAGGTCAGAGAGAGGGAGGGAGAGCGAGTGATGGAGGTCAGTTAGAGTGAGGGAGAGTGAGTTAGGGAGGACAGAGAGGGAGAGAGAGCTAGCAAGTTTGGTCAAATTGAGGGAGGGCTTGATAGCGAAGGAGTTCAGAGACAGCGTGTGTGGTCAGACTGAATGAGATCCAAGAGAGGGAGGGAGGCTAGAGAGATGGAGGTCAGAGAGAGTGAGGGAGAGAGAGCGAGGGAGGTCAGAGAGAGGGAGGGAGAGAGAGTGAGGGAGGTCCGAGAGAGGGGGTGAGTGAGCAATGGAGGTCAGAGGGAGGGAGGGAGAGAGAACGACGGATGTCAGAGAGAGGGAGGGAGAGAGAGCGAGGGAGCTCAGAGAGAGGGAGGGAGAGAGAGCGAGGGAGGTCAGAGAGTGGGAAGTAGAGCAAGCGAAGGAGGTCAGAGAGAGGAAGGGAGAATGAGCGAGCGAATCAGATAGTGAGAGGGAGGTCAGAGACAAAGAGAGGGAGAGAGAGAGCGAGGGAGGTCAGAGAGTGGGCGGAAGAGAGAGCGAAGGAGGTGAGAGACAGGGAGGGAAAGAGAGCATGGGTGGTCAGATAGAGGGAGGCAGTGAGCGAGGGAGGTCAGAGAAAGGGAGGGAGAGAGAGCGAGGGAGGTCAGTGAGAATGAGGGAGGCCTGAGTGAGGGAGGGAGAGAGCGAGGGAAGTCAGAGAGAGGGAGGGAGAGAGAGCGAGGGTGGTCAAAGAGAGAGATGGAGAGAGAATGAGGGAGGGAGCGACAGTAATGGAGGTCAGAGAGAGCGATGCAGGTCAGTGATAGGTAGGGAGAGAGAGCGAGAGAGGTGAGAGAGAGGGAAGGAGTGATAGCGAGGGAGGTCAAGAGAGCGAGGGATGTCAGAGAGAGGGAGGGAAAGAGAGTCATGGTGGTCAGGGGGAGGGAGGTCAGATAGAGGGAGGTCAGAGAGATGTAGGGAGAGAGAGCAAGGGAGGTCATAGAGAGTGATGAAGAGAGAGCGAGGGAGGTCAGAGAGCGCGAGCGAGAGAGAAGGAGGGAGGTCAGAGGGAGGGAGAGAGAGTGAGAGAGGTCAGAGCAAGGGAGGTCAGAGAGAGGCAGGGAGGTCAGAAAGCGGGAGGGAGAGAGAGAGTGGGAGGTCAGAGAGAGGGAGAGAATTCAGTGAGAGGGAGAGAGAGTGAGGGAGGTCAGGGAGAGTGAGGGAGAGGGAGCGAGAGCGGTAAGAGAGAGGGAGGGAGAGAGAGTGAGGGCGGTCAGAGAGAGCGAGGGAAGGAGAGAGAGCGAGGGAGGTCAGAGAGAGGGAGGGAGAGCGAGTGATGGAGGTCAGTTAGAGTGAGGGAGAGTGAGTTAGGGAGGACAGAGAGGGAGAGAGAGCTAGCGAGTTTGGTCATATTGAGGGAGGGCTTGATAGCGAAGGAGTTCAGAGACAGCATGTGCGGTCAGACTGAATGAGATCCAAGAGAGGGAGGGAGGCTAGAGAGATGGAGGTCAGAGAGAGTGAGGGAGAGAGAGCAAGGGAGGTCAGAGAGAGGGAGGGAGAGAGAGTGAGGGAGGTCCGAGAGAGGGGGTGAGTGAGCAATGGAGGTCAGAGGGAGGGAGGGAGAGAGAACAACGGATGTCAGAGAGAGGGAGGGAGAGAGAGTGAGGGAGGTCAGAGAGAGGGAGGGAGAGAGAGCGAGGGAGGTCAGAGAGTGGGAAGTAGAGCAAGCGAAGGAGGTCAGAGAGAGGAAGGGAGAATGAGCGAGCGAATCAGATAGTGAGAGGGAGGTCAGAGACAAAGAGAGGGAGAGAGAGAGCGAGGGAGGTCAGAGAGTGGGCGGAAGAGAGAGCGAGGGAGGTGAGAGACAGGGAGGGAAAGAGAGCATGGGTGGTCAGATAGAGGGAAGCAGTGAGCGAGGGAGGTCAGAGAAAGGGAGGGAGAGAGAGCGAGGGAGGTCAGTGAGAATGAGGGAGGCCTGAGTGAGGGAGGGAGAGAGCGAGGGAAGTCAGAGAGAGGGAGGGAGAGAGAGCGAGGGTGGTCAAAGAGAGAGAGGGAGAGAGAATGAGGGAGGGAGAGACAGTAATGGAGTTCAGAGAGAGCGATGCAGGTCAGTGATAAGTAGGGAGAGAGAGCAAGAGAGGTGAGAGAGAGGGAAGGAGTGATAGCGAGGGAGGTCAAGAGAGCGAGGGATGTCAGAGAGAGGAG
The DNA here is from genome assembly GCF_017639515.1 of Carcharodon carcharias. Taxonomy (NCBI): domain Eukaryota; kingdom Metazoa; phylum Chordata; class Chondrichthyes; order Lamniformes; family Lamnidae; genus Carcharodon; species Carcharodon carcharias. The sequence goes on from NC_054474.1 coordinate 100,940,317, forward strand.
GGAAAGAGAGTCACGGTGGTCAGGGGGAGGGAGGTCAGATAGAGGGAGGTCAGAGAGAGGTAGGGAGAGAGAGCAAGGGAGGTCATAGAGAGTGATGAAGAGAGAGCGAGGGAGGTCAGAGAGCGCGAGCGAGAGAGAAGGAGGGAGGTCAGAGGGAGGGAGAGAGAGTGAGAGAGGTCAGAGCAAGGGAGGTCAGAGAGAGGCAAGGAGGTCATAAAGAGGGAGGGAGAGAGAGATTGGGAGGTCAGAGAGAGGGAGAGAATTCAGTGAGAGGGAGAGAGAGTGAGGGAGGTCAGGGAGAGTGAGGGAGAGGGAGCGAGAGTGGTAAGAGAGAGGGAGGGAGAGAGAGTGAGGGCGGTCAGAGAGACCGAGGGCGGTCAAAGAGAGGGAGATAGAGATAGCAAGGGAGTGAGAGAGCGAGGGAGGTCAGAGAGAGGGAGGGGGAGAGCGAGGGAGGTCAGAGAGAGGGAGGGAGAGAGTGCGAGGGAGCGAGAGAGAGGGAGGGAGGTCAGAGAGAGCGACGGATGTCAGAGAGAGGGAGAGAGAGCGAGGCAGGTCAGAGAGAGGGAGGGAGAGTGAGCGAGGGAGGTCAGAGAGAGGGAGGCAGGTCAGAGAGAGGGAGGGAGAGAGCGAGGGAGGTCAGAGAGAGGGAGGGAGAGAGTGCGAGGGAGGGAGAGAGAGTGAGGGAGGTCAGAGAGAGGGAGAGAGAGTGAGGGAGGTCTCAGAGAGGGAGATAGAGTGAGGGAGGTCAGTGCGAGGGAGAGAGAGCGAATGAGGTCAGAGAGAGGGAGAGAGAGGGAGGGAGATCAGAGAGAGGAGAGAGAGCGAGGGAGATCAGAGAGAGTGAGGGAGAGGGAGTGAGGGAGGTCAGAGAGAGCAAGGGAGAGGGAGCGAGGGAGGTCAGAGAGACGGAGTGAGAGAGCGAGGGAGATCAGAGAGAGGGATGTAGAGAGAGTGAGGGAGGTCAGAGAGGGGGAGGGAGAGCAAGAGAGGGAGGGAGAGAAAGCAAGGGAGGTCAGAGAGAGGGAGGGAGAGATAAGGAGTGAGGTCAGAGAGAGGGATGGAGGGGGGAGATAGAGGGAGGTCAGTGAGAGGGAGGGAGAGAGAGTGAGGGATGTCACAGAGAGTGAGGGAGGGGGAGAGAGTGAGGGAGGTCAAAGAGAGGAAGGGAGAGAGAGCGATGGAAGTCAGTTAGAGTGAGGGAGAGCGAGTGAGGGAGGACAGAGAGGGTGGGAGAGCTAACGATATAGGTCAGAGAGAGGGAGGGGTTGATAAATAAGGAGGTCAGAGAGAAGGATGGATTCAGAGAGGGGGAGGTCCGAGAGAGGGAGGGAGGTTAGAGAGAGGGAGGTCAGAGAGAGTGAGGGAGAGAGTGAGGGAGGTCAGAGAGAGGGAGGGAGTGAGAGTGAGGGAGGTCAGAGAGTGGGAGGGAGAGCGAGTGAAGGAGGTCAGTGAGTGGGAGGGAGAGAGAGCGAGGGAGGATAGAGAGAGGGAGGACAGAGAGATGGAGGGAGAGAGAGCGAGGGAGGTCAGAGAGGGAGGGAGAGAGAGTGAGAGAGCGAGGGACGTCAGAGGGGGGGTGAGAGAGAGCGAGGGAGGTCAGAGAGAGGAAGGGAGAGCGCGCGAGGGTCTCTGAGAGTGAGAGGGAGGTCAGAGTGAGAGAGACGAAGGGAGAGAGCGAGGGAGGTCAGAGAGAGGGAGGGAGAGAGAGCGAGGGAGGTGAGAGAGAGGGCAGGAGAGAGAGCGAGGGATGTCAGAGGGAGGGAGAGAGCCGGGGAAGTCAGAGAGAGGAAGGGAGAGAGAGCGAGGGAGGTCAGAGAGAGCGAGGGAGGTCAGAGGGAGAGATGGAGGTCAGTGAAAGGGAGGGAGTGCGAGGCTTGGAGGTCAGTTATAGTGAGGGAGAGCAACTGAGGGTGGTCAGACAGAGAGGGAGAGCTAGCGAGTTAGGTCAGAGATAGGTTGGGCTTGATAGCGATGGAGGTCAGAGAGAGGGAGGTCTGAGAGAGGGAGGGACGTCGGTGAGAGTATGAGAGAGTGAGGGAGGTCAGAGAGAGGGAGGGAGACTGACCGAGGGCGGTCAGAGAGTGCAATGGAGGTCAGGGAGAGAGAGCAAGGGAGGGAGAGAGTGAGGCACGTCAGAGAGGGAGGGTGAGTGAGCTTGGGAGGTTAGGGAGAGGGAGGCAGTTCAGAGAGAGGGAGGGAGAGAGCGAGGGAGGTTAGAGAGAGGGAGGGATGTCAGTGAGAGGGAGAGAGAGCGAGGGAGGTCAGAGAGAGCGAGGGAGGTCAGAGAGTGGGAGAGAGTGTGAGGGAGGTCAGAGAGAGGGAGAGAGAGAAGGAGGGAGGTCAGAGAGTTGGAGGGAGGTCAGAGAGACGGAGGGAGAGAGAGCTAGGGAGGTCAGAGCGAGGGAGGTCAGAGAGAGGCAGGGAGGTCAGCAAGAGTGAGGGAGAGAGAGGGAGGGAGGTCAGAGAGAGGGAAGGATGTCAGTGAGAGGGAGAGAGAGCGAGGGAGGTCAGAGAGAGCGAGGGAGGTCACAGAGAGGGAAAGAGAGTGAGGGAGGTCAGAGAGAGGGAGAGAGAATGAGGGAGGTCAGAGAGAGGGTGTGAGAGCGAGGGAGGTCAGTGAGGGGGAGAGAGAGAGCGAATGAGGTCAGAGAGAGGGAGAGAGATTGAGGGAGGTCAGAGAGAGGTGAGATAACGAGGGAGGTAAGAGAGAGCGAGGGTGGTCAGAGAGAGTGAGGGGGAGAGAGCGAGGGAGGTCAGGGAGACAGAGGGAGAGAGCAAGGGAGGTCAGAGAGAGGGAGGGAGAGAGAGCGAGGGAGGTCAGAGAGTGGCAGGGAGAGCAAGCGTGGGAGGTCAGAGAGAGGGAGGGAGAGAGAGCAATGGAAGTCAAAGATAGGGAGGGAGACAGAATGAGGGAGTTTAGAGCGAGGGAGGGGGCGAGAGCGAAGGAGGTCAGAGAGAGGGAGGGAGAGAGAGCAAGGGAGGTCAGAGAGAGCAAGGGAGGGAGAGAGATCGAGGGAGGTCAGAGAGAGGGAGGAAGAGTGAGCGATGGAGGTCAGAGAGAGAGAGGGAGAGAGAGCGAAGGATGTCAGAGAGAGGGTGGGAGAGAGCGAGGGTGCTCAGAGAAAGGGAGGGAGAGAGAGCTAGTGAGGTCAGAGAGAGCGAGGGAGGTCAGAGAGAAAGATGGAGGTCAGTGAAAGGGAGGTAAAGAGAGCGAGCGAGGTCAGAGAGAGGGAGGGAGAGCGAGCCATGGTGGTCAGTTAGAGTGAGGGAGAGCGAGTGAGGGAGGACAGAGAGAGAGGGAGAGCTAGCGAGGTAGGTCAGAGAGAGGGTGGGCTTGATAGTGAAGGAGGTCAGAGAGAGGGAGGTCCGAGAGAGGGAGGGAGGCTAGAGAGAGGCAGGTCAGAGAGAGGGAGGAAGGCTAGAGAGAGGCAGGTCAGACAGAGGGAGGGAGAGAGAGCGAGGGAGGTCTGAGAGAGGGAGGGTGATGGTGATGGAGGTCAGACAGAGGGAGGAAGAGAGCGAGGGAGGTCAGAGAGAGGGAGGGAGGGAGAGCGAGGGATGTCAGATAGAGCGAGGGAGGGACAGAGCGAGGGAGGTCAGAGAGAGGGAGGGAGACCGAGCCATGTGGTCAGTTAGAGTGAGGGAGAGTGAGTGAGGGAGGACAGAGAGACAGGGAGAGCTAGCGAGGTAGGTCAGAGAGAGGGTGGGCTTGATAGCGAAGGAGGTCAGAGAGAGGGAGGGAGAGAGAGGGAGGGAGGTCAGAGAGAGGGAGGTCCGAGAGAGGGAGGGAGGATAGAGAGAGGCAGGTCAGAGAGAGGGAGGTAGGCAGAGAGAGGCAGGTCAGAGAGACGGAGGGAGAGAGAGCGAGGGAGGTCTGAGAGAGGGAGGGTGATAGTGATGGACGTCAGAGAGAGGGAGGGAGGGAGAGCGAGGGATGTCAGAGAGAGGGAGGGAGAGAGAGCAAGGGAGGTCAGAGAGTGGGAGGGAGAGAGTGAGGGAGGTCAGAGAAAGGGAGGAAGAGAGAGCGAGGAGGTCAGAGAGAGCGAGGGATATTAGAGATAGCGATGGAGGTCAGAGAGATGGAGGGAGAGAGAGCAAGGGAGGTCAGAGAGAGGGAGGGAGAGAGAAGGAGGCAGTTCAGAGAGAGGAAGGGAGGTGGAGAGAGCGAGGGAGGGAGAGAGAGCGAGCGAGGTCAGAGAGAGTGAGAGAGAGCGAGGAGGGAGAGACAGCGATGAAGGTCAGAGAGAGCGATGGAGGTCAGCCAGAGGGAGGGAGTGAGAGCGAGGTAGGTCAGAGAGAGGGAAGGAGTGATAGTGAGGGAGGTCGAGAGAGCGTTGGATGTTACAGAGAGGGAGCAAAAGTGAGTCAGGGAGGTCAGAGAGAGTGAGGGAGGGAGAGAGAGCGAGGGAGGGAGAGAGAGCGCGGGAGGTCAGAGAGAGGGAGAGAGAGCGAGGGAGGTCTGAGAGAGGGAGAGAGAGCGAATGAGGTCAGAGAGAGGTAGAGAGATTGAGGGAGTCAGAGAGAGGGAGAGAGAGCAAGGGAGGTCTGAGGGAGGTAGAGAGAGTGAATGAGGTCAGAGAGAGGGAGAGAGAGTGAGGGAGGTCAGAGAGAGCGAGGGAGAGGGAGCGAGGGAGGTCAGAGAGATGGAGGGAGAGAGCAATGATGGTCAGAGAGAGGGAGGGAGAGAGCGAGGGAGATCAGAGAGAGGGAGGGAGCGAGAGCGAGGGAGGTCACAGAGAGGGAGGCAGGGCGAGAGAGCAAGGGAGGTAATAGAGAGGGAGGGAGAGATAGCGATGGAGGTCAGTTAGAGTGAGGGAGAGCGAGTGAGGGAGGACAGAGAGGGAGGGAGAGCTTGCGAGGTAGGTCAGAGAGAGGGAGGGGTTGATAGCGAAAGAGGTCAGAGATAGGGAGGGATGTCAGAGAGAGGGAGCTCCGAGAGAGGGTGGGAGGCTATAGAGAGTGAGATCAGAGAGAGGGAGGGAGAGAGAGGGAGGGAGGTCAGAGAGTGGGCGATAGAGCGTGGGCGGGAGAGACAGCGATGGAGGTCAGAGAGAGCGATGGAGGTCAGTCAGAGGGAGGAGAGAGAGTGAGGAAGGTCAGAGAGAGGGAGGGAGTGATAGCGAGGGAGGTCGAGAGAGCGAGGGAGGGAAAGAGAGGGAGCAAAAGTGAGTCAGGGAGGTCAGAGGGAGGGAGGTCAGAGAGAGGGAGGTCAGAGAGAGGGAGGGAGATTGAAGGAGGCAGTTCAGAGAGAGGGAGGGAGGCGGAGAGAGTGAGGGAGGTCAGTGAGAGGGAGGGAGAGAGAGAGGGAGGTCACAGAGAGGGAGGCAGGGCGAGAGAGCGAGGGAGGTAATAGAGAGGGAGGGAGAGAGAGCGATGGAGGTCAGAGAGAGGGAGGGGTTGATAGCGAAAGAGGTCAGAGATAGGGAGGGATGTCAGAGAGAGGGAGCTCCGAGAGAGGGTGGGAGGCTAGAGAGAGTGAGATCAGAGAAAGGGAGGGAGAGAGAGTGAGTTTAGTCAGAGAGAGGGAGGGAGAGAGAGCGAGGGAGGTCAGAGAGTGGGAGGGAGAGCGAGGGACTGAGAGACAGCGATGGAGGTCAGAGAGAGCGATGGAGGTCAGTCAGAGGGAGGAGAGAGAGTGTGGGAGGTCAGAGAGAGAAAAGGAGTGATAGTGAGGGAGGTTGAGAGAGCGAGGGAGGGAGGGAGAGGGAGCAAAAGTGAGTCAGGGAGGTCAGAGGGAGGGAGGTCAGAGAGAGGGAGGTCAGAGAGAGGGAGGTCAGAGAGAGCGAGGGAGAGAGAGCGAGGGATGTCATAGAGAGGGACGGAGGGAGAACAAGGGAAGTCAGAGAGCGGGAGGGAGAGAGAAGGAGGGAGGTCAGAGAGAGGGAGGAAGTCAGAGAGAGGGAGGGAGAGAGAGCAAGGCAGATCAGAGACACAGAGGGAGAGAGAGCAAGTGAGGTCAGAGTGAGGTAGATCAGAGAGAGGTAGGGAGGTCAGAAAGATGGAGGGAGAGAGAGGGAGGGAGGTCAGAGAGAGGGAGGGAGGTCAGAGAGAGGGAGGGAGAGGGAGCGAGGGCAGTCCGAGATAGGGTGGGATGTCAGAGAGAGGGAGGGAGTGAGAGAAAGGGAGCGATAGAGTGAGCCTTCTCAGAGAGAGGGAGGGAGAGAGAGTGAGGGAGGTCAGAGTGAGGGAGGCAGGTCAGAGAGAGGGAGGGAGAGAGCGAGGGAGGTCAGAGATGGGAAGGAGAGTGAGAGAGGGAGGACAGAGAGTGCAAGGGAGGGAGAGAGAGTGAAGGAGGGAGAGAGAGCGAAGGGAGGTTAGAGAGAGCGAGATAGAGCGAGGGAGGTCTGAGAGGGGAGAGAGAGCAAATGAGGTCAGAGAGAGGGAGAGAGAATGAGGGAGGTCAGAGGGAGGGAGAGAGAGCGAGGGAGCTCTGAGAGAGGGAGATAGAGCGAATGAGGTCAGAGAGAGGGAGAGAGAGCGATGGAGGTCAGAGAGAGCGAGGGAGAGGGAGCGAGGTAAGTCAGAGAGATGGAGGGAGAAAGCGAGGGAGGTCAGAGAGAGTGAGGGAGAGAGAGTGAGGGAGGTCAGAGAGAGGGAGGGAGAGAGAGCAAGGGACGTCAGAGAGGTGGAGTGGGAGCAAGCGAGGGAGGTCAGCGAGAGGGAGGGAGAAAGAGCAAGGGAGTTCAGAGAGAGGGACGTAGAGAGAAGGTGGGAGTTCAGAGAGAGGGAGGAAGGGGGAGAGAGCGAGGGAGGTCAGTGAGAAGGAGGTAGAGAGAAGGTGGGAGTTCAGAGAGAGGGAGGGAGAGAGAGCGAGGGAGGTCACAGAGAGCGAGGGAGGGGTAGAGAGTGAGGAAGGTCAGAGAGAGGGTGGGAGAGAGAGCGATGGAGGTCAGTTAGAGTGAGGGAGAGAGAGTGAGTGAGGACAGAGAGGGAGGGAGAGCTAGCGAGGTAGGTCAGAGAGAGGGAGGATTTGATAGCAAAGGAGGTCAGAGATAGGGAGGAATGTCAGAGAGAGGGAAGTCCGAGAGAGGGAAGGAGGCTAGAGAGAGGGAGGTCAGAGAGAGGGAGGGAGAGAGAGCGAGGGTGATCAGAGAGAAGGAGGGAGAGAGAGTGAGGGAGGCCAGAGAGTGAGAGGGAGAGTGAGCGAAGGAGGTCAGAGAGAGGGAGGGAGAGAGAGCGAGGGAGGACAGAGAGAGGGAGGACAGAGAGATGGAGGGAGAGAGCACGAGGGAGGTCAGAAAGAGGGAGGGAGTGAGACTTAGAGAGCGAGGAACATCAGAGAGTGGGAGGGAGAGAGAGCAAGGGAGGTCAGAGAGAGGAAGTGAGAGCAAGCGAGGGACTCAGAGAGTGAGAGGGAGGTCAGAGAGAGAGAGATGAAGGGACAGAGCGAAGGAGGTGAGAGAGAGGGAGGGAGAGAGAGCGAGGGATGTCAGAGGGAGGGAGAGAGTGAGGGAAGTCAGAGCGAGGGAGGGAGAGAGAGCTAGGGATGTCAGAGAAAGGGAGGGAGAGGGAGCGAGTGAGGTCAGACAGAGGGAGGGAGAGAGAGCGAGGGATGTCAGAGAGAGGGAGGTCCGAGAGAGGGTGGGAGGCTAGAGAGAGGGAGGTCAGAGAGAGGGAGGGTTATGGAGCGAGGGAGTTCAGAGAGAGGGAGGGAGAGAGAGCGAGGGATGTCAGAGAGTGGGAGGGAGAGCGAGCGATGGAGGTCAGTCAGAGGGAGGGAGTGAGAGAGAGGGAGGTCAGAGAGAGGGAAGGAGTGATAGCGAGGGAGGTCGAGAGAGCGAGGGAGGTCAGAGAGAGGGAGCGAAAGTGAGTCAGGGAGGTCAGAGGGATGGAGGTCAGAGAGAGCGAGGTCAGAGAGAGGGAGGGAGAGAGAGCGAGGGATGTCATAGAGAGGGACGGAGAGAGAGCGAGGGAAGTCAGAGAGAGGGAGGGAGAGAGAGCGAGAGAGGTCAGAGAGATGGAGGGAGAGAGACCGAGTGAGGTCAGAGTGAGGTAGGTCAGAGAGAGGTAGGGAGGTCAGAAAGATGGAGGGAGAGGGAGCGAGGGCGGTCCGAGATAGGGAGGGAGAGAGAGCAAGTGCGGTCAGAGAGAGCAGGGGATGTCAGAGAGAGGGAGGGAGAGAGAGCGAGGGAAGTCAGAGAGAGGGAGGCAGGTCAGAGAGAGGGAGGGAGAGAGCGAGGGAGGTCAGAGAAGGGAGCGAGAGGGAGAGAGGGAGGACAGAGAGAGCGAGAGAGAGCGGGGGTTGTGTGAGAGCGGAGAGAGAGCAAATGAGGTCAGAGAGAGGGAGAGAGAGTGAGTGAGGTCAGAGAGAGGGAGAGAGAGCGAATGAGGTCAGAGAGAGGGAGAGAGAGCAAGGGAGGTCAGAGAGAGTGAGGGAGAGGGAGCGTGGGAGGTCAGAGAGATGGAGGGAGAAAGCAAGGGAGATCAGAGAGAGGGAGGGAGAGAGAGTGAGGGAGGTCTGAGAGAGGGAGGGAGAGAGAGCGACGGATGTCAGAGAGGTGGAGGGGGAGCAAGCGAGGGAGGTCAGCAAGAGGGAGGGAGAGAGAGCAAGTGAGGTCAGAGATAGGGAGGTAGAGAGAAGGTGGGAGTTCAGAGAGAGGGAGGGAGGTGGAGAGAGCGAGGGAGGTCAGTGAGAAGGAGGGAGAGAGAGAGAGGGAGGTCATAGAGAGTGAGGGAGGGGTAGAGAGCGAGGGAGGTCAGAGAGAGGGTTGGAGAGAGAGCGATGGAGGTCAGTTAGAGTGAGGGAGAGAGAGTGAGGGAGGACAGAGAGGGAGGGAGTGCTAGCGAGGTAGGTCAGAGAGAGGGAGGTGTTGAGAGCGAAGGAGGTCAGAGATAGGGAGGGATGTCAGAGAGAGGGAGGTCCGAGAGAGGGAGGGAGGCTAGAGAGAGGGAGGTCAGAGAGAGGGAGGGAGAGAGAGCGAGGGTGGTCAGAGAGAGGGATGGAGAGAGATCGAGGGAAGCCAGAGAGTGGGAGGGAGAGCGAGCGAAGGAGGTCAGAGCGAGGGAGGGAGAGAGAGCGAGGGAGGACAGAGGGAGGGAGGACAGAGAGATGGAGGGAGAGAGAGTGAGGAGGTCAGAGATGGAGGCAGAGAGAGCGAGGGAGGTCAGAGAGAGGAAGGGAGAGTGAGCGAGGGACTCAGAGAGTGAGAGGGAGGTCAGAGAGAGAGAGACCAAGGGACAAAGTGAAGGAGATCAGAGAGAGGGAGGGGGAGAGTGTGAGGGAGGTGAGAGAGAGGGAGGGAGAGAGAGCGTGGGATGTCAGAGGGAGGGAGAGAGTGAGGGAAGTCAGAGAGAGGGAGGGAGAGAGCGAGGGATGTCAGAGAAAGGGAGGGAGAGGGAGCGAGTGAGGTCAGAGGGAGGGAGGGAGAGAGAATGAGGTAGGTCAGAGAGAGGGAGGGTGTGTGCCAGGGTGGTTGAGAGAGCGTGAGGGAGGTCAGAGAGATGGAGGGAGAGAGCGTGAGGGAGCTCAGAGGGAGGGAGGTCAGAGAGAGAGAGGTCAGCGAGAGGGAGGGAGAGAGAGTGAGGGAGGTCATAGATAGGGACGGGGAGTGAGTGATGTTGGTCAGAGAGCTGGAGGGAGAGATAAGAAGGGAGGTAAGGGAGATGGATGGAGGTCAGAGAGAGGGAGGGAAAGAGAACGAGGGAGGTCAGATCTAGGCAGGTCAGAGAGAGGCAGGGAGGTCAGAAAGAGGGAGGGAGAGAGAGGGAGGGAGGTCAGAGAGAGGGTGGGACATCAGTGAGAGGGAGAGAGAGCAAGGTAGGTCAGAGAGAGGGAGGGAGAGAGAGCGAGGGCGGTCAAAGAGAGCGAGGGCAGTCAGAGAGAGCGAGAGAGGTCAGGGGGAGGGAGGAAGAGAGATCAAGGGAGTGAGAGAGCGTGAAGCAGGTCAGAGAGAGGGAGGGAGAGAGAGCGAGGGAGTTCAGAGAGAGCGAGGGAGGGAGAGAGAGCAAGGGGGGTCAGAGAGATGGAGGGAGGTCAGAGAGAGGGAGAGATAGAGAGAGAGGGCGGTCAGAGAAGGGGAGGGAGAGCGAGCGAGGGAGGTCAGAGAGAGCGAGGGAGAGGCTAGCGCGGTTGGTCAGAAAGAAGTAGGGAGAGAGAGCAAAGGAGGTCAGAGAGAGGGAGGGAGGTCAGAGAGAGTGAGGTTAGAGAGAAGGACGTCATAGTGAGGGATGAGAGAGAGATTGAGGAAGGTCAGAGAGCGTTCAGCAGAGCGAGCGATGGCGGTCAGAGTGAGGGAGGGAGAGCGAGTGAGGGAGGTCAGAGAGATGGAGGGAGAGCTAGCAAGGTAGGTCAGAGTAAGGGAGGTTGAGCGAGTGAGGGAGGTCAGAGTGAGGGAGGGAGAGCAAGCAAGGTAGGTCAGAGGGAGGGACAGAGAGCAAAGGAGGTCAGAAAGAAGGTGGGAGACAGAGGGAGGGAGGTCAGAGATGGGGATGGTGGCTAGAGAGAGGGAGGGAGAGAGAGCGAGGGAAGTCAGAGAGAGGGAGGGAGAAAGAGCGAGAGGTCCGAGAGAGGGAGGGAGTGAGCGATGGAAGTAAGAGAGAGGGAGGGAGAGAGAGCGAGGGAAGTCAGAGAGAGGGAGGGAGAAAGAACGAGAGAGGTCCGAGAGAGGGAGGGAGTGAGCGATGGAGGTAAGAGAGAGGGAGGGAGAGAGAGCAAGGGAGGTCAGAGAGAGGGAGGTAGAGAGAGTGAGGGGGGTCAGAGAGTGGGAGGGAGAGCGAGCGAAGCAGGTCAGAGAGATGGAGGCGTTGATCGCGAAGGAGGTCATAGAGATGGAGGGAGGTCAGAGCGATGGAGGTCAGTGAGAGGGAGGGAGAGAGAGCAAGTGCGGTCAGAGAGAGCAGGGGATGTCAGAGAGAGGGAGGGAGAGAGAGCGAGGGAAGTCAGAGAGAGGGAGGCAGGTCAGAGAGAGGGAGGGAGAGAGGAAGGGAGGTCAGAGAAGGGACGGAGAGGGAGAGAGGGAGGACAGAGAGAGCGAGGGACGGAGAGAGAGCGAGGGAGGGAGAGAGAGCGAGGGAGGTCAGAGAGACCGAGAGAGAGCAGGGGTGGTCTGAGAGCGGAGAGAGAGAAAATGAGGTCAGAGAGTGGGAGAGAGAGCGAGGGAGCTCTGAGAGAGGGAGATAGAGCGAATGAGGTCAGAGAGAGGGAGAGCAAGGGAAGTCAGAGAGAGCGAGGGAGAGGGAGCGTGGGAGGTCAGAGAGATGGAGGGAGAAAGCAAGGGAGGTCAGAGAGAGGGAGGGAGAGAGAGTGAAGGATGTCAGAGAGGTGGAGGGGGAGCAAGCGAGGGAGGTCAGCAAGAGGGAGGGAGAGAGAGCAAGGGAGGTCAGAGAGAGGGAGGTAGAGAGAAGGTGGGAGTTCAGAGAGAGGGAGGGAGGTGGAGAGAGCGAGGGAGTTCAGTGAGAGGGAGGGAGAGAGAGCGAGGGAGGTCACAGAGAGTGAGGGAGGGGTAGAGAGCGAGGGAGGTCAGAGAGAGGGTTGGAGAGAGAGCAATGGAGGTCAGTTAGAGTGAGGGAGAGAGAGTGAGGGAGGACAGAGAGGGAGGGAGAGCTAGCGAGGCAGGTCAGAGAGAGGGAGGTGTTGATAGCGAAGGAGGTCAGAGATAGGGAGGGATGTCAGACAGTTGGAGGTCCGAGAGAGGGAGGGAGGCTAGAGAGAGGGAGGTCAGAGAGAGGGAAGGAGAGAGAGCGAGGGTGGTCAGAGAGAGGGAGGGAGAGAGATCGAGGGAAGCCAGAGAGTGGGAGGGAGAGGGAGCGAAGGAGGTCAGAGAGAGGGTGGGAGAGAGAGCGAGGGAGGACAGAGGGAGGGAGGACAGAGAGATGGAGGGAGAGAGAGTGAGGGAGGTCAGAGAGGGAGGGAGAGAGCGGGGGTGGTCTGAGAGCGGAGAGAGAGCAAATGAGGTCAGAGAGAGGGAGAGAGAGCAAGGGAGGTCAGAGAGAGCGAGGGAGAGGGAGCGTGGGAGGTCAGAGAGATGGAGGGAGAAAGCAAGGGAGGTCAGAGAGAGGGAGGGAGAGATAGTGAGGGAGGTCAGAGAGAGGAAGGGAGAGAGAGTGAGGTAGGTCAGAGAGAGGGAGGGAGAGAGAGCGTGGGATGTCAGAGGGCGGGAGAGAGCGAGGGAAGTCAGAGAAAGGGAGGGAGAGGGAGCGAGTGAGGTCAGAGGGAGGGAGGGAGGGAGAGAGAGTGAGGTAGGTCAGAGAGAGGGAGGGTGTGTGCCAGGGAGGTTGAGAGAGCGAGGGAGGTCAGAGAGATGGAGGGAGAGAGCGTGAGGGAGCTCAGAGGGAGGGAGGTCAGAGAGAGGGAGGTCAGCGAGAGGGAGGGAGAGAGAGTGAGGGAGGTCATAGATAGGGACGGGGAGTGAGCGATGTTGGTCAGAGAGCTGGAGGGAGAGATAAGAAAGGAGGTAAGGGAGATGGATGGATGTCAGAGAGAGGGAAGGAAAGAGATAGAGGGAGGTCAGAGAGATGGAGGGAGAGAGAACGAGGGAGGTCAGATCTAGGCAGGTCAGAGAGAGGCAGGGAGGTCAGAAGGAGGGAGGGAGAGAGAGGGAGGGAGGTCAGAGAGAGGGTGGGACGTCAGTGAGAGGGAGAGAGAGCAAGGGAGGTCAGAGAGAGGGAGGGAGAGAGAGCGAGTGCGGTCAGAGAGAGCGAGGGCAGTCAGAGAGAGCGAGAGAGGTCAGGGGGAGGGAGGAAGAGAGAGCAAGTGAGTGAGAGAGCGTGAAGCAGGTCAGAGAGAGGGAGGGAGAGAGAGCGAGGGAGTTCAGAGAGAGCAAGGGAGGGAGAGAGAGCAAGGGAGGGCAGAGAGATGGAGGGAGGTCAGTGAGAGGAAGAGAGAGAGAGCAAGGGAGGTCACAGAGAGGGAGAGATAGAGAGAGAGGGCGGTCAGCGAAAGGGAGGGATAGCGAGCGAGGGAGGTCAGAGAGAGCGAGGGAGAGGCTAGCGCGGTTGGTCAGAAAGAAGTAGGGAGAGAGAGCGACGGAGGTCAGAGAGAGGGAGGGAGGTCAGAGAGAGGGAGGTTAGAGAGAAGGAGGTCATAGTGAGGGATGAGAGAGAGATTGAGGAAGGTCAGAGAGAGTTCGGCAGAGCGAGTGATGGCGGTCAGAGTGAGGGAGGGAGAGCGAGTGAGGGAGGTCAGAGAGATGGAGGGAGAGCTAGCGAGGTAGGTCAGAGTAAGGGATGTTGAGCTAGGGAGTTAGGGAGGTCAGAGTGAGGGAGGGAGAAGTAGCGAGGTAGTTCCGGCGCAGGGACAGAGAGCAAAGGAGGTCAGAGAGAAGGTGGGAGACAGAGAGAGGGAGGTCAGAGAGAGGGATGGTGGCTAGAGAGAGGGAGGGAGAGTGAGCAAGGGAAGTCAGAGAGAGGGAGGGAGAAAGAGCGAGAGAGGTCCGAGAGAGGGAGGGAGTGAGCGATGGAGGTAAGAGAGAGGGAGGGAGAGAGAGCGAGGGTGGTCAGAGAGAGAGAGGGTGAAAGAGCGAGAGAGGCCAGAGAGAGGGAGGGAGAGAGAGCAAGTGAGGTCAGAGAGAGGGAGGTAGAGAGAGCGAGGGGGGTCAGAGAGTGGGAGGGAGAGTGAGCGAAGCAGGTCAGAGAGATGGAGGGCTTGATAGCAAAGGAGGTCATACAGATGGAGGGAGGTCAGAGCGATGGAGGTCAGTGAGAGGGAGGGAGAGAGAGTGACGGAGGTCAGAGAGAGGCAAGGAGTGTGCGAGGGAGGTTGAGAGAGCGAGGAAGGTCCGAGAGAGGGAGGGAGAGAGAGTGAGGGAGGACAGGGGGAAGGAGTTCAGAGAGAGGGTGGTCAGAGAGAGGGAGGGGGAGAGAGCGATGAAGGTAATAGATAGGGACGGAGAGTGAGCGATGTTGGTCAGAGAGCGGGAGTGAGAGAGAAGTACGGAGGTCAGGGAGATGGATGGAGTTCAGAGAGTGGGAGGGAGAGAGATTAAGGGAGGTCAGAGAGATGGAGGGAGAGAGACCAGGGGAGGTCAGATTTAGGGAGGTCAGAGAGACGCAGGGAGGTCAGAAAGTGGGAGGGAGAGAGAGGGAGGGAGGTCAGAGAGAGGGATGGACGTCAGTGAGAGGGAGAGAGAGTGAGGGAGGTCAGAAAGAGGGAGGGGGAGAGAGCGAGGGGGTCGGAGAGAGTGAGGGCAGTCAGAGAGAGCGAGAGAGGTCAGGGAGAGGGAGGAAGAGGGAACAAGGGAGTGAGAGAGAGCGAAGCAGGTCAGAGAGAGGGAGGGAGAGAGAGGGAAGGAGGTCAGAGAGATGGAGGGAGGTCAGTGAGAGGGAGGGAGAGAGAGCAAGGGAGGTCAGAGAGAGGGAGAGATAGAGAGTGAGGGCGGTCAGAGAGAGGGAGGGAGAGTGAGCGAGGGAGGTCAGAAAGAGCGAGGGAGAGGCTAGCGCGGTTGGTCAGAAAGAAGTGGGGAGAGAGAGCGATGGAGGTCAGAGAGAGGGAGGGAGGTCAGAGAGAGGGAGGTTAGAGAGAAGGAGGTCATAGTGAGTGATGAGAGAGAGATTGAGGAAGGTCAGAGAGAGTTCGGCAGACTGAATGATGGCGGTTAGAGAGAGGGAGGGAGAGCGAGTGAGGGAGGTCAGAGAGACGGAGGGAGAGCTAGCGAGGTAGGTCAAAGGGAGGGACAGAGAGCAAAGGAGATCAGAGAGAAGGTGGGAGACAAAGAGAGGGAGGTCAGAGAGAGGGATGGTGGCTACAGAGAGAGAGGGAGAGAGAGCGAGGGAAGTCAGAGAGATGGAAAGATGAGAGAGCGAGAGAGGTCCGAGAGAGGGAAGGAGTGAGCGATGGAGGTAAGAGAGAGGGAGGGAGAGACAGCGAGGGAGGTCAGAGAGAGTGAGGGTGAAAGAGTGAGGGAGGCCAGAGAGGGAGGGAGAGAGAGTGAGGCAGGTCAGAGAATGGGAGGGGGAGCGAGCGAAGCAGGTCAGAGAGAGGGAGTGGTTGATAGCGAAGGAGATCAGAGAGATGGAGGGACGTCAGAGCGATGGAGGTCAGTGAGAGGGAGGGAGAGGGAGCGAGGGGGTTGGAGAGAGTGAGGGCAGTCAGAGAGAGCGAGTGAAGTCAGGGAGAGGGAGGAAGAGGGAGCAAGGGAGTGAGAGAGAGCGAAGCAGGTCAGAGAGAGGGAGGGAGAGAGAGCGAGGGAGGTCAGAGAGATGGAGGGAGGTCAGTGAGAGGGAGGGAGAGAGAGCGAGGGAGGTCAGAGAGAGGGAGGGAAAGTGAGCGAGGGAGGTCAGAAAGAGCGAAGGAGAGGCTAGCGCGGTTGGTCAGAAAGAAGTGGGGAGAGAGAGCGATGGAGGTCGGAGAGAGGGAGGGAGGTCAGAGAGAGGGAGGTTAGAGAGAAGGAGGTCATAGTGAGTGATGAGAGAGAGATGGAGGATGGTCAGAGAGAGTTCGGCAGAGTGAGTGATGGCGTTTAGAGAGAGGGAGGGAGAGCGAGTGAGGGAGGTCAGAGAGATGAAGGGAGAGCTAGCGAGGTAGATCAGAGTGAGGGAGGGTGAGCAAGTGAGGGAGGTCAGAGTGAGGGAGGGAGAGCTAGCCAGGTAGGTCAGAGGGAGGGACAGAGAGTAAAGGATGTCAGAGAGAAGGTGGGAGACAAAGGGAGGGAGGTCAGAGAGAGGGATGGTGGCTAGAGAGAGGGAGGGAGAGAGAGCAAGGGAAGTCAGAGAGATGGAGGGAGAGAGAGCGAGAGAGGTCTGAGAGAGGGAGGGAGTGAGCGATGCAGGTAAGAGAGAGGGAGGGAGAGAGAGGGTGGGAGGTCAGAGAGAGAGAGGGTGAAAGAGCGATGGAGGCCAGAGAGAGGGAAGGAGAGAGAGCGAGTGAGGTCAGAGAGAGAGAGGGAGAGAGAGTGAGGGAGGTCAGAGAGTGGGAGGGAGAGCGAGCGAAGCAGGTCAGAGAGAGGGAGTGGTTGATAGCGAAGGAGGTCAGAGAGATGGAGGGACGTGAGAGCGATGGAGGTCAGTGAAAGGGAGGGAGAGAGAGCAAGGGAGGTCAGAGAGAGGCAGGGAGTGCGTGAGGGAGGTTGAGAGAGCGAGGGAGGTCAGAGCGAAGGAGGTCAGATATGGGAGGTCAGAGAAAGGGAGGGGGAGAGAGCGAGTGAGGTCTTAGATAGGGACGAAGAGTGAGCGATGTTGGTCAGAGAGTGGAGGGAGAGAGAAGGACGGAGGTCAGTGAGATGGATGGAGGTCAGAGAGAGGGAGGGAGAGAGTTGAGGGAGGTCAGAGAGATGGAGGGAGAGAGAACGAGCGAGGTCAGATCTAGGGAGGTCAGAGAGAGGCAGGGAGGACAGAAAGAGGGAGGGTAGAGAGGGAGGGAGGTCAGCGAGAGGCAGGGAGTGTGCGAGGGAGGTTGAGAGAGCGAGGGAAGTCAGAGAGAGGGAGGGAGAGAGAGTGAGGGAGGTCAGAGGGAAGGAGGTCAGAGATGGGAGGTCAGAGAAAGGGAGGTGGAGAGAGCGAGGGAGGTCATAGATAGGGACGGAGAGTGAGCGATGTTGGTCAGCAAGTGGGAGGGAGAGAGAAGGACGGAGGTCAGTGAGACGGATGGAGGTCAGAGAGAAGGGAGAGAGATTGAGGGAAGTCAGAGAGATGGAAGGAGAGAGAACGAGGGAGGACAGATCTAGGGTGGTCAGAGAGAGGCAGGGAGGTCAGAAAGAGGGAGGGAGAGAGAGGGAGCGAGGTCAGAGAGAAGGATGGACGTCAGTGAGAGGGAGAGAGAGCGAGGGAGGTCAGAGAGTGGGAGGGAGAGCGAGCGAAGCAGGTCAGAGAGAGGGAGTGGTTGATAGCGAAGGAGGTCAGAGAGATGGAGGGACGTGAGAGCGATGGAGGTCAGTGAGAGGGAGGGAGAGTGAGCAAGTGAGGTCAGAGAGAGGCAGGGAGTGTGCGAGGGAGGTTGAGAGAGCGAGGGAGGTCAGCGGGAAGGAGGTCAGAGTTGGGAGGTCAGAGAAAGGGAGGGGGAGAGAGCGAGGGAGGTCATAGATAGGGACAAAGAGTGAGCGATGTCGGTCAGAGAGTGGAGGGAGAGAGAAGGACGGAGGTCAGTGAGACGGATGGAGGTCAGAGAGAGGGAGGGAGAGAGTTGAGGCAGGTCAGAGAGATGGAGGGAGAGAGAACGAGGGAGGTCAGATCTAGGGTGGTCAGAGAGAGGCAGGGAGGTCAGAAAGAGGGAGGGAGAGAGAGGGAGCGAGATCAGAGAGAGGGATGGAAGTCAGTGAGAGGGAGAGATAGCGAGGGAGGTCAGAGAGTGGGAGGGAGAGCGAGCGAAGGAGGTCAGAGAGTTGGAGGGACGTGAGAGCGATGGAGGTCAGTGAGAGGGAGGGAGAGAGAGCAAGGGAGGTCAGAGAGAGGCAGGGAGTGTGCGAGGGAGGTTGAGAGAGCGAGGGAGGTCAGAGGGAAGGAGGTCAGAGATGGGAGGTCAGAGAAAGGGAGGGGGAGAGAGCGAGGGAGGTCATAGATAGGGACAAAGAGTGAGCGATGTTGGTCAGAGAGTGGAGGGAGAGAGAAGGACGGAGGTCAGTGAGACGGATGGAGGTCAGAGAGAGGGAGGGAGAGAGTTGAGGGAGGTCAGAGAGATGGAGGGAGAGAGAACGAGGGAGGTCAGATCTAGGGAGGTCAGAGAGAGGTAGGGATGTCAGAAAGAAGGAGGGAAGAGAGGGAGGGAGGTCAGAGAGAGAGGCAGGGAGTGTGCGAGGGAGGTTGAGAGAGTGAGGGAAGTCAAGAGAGGGAGGGAGAGAGAGTGAGGGAGGTCAGAGGGAAGGAAGTCAGAGATGGGAGGTCAGAGAAAGGGAGGGGGAGAGAGCGAGGGAGGTCATAGATAGGGACGGAGAGTGAGTGATGTTGGTCAGCAAGTGGGAGGGAGAGAGAAGGACGGAGGTCAGTGAGACGGATGGAGGTCAGAGGGAGGGAGAGAGATTGAGGGAAGTCAGAGAGATGGAGGGAGAGAGAACGAGGGAGGTCAGATCTAGGGTGGTCAGAGAGAGGCAGGGAGGTCAGAAAGAGGGAGGGAGAGAGAGGGAGCGAGGTCAGAGAGAGGGATGGACGTCAGTGAGAGGGAGAGAGAGCGAGGGAGGTCAGAGAGAGGGAGGGAGAGAGAGTGAGGGATGTCAGAGGGAAAGAGGTCAGAGAGAGAGAGGTCAGAGAAAGGGAGGGGGTGAGAGAGCGAGGGAGGTCATAGATAGGGACGGAGAGTGAGCGAGGGAGGTCAGAGAGTGGGAAGGAGAGCGAGCAAAGCTGGTCAGAGAGAGGGTGGGGTTGATAGCGAAGGAGGTCAGAGAGATGGAGGGAGGTCAGAGCGATGGACGTCAGCGAGAGGGAGGTAGAGAGAGCGAGGGAGGTCTCAGAGAGGCAGGGAGTGTGCGAGGGAGGTTGAGAGAGCGAGGGAGGTCAGAGAGAGGGAGGGAGGGAGAGTGATGGAGGTCAGAGGGAAGGAGGTCAGAGAGAGGGAGGTCAGAAAAATGGAGGGGGAGAGAGCGAGGGAGCTCAGAGATAGGGATGGAGAGTTAGCGATGTTGGTCAGAGAGTGGGAGGAAGAGAGAAGGACTGAGGTCAGGGAGACGGATGGAGGTCAGAGAGAGGGAGGGAGAGAGATTGAGGGAGGTCAGAGAGATGGAGGGAGAGAGAACGAGGGAGGTCAGATCTAGGAAGTCAGAGAGAGGCAGGGAGGTCAGAAAGAGGGAGGGAGAGAGAGGGAGGGAGGTCAGAGAGGGATGGACGTCAGTGAGAGGGAGAGAGAGCGAGGGATGTCAGAGAGAGGGAGGGAGAGAGAGTGAGGGATGTCAGAGGGAAAGAGGTCAGAGAGAGAGAGGTCAGAGAAAGGGAGGGGGTGAGAGAGCGAGGGAGGTCATAGATAGGGACGGAGAGTGAGCGAGGGAGGTCAGAGAGTGGGAAGGAGAGCGAGCAAAGCTGGTCAGAGAGAGGGTGGGGTTGATAGCGAAGGAGGTCAGAGAGATGGAGGGAGGTCAGAGCGATGGACGTCAGCGAGAGGGAGGTAGAGAGAGCGAGGGAGGTCTCAGAGAGGCAGGGAGTGTGCGAGGGAGGTTGAGAGAGCGAGGGAGGTCAGAGAGAGGGAGGGAGAGAGAGTGAGGGAGGTCAGAGGGAAGGAGGTCAGAGAGAGGGAGGTCAGACAAATGGAGGGGGAGAGAGCGAGGGAGCTCAGAGATAGGGATGGAGAGTTAGCGATGTTGGTCAGAGAGTGGGAGGGAGAGAGAAGGAAGGAGGTCAGGGAGACGGATGGAGGTCAGAGAGAGGGAGGGAGAGAGATTGAGGGAGGTCAGAGAGATGGAGGGAGAGAGAACGAGGGAGGTCAGATCTAAGGAGGTCAGAGAGAGGCAGGGAGGTCAGAAAGAGGGAGGGACGTCAGTGAGAGGGTGAGAGAGTGAGGGAGGTCAGAGAGAGGGAGGGAGGTCAGAGAGAGGGAGGGCAATCAGAGAGAGGGAGGTTAGAGAGAAAGAGGTCATAGTGAGGGATGGAGAGAGAGTGAGGAAGGTCAGAGAGAGTTCAGTAGAGCAAGCGATAGAGGTCAGAGAGTGGGAGGGAGAACGAGTGAGGGAGGTCAGAGTGAGGGAGGGAGAGCTAGCGAGATAGGTAAGAGGGAGGGAGAGAGAGCAAAGGAGGTCAGAGAGAGGTGGGAGACAGAGGAAGGGAGGACAGAGAGAGGGATGGAGGCTAGAGAGAGGGAGGGAGAAGAGCGAGGAATGTCAGAGAGAGGGAGGGAGAGAGAGCGAGAGAGTTCAGAGAGAGGGAGGGAGTGAGCGATGGAGGTCAGAGAGAGGGAGGGAGAGAGAGCGAGAGCAGTCAGAGAGAGGGAGGGAGAGAGAGCGAGGGAGGACAGTGAGTGGGAGGGAGAGAGAGCGAGGGAGGTCAGAGAAAGGGAGGGGGAGAGAGCGAGGGAGGTCATAGATAGGGACAAAGAGTGAGCGATGTTGGTCAGAGAGTGGAGGGAGAGAGAAGGACGGAGGTCAGTGAGACGGATGGAGGTCAGAGAGAGGGAGGGAGAGAGTTGAGGGAGGTCAGAGAGATGGAGGGAGAGAAAACGAGGGAGGTCAGATCTAGGGAGGTCAGAGAGAGGTAGGGATGTCAGAAAGAAGGAGGGAAGAGAGGGACGGAGGTCAGAGAGAGAGGCAGGGAGTGTGCGAGGGAGGTTGAGAGAGCGAGGGAAGTCAGAGAGAGGGAGGGAGAGAGAGTGAGGGAGGTCAGAGGGAAGGAAGTCAGAGATGGGAGGTCAGAGAAAGGGAGGGGGAGAGAGCGAGGGAGCTCAGAGATAGGGATGGAGAGTTAGCGATGTTGGTCAGAGAGTGGGAGGAAGAGAGAAGGACTGAGGTCAGGGAGACGGATGGAGGTCAGAGAGAGGGAGGGAGAGAGATTGAGGGAGGTCAGAGAGATGGAGGGAGAGAGAACGAGGGAGGTCAGATCTAGGGAGGTCAGAGAGAGGCAGGGAGGTCAGAAAGAGGGAGGGAGAGAGAGGGAGGGAGGTCAGAGAGGGATGGACGTCAGTGAGAGGGAGAGAGAGCGAGGGATGTCAGAGAGAGGGAGGGAGAGAGAGTGAGGGATGTCAGAGGGAAAGAGGTCAGAGAGAGAGAGGTCAGAGAAAGGGAGGGGGTGAGAGAGCGAGGGAGGTCATAGATAGGGACGGAGAGTGAGCGAGGGAGGTCAGAGAGTGGGAAGGAGAGCGAGCAAAGCTGGTCAGAGAGAGGGTGGGGTTGATAGCGAAGGAGGTCAGAGAGATGGAGGGAGGTCAGAGCGATGGACGTCAGCGAGAGGGAGGTAGAGAGAGCGAGGGAGGTCTCAGAGAGGCAGGGAGTGTGCGAGGGAGGTTGAGAGAGCGAGGGAGGTCAGAGAGAGGGAGGGAGAGAGAGTGAGGGAGGTCAGAGGGAAGGAGGTCAGAGAGAGGGAGGTCAGACAAATGGAGGGGGAGAGAGCGAGGGAGCTCAGAGATAGGGATGGAGAGTTAGCGATGTTGGTCAGAGAGTGGGAGGGAGAGAGAAGGAAGGAGGTCAGGGAGACGGATGGAGGTCAGAGAGAGGGAGGGAGAGAGATTGAGGGAGGTCAGAGAGATGGAGGGAGAGAGAACGAGGGAGGTCAGATCTAAGGAGGTCAGAGAGAGGCAGGGAGGTCAGAAAGAGGGAGGGACGTCAGTGAGAGGGTGAGAGAGTGAGGGAGGTCAGAGAGAGGGAGGGAGGTCAGAGAGAGGGAGGGCAATCAGAGAGAGGGAGGTTAGAGAGAAAGAGGTCATAGTGAGGGATGGAGAGAGAGTGAGGAAGGTCAGAGAGAGTTCGGTAGAGCAAGCGATAGAGGTCAGAGAGTGGGAGGGAGAACGAGTGAGGGAGGTCAGAGTGAGGGAGGGAGAGCTAGCGAGATAGGTAAGAGGGAGGCAGAGAGAGCAAAGGAGGTCAGAGAGAGGTGGGAGACAGAGGGAGGGTGGACAGAGAGAGGGATGGAGGCTAGAGAGAGGGAGGGAGAAGAGCGAGGAATGTCAGAGAGAGGGAGGGAGAGAGAGCGAGAGAGTTCAGAGAGAGGGAGGGAGTGAGCGATGGAGGTCAGAGAGAGGGAGGGAGAGAGAGCGAGAGCGGTCAGAGAGAGGGAGGGAGAGAGAGCGAGGGAGGTCAGAGAGAGGGAGGGAGAGAGAGCGAGGGAGGACAGTGAGTGGGAGGGAGAGAGAGCGAGGGAGGTCAGAGAAAGGGAGGGGGAGAGAGCGAGGGAGGTCATAGATAGGGACAAAGAGTGAGCGATGTTGGTCAGAGAGTGGAGGGAGAGAGAAGGACGGAGGTCAGTGAGACGGATGGAGGTCAGAGAGAGGGAGGGAGAGAGTTGAGGGAGGTCAGAGAGATGGAGGGAGAGAGAACGAGGGAGGTCAGATCTAGGGAGGTCAGAGAGAGGTAGGGATGTCAGAAAGAAGGAGGGAAGAGAGGGACGGAGGTCAGAGAGAGAGGCAGGGAGTGTGCGAGGGAGGTTGAGAGAGCGAGGGAAGTCAGAGAGAGGGAGGGAGAGAGAGTGAGGGAGGTCAGATGGAAGGAAGTCAGAGATGGGAGGTCAGAGAAAGGGAGGGGGAGAGAGCGAGGGAGGTCATAGATAGGGACGGAGAGTGAGCGATGTTGGTCAGCAAGTGGGAGGGAGAGAGAAGGACGGAGGTCAGTGAGACGGATGGAGGTCAGAGAGAGGGAGGGAGAGAGATTGAGGGAAGTCAGAGAGATGGAGGGAGAGAGAACGAGGGAGGTCAGATCTAGGGTGGTCAGAGAGAGGCAGGGAGGTCAGAAAGAGGGAGGGAGAGAGAGGGAGCGAGGTCAGAGAGAGGGATGGACGTCAGTGAGAGGGAGAGAGAGCGAGGGAGGTCAGAGAGAGGGAGGGAGAGAGAGTGAGGGATGTCAGAGGGAAAGAGGTCAGAGAGAGAGAGGTCAGAGAAAGGGAGGGGGTGAGAGAGCGAGGGAGGTCATAGATAGGGACGGAGAGTGAGCGAGGGAGGTCAGAGAGTGGGAAGGAGAGCGAGCAAAGCTGGTCAGAGAGAGGGTGGGGTTGATAGCGAAGGAGGTCAGAGAGATGGAGGGAGGTCAGAGCGATGGACGTCAGCGAGAGGGAGGTTGAGAGAGCGAGGGAGGTCAGAGAGAGGGAGGGAGAGAGAGTGAGGGAGGTCAGAGGGAAGGAGGTCAGAGAGAGGGAGGTCAGACAAATGGAGGGGGAGAGAGCGAGGGAGCTCAGAGATAGGGATGGAGAGTTAGCGATGTTGGTCAGAGAGTGGGAGGGAGAGAGAAGGACGGAGGTCAGGGAGACGGATGGAGGTCAGAGAGAGGGAGGGAGAGAGATTGAGGGAGGTCAGAGAGATGGAGGGAGAGAGAACGAGGGAGGTCAGATCTAAGGAGGTCAGAGAGAGGCAGGGAGGTCAGAAAGAGGGAGGGACGTCAGTGAGAGGGAGAGAGAGTGAGGGAGGTCAGAGAGAGGGAGGGAGGTCAGAGAGAGGGAGGGCGATCAGAGAGAGGGAGGTTAGAGAGAAAGAGGTCATAGTGAGGGATGGAGAGAGAGTGAGGAAGGTCAGAGAGAGTTCGGTAGAGCAAGCGATAGAGGTCAGAGAGTGGGAGGGAGAATGAGTGAGGGAGGTCAGAGTGAGGGAGGTAGAGCTAGCGAGATAGGTAAGAGGGAAGGAGAGAGAGCAAAGGAGGTCAGAGAGAAGGTGGGAGACAGAGGCAGGGAGGACAGAGAGAGGGATGGAGGCTAGAGAGAGGGAGGGAGAAGAGCGAGGAATGTCAGAGAGAGGGAGGGAGAGAGAGCGAGAGAGTTCAGAGAGATTGAGGGAGTGAGCGATGGAGGTCAGAGAGAGGGAGGGATAGAGAGCGAGAGCGGTCAGAGAGAGGGAGGGAGAGAGAGCGAGGGAGGTCAGAGAGAGGGAGGGAGAGAGAGCGAGGGAGGACAGTGAGTGGGAGGGAGAGAGAGCGAGGGAGGTCAGAGAGAGGGAGGGAGAGAGCGCGAGGGAGGTTTGAGACCGGGAGGGAGAGCGAGCGAAGCAGGTCAGAGAGAGGGAGGGGTTGATAGCGAAGCAGTTCCGAGAGATGGAGGGAGGTCAGAGCGATGGAGGTCAGTGAGAGGGAGGGAGAGAAAGCGAGGGAGGTCAGAGAGAGGCAAGGAGTGTGCGAGGGAGGTTGAGAGAGCGAGGGAGGTCAGAGAGAGTGAGGGAGAGAGAGTGAGGGAGGTCAGAGGGAAGGAGGTCAGAGAGAGGGAGGTCGGAGAGAGGGAGGGGGAGAGAGCAAGGGAAGTCACATATAGGGATGGAGAGTGAGCGATGTTGGTCAGAGAGCGGGAGGGAGAGAGAAGGACGGAGGTCAGGGAGTTGGATGGAGTTCAGAGAGAGGGAGGGTGAGAGATTGAGGGAGGTCAGAGAGATGGAGGGAGAGAGAGCAGGGGAGGTCTGATCTAGGGAGGCAGGGAGATCAAAAAGAGGGAGGGAAGAGAGAGCGAGGGAGGTCAGAGAGAGGGATGGACGTCAGTGAGAGGGAGAGAGAGTGAGGGAGGTCAGAGAGAGGGAGGAAAAGAGCGAGGGGGTCGGAGAGAGTTAGGGCAGTCAGAGAGAGCGAGAGAGGTCAGGTAGAGGGAGGAAGAGGGAGCAAGGGAGTGAGAGAGAGCAAAGCAGGTCAGAGAGAGGGAGGGAGAGAGAGCGAGGGAGGTCAGAGAGAGGGAGAGATAGAGAGCCAGGGCGGTCAGAAAGAGGGAGGGAGAGTGAGCAAGGGAAGTCAGAAAGAGCGAGGGAGAGGCAAGCGCGGTTGGTCAGAAAGAAGTGGGGAGAGAGAGCGATGGAGGTCAGAGAGAGGGAGGGAGGTCAGAGAGAGAGAGGTTAGAGAGAAGGAGGTCAAAGTGAGTGATGAGAGAGAGAGATTGAGGAAGGTCAGAGAGAGTTCGGCAGAGTGAGTGATGGCGGTTAGAGAGAGGGAGGGAGAGCGAGTGAGGGAGGTCAGAGAGACGGAGGGAGAGCTAGCGAGGTAGAACAGAGTGAGGGAGGGTGAGCAAGTGAGGGAGGTCAGAGTGAGGGAGGGAGAGCTAGCGAGGTAGGTCAGCGGTAGGGACAGAGAGCAAAGGAGGTCAGAGAGAAGGTGGGAGACAAAGAGAGGGAGGTCAGAGAGAGGGATGGTGGCTAGAGAGAGGGAGGGAGAGAGAGCGAGGGAGGTCAGAAAGAGCGAGGGAGAGGCAAGCGCGGTTGGTCAGAAAGAAGTGGGGAGAGAGAGCGATGGAGGTCAGAGAGATGGAGGGAGGTCAGAGAGAGAGAGTTTAGAGAGAAGGAGGTCAAAGTGAGTGATGAGAGAGAGAGATTGAGGAAGATCAGAGAGTGTTCGGCAGAGTGAGTGATGGCGGTTAGAGAGAGGGAGGGAGAGCGAGTGAGGGAGGTCAGAGAGACGGAGGGAGAGCTAGCGAGGTAGATCAGAGTGAGGGAGGGTGAGCAAGTGAGGGAGGTCAGAGTGAGGGAGGGAGAGCTAGCGAGGTAGGTCAGAGGTAGGGACAGAGAGGAAAGGAGGTCAGAGAGAAGGTGGGAGACAAAGAGAGGGAGGTCAGAGAGAGGGATGGTGGCTAGAGAGAGGGAGGGAGAGTGAGCGAGGGAAGTCAGAGAGATGGAGGGAGAGAGAGCGAGAGAGGTCCGAGAGAGGGAGGGAGTGAGCGATGGAGGTAAGAGAGAGGGAGGGAGAGAGAGCGAGGGAGGTCAGAGAGAGAGAGGGGGAAAGAGCGAGGGAGGTCAGAGTTAGGGAAGGAGAGAGAGCGAGGGAGGTCAGAGAGAGGGAGGGAGAGAGAGTGAGGGAGGTCAGAGAGAAGGAGTTCAGAGATGGGAGGTCAGAGAAAGGGAGGGGGAGAGAGCGAGGGAGGTCATAGATAGGGACGGAGAGTGAGCGATGTTGGTCAGAGAGTGGGAGGGAGAGAGAAGGACGGAGGTCAGTGAGACGGATGGAGGTTAGAGAGAGGGAGGGAGAGAGAACGAGGGAGGTCAGATCTAGGGAGGTCAGTGAGAGGCAGGGAGGTCAGAAAGAGGGAGGGAGAGAGAGGGAGGGAGGTCAGAGAGAGGGAGGGACGTCAGTGAGAGGGAGAGAGAGTGAGGGAGGTCAGAGAGAGGGAGGGAGGTCAGAGAGAGGGAGGGAGGTCAGAGAGAGGGAGGTTAGAGAGAAAGAGGTCATAGTGAGGGATGGAGAGAGAGTGAGGAAGGTCAGAGAGAGTTCGGTAGAGCAAGCGATAGAGGTCAGAGAGTGGGAGGGAGAACGAGTGAGGGAGATCAGAGAGGCAGAGGGAGAGCTAGCAATGTAGGTCAGAGCGAGGGAAGGTGAGCGAGTGAGGGAGGTCAGAGTGAGGGAGGGTGAGCTAGCGAAGTAGGTCAGAGGGAGGGACAGAGAGCAAAGGAGGTCAGAGAGAAGGTGGGAGACAGAGGGAGGGAGGACAGAGAGAGGGATGGAGGCAAGAGAGAGGGAGGGAGAGAGAGCGAGGAAAGTCAGAGGGAGGGAGAGAGAGCGAGAGAGTTCTGAGAGAGGGAGGGAGTGAGCGTTGGAGGTCAGAGAGAGGGAGGGAGAGAGAGCGAGACCGGTCAGAGAGAGGGAGGGAGAGAGAGCGAGGGAGGTCAGAGAGAGGGATGGAGAGAGAGAGAGGGAGGACAGAGAGTGGGAGGGAGAGAGCGCGAGGGAGGTTAGAGACCGGGAGGGAGAGCGAGCGAAGCAGGTCAGAGAGAGAGAGGGGTTGATAGCGAAGGAGGTCAGAGAGATGGAGGGAGGTCAGAGCGATGGAGGTCAGTGAGAGGGAGGGAGAGAGAGCGAGGGAGGTCAGAGAGAGGCAGGGAGTGTGCGAGGGAGGTTGAGAGAGCGAGGGAGGTCAGAGAGAGGGAGGGAGAGAGAGTGAGGGATGTCAGAGGGAAGGAGGTCAGTGAGAGGGAGGTCGGAGAGAGGGAGGGGGAGAGAGCGAGGGAGGTCATAGATAGGGACGGAGAGTGAGCGATGTTGGTCAGAGAGCAAGAGGGAGAGAGAAGGACGGAGGTCAGGGAGATGGATGGAGTTCAGAGAGAGGGAGGGTGAGAGATTGAGGGAGGTCAGAGAGATGGAGTGAGAGAGAGCAGGGGAGGTCTGATCTAGGGAGGCAGGGAGATCAAAAAGAGATGGGAAGAGAGAGCGAGGGAGGTCAGAGAGAGGGATGGACGTCAGTGAGAGGGAGAGAGAGTGAGGGAGTTCAGAGAGAGGGAGGGAGAGAGCGAGGGGGTCGGAGAGCGTTTGGGCAGTCACAGTGAGCGAGAGAGGTCAGGGAGAGGGAGGAAGAGGGAGCAAGGGAGTGAGAGAGAGCGAAGCAGGTCAGAGAGAGGGAGGGAGAGAGAGCGAGGGAGGTCAGAGAGAGGGAGAGATAGAGAGCCAGGGCGGTCAGAAAGAGGGAGGGAGAGTGAGCGAGGGAGGTCAGAAAGACCGAGGGAGAGGCAAGCGCGGTTGGTCAGAAAGAAGTGGGGAGAGAGAGCGATGGAGGTCAGAGAGAGGGAGGGAGGTGAGAGAGAGAGAGTTTAGAGAGAAGGAGGTCAAAGCGAGTGATGAGAGAGAGAGATTGAGGAAGGTCAGAGAGAGATCGGCAGAGTGAGTGATGGCGGTTAGAGAGAGGGAGGGAGAGCGAGTGAAGGAGGTCAGAGAGACGGAGGGAGAGCTAGCGAGGTAGATCAGAGTGAGGGAGGGTGAGCAAATGAGGGAGGTCAGAGTCAGGGAGGGAGAGCTAGCGAGGTAGGTCAGAGGTAGGGACAGAGAGCAAAGGAGGTCAGAGAGAAGGTGGGAGACAAAGAGAGGCAGGTCAGAGAGAGGGATGGTGGCTAGAGAGAGGGAGGGAGAGTGAGCGAGGGAAGTCAGAGAGATGGAGGGAGAGAGAGCGAGAGAGGTCCGAGAGAGGGAGGGAGTGAGCGATGGAGGTAAGAGAGAAGGAGGGAGAGAGAGCGAGGGAGGTCAGAGAGAGAGAGGGGGAAAGAGCGAGGGAGGCCAGAGAAAGGGAAGGAGAGAGAGCGAGGGAGGTCAGAGAGATGGAGGGAGAGAGAGTGAGGGAGTTCAGAGAGAAGGAGGTCAGAGATGGGAGGTCAGAGAAAGGGAGGGGGAGAGAGCGAGGGAGGTCATAGATAGGGACGGAGAGTGAGCGATGTTGGTCAGAGAGTGGGAGGGAGAGAGAAGGACGGAGGTCAGTGAGATGGATGGAGGTTAGAGAGAGGGAGGGAGAGAGATTGAGGGAGGTCAGAGAGATGGAGGGAGAGAGAACGAGGGAGGTCAGATCTAGGGAGGTCAGTGAGAGGCAGGGAGATCAGAAAGAGGGAGGGAGAGAGAGGGAGGGAGGTCAGAGAGAGGGAGGGACGTCAGTGAGAGGGAGAGAGAGTGAGGGAGGTCAGAGAGAGGGAGGGAGGTCAGAGAGAGGGAGGGAGGTCAGAGAGAGGGAGGTTAGAGAGAAAGAGGTCATAGTGAGGGATGGAGAGAGAGTGAGGAAGGTCAGAGAGAGTTCGGTAGAGCAAGCGATAGAGGTCAGAGAGTGGGAGGGAGAACGAGTGATGGATGTCAGAGAGGCAGAGGGAGAGCTAGCAATGTAGGTCAGAGCGAGGGAAGTTGAGCGAGTGAGGGAGGTCAGAGTGAGGGAGGGAGAGCTAGCGAGGTAGGTCAGAGGGAGGGACAGAGAGCATAGGAGGTCAGAGAGAAGGTGGGAGACAGAGGGAGGGAGGACAGAGAGAGGGATGGAGGCAGGAGAGAGGGAGGGAGAGAGAGCGAGGAAAGTCAGAGGGAGGGAGAGAGAGCGTGAGAGTTCTGAGAGAGGGAGGGAGTGAGCGATGGAGGTCAGAGAGAGGGAGGGAGAGAGAGCCAGAGCAGTCAGAGAGAGGGAGGGAGAGAGAGCAAGGGAGGACAGAGAGTGGGAGGGAGAGAGAGCGAGGGAGGTCAGAGAGAGGGAGGGAGAGAGCGCGAGGGAGTTTAGAGACCGGGAGGGAGAGCGAGCGAAGCAGGTCAGAGAGAGAGAGGGGTTGATAGCGAAGGAGGTCAGAGAGATGGAGGGAGGTCAGAGCGATGGAGGTCAGTGAGAGGGAGGGAGAGAGAGCGAGGGAGGTCAGAGAGAGGCAGGGAGTGTGCGAGGGAGGTTGAGAGAGCGAGGGAGGTCAGAGAGAGGGAGGGAGAGAGAGTGAGGGAGGTCGGATGGAAGGAGGTCAGAGAGAGGGAGATCAGAGAGAGGGAGGGGGAGAGATTGAGGGAGGTCAGAGAGATGGAGGGAGAGAGACCAGGTGAGGTCAGATCTAGGGAGGTCAGAGAGAGGCAGGGAGGTGAGAAAGAGGGAGGGAGAGAGAGCGAGGGAGGTCAGAGAGAGGGAGCGAGATAGTGAGGGGGTCGGAGAAAGTGAGGGCAGTCAGAGAGAGCGAGAGAGGTCAGGGAGAGGGAGGAAGAGGGTCAAGGGAGTGAGAGAGAGCGAAGCAGGTCAGAGAGAGGGAGGGAGAGTGAGCGAGGGAGGTCAGAAAGAGCGATGGAGAGGCAAGCGCGGTTGGTCAGAAAGAAGTGGGGAGAGGGAGCGATGGAGGTCAGAGAGAGGGAGGGAGGTCAGAGAGAGGGAGGTTAGAGAGAAGGACGTCATAGTGAGTGATGAGAGAGAGATGGAGGATGGTCAGAGAGAGTTCGGCAGAGTGAGTGATGGCGTTTAGAGAGAGGGAGGGAGATCGAGTGAGGGAGGTCAGAGAGACGAAGGGAGAGCTAGCGAGGTAGATCAGAGTGAGGGAGGGTGAGCAAGTGAGGGAGGTCAGAGTGAGGGAGGGAGAGCTAGCGAGGTAGGTCAGAGGGAGGGACAGAGAGTAAAGGAGGTCAGAGAGAAGGTGGGAGACAAAGGGAGGGAGGTCAGAGAGAGGGATGGTGGCTAGAGAGAGGGAGGGAGAGAGAGCAAGGGAAGTCAGAGAGATGGAGGGGGAGAGAGCGAGAGAGGTCCGAGAGAGGGAGGGAGTGAGCGATGGAGGTAAGAGAGAGGGAGGGAGAGAGAGTGAGGGAGTTCAGAGAGAGAGAGGGTGAAAGAGCGATGGAGGCCAGAGAGAGGGAAGGAGAGAGAGCGAGCGAGGTCAGAGAGAGGGAGGGAGAGAGAGTGAGGGAGGTCAGAGAGTGGGAGGGAGAGCGAGCGAAGCAGGTCAGAGAGAGGGTGTGGTTGATAGCGAAGGAGGTCAGAGATTTGGAGGGACGTCAGAGCGATGGAGGTCAGTGAGATTGAGGGAGAGAGAGCGAGGGGGTCGAAGAGAGTGAGGGCAGTCAGAGAGAACGAGAGAGGTCAGGGAGAGGGAGGTAGAGGGAGCAAGGGAGTGAGAGATAGCGAAGCAGGTCAGAGAGAGGGAGGGAGAGAGAGCGAGGGAGGTCAGAGAGATGGATGGAGGTCAGTGAGAGGGAGGGAGAGAGAGCGAGGGATGTCAGAGAGAGGGAGAGATAGAGAGCGAGGGCGGTCAGAGAGAGGGAGGGAGAGTGAGCGAGGGAGGTCAGAAAGAGCGAGGGAGAGGCTAGCGCGGTTGGTCAGAAAGAAGTGGGGAGAGAGAGCGATGGAGGTCAGAGAAAGGGAGGGAGGTCAGAGAGAGGGAGGTTAGAGAGAAGGAGGTCATAGTGAGTGATGAGAGAGAGATTGAGGAAGGTCAGAGAGAGTTCGGCAGAGTGAGTGATGGCGGTTAGAGAGAGGGAGGGAGAGCGAGTGAGGGAGGTCAGAGAGACGGAGGGAGAGCTAGCGAGGTAGATCAGCGTGAAAGAGGGTGAGCTAGTGAGGGAGGTCAGAGTGAGGGAGGGAGAGCTAGCGAGGTAGATCAGAGGGAGGGACAGAGAGCAAAGGAGGTCAGAGAGAAGGTGGGAGACAAAGGGAGGGAGGTCAGAGAGAGGGATGGTGAGAGAGCGAGGTAAGTCAGAGAGATGGAGGGATAGAGATCGAGAGAGGTCCGAGAGAGGGAGGGAGTGAGCGATGGAGGTAAGAGAGAGGGAAGTAGATAAAGCGAGGGAGGTCAGAGAGAGAGAGGGTGAAAGAGCGAGGGAGGCCAGAGAGAGGGAGGGAGCGAGAGTGAGGGAGGTCGGAGAGTGGGAGGGAGAGCGAGCGAAGCAGGTCAGAGAGAGGGTGTGGTTGATAACGAAGGACGTCGGAGAGATGGAGGGACGTCAGAGCGATGGAAGTCAGTGAGATTGAGGGAGAGAGAGCGAGGGGGTCGTAGAGAGTGAGGGCAGTCAGAGAGAGCGAGAGATGTCAGGGAGAGGGAGGAAGAGGGATCAAGGGAGTGAGAGAGAGCGAAGCAGGTCAGAGAGAGGGAGGGAGAGAGAGCGAGGGAGGTCAGAGAGATGGAGGGAGGTCAGTGAGAGGGAGGGAGAGAGAGCGAGGGAGGTTAGAGAGATGGAGGGAGGTCAGAGAGAGGGAGGGAGACTGAGCGAGGGAGGTCAGAAAGAGCGATGGAGAGGCTAGCGCGGTTGGTCAGAAAGAAGTGGGGAGAGAGAACGATGGAGGTCAGAGAGAGGGAGGGAGGTCAGAGAGAGGGAGGTTAGAGAGAAGGAGGTCATAGTGAGTGATGAGAGAGAGATTGAGGAAGGTCAGAGAGAGTTCGGCAGAGTGAGTGATGGCGGTTAGAGAGAGGGAGGGAGAGCGAGTGAGGGTGGTCAGAGAGACGGAGGGAGAGCTAGCGAGGTAGATCAGAGTGAGGGAGGGTGAGCAAGTGAGGGAGGTCAGAGTGAGGGAGGGAGAGCTAGCGAGGTAGGTCAGAGGGAGCGACAGAGAGCAAAGGAGGTCAGAGAGAAGGTGGGAGACAAAGGGAGGGAGGTCAGAGAGAGGGATGGTGAGAGAGCAAGGGAAGTCAGAGAGATGGAGGGATAGAGATCGAGAGAGGTCCGAGAGAGGGAGGGAGTGAGCGATGGAGGTAAGAGAGAGGGAGGTAGATAGAGCGAGGGAGGTCAGAGAGAGGGAGGGAGAGAGAGTGAGGGAGGTCGGAGAGTGGGAGGGAGAGCGAGCGAAGCAGGTCAGATAGAGGGAGTGGTTGATAACGAAGGATGTCGGAGAGATGGAGGGACGTCAGAGCGATGGAGGTCAGTGAGATTGAGGGAGAGAGAGCGAGGGGGTCGTAGAGAGTGAGGGCAGTCAGAGAGAGCGAGAGAGGTCAGGGAGAGGGAGGAAGAGGGATCAAGTGAGTGAGAGAGAGTGAAGCAGGTCAGAGAGAGGGAGGGAGAGAGAGCGAGGGAGGTCAGAGAGATGGAGGGAGGTCAGTGAGAGGGAGGGAGAGAGAGCGAGGGAGGTTAGAGAGATGGAGGGAGGTCAGAGAGAGGGAGGGAGAGCGAGCGAAGCAGGTCAGAGAGAGGGAGTGGTTGATAACGAAGGAGGTCGCAGAGATGGAGGGACGTCAGAGCGATGGAAGTCAGTGAGATTGAGGGAGAGAGAGCGAGGGGGTCGTAGAGAGTGAGGGCAGTCAGAGAGAGCGAGAGATGTCAGGGAGAGGGAGGAAGAGGGATCAAGGGAGTGAGAGAGAGCGAAGCAGGTCAGAGAGAGGGAGGGAGAGAGAGCGAGGGAGGTCAGAGAGATGGAGGGAGGTCAGTGAGAGGGAGGGAGAGAGAGCGAGGGAGGTTAGAGAGATGGAGGGAGGTCAGAGAGAGGGAGGGAGACTGAGCGAGGGAGGTCAGAAAGAGCGATGGAGAGGCTAGCGCGGTTGGTCAGAAAGAAGTGGGGAGAGAGAACGATGGAGGTCAGAGAGAGGGAGGGAGGTCAGAGAGAGGGAGGTTAGAGAGAAGGAGGTCATAGTGAGTGATGAGAGAGAGATTGAGGAAGGTCAGAGAGAGTTCGGCAGAGTGAGTGATGGCGGTTAGAGAGAGGGAGGGAGAGCGAGTGAGGGAGGTCAGAGAGACGGAGGGAGAGCTAGCGAGGTAGATCAGAGTGAGGGAGGGTGAGCAAGTGAGGGAGGTCAGAGTGAGGGAGGGAGAGCTAGCGAGGTAGGTCAGAGGGAGGGACAGAGAGCAAAGGAGGTCAGAGAGAAGGTGGGAGACAAAGGGAGGGAGGTCAGAGAGAGGGATGGTGAGAGAGCGAAGGAAGTCAGAGAGATGGAGGGATAGAGATCGAGAGAGGTCCGAGAGAGGGAGGGAGTGAGCGATGGAGGTAAGAGAGAGGGAGGTAGATAGAGCGAGGGAGGTCAGAGAGAGAGAGGGTGAAAGAGCGAGGGAGGCCAGAGAGAGGGAGGGAGAGAGAGTGAGGGAGGTCGGAGAGTGGGAGGGAGAGCGAGCGAAGCAGATCAGATAGAGCGAGTGGTTGATAACGAAAGAGCTCGGAGAGAAGAGGGACGTCAGAGCGATGGAAGTCAGTGAGATTGAGGGAGAGAGAGCGAGGGGGTCGTAGAGAGTGAGGGCAGTCAGAGAGAGCGAGAGAGGTCAGGGAGAGGGAGGAAGAGGGATCAAGGGAGTGAGAGAGAGCGAAACAGGTCAGAGAGAGGGAGGGAGAGAGAGCGAGGGAGGTCAGAGAGATGGAGGGAGGTCAGTGAGAGGGAGGGAGAGAGAGCGAGGGAGGTTAGAGAGATGGAGGGAGGTCAGAGACCGGGCGGGAGAGCGAGCGAAATAGGTCAGAGAGAGAGAGGGGTTGATAGCGAAGGAGGTCAGAGAGATGGAGGGAGGTCAGAGCGAGGGAGGTCAGAGCGAGGGCGGGAGAGAGAGTGAGGGAGGTCAGACGGAAGGAGGTCAGAGAGAGGGAAGTCAGAGAGAGGGAGGGGGAGAGAGCGAGGGAGGTCATAGATAGGGACAGAGAGTGAGCGATGTTGGTCAGAGAGCGGGAAGGAGAGAGAAGGACGGAGCTCAGGGAGATGGATGGAGTTCAGAGAGAGGTAAGGTGAGAGATTGAGGGAGGTCAGAGAAATGGAGGGAGAGACCAGGGGAGGTCAGATCTAGGGACGTCAGAGAGAGGCAGTTAGGTCAAAAAGAGGGAGGGAGAGAGAGCGAGGGAGGTCAGAGAGAGGGATGGACGTCAGTGAGAGGGAGAGAGAGTGAGGGAGGTCAGAGAGAGGGAGGGAGAGAGCGAGGGGGTCGGAGAGAGTGAGGGCAGTCAGTGAGAGCGAGAGAGGTCAGGGAGAGGAAGGAAGAGGGAGCAAAGGAGTGAGAGAGAGCGAAGCAGGTCAGTGAGAGGGAGGGAGAGAGAGCGAGTGAGGTCAGAGAGAGGGAGAGATAGAGAGCGAGGGCGGTCAGAGAGAGGGAGGGAGAGTGAGCGAGGGAGGCAAGAAAGAGCGATGGAGAGGCTAGCACGGTTGGTCAGAAAGAAGTTTGGAGAGAGAATGATGGAGGTCAGAGAGAGGGAGGTAGGTCAGAGAGAGGGAGGTTAGAGAGAAGGAGGTCATAGTGAGTGATGAGAGAGAGATTGAGGAAGGTCACAGAGAGTTCGGCAGAGTGAGTGATGGCGGTTAGAGAGAGGGAGGGAGAGCGAGAGAGGGAGGTCAGAGAGACGGAGGGAGAGCTAGCGAGGTAGATCAGAGTGAGGGAGGGTGAGCAAGTGAGGGAGGTCAGAATGAGGGAGGGAGAGCTAGCGAGTTAGGTCAGATGGAGGGACAGAGAACAAAGGAGGT
Source organism: Carcharodon carcharias (assembly GCF_017639515.1). NCBI lineage: Eukaryota > Metazoa > Chordata > Chondrichthyes > Lamniformes > Lamnidae > Carcharodon > Carcharodon carcharias. The sequence goes on from NC_054474.1 coordinate 100,974,311, forward strand.
CAGAGAGAAGGTGGGAGACAAAGGGAGGGAGGTCAGAGAGAGGGATGGTGGCTAGAGAGAGGGAGGGAGAGAGAGCGAGGGAAGTCAGAGTGATGGAGGGAGAGAGAGCGAGAGAGGTCCGAGAGAGGGAGGGAGTGAGCGATGGAGGTAAGAGAGAGGGAGGGAGAGAGAGAGAGGGAGGTCAGAGAGAGAGAGGGTGAAAGAGCGACGGAGGCCAGAGAGAGGGAAGGAGAGAGAGCGAGGGAGGTCAGAGAGAGGGAGGAAGAGAGAGTGAGGGAGGTCAGAGAGTGGGAGGGAGAGCGAGCGAAGCAGGTCAGAGAGAAGGAGTGGTTGATAGCGAAGGAGATCATTGAGATGAAGGGACGTCAGAGCGATGGAGGTCAGTGAGAGGGAGGGAGAGAGAGCGAGGGAGGTCAGAGAGATGGAGGGAGGTCAGTGAGAGGGAGGGAGAGAGAGCGAGGGAGGTTAGAGAGATGGAGGGAGGTCAGAGAGAGGGAGGGAGACTGAGCGAGGGAGGTCAGAAAGAGCGATGGAGAGGCTAGCGCGGTTGGTCAGAAAGAAGTGGGGAGAGAGAACGATGGAGGTCAGAGAGAGGGAGGGAGGTCAGAGAGAGGGAGGTTAGAGAGAAGGAGGTCATAGTGAGTGATGAGAGAGAGATTGAGGAAGGTCAGAGAGAGTTCGGCAGAGTGAGTGATGGCGGTTAGAGAGAGGGAGGGAGAGCGAGTGAGGGTGGTCAGAGAGACGGAGGGAGAGCTAGCGAGGTAGATCAGAGTGAGGGAGGGTGAGCAAGTGAGGGAGGTCAGAGTGAGGGAGGGAGAGCTAGCGAGGTAGGTCAGAGGGAGCGACAGAGAGCAAAGGAGGTCAGAGAGAAGGTGGGAGACAAAGGGAGGGAGGTCAGAGAGAGGGATGGTGAGAGAGCAAGGGAAGTCAGAGAGATGGAGGGATAGAGATCGAGAGAGGTCCGAGAGAGGGAGGGAGTGAGCGATGGAGGTAAGAGAGAGGGAGGTAGATAGAGCGAGGGAGGTCAGAGAGAGGGAGGGAGAGAGAGTGAGGGAGGTCGGAGAGTGGGAGGGAGAGCGAGCGAAGCAGGTCAGATAGAGGGAGTGGTTGATAACGAAGGATGTCGGAGAGATGGAGGGACGTCAGAGCGATGGAGGTCAGTGAGATTGAGGGAGAGAGAGCGAGGGGGTCGTAGAGAGTGAGGGCAGTCAGAGAGAGCGAGAGAGGTCAGGGAGAGGGAGGAAGAGGGATCAAGTGAGTGAGAGAGAGTGAAGCAGGTCAGAGAGAGGGAGGGAGAGAGAGCGAGGGAGGTCAGAGAGATGGAGGGAGGTCAGTGAGAGGGAGGGAGAGAGAGCGAGGGAGGTTAGAGAGATGGAGGGAGGTCAGAGAGAGGGAGGGAGAGCGAGCGAAGCAGGTCAGAGAGAGGGAGTGGTTGATAACGAAGGAGGTCGCAGAGATGGAGGGACGTCAGAGCGATGGAAGTCAGTGAGATTGAGGGAGAGAGAGCGAGGGGGTCGTAGAGAGTGAGGGCAGTCAGAGAGAGCGAGAGATGTCAGGGAGAGGGAGGAAGAGGGATCAAGGGAGTGAGAGAGAGCGAAGCAGGTCAGAGAGAGGGAGGGAGAGAGAGCGAGGGAGGTCAGAGAGATGGAGGGAGGTCAGTGAGAGGGAGGGAGAGAGAGCGAGGGAGGTTAGAGAGATGGAGGGAGGTCAGAGAGAGGGAGGGAGACTGAGCGAGGGAGGTCAGAAAGAGCGATGGAGAGGCTAGCGCGGTTGGTCAGAAAGAAGTGGGGAGAGAGAACGATGGAGGTCAGAGAGAGGGAGGGAGGTCAGAGAGAGGGAGGTTAGAGAGAAGGAGGTCATAGTGAGTGATGAGAGAGAGATTGAGGAAGGTCAGAGAGAGTTCGGCAGAGTGAGTGATGGCGGTTAGAGAGAGGGAGGGAGAGCGAGTGAGGGAGGTCAGAGAGACGGAGGGAGAGCTAGCGAGGTAGATCAGAGTGAGGGAGGGTGAGCAAGTGAGGGAGGTCAGAGTGAGGGAGGGAGAGCTAGCGAGGTAGGTCAGAGGGAGGGACAGAGAGCAAAGGAGGTCAGAGAGAAGGTGGGAGACAAAGGGAGGGAGGTCAGAGAGAGGGATGGTGAGAGAGCGAAGGAAGTCAGAGAGATGGAGGGATAGAGATCGAGAGAGGTCCGAGAGAGGGAGGGAGTGAGCGATGGAGGTAAGAGAGAGGGAGGTAGATAGAGCGAGGGAGGTCAGAGAGAGAGAGGGTGAAAGAGCGAGGGAGGCCAGAGAGAGGGAGGGAGAGAGAGTGAGGGAGGTCGGAGAGTGGGAGGGAGAGCGAGCGAAGCAGATCAGATAGAGCGAGTGGTTGATAACGAAAGAGCTCGGAGAGAAGAGGGACGTCAGAGCGATGGAAGTCAGTGAGATTGAGGGAGAGAGAGCGAGGGGGTCGTAGAGAGTGAGGGCAGTCAGAGAGAGCGAGAGAGGTCAGGGAGAGGGAGGAAGAGGGATCAAGGGAGTGAGAGAGAGCGAAACAGGTCAGAGAGAGGGAGGGAGAGAGAGCGAGGGAGGTCAGAGAGATGGAGGGAGGTCAGTGAGAGGGAGGGAGAGAGAGCGAGGGAGGTTAGAGAGATGGAGGGAGGTCAGAGACCGGGCGGGAGAGCGAGCGAAATAGGTCAGAGAGAGAGAGGGGTTGATAGCGAAGGAGGTCAGAGAGATGGAGGGAGGTCAGAGCGAGGGAGGTCAGAGCGAGGGCGGGAGAGAGAGTGAGGGAGGTCAGACGGAAGGAGGTCAGAGAGAGGGAAGTCAGAGAGAGGGAGGGGGAGAGAGCGAGGGAGGTCATAGATAGGGACAGAGAGTGAGCGATGTTGGTCAGAGAGCGGGAAGGAGAGAGAAGGACGGAGCTCAGGGAGATGGATGGAGTTCAGAGAGAGGTAAGGTGAGAGATTGAGGGAGGTCAGAGAAATGGAGGGAGAGACCAGGGGAGGTCAGATCTAGGGACGTCAGAGAGAGGCAGTTAGGTCAAAAAGAGGGAGGGAGAGAGAGCGAGGGAGGTCAGAGAGAGGGATGGACGTCAGTGAGAGGGAGAGAGAGTGAGGGAGGTCAGAGAGAGGGAGGGAGAGAGCGAGGGGGTCGGAGAGAGTGAGGGCAGTCAGTGAGAGCGAGAGAGGTCAGGGAGAGGAAGGAAGAGGGAGCAAAGGAGTGAGAGAGAGCGAAGCAGGTCAGTGAGAGGGAGGGAGAGAGAGCGAGTGAGGTCAGAGAGAGGGAGAGATAGAGAGCGAGGGCGGTCAGAGAGAGGGAGGGAGAGTGAGCGAGGGAGGCAAGAAAGAGCGATGGAGAGGCTAGCACGGTTGGTCAGAAAGAAGTTTGGAGAGAGAATGATGGAGGTCAGAGAGAGGGAGGTAGGTCAGAGAGAGGGAGGTTAGAGAGAAGGAGGTCATAGTGAGTGATGAGAGAGAGATTGAGGAAGGTCACAGAGAGTTCGGCAGAGTGAGTGATGGCGGTTAGAGAGAGGGAGGGAGAGCGAGAGAGGGAGGTCAGAGAGACGGAGGGAGAGCTAGCGAGGTAGATCAGAGTGAGGGAGGGTGAGCAAGTGAGGGAGGTCAGAATGAGGGAGGGAGAGCTAGCGAGTTAGGTCAGATGGAGGGACAGAGAACAAAGGAGGTCAGAGAGAAGGTGGGAGACAAAGGGAGGGAGGTCAGAGAGAGGGATGGTGGCTAGAGAGAGGGAGGGAGAGAGAGCGAGGGAAGTCAGAGTGATGGAGGGAGAGAGAGCGAGAGAGGTCCGAGAGAGGGAGGGAGTGAGCGATGGAGGTAAGAGAGAGGGAGGGAGAGAGAGAGAGGGAGGTCAGAGAGAGAGAGGCTGAAAGAGCGACGGAGGCCAGAGAGAGGGAAGGAGAGAGAGCGAGGGAGGTCAGAGAGAGGGAGGGAGAGAGAGTGAGGGAGGTCAGAGAGTGGGAGGGAGAGCGAGCGAAGCAGGTCAGAGAGAAGGAGTGGTTGATAGCGAAGGAGATCATTGAGATGAAGGGACGTCAGAGCGATGGAGGTCAGTGAGAGGGAGGGAGAGAGAGCAAGGGAGGTCACAGAGAGGCAGGGAATGTGTGAGGGAGGTTGAGAGAGCGAGGGAGGTCAGAGAGAGGGAGGGAGAGAGAGCGAGGGTGGTCAGAGGGAAGGAGGTCAGAGATGGGAGGTCAGAGAAAGGGAGGGGGAGAGAGCGAGGGTGGTCATAGATAGGGATGGAGAGTTAGCGATTTTGGTCAGACAGTGGGAGGGAGAGAGAAGGACGGAGGTCAGTGAGATGGATGGAGGTCAGAGCGAGGGAGGGAGAGAGTTTGAGGGTTGTCAGAGAGATGGAGGGAGAGAGAACGAGGGAGGTCAGATCTAGGGAGGCCAGAGAGAGGCAGGGAGGTCAGAAAGAGGGAGGGAGAGAGAGGGAGAGAGGTCAGAGAGAGGCAGGGAGTGTGCGAGGGTTTTTGAGAGAGCAAGGGAGGTCAGAGAGAGGGAGGGAGAGAGAGTGATGGAGGTCAGAGGGAAGGAGGTCAGAGATGGGAGGTCAGAGAAAGATAGGGGGAGAGAGCGAGGGAGGTCATAGATAGGGACGGACAGTGAGCAATGTTGGTCAGAGAGTGGGAGGGAGAGAGAAGGACGGAGGTCAGAGAGAGGGAGGGAAGTCGGAGAGTGGGAGGGAGAGAGAGCGAGGGAGGTCAGAGAGACAGAGGGAGAGAGAGCAAGTGAGGTCAGAGTGAGGTAGGACAGAGAGAGTTAGGGATGTCAGAAAGATGGAGGGAGAGAGAGGGAGGGAGGTCAGAGAGAGGGAGGGACATCAGTGAGAGGGAGAGAAAGCGAGGGAGGTCAGAGAAAGGGAGGGAGAGAGAGTGAGGGATGTCAGAGGGAAAGAAGTCAGAGAAAGGGAGGTCAGAGAATGGGAGGGGGAGAGAGCGAGTGAGGTCATAGATAGGGACGGAGAGTGAGCGATGTTGGTCAGAGAGATGGATGGAGAGCTAGCAAGGTAGGTCACAGTGAGGGAGGGTGAGCGAGTGAGGGAGGTCAGAGTGAGGGAGGGAGAGCTAGCGAGGTAGGTCAGAGGGAGGGACAGAGAGCAAAGGAGGTCAGAGTGAAGGTGGGAGACAGAGGGAGGGAGGTCAGAGAGAGGTTTGGTGGCTAGAGAGAGGGAGGGAGAGAGAGCGAGGGAAGTCAGAGAGAGGGAGGGAGAAAGGGCGAGAGAGGTCCGAGAGAGGGAGGGAGTGAGCGATGGAGGTAAGAGGGAGGGAAGGAGAGAGAGCAAGGGAGGTCAGAGAGAGAGAGGGTGAAAGAGCAAGGGAGGCCAGAGAGAGGGAGGGAGAGAGATCGAGGGAGGTCAGAGAGAGGGAGGGAAAGCGAGCGAAGCTGGTCAGAGAGAGGGAGGGTTTGATAGCGAAGGAGGTCAGAGAAATGGAGGGAGGTCAGAGCGATGGAGGTCAGTGAGAGGGAGGGAGAGAGAGCGAGGAAGGTCAGAGAGAGGAAGGGAGAGAGAGTGAGGGAGGTCAGAGGGAAGGTGTTCAGAGAGAGGGAGGTCAGTCAAAGGGAGGGGCAGAGAGCGAGGGAGCTCATAGATACGGAGGGAGAGTAAGCGATGTTGGTCAGAGAGTGGGAGGGAGAGAGAAGGACGGAGGTCAGGGAGACGAATGGAGGTCAGAGAGAGGGAGGGAGCGAGATTGAGGGAGGTCAGAGAGATGGAGGGAGAGAGAACGAGGGAGGTCAGATCTAGGGAGGTCAGAAAGAGGCAGGGAGGTCAAAAAGAGGGAGGGAGAGAGAGGGAGGGTGGTCAGAGAGAGGGAGGGATGTCAGTGAGAGGGAGAGAGAGTGAGGGACGTCAGAGAGAGTGAGGAAGGTCAGAGAGAGTTCGGTAGAGCAAGCGATAGAGGTCAGTGAGATGGAGGGAGAGTGAGTGAGCGAGGTCAGAGAGGCAGAGGGAGAGCTAGCAAGGTAGGTCAGAGCGAGGGAAGGTGAGGGAGTGAGGGAGGTCAGAATGAGGGAGGGAGAGCTAGCGAGGTAGGTCAGAGGGAGGGACAGAGAGCAAAGGAGGTCAGAGAGAAGGTGGGAGACAGAGGGTGGGAGGACAGAGAGAGGGATGGAGGCTAGAGAGAGGGAGGGAGAGAGAGCGAGGGATGTCAGAGAGAGGGAGGGTGAGAGAGTAAGAGAGGTCCAAGAGAGGGAGGGAGCGAGTGATGGAGGTAAGAGGGAGTGACAGAGAGAGAGCGAGGTAGGTCAGAGAGTGAGTGGGTGAAAGAGCGAGGGAGGCCAGAGAGAGGGAGGGAGAGAGATCGAGGGAGGTCAGAGAGAGGGAGGGAGAGAGAGCGAGGGAGCTCAGAGAGAGGGATGGGTTGATAGCGAAAGAGGTCAGAGATAGAGAGGGATGTCAGAGAGAGGGAGCTCCGAGAGAGGGTGGGAGGCTAGAGAGAGTGAGATCAAAGAGAGAGAGGGAGAGAAAGTGAGGAAGGTCAGAGAGAGGGAGGGAGAGAGAGCGAGGAAGGTCAGAGAGAGGAAGGGAGAGATAGTGAGGGAGGTCAGAGGGAAGGAGTTCAGAGAGAGGGACGACAGACAAAGGGAGAGGGAGAGAGCGAGGGAGCTCATAGATAGGGAGGGAGATTAAGCGATGTTGGTCAGAGTGTGGGAGGGAGAGAGAAGGACGGAGGTCAGGGAGACGGATATAGGTGAGAGAGAGGGAGGGAGAGAGATTGAGGGAGGTCAGAGAGATGGAGGGAGAGAGAACGAGGAAGTTCAGATCTAGGGAGGGCAGAGAGAGGCAGGGAGGTCAGAAAGAGGGAGGGAGGTCAGAGAGAGGGAGGGACGTTAGTGAGAGGGAGAGAGAGTGAGGGAGGTCAGAGAGAGGAAGGGAGGTCAGAGAGAGGGAGGGAAGTCAGAGAGAGGGAGGTTAGCGAGAAAGAGGTCATAGTGAGGGATGGAGAGAGAGTGAGGAAGGTCAGAGAGAGTTCGGTAGAGCAAGCGATAGAGGTCAGAGAGAGGGAGGGCGAGTGATTGAGGGAGGTCAGAGAGGCAGAGGGAGAGCTAGAAAGGTAGCTCAGAGCGAGGGAAGGTGAGGGAGTGAGGGAGGTCAGAGTGAGGGAGGGAGAGCTAGCGAGGTAGGTCAGAGGGAGGGACAGAGAGCAAAGGAGGTCAGAGAGAAGTTGGGAGACAGAGGGTGGGAGGACAGAGAGAGGGATGGAGGCTAGAGAGAGGGAGGGAGAGAGAGCGAGGGATGTCAGAGAGAGGGAGGGTGAGAGAGTGAGAGAGGTCCAAGAGAGGGAGGGAGTATGTGATGGAGGTAAGAGGGAGGGAGGGAGAGAGAGCGAGGGAGGTCAGAGAGAGAGAGGGTGAAAGAGCAAGGGAGGCCAGAGAGAGGGAGGGAGAGAGATCGAGGGAGGTCAGAGAGAGGGAGGGAGAGAGTGGGAGAGAGGTCAGAGAGAGGGTGGGAGAGGGAAGGAGGGGGGCCCAAGAGAGGGAGGGAGAGAGAGAGAGGGAGGTCAGAGAGAGGGAGGGAGAGAGAGCGAAGGAGGTCAGAGAGTGGGGGGGAGAGTGAGCGAAGCAGGTCAGAGAGATGGAGGGGTAGTTAGTGAATTAGCTCAGAGAGAGGGAGGGAGAGAGAGTGAGGAAGGTTAGAGAGATGGAGGACAGAGAGATGGAGGGAGAGAGAGCGATGGAGGTCAGAGAGAGGAAGGTTTGATAGCGAAGGAGGTCAGAGAGATGGAGGGAGTTAGGAGTGAGGGAGGTCAGAGAGAGGGAGGGAGGCTAAAGAGCGGGAGGTCAGAGAGAGTGTGGGAGAGAGAGCGAGGGAGGTCAGAGAGAGTGAGGGAGAGAGAGCGAGGGAGGTCCGAGAGAGGGAGGGATTGAGCGATGGAAGTCAGAGAGAGGAAGGGAGAGAGAGTGAGAGAGGTCCAAGAGAGGGAGGGAGTGAGCGATGGAGGTAAGAGGGAGGGAGGGAGAGAGATCGAGGGAGGCCAGAGAGAGGAAGGGAGAGAGATCGAGGGAGGTCAGAGAGAGGGAGGGAGAGAGAGCGAGGGAGCTCAGAGAGAGGGATGGGTTGATAGCGAAAGAGGTCAGAGATAGAGAGGGATGTCAGAGAAAGGGAGCTCCGAGAGAGGGTGGGAGGCTAGAGAGAGTGAGATCAAAGAGAGGGAGGGAGAGAAAGTGAGGATGGTCAGAGAGAGGGAGGGAGAGAGAGCGAGGAAGGTCAGAGAGAGGAAGGGAGAGATAGTGAGGGAGGTCAGAGGGAAGGAGTTCAGAGAGAGGGACGACAGACAAAGGGAGAGGGAGAGAGCGAGGGAGCTCATAGATAGGGAGGGAGACTAAGCAATGTTGGTCAGAGTGTGGGAGGGAGAGAGAAGGACGGAGGTCAGGGAGACGGATATAGGTGAGAGAGAGGGAGGGAGAGAGATTGAGGGAGGTCAGAGAGATGAAGGGAGAGGCAACGAGGGAGGTCAGATCTAGGGAGGTCAGAGAGAGGCAGGGAGGTCAGAAAGAGGGAGGGAGGTCAGACAGAGAGAGGGACGTTAGTGAGAGGGAGAGAGAGTGAGGGAGGTCAGAGAGAGGAAGGGAGGTCAGAGAGAGCGAGGGATGTCAGAGAGAGGGAGGTAGAGAGAGTGAGAAAGGTCCAAGAGAGGGAGGGAGTGAGTGATGGAGGTAAGAGGGAGGGAGAGAGAGCGAGGGAGGTCAGAGAGAGAGAGGGTGAAAGAGCAAGGGAGGCCAGAGAGAGGGAAGGAGAGAGATCGAGGGAGGTCAGAGAGAGGGAGGGAGAGAGAGCGAAGGAGGTCAGAGACTGGGGGGGAGAGTGAGCGAAGCAGGTCAGAGAGATGGAGGGGTAGTTTGTGAATTAGCTCAGAGAGAGGGAGGGAGAGAGAGTGAGGAAGGTCAGAGAGATGGAGGACAGAGAGATGGAGGGAGAGAGATCGATGGAGGTCAGAGAGAGGAAGGTTTGATAGCGAAGGAGGTCAGAGAGATGGAGGGAGTTAGGAGTGTGGGAGGTCAGAGAGAGGGAGGGAGGCTAAAGAGCGGGAGGTCAGAGAGAGTGTGGGAGAGAGAGCGAGGGAGGTCAGAGAGAGTGAGGGAGAGAGAGCGAGGGAGGTCTGAGAGAGGGAGGGAGTGAGCGATGGAGGTCAGAGAGAGGAAGGGAGAGAGAGTGAGAGAGGTCCAAGAGAGGGAGGGAGTGAGCGATGGAGTTAAGCGGGAGGGAGGGAGAGAGAGCGAGGGAGGTCAGAGAGAGAGAGGGTGAAAGAGGGAGGGAGGACAGAGAGAGGGAGGGAGAGAGATCGAGGGAGGTCAGAGAGAGGGAGGGAGAGAGAGCGAGGGAGGTCAGAGGGAGGGAGGGAGAGAGAGCAAGGGTCATCAGACAGAAGGAAGGGTGAGGGAAGGAGGGAGGTCAGAGAGAGGGAAGGAGAGAGAGCGATGGAGGGGGAGAGAGCGAGAGAGGTCAGAGAGAGGGAGGGAGAGCGAGCAAGGGACTCAGAGATTGAGAGGGAGATCAGATTGAGAGACAAAGGGAGAGAGCTAGGGAGGTCAGAGAGCGGGAGAGAGAGAGCAAGGGAGGTGAGAGAGATAGAGGGAGAGAGAGCGAGGGAGGTCAGAGGGAGGGAGAGAGATTGAGGGAGGTCAGAGCGAGGCAGGGGTTGATAGTGAAAGAGGTCAGAGATAGGGAGGAATGTCAGAGAGAGGGAGCTCTGAGAGAGGGTGGGAGGCTAGAGAGAGTAAGATTAGAGAGAGGGAGAGAGAGAGAGCGAGGGACGTCAGAAAGGGGGAAGGAGAGCAAGCGAGGGAGGTCAGCAAGAGGGAGGGAGAGAGAGCAAGGGAGGTCAGAGAGAGGGAGGCAGAGTGAAGGAGGCAGTTCAGAGAGAGGGATGGAGGTGGAGAGAGCGAGGAATGTCACAGAGAGGGAGGCAGGGCGAGAGAGCGAGGGAGGTAATAGAGAGGGAGGGAGAGAGAGCGATGGAGGAGGTTAGAGTGAGGGAGAGCGAGTGAGGGAGGACAGAGAGGGAGGGAGAGCTAGCGAGGTAGGTCAGAGAGAGGGAGGGGTTGATAGCGAAAGAGGTCAGAGATAGGGAGGGATGTCAGAGAGAGGGAGCTCCGAGAGAGGGTGGGAGGCTAGAGAGAGTGAGATCAGAGAGAGGGAGGGAGAAAGAGTGAGGGAGGTCAGAGAGAGGGAGGGAGAGAGAGCGAGGGAGGTCAGAGAGTGGGAGGGAGAGCGAGCGAAGGAGTTCAGAGAGAGCGTGGGAGGGAGAGAGAGCGAGGGAGGGAGAGAGCGAGGGAGGTCAGAGAGAGCGATGGATGTCAGTCAGAGGGAGGGAGAGAGAGTGAGCGAGTTCAGAGACAGGGAAGGAGTGATAGCGAGGGAGGTCGAGAGAGCGAAGGAAGGCAGAGAGAAGGAGCAAAAGTGAGACAGGGAGGTCAGAGGGTGGGAGGTCAGAGAGAGGGAGGTCAGAGAGAGGGAGGGAGAGAGAGCGAGGGATGTCATAGAGAGGGATGGAGAGAGAGCGAGGGATGTCATAGATAGGGACAGAGAGTGAGCGATGTTGGTCAGAGATTGGGAGGGAGAGAGAAGGACGGAGGTCAGAGAGAGGGAGGGAAGTCAGAGAGACGGAGGGAGAGAGAGCGAGGGAGGTCAGAGAGACGGAGGGAGAGAGAGCGAGGGAGGTCAGAGAGACGGAAGGAGAGAGAGCGAGTGAGGTCAGAGTGAGGTACGTCAGAGAGAGTTAGGGAGGTCAGAAAGATGGAGGGAGAGAGAGGGAGGGAGGTCAGAGAGAGGGAGGGACGTCAGTGAGAGGGAGAGAGAGCGAGGGAGGTCAGAGAGAGGGAGGGAGAGAGAGTGAGGGACGTCAGAGGGAAAGAGGTCAGAGAGGGAGGACAGAGAAAGGGAGGGGGAGAGAGCGAGGGAGGTCATAGATAGGGACGGAGAGTGAGCGATGTTGGTCAGAGAGCGGGAGGGTGAGAGAAGGACGGAGGTCAGGGAGACGGATGGAGGTCAGAGAGAGGGAGGGAGAGAGATTGAGGGAGGTCAGAGAGATGGAGGGAGAGAGAATGAGGGAGGTCAGATCAAAGGAGGTCAGAGAGAGGCAGGGAGGTCAGAAAGAGGGAGGGTGGAGAGAGGGAGGGACGTCAGTGTGAGGGAGAGAGAGTGAGAGAGGTCAGAGAGAGGGAGGGAGAGCGAGTGAGGGAGGTCAGAGAGATGGAGGGAGAGCTAGCGAGGTAGGTCAGAGTGAGGGAGGGTGAGCGAGTGACGGAGGTCAGAGTGAGGTAGGGAGAGATACCGAGGTAAGTCAGAGGGAGGGACAGAGAGCAAAGGAGGTCAGAGAGAAGGTGGGAGACAGAGGGAGGGAGGTCAGAGAGTGGTTTGGTGGCCAGAGAGAGGGAGGGAGAGAGAGCGAGGGAAGTCATAGAGAGGGAGGGAGAGAGAGCGAGAGAGGTCCGAGAGTGGGAAGGAGTGAGCGATGGAGGTAAGAGGGAGGGAGGGAGAGAGAGCGAGGGAGGTCAGAGAGAGAGAGGGTGAAAGAGCAAGGGAGGCCAGAGAGAGGGAGGGAGAGAGATCGAAGGAGGTCAGAGAGAGGGAGGGAGAGCGAGCGAAGCTGGTCAGAGAGAGGGAAGGTTTGATAGTGAAGGAGGTCAGAGAGATGGAGGGAGGTCAGAGCGATGGAGGTCAGTGAGAGGGAGGGAGAGAGAGCGAGGGAGGACAGAGAGAGGGAGGTCCGACAAAGGGAGGGGGAGAGAGTGAGGGAGCTCATAGATTGGGAGGGAGAGTAAGCGATGTTGGTCAGAGAGCGGGAGGGAGAGAGAAGGACGGGGGTCAGGGAGACGGATGGAGGTCAGAGAGAGGGAGGGAGAGAGATTGAGGGAGGTCAGAGTGATGGAGGGAGAGAGAACAGGGAGGTCAGATCTAGAGAGGTCAGAGAGAGGCAGGGAGGTCAGAAAGAGGGAGGGAGAGAGAGGGAGGGAGGTCAGAGAGAGGGAGGGACGTCAGTGAGAGGGAGAGAGAGTGAGGGAGGTCAGAGAGAGGGAGGGAGGTTAGCGAGAGGGTGGGAGGTCAGAGAGAGGGAGGTTAGAGAGAAAGAGGTCATAGTGAGAGATGGAGACAGAGTGAGGAAGGTCAGAGAGAGTTCGTTAGAGCAAGCGATAGAGGTCAGAGAGAGGGAGGGAGAGTGAGTGAGGGAGGTCAGAGAGGCAGAGGGAGAGCTAGCAAGGTAGGTAAGAGCGAGGGAAGGTGAGGGAGAGAGGGAGGTCAGAGTGAGGGATGGAGAGCTAGAGAGGTAGGTCAGAGGGAGGGACAGAGAGCAAAGGAGGTCAGAGAGAAGGTGGGAGACGGAGGGTGGGAGGACAGAGAGAGGGATGGAGGCTAGAGAGAGGGAGGGAGAGAGAGCGAGGGATGTCAGAGAGAGGGAGGGTGAGAGAGTGAGAGAGGTCCAAGAGAGGGAGGGAGTGAGTGATGGAGGTAAGAGGGAGGGAGGGAGAGAGAGCGAGGGAGGTCAGAGGGAAAGAGGTCAGAGAGAGGGAGGACAGAGAAAGGGAGGGGGAGAGAGCAAGGGAGGTCATAGATAGGGACGGAGAGTGAGCGATGTTGGTCTGAGAGCGGGAGGGTGAGAGAAGGACAGAGGTCAGGGAGACGGATGGAGGTCAGAGAGAGGGAGGGAGAGAGATTGAGGGAGGTCAGAGAGATGGAGGGAGAGAGAATGAGGGAGGTCAGATCAAAGGAGTTCAGAGAGAGGCAGGGAGGTCAGAAAGAGGGAGGGTGGAGAGAGGGAGGGACGTCAGTGTGAGGGAGAGAGAGTGAGAGAGGTCAGAGAGAGGGAGGGAGAGCGAGTGAGGGAGGTCAGAGAGATGGAGGGAGAGCTAGCGAGGTAGGTCAGAGTGAGGGAGGGTGAGCGAGTGAGGGAGGTCAGAGTGAGGTAGGGAGAGCTACCGAGGTAAGTCAGAGGGAGGGACAGAGAGCAAAGGAGGTCAGAGAGAAGGTGGGAGACAGAGGGAGGGAGGTCAGAGAGTGGTTTGTTGGCCAGAGAGAGGGAGGGAGAGAGAGCGAGGGAAGTCATAGAGAGGGAGGGAGAGAGAGCGAGAGAGGTCCGAGAGAGGGAGGGAGTGAGCGATGGAGGTAAGAGGGAGGGAGGGAGAGAGAGCGAGGGAGGTCAGAGAGAGAGAGGGTGAAAGAGCAAGGGAGGCCAGAGAGAGGGAGGGAGAGAGAGATCGAAGGAGGTCAGAGAGAGGGAGGGAGAGCGAGCGAAGCTGTTCAGAGAGAGGGAAGGTTTGATAGTGAAGGAGGTCAGAGAGATGGAGGGAGGTCAGAGCGATGGAGGTCAGTGAGAGGGAGGGAGAGAGAGTGAGTGAGGTCAGAGGGAGGGAGATTAGACAAAGGGAGGGGGAGAGAGTGAGGGAGCTCATAGATTGGGAGGGAGAGTAAGCGATGTTGGCCAGAGAGCGGGAGGGAGAGAGAAGGACGGAGGTCAGGGAGACGGATGGAGGTCAGAGAGAGGGAGGGAGAGAGATTGAGGGGCGTCAGAGAGATGGAGGGAGAGAGAACAGGGAGGTCAGATCTAGAGAGGTCAGAGAGAGGCAGGGAGGTCAGAAAGAGGGAGGGAGAGAGAGGGAGGGAGGTCAGAGAGAGGGAGTGATGTCAGTGAGAGGGAGAGAGAGTGAGGGAGGTCAGAGAGAGGGAGGGAGGTCAGAGAGAGGGAGGGAGGTCAGAGAGAGGGAGGTTAGAGAGATAGAGGTCATAGTGAGGGATGGAGACAGAGTGAGGAAGGTCAGAGAGAGTTCGGTAGAGCAAGCGATAGAGGTCAGAGAGAGGGAGGGAGAGTGAGTGAGGGAGGTCAGAGAGGCAGAGGGAGAGCTAGCAAGGTAGGTCAGAGCGAGGGAAGGTGAGGGAGTGAGGGAGGTCAGAGTGAGGGATGGAGAGCTAGCGAGGTAGGTCAGAGGGAGGGACAGAGAGCAAAGGAGGACAGAGAGAAGGTGGGAGACCGAGGGTGGGAGGACAGAGAGAGGGATGGAGGCTAGAGAGAGGGAGGGAGAGAGAGCGAGGGATGTCAGAGAGAGGGAGGGTGAGGGAAGGAGGGGGGCCCGAGAGAGGGAGGGAGAGAGAGAGAGGGAGGTCAGAGAGAGGGAGGGAGAGAGAGCGAAGGAGGTCAGAGAGTGGGGGGGAGAGTGAGCGAAGCAGGTCAGAGAGATGGAGGGGTAGTTAGTGAATTAGCTCAGAGAGAGGGAGGGAGAGAGAGTGAGGAAGGTCAGAGAGAGGGAGGACAGAGAGATGGAGGGAGAGAGAGTGAGGGATGTCAGAGGGAAAGAGGTCAGAGCGAGGGAGGTCAGAGAGACGGAGGGAGAGAGAGCGAGGGAGGTCAGAGAGACGGAGGGAGAGAGAGCGAGTGAGGTCAGAGTGAGGTACGTCAGAGAGAGTTAGGGAGGTCAGAAAGATGGAGGGAGAGAGAGGGAGGGAGGTCAGAGAGAGGGAGGGACGTCAGTGAGAGGGAGAGAGAGCGAGGGAGGTCAGAGAGAGGGAGGGAGAGAGAGTGAGGGATGTCAGAGGGAAAGAGGTCAGAGAGAGGGAGGACAGAGAAAGGGAGGGGGAGAGAGTGAGGGAGGTCATAGATAGGGACGGAGAGTGAGCGATGTTGGTCAGAGAGCGGGAGGGTGAGAGAAGGACGGAGGTCAGGGAGACGGATGGAGGTCAGAGAGAGGGAGGGAGAGAGATTGAGGGAGGTCAGAGAGATGGAGGGAGAGAGAATGAGGGAGGTCAGATCAAAGGAGGTCAGAGAGAGGCAGGGAGGTCAGAAAGAGGGAGGGTGGAGAGAGGGAGGGACGTCAGTGTGAGTGAGAGAGAGAGAGAGGTCAGAGAGAGGGAGGGAGAGCGAGTGAGGGAGGTCAGAGAGATGGAGGGAGAGCTAGCGAGGTAGGTCAGAGTGAGGGAGGGTGAGCGAGTGAGGGAGGTCAGTTTGAGGTAGGGAGAGCTACCGAGGTAAGTCAGAGGGAGGGACAGAGAGCAAAGGAGGTCAGAGAGAAGGTGGGAGACAGAGGGAGGGAGGTCAGAGAGAGGTTTGGTGGCCAGAGAGAGGGAGGGACAAAAAGCGAGGGAAGTCATAGAGAGGGATGGAGAGAGAGCGAGAGAGGTCTGAGAGAGGGAGGGAGTGAGCGATGGAGGTAAGAGGGAGGGAGGGAGAGAGATCGAAGGAGGTCAGAGAGAGGGAGGGAGAGCGAGCGAAGCTGGTCAGAGAGTGGGAAGGTTTGATAGTGAAGGAGGTCAGAGAGATGGAGGGAGGTCAGAGCGATGGAGGTCAGTGAGAAGGAGGGAGAGAGAGTGAGGGAGGTCAGAGAGAGGGAGGGAGAGAGAGTGAGGGAGGTCAGAGGGAAGGAGTTCAGAGAGAGGGAGGTCAGACAAAGGGAGTGGGAGAGATTTATGGAGCTCATAGATTGGGAGGGAGAGTAAGCGATGTTGGTCAGAGAGCGGGAGGGAGAGAGAAGGACGGAGGTCAGGGAGATGGATGGAGGTCAGAGAGAGGGAGGGAGAGAGATTGAGGGAGGTCAAGAGAGAAGGAGGGAGAGAGAACAGGGAGGTCAGATCTAGAGAGGTCAGAGAGAGGCAGGGAGGTCAGAAAGAGGGAGGGAGAGAGAGGGAGGGAGGTCAGAGAGAGGGAGGGACGTCAGTGAGAGGGAGAGAGAGGGAGGGAGGTCAGAGAGAGGGAGGGAGGTCAGAGAGAGGGAGGTTAGAGAGAAAGAGGTCATAGTGATGGATGGAGACAGAGTGAGGAAGGTCAGAGAGAGTTCGGTAGAGCAAGCGATAGAGGTCAGAGAGAGGGAGGGAGAGTGAGTGAGGGAGGTCAGAGAGGCAGAGGGAGAGCTAGTAAGGTAGGTAAGAGCGAGGGAAGGTGAGGGAGTGAGGGAGGTCAGAGTGAGGGATGGAGAGCTAGAGAGGTAGGCCAGGGGGAGGGACAGAGAGCAAAGGAGGTCAGAGAGAAGGTGGGAGACAGAGGGTGGGAGGACAGAGAGAAGGATGGAGGCTAGAGAGAGGGAGGGAGAGAGAGCGAGGGATGTCAGAGAGAGGGAGGGTGAGAGAGTGAGAGAGGTCCAAGAGAGGGAGGGAGTGAGTGATGGAGGTAAGAGGGAGGGAGGGAGAGAGAGCGATGGAGGTCAGAGAGAGAGAGGGTGAAAGAGCAAGGGAGGCCAGAGAGAGGGAGGGAGAGAGATCGAGGGAGGTCAGAGAGAGGGAGGGAGAGAGAGCGAGGGAGGTCAGAGAGAGGGAGGGAGAGGGAAGGAGGGGGGCCCGAGAGAGGGAGGGAGAGAGAGAGAGGGAGGTCAGAGAGAGGGAGGGAGAGAGAGCAAAGGAGGTCAGAGAGTGGGGGGAGAGTGAGCGAAGCAGCTCAGAGAGATGGAGGGGTAGTTAGTGAATTAGCTCAGAGAGAGGGAGGGAGAGAGAGTGAGGAAGGTCAGAGAGAGGGAGGACAGAGAGATGGAGGGAGAGAGAGCGAGGGATATCCGAGAGAGGGAGGGAGTGAGCGATGTAAGTCAGAGAGAGGAAGGGAGAGAGAGCTGGGGAGGTCAGAGAGAGGGAGGTCAGAGCGAGTGAGGGAGGTCAGAGAGAGGGACGGAGAGACAGCGTGGGAGGTCAGATAGAGGGAGGGAGAGTGAGCGAGGGAGGTCAGAGAGAGGGAGGGAGATAGAGCGAGGGAGGACAGAGAGAGAGAGGACAGAGAGATGGAGGGAGAGAGAGCGAGGGTGGTCAGAATGGGAGGGAGAGTGAGGGATCGAGCGAGGGACGTCAGAGAGAGGGACTTAGAGAAAGTGAGGGAGGTCAGAGAGAGGAAGGGAGAGCTAGTGAGGGACTCAGAGACTGAGAGCGAGGTCAGAGAGAGAGAGATGAACGGAGAGAGCTAGGGATGTCAGAGAGAGGGAGAGAGAGAGAGAGAGGGAGGTGAGAGAGAGGGAGGGAGAGAGAGCGAGGGAGGTCAGAGGGAGGGAGAGAGTGAGGGAAGTCAGAGAGAGGGAGGGAGAGAGAGCGAGGGAGGTCAGAGAGAGGGAGGTAGAGAGAGCAAGGGTGGTCAGACAGAGGGAGGGAGAGGGAAGGAGGGAGGTCAGGGAGAGGGAGGGAGAGAGAGCGAGGGAGGGGGAGAGTGAGAGAGGTCACAGAGAGGGAGGGAGAGTGAGCAAGGGACTCAGAGAGTGAGAGGGAGGTCAGAGAGAGAGAGACAAATGGAGAGAGCTAGGAAGGTCAGAGAGCGGGAGAGAGAGAGCGAGGGAGGTCAGAGGGAGGGAGAGAGATTGAGGGAGGTCAGAGAGAGGCAGGGGTTGATAGTGAAAGAGGTCAGAGATAGGGAGGAATGTCAGAGAGAGGGAGCTCCAAGAGAGGGTGGGAGGCTAGAGAGAGTGAGATTAGAGAGAGGGAGAGAGAGAGAGCGAGGGACGTCAGAAAGGGGGAGGGAGAGCAAGCAAGGGAGGTCAGCGAGAGGGAGGGAGAGAGAGCAAGGGAGGTCAGAGAGAGGGAGGGAGAGTGAAGGAGGCAGTTCAAAAAGAGGGATGGAGGTGGAGAGAGCGAGGGATGTAAGAGAGAGGGAGGCAGGGCGAGAGAGCGAGGGAGGTAATAGAGAGGGAGGGAGAGAGAGTGATAGAGGTCAGTTAGAGTGAGGGAGAGCAAGTGAGGGAGGACAGAGAGGGAGGGAGAGCTAGCGAGGTAGGTCAGAGAGAGGGAGGGGTTGATAGCGAAAGAAGTAAGAGATAGGGAGGGATGTCAGAGAGAGGGAGCTCCGAGAGAGGGTGGGAGGCTAGAGAGAGTGAGATCAGAGAGAGGGAGGGAGAGAGAGTGAGGGAGGTCAGAGAGAGGGAGGTTAGAGAGAAAGAGGTCATAGTGAGGGATGAGGAGAGAGTGAGGAAAGTCAGAGAGAGTTCGGTAGAGCAAGCGATAGAGGTCAGAGAGAGGGAGGGAGAGTGAGTGAGGGAGGTCAGAGAGGCAGAGGGAGAGCTAGCAAGGTAGATCAGAGTGAGGGAAGGTGAGGGAGTGAGGGAGGTCAGAGTGAGGGAGGGAGAGCTAGAGAGGTAGATCAGAGGGGGAGACAGAGAGCAAAGGAGGTCAGAGAGAAGGTGGGAGACAGAGGGTGGGAGGACAGAGAGAGGGATGGAGGCTAGAGAGAGGGAGGGAGAGAGAGCGAGGGATGTCAGAGAGAGGGAGGGTGAGAGAGTGAGAGAGGTCCAAGAGAGGGAGGGAGTAAGTGATGGAGGTAAGAGGGAGGGAGGGAGAGAGAGCGAGGGAGGTCAGAGAGAGAGAGGGTGAAAGAGCAAATGAAGCCAGAGAGAGGGAGGGAGAGAGATCGAGGGAGGTCAGAGAGAGGGAGGGAGAGAGAGCGAGGGAGGTCAGAGAGAGGGAGGGAGAGGGAAGGAGGGGTGCCCGAGAGAGGGAGGGAGAGAGAGCGAGGGAGGTCAGAGAGAGGGAGGGAGCGAGAGTGAAGGAGGTAAGAGAGTGGGGGGGGAGAGTGAGAGAAGCAGGTCAGAGAGATGGAGGGTTAGTTAGCGAATTAGCTCAGAGAGAGGGAGGGAGAGAGAGTGAGGAAGGTCAGAGAGAGGGAGGACAGAGAGATGGAGGGAGAGAGAGCGATGGAGGTCAGAGAGAGGAAGGTTTGATAGCGAAGGAGGTCAGAGAGATGGAGGGAGTTAGAAGTGAGGGAGGTCAGAGAGAGGGAGGGAGGCTAAAGAGGGGGAGGTCAGAGAGTTTGTGGGAGAGAGGGCGAGGGAGGTCAGAGAGAGTGAGGGAGAGAGAGCGAGGGAGGTCCGAGAGAGGGAGGGAATGAGAGATGGAGGTCAGAGAGAGGAAGGGAGAGAGATCTGGGGAGGACAGAGAGAGGGAGGTCAGAGAGAGTGAGGGAGGTCAGAGTGAGGGACGGAGAGAGAGCGTGGGATGTCAGATAGAGGGAGGGAGAGTGAGCGAGGGAGGTCAGAGAGAGGGAGTGAGATAGAGCGAGGGAGGACAGAGAGAGAGAGGACAGAGAGATGGAGGGAGAGAGAGCGAGGGTGGTCCGAATGGGAGGGAGCTTGAGTGAGGGAGCGAGGGACGTCAGAGAGAGGGACTTAGAGAAAGTGAGGGAGGTCAGAGAGAGGAAGGGAGAGCTAGCGAGGGACTCAGAGACTGAGAGCGAGGTCAGAGAGAGAGAGATGAAGGGAGAGAGCTAGGGATGTCAGAGAGAGGGAGAGAGAGAGTGAGCGAGGGAGGTGAGAGAGAGGGAGGGAGAGAGAGCGAGGGAGGTCAGAGAGAGGGAGGTAGAGAGAGCAAGGATGGTCAGACAGAGGGAGGGAGAGGGAAGGAGGGAGGTCAGAGAGAGGGAGGGAGAGTGAGCAAGGGACTCAGAGAGTGAGAGGGAGGTCAGAGAGAGAGAGACAAAGGGAGCTAGCTAGGGAGGTCAGAGAGCGGGAGAGAGAGAGCGAGGGAGGTCAGAGGGAGGGAGAGAGATTGAGGGAGGTCAGAGAGAGGCAGGGGTTGATAGTGAAAGAGGTCAGAGATAGGGAGGAATGTCAGAGAGAGGGAGCTCCGAGAGAGGGTGGGAGGCTAGAGAGAGTGAGATTAGAGAGAGGGAGAGAGAGAGAGCGAGGGACGTCAGAAAGGGCGATGGAGAGCAAGCGAGGGAGGTCAGCGAGAGGGAGGGAGAGAGAGCAAGGGAGGTCAGAGAGAGGGAGGGAGAGTGAAGGAGGCAGTTCAGAATGAGGGATGGAGGTGGAGAGAGCGAGGGATGTCACAGAGACGGAGGCAGGGCGAGAGAGTGAGGGAGGTAATAGAGAGGGAGGGAGAGAGAGTGAGGAGTCAGTTAGAGCAAGTGAGGGAGGACAGTGAGGGAGGGAGAGCTAGCGAGGTAGGTCAGAGAGAGGGAGGGGTTGATAGCGAAAGAGGTCAGAGATAGGGAGGGATGTCAGAGAGAGGGAGCTCCGAGAGAGGGTGGGAGGCTAGAGAGAGTGAGATCAGAGAGAGGGTGGGAGAGAGAGTGAGGGAGGTCAGAGAGAGGGAGGGAGAGAGAGCGAGGGAGGTCAGAGAGTGGGAGGGAGAGCGAGCGAAGGAGGTCAGAGAGTGCGTGGGAGGGAGAGAGAGCGAGGGAGGGAGAGAGAGCGAGGGAGGTCAGAGAGAGTGAGCGAGAGTGATGGAGGGAGAGACAGCGATGTAGGTCAGAGAGAGTGATGGATGTCAGTCAGAGGGAGGGAGATAGAGTGAGCGAGTAGAGAGACAGGGAAGGAGTGATAGCGAGGGAGGTCGAGAGAGCGAAGGAAGTCAGAGAGAGGGAGCAAAAGTGAGTCAGGGAGGTCAGAGGGAGGGAGGTCAGAGAGAGGGAGGGAGAGAGAATGAGGGATGTCATAGAGAGGAACGGAGAGAGAGCGAGGGAGGTCATAGATTGGGACGGAGAGTGAGCGATGTTGGTCAGAGAGTGGGAGGGAGAGAGAAGGACGGAGGTCAGAGAGAGGAAGGGAAGTCAGAGAGAGGGAGGGAGAGAGAGTGAGGGAGGTCAGAGAGACGGAGGGAGAGAGAGCGAGTGAGGTCAGAGTGAGGTAGATCAGAGAGAGTTCGGGAGGTCAGAAAGATGGAGGGAGAGAGAGGGAGGGAGGTCAGAGAGAGGGAGGGACGTCAGTGAGAGGGAGAGAGAGCGAGGGAGGTCAGAGAGAGGGAGGGAGAGAGAGTGAGGGATGTCAGAGGGAAAGAGGTCAGAGAGAGGGAGGTCAGAGAAAGGGAGGGGGAGAGAGCGAGGGAGGTCGTAGATAGGGACGGAGAGTGAGCGATGTTGGTAAGAGAGCGGGAGGGTGAGAGAAGGACGGAGGTCAGGGAGACGGATGGAGGTCAGAGAGAGGGAGGGAGAGAGATTGAGGGAGGTCAGAGAGATGGAGGGAGAGAGGACTAGGGAGGTCAGATCAAGGGAGGTCAGAGAGAGGCAGGAAGGTCAGAAAGAGGGAGGGTGGAGAGAGGGAGGGACGACAGTGAGAGGGAGAGAGAGTGAGGGAGGTCAGAGAGATGGAGGGAGAGCTAGTGAGGTAGGTCAGAGTGAGGGAGGGAGAGCTAGTGAGGTAAGTCAGAGGGAGGGACAGAGAGCAAAGCAGGTCAGAGAGAAGGTGGGAGACAGAGGGGGGGAGGTCAGAGAGAGGTTTGGTGGCTAGAGAGACGGAGGGAGAGAGAGCGAGGGAAGTCATAGAGAGGGAGCGAGAGGGAGCGAGAGAGGTCCGAGAGAGGGAGGGAGTGAGCGATGGAGGTAAGAGGGAGGGAGGGAGAGAGAGCGAGTGAGGTCAGAGAGAGGGAGGGAGAGCGAGCGAAGCTGGTCAGCGAGAGGGAAGGTTTGATAGTGAAGGAGTTCAGAGAGATGGAGGGAGGTCAGAGCGATGGAGGTCAGTGAGAGGGAGGGAGAGAGAGCGAGGGAGGTCAGAGAGAGGGAGGGAGAAAGAGTGAGGGAGGTCAGAGGGAAGGAGGTCAGAGAGAGGGAGGTAAGACAAAGGGAGGGGGAGAGAGTGAGGGAGCTCATAGATTGGGAGGGAGAGTAAGCGATGTTGGTCAGAGAGCGGGAGGGAGAGAGAAGGACGGAGGTCAGGGAGACGGATGGAGGTCAGAGAGAGGGAGGGAGAGAGATTGAGGAAGGTCAGAGAGATGGAGGGAGAGAGAACGAGGGAGGTCAGATGTAGGGAGGTCAAAGAGAGGCAGGGAGGTCAGAAATAGGGAGGGAGAGAGAGGGAGGGAGGTCAGAGAGAGGGAGGGACGTCAGTGAGAGGAAGAGAGAGTGAGGGAGGTCAGAGAGAGGAAGGGAGGTCAGAGAGAGGGAGGGAGGTCAGAGAGAGGGAGGTTAGAGAGAAAGAGGTCATAGTGAGGGATGGAGAGAGAGTGAGGAAGGTCAGAGGGAATTCACTAGAGCAAGCGATAGAGGTCAGAGAGAGGGAGGGAGAGTGAGTGATGGAGGTCAGAGAGGCAGAGGGAGAGCTAGCAAGGTAGGTCAGAGCGAGGGAAGGTGAGGGAGTGAGGGAGGTCAGAGTGAAGGAGGGAGAGCTAGCAAGGTAGGTCAGAGGGAGGGACAGAGAGCAAAGGAGGTCAGAGAGAAGGTGGGAGACAGAGGGAGGGAGGACAGAGAGAGGGATGGAGGCTCGAGAGAGGAAGGGAGAGAGAGCGAGGGATGTCAGAGAGAGGGAGGTAGAGAGAGTGAGAAAGGTCCAAGAGAGGGAGGGAGTGAGTGATGGAGGTAAGAGGGAGGGAGAGAGAGCGAGGGATGTCAGAGAG
Organism: Carcharodon carcharias; assembly: GCF_017639515.1. Classification (NCBI taxonomy): domain Eukaryota; kingdom Metazoa; phylum Chordata; class Chondrichthyes; order Lamniformes; family Lamnidae; genus Carcharodon; species Carcharodon carcharias. The sequence continues at coordinate 100,996,521 of NC_054474.1, forward strand.
AGAGAGGGTGAAAGAGCAAGGGAGCCAGAGAGAGGGAGGGAGAGAGATCGAGGGAGGTCAGAGAGAGGGAGGGAGAGAGAGCGAGGGAGGTCATAGAGAGGGAGGGAGAGAGAAGGAGGAAGGCCAGAGAGAGGGAGGGAGAGAGAGCGAGGGCGGTCAGAGAGTGGGGGGGAGAGTGAGCGAAGCAGGTCAGAGAGATGGAGGGGTAGTTAGCGAATTAGGTCAGAGAGAGGGAGGGCGAGAGAGTGAGGAAGGTCAGAGAGAGGGAGGACAGAGAGATGGAGGGAGAGAGAGCGATGGAGGTCAGAGAGAGGAAGGTTTGATATTGTACGATGTCAGGGGGATGGAGGGAGTTAGGAATGAGGGATGTCAGAGAGAGGGAGGGAGGCTTAAGAGTGGGAGGGAGTGAGCGATGGAGGTCAGAGAGAGGAAGGGAGAGAGAGCTGGGGAGGTCAGAGAGAGGGAGGTCAGAGAGAGTGAGGGATGTCAGAGAGAGGGACGGAGAGAGAGCGTGGGAGGTCAGATAGAGGGAGGGAGATTGAGCGAGGGAGGTCAGAGAGAGGGAAGGTTTGATAGTGAAGGAAGTCAGAGAGATGGAGGGAGGTCAAGCGATGGAGGTCAGTGAGAGGGAGGGAGAGAGAGCGAGGGAGGTCAGAGAGTGGGAGGGAGAGAGAGTGAGGGAGGTCAGAGGGAAGGAGGTCAGCGAGAGGGAGGTCAGACAAAGGGAGGGGGAGAGAGCGAGGGAGCTCATAGATTGGGAGGGAGAGTAAGCGATGTTGGTCACAGAGCGGGAGGGAGAGAGAAGGACGGAGGTCAGGGAGACGGATGGAGGTCAGAGAGAGGGAGGGAGAGAGATTGAGGAAGGTCAGAGAGATGGAGGGAGAGAGAACGAGGGAGTACAGAGAGAGGGAGGACAGAGAGATGGAGGGAGAGAGAGAGAGTGCGGTCAGAGAGAGGGAGGGAGAGTGAGTGAGGGAGCGAGGGACGTCAGAGAGAGGGACTTAGAGAAAGTGAGGGAGGTCAGAGAGAGGAAGGGAGAGCTAGCGAGGAACTCAGAGACTGAGAGCGAAGTCAGAGAGAGAGAGATGAAGGGATAGAGGTAGGGATGTCAGAGAGAGGGAGAGAGAGAGAGCGAGGGAGGTGAGAGAGAGGGAGGGAGAGAGAGCGAGGGAGGTCAGAGGGAGGGAGAGAGTGAGGGAAGTCAGAGAGAGGGAGGGAGAGAGAGCGATGGAGGTCAGAGAGAGGGAGGTTTGATAGCGAAGGAGGTCAGAGAGATGGAGGGAGTTAGGAGTGAGGGAGGTCAGAGAGAGGGAGGGAGGCTAAAGAGCGGGAGGTCAGAGAGAGTGTGGGAGAGAGAGCGAGGGAGGTCAGAGAGAGTGAGGGAGAGAGAGCGAGGGAGGTCCGAGAGAGGGAGGGAGTGAGCGATGGAGGTCAGAGAGAAGAAGGGAGAGAGAGCTGGGGAGGTCAGAGAGAGGGAGGTCAGAGAGAGTGAGGGAGGTCAGAGAGAGGGACGGAGAGATAGCTTGGGAGGTCAGATAGAGGGAGGGAGAGGGAGCGAGGGAGGTCAGAGAGAGGGAGGGAGAGAGAGCGAGGGTGGTCAGAGAGAGGGAGGGAGAGTGAGGGAGGGAGCGAGGGACGTCAGAGAGAGGGACTTAGAGAAAGTGAGGGAGGTCAGAGAGAGGAAGGGAGAGCTAGCGAGGGACTCAGAGACTGAGAGCGAGGTCAGAGAGAGAGAGATGAAGGGAGAGAGCTAGGGATGTCAGAGAGAGGGAGAGAGAGAGAGAGCGAGGGAGGTGAGAGAGAGGGAGGGAGAGAGAGTGAGGGAGGTCAGAGGGAGGGAGAGAGTGAGGGAAGTCAGAGAGAGGGAGGGAGAGAGAGCGAGGGAGGTCAGAGAGAGGGAGGTAGAGAGAGCAAGGGTGGTCAGACAGAGGGAGGGAGAGGGAAGGAGGGAGGTCAGAGAGAGGGAGGGAGAGAGAGCGAGGGAGGGGGAGAGAGTGAGAGATGTCAGAGAGAGGGAGGGAGAGCGAGCAAGGGACTCAGAGAGTGAGAGGGAGGTCAGGGAGAGGGAGACAAAGGGAGAGAGCTAGGGAGGTCAGAGAGCGGGAGAGAGAGAGAGAGAGCGAGGGAGGTGAGAAAGAGGGAGGGAGTGAGAGCGAGGGACGTCAGAGGGAGGGAAAGAGATTGAGGGAGGTCAGAGAGAGGCAGGGGTTGATAGTGAAAGAGGTCAGAGATAGGGAGGAATGTCAGAGAGAGGGAGCTCCGAGAGAGGGTGGGAGGCTAGAGAGAGTGTGATTAGAGAGAGGGAGAGAGAGAGAGCGAGGGATGTCAGAAAGGGGGAGGGAGAGCAAGCGAGGGAGGTCAGCGAGAGGGAGGGAGAGAGAGCAAGGGAGGTCAGAGAGAGGGAGGGAGAGTGAAGGAGGCAGTTCAGAAAGAGGGATGGAGGTGGAGAGAGCGAGGGATGTCACAGAGAGGGAGGCAGGGCTAGAGAGCGAGGGAGGTAATAGAGAGGGAGGGTGAGAGAGCGATGGAGGTCAGTGAGAGGGAGGGAGAGAGAGCGCGGGAGGTCACAGAGAGCGAGGGAGGGGTAGAGAGCGAGGGAGGTAATAGAGAGGGAGGGTGAGAGAGCGATGGAGGTCAGTTAGAGTGAGGGAGAGCGAGTGAGGGAGGACAGAGAGGGAGGGAGAGCTAGCGAGGTAGGTCAGAGAGAGGGAGGGAGAGAGAGGGAGTGAGGTCAGAGAGTGGGACTGAGAGCGAGCGAAGGAGGTCAGAGAGTGGGAGGGAGGTCAGAGACAGCGAGGGAGAGAGCGAGGGAGGACAGACAAGGGAGGGAGAGTGAGAGAGGGAGGACAGAGAGTGCGAGGGAGAGAGAGAGAGCGAAGGAGGGAGAGAGAGCGAAGGGAGGTCAGAGAGAGCGAGAGATAGCGAGGGAGGTCTGGGGTGGGAGAGAGTGAATGATGTCAGAGAGAGTGAGAGAGAGCGAGGGAGCTCTGAGAGAGGGAGATAGAGCGAATGAGGTCAGAGAGAGGGAGAAAGAGCGATGGAGGTCAGAGAGAGTGAGGGAGAGGGAGCGAGGGATGTCAGAGAGATGGAGGGAGAAAGCGAGGGAGGTCAGAGAGAGGGAGGGAGAGAGAGTGAGGGAAGTCAGAGAGAGGGAGGGAGAGAGAGCAAAGGAGGTCAGAGAGAGGGAGGTAGAGAGAAGGTGGGAGTTCAGAGAGAGGGAGGGAGGGGGAGAGAGCGAGGGAGGTCAGTGAGAGGGAGGGAGAGAGAGCAAGGGTAGTCACAGAGAGCGAGGGAGGGGTAGAGAGCGAGGAAGGTCAGAGAGAGGGTGAGAGAGAGAGCGATGGAGGTCAGTTAGAGTGAGGGAGAGAGAGTGAGGGAGGACAGTGAGGGAGGGAGAGCTAGCGAGGTAGGTCAGAGAGAGGGAGCATTTGATAGCGAAGGAGGTCAGAGAGAGGGAGGCATGACAGAGAGATGGAGGTCCGAGAGAGGGAGGGAGGCTAGAGAGAGGGAAGTCAGAGAGAGGGAGGGAGAGAGAGCGAGGGTGGTCAGAGAGAGGGAGGGAGAGAGAGCGAGGGAGGTCAGAGGGAGGGAGAGAGTGAGGGAAGTCAGAGAGAGGGAGGGAGAGAGAGCGATGGAGGTCAGAGAGAGGGAGGTTTGATAGCGAAGGAGGTCAGAGAGATGGAGGGAGTTAGGAGTGAGGGAGGTCAGAGAGAGGGAGGGAGGCTAAAGAGCGGGAGGTCAGAGAGAGTGTGGGAGAGAGAGCGAGGGAGGTCAGAGAGAGTGAGGGAGAGAGAGCGAGGGAGGTCCGAGAGAGGGAGGGAGTGAGCGATGGAGGTCAGAGAGAAGAAGGGAGAGAGAGCTGGGGAGGTCAGAGAGAGGGAGGTCAGAGAGAGTGAGGGAGGTCAGAGAGAGGGACGGAGAGATAGCTTGGGAGGTCAGATAGAGGGAGGGAGAGGGAGCGAGGGAGGTCAGAGAGAGGGAGGGAGAGAGAGCGAGGGTGGTCAGAGAGAGGGAGGGAGAGTGAGGGAGGGAGCGAGGGACGTCAGAGAGAGGGACTTAGAGAAAGTGAGGGAGGTCAGAGAGAGGAAGGGAGAGCTAGCGAGGGACTCAGAGACTGAGAGCGAGGTCAGAGAGAGAGAGATGAAGGGAGAGAGCTAGGGATGTCAGAGAGAGGGAGAGAGAGAGAGAGCGAGGGAGGTGAGAGAGAGGGAGGGAGAGAGAGTGAGGGAGGTCAGAGGGAGGGAGAGAGTGAGGGAAGTCAGAGAGAGGGAGGGAGAGAGAGCGAGGGAGGTCAGAGAGAGGGAGGTAGAGAGAGCAAGGGTGGTCAGACAGAGGGAGGGAGAGGGAAGGAGGGAGGTCAGAGAGAGGGAGGGAGAGAGAGCGAGGGAGGGGGAGAGAGTGAGAGATGTCAGAGAGAGGGAGGGAGAGCGAGCAAGGGACTCAGAGAGTGAGAGGGAGGTCAGGGAGAGGGAGACAAAGGGAGAGAGCTAGGGAGGTCAGAGAGCGGGAGAGAGAGAGAGAGAGCGAGGGAGGTGAGAAAGAGGGAGGGAGTGAGAGCGAGGGACGTCAGAGGGAGGGAAAGAGATTGAGGGAGGTCAGAGAGAGGCAGGGGTTGATAGTGAAAGAGGTCAGAGATAGGGAGGAATGTCAGAGAGAGGGAGCTCCGAGAGAGGGTGGGAGGCTAGAGAGAGTGTGATTAGAGAGAGGGAGAGAGAGAGAGCGAGGGATGTCAGAAAGGGGGAGGGAGAGCAAGCGAGGGAGGTCAGCGAGAGGGAGGGAGAGAGAGCAAGGGAGGTCAGAGAGAGGGAGGGAGAGTGAAGGAGGCAGTTCAGAAAGAGGGATGGAGGTGGAGAGAGCGAGGGATGTCACAGAGAGGGAGGCAGGGCTAGAGAGCGAGGGAGGTAATAGAGAGGGAGGGTGAGAGAGCGATGGAGGTCAGTGAGAGGGAGGGAGAGAGAGCGCGGGAGGTCACAGAGAGCGAGGGAGGGGTAGAGAGCGAGGGAGGTAATAGAGAGGGAGGGTGAGAGAGCGATGGAGGTCAGTTAGAGTGAGGGAGAGCGAGTGAGGGAGGACAGAGAGGGAGGGAGAGCTAGCGAGGTAGGTCAGAGAGAGGGAGGGAGAGAGAGGGAGTGAGGTCAGAGAGTGGGACTGAGAGCGAGCGAAGGAGGTCAGAGAGTGGGAGGGAGGTCAGAGACAGCGAGGGAGAGAGCGAGGGAGGACAGACAAGGGAGGGAGAGTGAGAGAGGGAGGACAGAGAGTGCGAGGGAGAGAGAGAGAGCGAAGGAGGGAGAGAGAGCGAAGGGAGGTCAGAGAGAGCGAGAGATAGCGAGGGAGGTCTGGGGTGGGAGAGAGTGAATGATGTCAGAGAGAGTGAGAGAGAGCGAGGGAGCTCTGAGAGAGGGAGATAGAGCGAATGAGGTCAGAGAGAGGGAGAAAGAGCGATGGAGGTCAGAGAGAGTGAGGGAGAGGGAGCGAGGGATGTCAGAGAGATGGAGGGAGAAAGCGAGGGAGGTCAGAGAGAGGGAGGGAGAGAGAGTGAGGGAAGTCAGAGAGAGGGAGGGAGAGAGAGCAAAGGAGGTCAGAGAGAGGGAGGTAGAGAGAAGGTGGGAGTTCAGAGAGAGGGAGGGAGGGGGAGAGAGCGAGGGAGGTCAGTGAGAGGGAGGGAGAGAGAGCAAGGGTAGTCACAGAGAGCGAGGGAGGGGTAGAGAGCGAGGAAGGTCAGAGAGAGGGTGAGAGAGAGAGCGATGGAGGTCAGTTAGAGTGAGGGAGAGAGAGTGAGGGAGGACAGTGAGGGAGGGAGAGCTAGCGAGGTAGGTCAGAGAGAGGGAGCATTTGATAGCGAAGGAGGTCAGAGAGAGGGAGGCATGACAGAGAGATGGAGGTCCGAGAGAGGGAGGGAGGCTAGAGAGAGGGAAGTCAGAGAGAGGGAGGGAGAGAGAGCGAGGGTGGTCAGAGAGAGGGAGGGAGAGAGAGCGAGGGAGGACAGAGACAGGGAGGACAGAGAGATGGAGGGAGAGAGAGCGAGGGAGGTCAGGAAGAGGGAGGTAGTGCGACTTAGAGAGGGAGGGACATCAGAGAGAGGGAGGGAGAGAGAGCGAGGGAGGTCAGAGAGAGGAAGTGAGAGCGAGCTAGGGACTCAGAGAGTGAGAGGGAGGTCAGAGAGAGAGAGACGAAAGGACAGAGCATAGGAGGTGAGAGAGAGGGAGGGAGAGAGAGCGAGGGATGTCAGAGGGAGGGAGGGAGTGAGGGAAGACAGTGCGAGGGAGGGAGAGAGAGCGAGGGAGGTCAGAGAGAGGGAGGGAGAGGGAGCGAGTGAGGTAAAACAGAGGGAGGGAGAGAGCGCGAGCGATGTCAGAGAGAGGGAGGTCTGAGAGAGGGTGGGAGGGTAGAGAGAGGGAGGTCAGAGAGAGGGAGGGAGAGAGAGCGAGGGTGGTCATAGAGAATGAGCGAGAGAGAGCGAGGGACGTCAGAGAGTGGGAGTGAGAGCGAGCGAAGGAGGTCAGAGAGAGGGAGGGAGAGAGAGCGATGGAGGGAGAGACAGTGATGGAGGTCAGAGAGAGCGATGGATGTCAGTCAAAGGGAGGGAGTGAGAGCGACAGAGGTCAGAGAGAGGGAAGGAGTGATAGCGAGGGAGATCGAGAGAGCGAGGGAGGTCAGAGAGAGGGAGCGAAAGTGAAAAAGGGAGGTCAGAGGGAGGGAGGTCAGAGAGAGCGAGGTCAGAGAGAAAGAGGGAGAGAGAGCGAGGGACGTCATAGAGAGGGACGGAGAGAGAGCGACGGTGGTCTGAGAACGGGAGGGAGAGGGAAGGAGGGAGGTCAGAGAGAGGGAGGGAAGTCAGAGAGAGGGAGGGAGAGAGAGCGAGGGAGGTCAGAGGGACGGATGGAGAGAGACCGAGTGAGGTCAGAGTGAGGGAGGTCAGAGAGAGGTAGGGAGGTCAGAAAGATGGAGGGAGAGAGAGGGAGGGAGGTCAGAGCGAGGGAGGGACTTCAGTAAGAGGATGAGAGAGCGAGGGAGGTCAGAGAGCGGGAGGGAGAGAGAAGGAGGGAGGTCAGAGAGAGGGAGGGAAGTCAGAGAGAGGGAGGGAGAGAGAGCGAGGGAGGTCAGAGAGATGGAGGGAGAGAGAGCGAGTGAGGTCAGAGTGAAGTAGGTCAGAGAGATGTAGGGAGGTCAGAAAGATGGAGGGAGAAAGAGGGAGGGAGTTCAGAGAGAGGGAGCGACATCAGTGAGAGGGTGAGAGAGCGAGGGAGGTCAGAGAGAGGGAGGGAGAGGGAGTGAGGGCAGTCTGAGATAGGGCGGGAGAGAGAGCGAGGGAGGTCAGAGAAGGGAGGGAGAGCGAGAGAGGGAGGAAAGAGAGTGCGAGGGAGGGAGAGAGACCGAAGGAGGGAGAGAGAGCGAAGGGAGGTCAGAGAGAGTGAGAGATAGCGAGGGAGGTCTGAGAGGGGGGAGAAAGTGAATGAGGTCAGAGAGAGTGAGAGAGAGCGAGGGAGCTCTGAGAGAGGGAGATAGGGCGAATGAGGTCAGAGAGAGGGAAAGAGAGCGATGGAGGTCAGAGAGAGCGAGGGAGAGGGAGCGAGGGAGGTCAGAGAGATGGAGGGAGAAAGCGAGGGAGGTCAGAGAGAGGGAGAGAGAGAGTGAGGGAAGTAAGAGAGACGGAGGGAGAGAGAGCGAGGGACATCAGAGAGAGGGAGGTAAAGAGAAGGTGGGAGTTCAGAGAGAGGGACGGAGGGGGAGAGAGCGAGGGAAGTAAGTGAGAGGGAGGGAGAGAGAGCGAGGGAGGTCACAGAGAGCAAGGGAGGGGTAGAGAGTGAGGAAGGTCAGAGAGAGGGTGGGAGAAAAGCGATGGAGGTCAGTTAGAGTGAGGGAGAGAGAGTCAGGGAGGACAGAGAGGGAGGAAGAGCTAGCGAGGTAGGTCAGAGAGAGGGAGGATTTGATAGTGAAGGAGGTCAGAGATAGGGAGGCATGTCAGAGAGAGGGAGGTCCGAGAGAGGGAGGGAGGTTAGAGAGAGGGAGGTCAGAGAGAGGGAGGGAGAGAGAGTGAGGGAGGTCAGAGAGTGGGAGGGAGAGCGAGCGAAGGAGGTCAGAGAGAGGGAGGGAGAGAGAGCGAGGGAGGACAGAAACAGGGAGGACAGAGAGATGGAGGGAGAGTGAGCGAGGGAGGTCAGAAAGAGGGAGGTAGTGTGACTTAGAGAGCGAGGGACATCAGAGAGAGGGAGGGAGAGAGAGCGAGGGATGTCAGAGAGAGGAAGTGAGAGCGAGCGAAGGACTCAGAGAGTGAGAGGGAGGTCAGAGAGAGAGAGAGACGAAAGGACAGAGCGAAGGGGGTGGGAGAGAGGGAGGGAGAGAGAGCGAGGGATGTCAGAGGGAGGGAGAGAGTGAGGGAAGACAGAGCGAGGGAGGGAGATAGAGCGAGGGAGGTCAGAGAGAGGGAGGGAGAGAGCGAGGGATGTCAGAAAAATGGAGGGAGAGGGAACGAGTGAGGTCAGACAGAGGGAGGGAGAGAGAGCGAGGGATGTCAGAGAGAGGGAGGTCCGAGAGAGGGTGGGAGGCTAGAGAGAGGGAGGTGAGAGAGAGGGAGGGAGAGAGAGCGAGGGAGGGCAGAGAAAGGGAGGGAGAGAGAGTGATGGAGGTCAGAGAGTGGGAGGGAGAGCGAGCAAAGGAGGTCAGAGAGATGGAGGGAGAGAGAGCGAGGGAGGGAGAGACAGCGATGGAGGTCAGAGAGAGCGATGGAGGTCAGTCAGAGGGAGGGAGTGAGAGCAAGGGAGGTCAGAGAGAGGGAAGGAGTGATAACGAGGGAGGTCGAGAGAGCGAGGGAGGTCAGAGAGAGGGAGCGAAAGTGAAACAGGGAGGTCAGAGGGAGGGAGGTCAGAGAGAGCGAGGTCAGAGAGAGGGAGGGAGAGAGAGCGAGGGATGTCATAGAGTGGGATGGAGAGAGAGCGAGGGAGGTCTGAGAGCGGGAGGGAGAGAGAAGGAGGGAGGTCAGCGAGAGGGAGGGAAGTCAGAGAGAGGGAGGGAGAGAGAGCGAGGGAGGTCAGAGAGATGGAGTGAGAGAGACTGAGTGAGGTCAGAGTGAGGTAGGTCAGAGAGACGTAGGGAGGTCAGAAAGATGGAGGGAGAGAGAGGGAGGGAGGTCAGAGAGTGGGAGGGAGGTCAGAGAGAGGAAGGGAGAGAGAGCGAGGGCGGTCCGAGATTGGGAGGGAGATAAGCAAGGGCAGTCAGAGAGAGCGGGGAATGTCAGAGAGAGGGAGGGAGAGACAGTGAGGGAGGTCACAGAGAGGGAGGCAGGTCAGAGAGAGGGAGGGAGAGAGCAAGGGAGGTCAGAGAAGGGAGGGAGAGTGAGAGAGGAAGGACAGAGAGAGCGAGGGATGGAGAAAGAGCGAGGGAGGGAGAGATAGCGAGGGAGGTCAGAGCGAGCATGAGAGAGCGAGGGAGGTCTGAGAGAGGGAGATAGAGCAAATGAGTTCAGAGAGAGGGAGAGAGAGTGAGGGAGGTCAGAGAGAGTGAGGGAGATTGAGCGAGGGAGGTCAGAGAGATGGAGGGAGAAAGCGAGGGAGGTCAGAGAGAGGGACGGAGAGCGAGGGAGCTCTGAGAGAGGGAGATAGAGCAAATGAGTTCAGAGAGAGGGAGAGAGAGTGAGGGAGGTCAGAGAGAGTGAGGGAGATGGAGCGAGGGAGGTCAGAGAGATGGAGGGAGAAAGCGAGGGAGGTCAGAGAGAGGGACGGAGAGAGAGTGAGGGATGTCAGAGAGAGGGAGGGAGAGAGATCGAGGGATGTCAGAGATGTGGAGGGGAGCAAGCGAGAGAGGTCAGAAAAAGACAGGGAGAGAGAGCAAGGGAGGTCAGAGAGAGGGAGGTAGAGAGAAGGTGGGAGTTCTGAGAGAGGAAGGGAGGTGGAGAGAGCGAGGGAGGTCAGTGAGAGGGAGGGAGAGAGAGCAAGGGAGGTCACAGAGAGCGAGGGAGGGGGAGAGAGCGAGGGAGGTCAGAGAGAGGGTGGGAGAGAGAGTGATGGAGGTCAGTTAGAGTGAGGGAGAGAGAGTGAGGGAGGACAGTTAGAGTGAGGGAGAGAGAGTGAGGGAGGACAGAGAGGGAGGGAGAACTAGCGAGGTAAGTCAGAGAGAGGGAGGTGTAGATAGCAAAGGAGGTCAGAGATAGGGAGGGATGTCAGAGAGAGGGAGGTCCGAGAGAGGGAGGGAGGCTAGAGAGAGGGAGGTCAGAGAGAGGGAGGGAGAGAGAGCGAGAGTGGTCAGAGAGAGGGAGGGAGAGAGCGCGAGGGAGGCCAGAGAGTGGGAGTGGAGAGCGAGCGAAGGAGTTCAGAGAGAGGGAGGGAGAGAGAGTGAGGGAGGTCAGAGAGGGAGGGAGAGAGAGCGTGGGAGGTCAGAGAAAGAAAAGTAGTGAGAGCGATGGAGGTCAGAGAGAGGAAGGGAGAGTGAGCGAGGGACCCAGAGAGTGAGAGGGAGATCAGAGAGAGAGAGACGAAGGGACAGAGCGAAGGAGGTCAGAGAGAGGGAGGGAGAGAGAGCGTGGGATGTCAGAGGGAGGGAGGGAGAGAGCGAGGGAGGTTGAGAGAGTGAGGGAGGTCAGAGAGATGGAGGGAGAGAGAGTGAGGGAGGTCAGAGGGAGGGAGGTCAGAGAGAGGGAGGGCAGCGAGAGGGAGGGAGAGAGAGCGAGGGAGGTCATAGATAGGGACGGAGAGTGAGCGATGTTGGTCAGGGAGCGGGAGGGCGAGAGAAGGAGGGAGGTCAGGGAGACGGATGGAGGTCAGGGAGTGGGAGGGAAAGAGATTGAGGGAGGTCAGGGAGACGGAGGGAGAGAGAACGAGGGAGGTCAGATCAAGGGAGGTCAGAGAGAGGCAGGGAGGTCAGAAAGAGGGAGGGAGAGAGAGGGAGGGAGGTCAGAGACAGGGAGGGACTTCAGTGAGAGGGAGAGAGAACGAGGGCGGTCAGAGAGAGGGAGGGAGAGAGAGCAAGGGCGGTCAGAGAGAGCGAGGGCAGTCTGAGAGAGCGAGAGAGGTCAGGGGGAGGGAGGAAGGGAGAGCAAGGGAGTGAGAGAGAGCGAAGCAGGTCAGAGAGAGGGAGGGAGAGAGAGCGAGGGAGTTCAGAGAGAGCGAGGGAGGGAGAGAGAGCAAGGGAGATCAGAGAGATGGAGGGAAGTCTGTGAGAGGGAGGGAGAGAGAGTGAGCGAAGTCAGAGAGAAGGAGAGATATAGAGCGAGGGCTGTCAGAGAGAGGGAGGGAGAGTGAGCGAGGGAGGTCAGAGAGAGCGAGGGAGCGGCTAGCGCGATTGGTCAGAAAGAAGTAGGGAGAGAGAGCGACGGAGGTCAGAGAGAGGGAGGGAGGGACGTCAGAGAGAGGGAGGTTAGAGAGAAGGAGGTCATAGTGAGGGATGAGAGAGAGGTTGAGGAAGGTCAGAGAGAGTTCGGCAGAGCGAGCGATGGCGGTCAGAGAGAGAAAGGGCGAGCGAGTGAGGGAGGTCAGAGAGACGGAGGGAGAGCTAGCGAGGTAGTTCAGAGTGAGGGAGGGTGAGCGAGTGAGGGAGGTCAGAGTGAGGGAGGGAGAGCTAGCGAGGTAGGTCAGAAGGAGGGACAGAGAGCAAAGGAGGTCAGAGAGAAGGTGGGAGACAGAGGGAGGGAGGTTAGAGAGAGGGATGGTGCCTAGAGAGAGGGAGGGTGAGAGAGCGAGGGAAGTCAGAGAGCGGGAGGGAGAGAGAGCAAGAGAGGTCTGTGAGAGGGAGGGAGTGAGCGATGGAGGTAAGAGAGAGGGAGGGAGAGAGAGCGAGGGAGGTCAGAGAGAGAGAGGGTGAAAGAGTGAGGGAGGCCAGAGAGAGGGAGGGAGAGAGAGCGAGAGCGGTCCGAGATAGGCAGGGAGAGAGAGCAAGGGCGGTCAAAGAGAACGGGGGATGTCAGAGAGAGGGAGTGAGAGAGCGAGGGAGGTCAGAGAAGGGAGGGAGAGTGAGAGAGGGTGGACAGAGAGAGCGAGGGACGGCTATAGAGCGAGGGACGGGGTGAGAGCGAGGGAGGTCAGAGAGCGCAAGTGAGAGCGTGGGAGGTCTGAGAGGGGAGAGAGAGCGAAAGAGGTCAGAGAGAGGGAGAGAGAGCGAGGGAGCTCTGAGAGAGGGAGATAGAGCGAATGAGGTCAGAGAGAGGGAGAGAGAGCGAGAGAGGTCAGAGAGAGCGAGGGAGAGGGAGCGAGGGAGGTCAGCGAGATGGAGGGAGAAAGCGAGGGAGGTCAGAGAGAGGGAGGGAGAGAGAGCAAGGGAGGTCAGAGAGAGGGAGGTAGAGAGAAGGTGGGAGTTTAGAGAGAGGGAGGGAGGTGGAGAGAGCGAGGGAGGTCAGTGAGAGGGAGGGAGAGAGAGTGAGGGAGGTCACAGAGAGCGAAGGAGGTGTAGAGAGCGAGGGAGGTCAGAGAGAGGGTGGGAGAGAGAGCGTTGGAGGTCAGTTAAAGTGAGGGAGAGAGAGTGAGGGAGGACAGAGAAGGAGGGAGAGCTAGAGAGATAGGTCAGAGAGAGGGAGGTGTTGATAGCAAAGGAGGTCAGAGATAGGGAGGGATGTCAGAGAGAGGGATGTCCGAGAGAGGGAGGGAGGCTAGAGAGAGGGAGGTCAGAGAGAGGGAGGGAGAGAGAGCGAGAGTGGTCAGAGAGAGGGAGGGAGAGAGCGCGAGGGAGGCCAGAGAGTGGGAGGGAGAGCGAACGAAGGAGGTCAGAGAGAGGGAGAGAGAGAGAGTGAGGGAGGACAGAGAGAGGGAGGACAGAGAGATGGAGGGAGAGAGAGCAAGGGAGGTCAGAGAGGAAGGGAGAGAGAGCGAGGGAGGTCAGAGAGAGGAAGGGAGAGTGAGCGAGGGACTCAGAGAGTGAGAGCGAGGTCAGAGAGAGAGAGGGAGAGCGAGTGAGGGACTCAGAGTGAGAGGGAGGTCAGAGAGAGAGAGACAAAGGGAGAGAGCTAGGGAGGTCAGAGAGCGGGTGAGAGAGAGAGCGAGGCAGGTGAGAGAGAGGGAGGGAGAGAGAGCGAGGGCGTTCAGATGGAGGGAGAGAGATTGAGCGAAGTCAGAGAGAGGGAGGGAGAGAGAGCGAGAGACGTCAGAGAGAGGGAGTTACAGAGAGCAACTGTGGTCATAGAGAGGGAGGGAGAGAGAAGGACAGAGGTCAGAGAGAGGAGTTACAGAGAGCAAGGGTGGTCATAGAGAGGGAGGGAGAGAGAAGGACAGAGGTCAGAGAGAGGGAGCGAGAGAAAGCGAGGGAGGGGAGAGAGCGAGGGATGTCAGAGAGAGGGAGGGAGAAAGAGCGAGAGAGGTTTCAGAGAGTGAGGGAGGGAGAGAGAGTGAGGGAGGTAAGAGAGAGGGAGGGAGAGAGAGCGAGGTAGGTCAGATAGAGGGAGGGAGGGTGAGAAATTGAGGCCAGTTAGAATGAGGGAGTGCGAGTGAGGGAGGTCAGAGATGGAGGGAGAGCTAGCGAGATAGCTCAGAGAAACGGAGGTGTTGCTAGTGAAGGCGGTCAGAGAGAGTGAGGGAGGTCATAGAGAGGGAGTTCCGAGAGAGGGAGGGAGGTCAGAGAGAGGGAGGGAGAGAGAGGGAGAGAGAGCGAGTTTGGTCAGAGAGAGTGAGGGAGAGAGAGCGAGGGAGGTCAGAGAGTGGGAGGGAGAGCGAGTGAAGGAGGTCAGAGAGAGGGAGGGAGAGAGAGCGAGGGAGGACAGAGAGAAGGAGGACAGAGAGATGGAGGGAGAGAGAGCGAGGGAGTTCAGAGCAAGTGTGGGAGTGAGACTTAGAGAGCGAGGGACGTCAGAGAGATGGAGGGAGAGTGAGCGAGGGAGGTCAGAGAGAGGGTGGGACATCAGTGAGAGGGAGAGAGAGCGAAGGAGGTCAGAGAGAGGGAGGGAGAGAGAGCGAGGGCGGTCAGAGAGAGGGAGGGAGATAGAGCCAGGGCGGTCAGAGAGAGTGAGGGCAGTCAGAGAGAGCAAGAGAGGTCAGGGAGAGGGAGGAAGAGAGAGCAAGGGAGTGAGAGAGAGTGAAGCAGGTCAGAGAGAGGGAGGGAGAGAGCAAGGGAGTTCAGAGAGAGCGAGGGAGGGAGAGAGAGCATGGGAGGTCAGAGAGAAGGAGAGATAGAGAGCGAGGGCAGTCAGAGAGAGGGAGGGAGAGTGAGCGAGGGAGGTCAGAGTGAGGGAGGGAGAGCTAGCGCGGTTGGTCAGAAAAAAGTAGGGAGAGAGAGTGAAGGAGGTCAGAGAGAGGGAGGTAGGTCAGAGAGAGGGAGGTTAGAGAGAAAGAGGTCATAGTGAAGGATGGAGAGAGAGTGAGGAAGGTCAGAGAGAGTTCGGCAGAGCGAGCGATAGAGGTCAGAGAGAGGGAGCGAGTGAGGGAGGTCAGAGAGGCTGAGGTTGAGCTGGTGAGGTAGGTCAGTGCGAGGGAAGGTGAGCGAGTGAGGGAGGTCAGAGTGAGGGAGGAAGAGCTAGCGAGGTAGTTCAGAGGGAGGGACAGAGAGCAAAGTAGGTCAAAGAGAGGGTAGGAGACAGAGGGAGGGAGGTCAGAGAGAGGGATGGAGGCTAGAGAGAGGGAGGGAGTGATAGCGAGGGAAGGCAGAGAGAGGGAGGGAGAGAGAGCGAGAGAGGTGCAAGAGAGCGAGGGAGTGAGCGATGGAGGTCAGAGAGAGGGAGGGAGAGAGCGATGGAGGTCAGAGGGAGGGAGAGAGAGCGAGGGAGGTCAGAGAGAGGGAGGGAGAGAGAGTGAGGGAGGTCAGAGAGAGGGAGGGAGAGAGAGAGAGGGAGGTCAGAGAGTGGTGGGTGGAGCGAGCGAAGCAGGTCAGAGAGAGGGAGGGGTTGATAGCGAAGGAGGTCAGAGAGGGGGAGGGAGAGAGAGTGAGGAAGGTCAGAGAGGGGTCGGGAGAGCGAGCGATGGAGGTCAGAGAGAGGGAGGTTTGATAGCGAAGGAGGTCAGAGAGATGGAAGGAGGTAGGAGAGAGGGAGGTCCGAGAGAGGGAGGGAGGCTAAAGAGCGGGAGGTCAGAGAGAGGGAGGGAGAGAGAGTGAGGGAGGTCAGAGAGGCTGAGGGAGAGCTGGTGAGGTAGGTCAGAGCGAGGGAAGGTGAGCGAGTGAGGGAGGTCAGAGTGAGGGAGGAAAAGCTAGCGAGGTAGGTCAGAGGGAGGGACAGAGAGCCAAGGAGGTCAGAGGGAGGGTGGGAGCCAGAGGGTGGGAGGTCAGAGAGAGGGGTGGAGGCTAGAGAGAGGGACGGAGAGAGAGCGAGGTAAGTCAGAGATATGGAGGGAGAGAGAGCGAGAGAGGTCTGAGAGAGTGAGGGAGTGAGCGAGGGAGGTCAGAGAGTGCGGTGGAGAGCAAGCGAAGCAGGTCATAGAGAGGGAGGGGTTGATACCGAAGGAGGTCAGAGAGAGGGAGGGAGAGAGAGTGAGAAAGGTCAGAGAGAGGTCGGGAGAGCGAGCGATGGAGGTCAGAGAGAGGGAGGTTTGATAGCGAAGGATGTCAGAGAAATGGAGGGAGGTAGGAGAGAGGGAGGTCCGAGAGAGGGAGGGAGGCTAAAGAGCGGGAGGTCAGAGAGAGGGAGGGAGAGAGAGCGAGGGAGGTCAGAGAGAATGAGGGAGAGAGAGCGAGGGATGTCCGAGAGAGGGAGGGAGTGAGAGATGGAGGTCAGAGAGAGGAAGGGAGAGAGAGTGAGAGAGCGAGGGAAATCAGAGAGATGGAGTGAGAGAAAGTGAGGGAGGTCAGAGAGAGGAAGGGAGAGCAAGCGAGGGACTCAGAGACTGAGAGAAGGTCAGAGAGAGAGAGAGACGAAGGGAGAGAGCTAGGGAGGTCCGAGAGAGGGAGAGAGAGAGAGCGAAGGAGGTGAGAGAGAGGGAGGGAGAGAGAACGAGGGAGGTCAGAGGGAGGGAGAGAGCGAGGGAAGTCAGAGAGAGGGAGGGAGAGAGAGCAAAGCAGGTCATAGAGAGGGAGGGGTTGATAGCAAAGGAGGTCAGAGAAAGGGAGGGAGTGAGAGCAAGGGTGGTCAGAGAGAGGGAGGGAGAGAGAAGGAGTGAGGTCAGAGAGAGGGAGGGAGAGCGAGCGAGGGACTCAGAGAGTGAGAGGGAGGTCAGAGAGAGAGAGACTAAGGGAGAGAGCTAGGGAGGTCTGAGAGCGGGAGAGAGAGAGAGCGAGGGAGGTGAGAGAGAGGGAGGGAGAGAGAGCGAGAGAGGTCTGAGAGAGTGAGGGAGTGAGCGAGGGAGGTCAGAGAGTGGGGTGGAGAGTGAGCGAAGCAGGTCATAGAGAGGGAGGGGTTGATAGCAAAGGAGGTCAGAGAGAGGGAGGGAGAGAGAGTGAGGAAGGTCAGAGAGAGGTCGGGAGAGGGAGCGATGGAGGTCAGAGAGAGGGAGGTTTGATAGCGAAGGATGTCAGAGAACTGGAAGGAGGTAGGAGAGAGGGAGGTCCGAGAGAGGGAGGGAGGCTAAAGAGCGGGAGGTCAGAGAGAGGGAGGGAGAGAGAGCGAGGGAGGTCAGAGAGAATGAGGGAGAGAGAGCGAGGGATGTCCGAGAGAGGGAGGGAGTGAGAGATGGAGGTCAGAGAGAGGAAGGGAGAGAGAGTGAGAGAGCGAGGGAAATCAGAGAGATGGAGTGAGAGAAAGTGAGGGAGGTCAGAGAGAGGAAGGGAGAGCAAGCGAGGGACTCAGAGACTGAGAGAAGGTCAGAGAGAGAGAGAGAGACGAAGGGAGAGAGCTAGGGAGGTCCGAGAGAGGGAGAGAGAGAGAGCGAAGGAGGTGAGAGAGAGGGAGGGAGAGAGAACGAGGGAGGTCAGAGGGAGGGAGAGAGCGAGGGAAGTCAGAGAGAGGGAGGGAGAGAGAGCGAAGCAGGTCATAGAGAGGGAGGGGTTGATAGCAAAGGAGGTCAGAGAAAGGGAGGGAGTGAGAGCAAGGGTGGTCAGAGAGAGGGAGGGAGAGAGAAGGAGTGAGGTCAGAGAGAGGGAGGAGGAGAGAGCGAGGGGGGGAGAGAGCGAGAGAGGTCAGAGAGAGGGAGGGAGAGCGAGCGAGGGACTCAGAGAGTGAGAGAGAGGTCAGAGAGAGAGAGACTAAGGGAGAGAGCTAGGGAGGTCTGAGAGCGGGAGAGAGAGAGAGCGAGGGAGGTGAGAGAGAGGGAGGGAGAGAGAGCGAGAGAGGTCTGAGAGAGTGAGGGAGTGAGCGAGGGAGGTCAGAGAGTGGGGTGGAGAGCGAGCGAAGCAGGTCATAGAGAGGGAGGGGTTGATAGCAAAGGAGGTCAGAGAGAGCGAGGGAGAGAGAGTGAGGATGGTCAGAGAGAGGTCGGGAGAGGGAGCGATGGAGGTCAGAGAGAGGGAGGTTTGATAGCGAAGGATGTCAGAGAACTGGAAGGAGGTAGGAGAGAGGGAAGTCCGAGAGAGGGAGGGAGGCTAAAGAGCGGGAGGTCAGAGAGAGGGAGGGAGAGAGAGCGAGGGAGGTCAGAGAGAATGAGGGAGAGAGAGCGAGGGATGTCCGAGAGAGGGAGGGAGTGAGCGATGGAGGTCAGAGAGAGGAAGGGAGAGAGAGCGAGGGAGGTCAGAGAGAGGGAGGTCAGAGAGAGGGAGGGAGGTCAGAGAGAGGGAGGGAGAGAGAGCGAGGGAGGTCAGATAGAGGGAGGGAGAGAGAGAGAGGGAGGTCAGAGAGAGGGAGGGAGAGCGAGTAAGGGAGAACAGAGAGAGGCAGGACAGAGAGATGGAGGGAGAGAGAGCGAGGGAGGTCAGAATGAGGGAGGGAGAGAGAGTGGGAGTGAGGGATGTCAGAGAGAGGGAGTGAGAGAAAGCGAGGGAGGTCAGAGAGAGGAAGGGAGAGCGAGCGAGGGACTCAGAGACTGAGAGAAGGTCAGAGAGAGAGAGAGATGAAGGGAGAGAGCTAGGGAGGTCCGAGAGAGGGAGAGAGAGAGAGCGAAGGAGGTGAGAGAGAGGGAGGGAGAGAGAACGAGGGAGGTCAGCGGGAGGGAGAGAGCGAGGGAAGTCAGAGAGAGGGAGGGAGCGAGAGCAAGGGAGGTCAGAGAGAGGGAGGGAGTGAGAGCAAGGGTGGTCAGAGAGAGGGAGGGAGAGAGAAGGAGTGAGGTCAGAAAGAGGGAGGGAGAGAGAGCGAGGGAGGGGAGAGAGCGAGAGAGGTCAGAGAGAGGGAGGGAGAGCAAGCGAGGGACTCAGAGAGTGAGAGGGGGGTCAGAGAGAGAGAGACAAAGGGAGAGAGCTAGGGAGGTCTGAGAGCGGGAGAGAGAGGGAGCGAGGGAGGTGAGAGAGAGGGAGGGAGAGAGAGCGAGGGTGGTCAGAGGGTGGGAGGGAGATTGAGGGAGGTCAGAGAGAGGGAGGGAGAGAGAGCGAAGGACGTCAGAGAGAGGGAGTTACAGAGAGCAAGGGTGGTTAGAGAGAGGGAGGGAGAGAGAAGGACAGAGGTCAGAGAGAGGGAGGGAGAGAGAGCGAGGGAGGGGAGAGAACGAGGGATGTCAGAGAGAGGGAGGGAGAAAGAGCGAGAGAGGTTTCAGAGAGCGAGGGAGGGAGACAGAGTGAGGGAGGTAAGAGAGAGGGAGGGAGAGAGAGCGAGGTAGGTCAGATAGAGGGAGGGAGGGTGAGCAATTGAGGCCAGTTAGAATGAGGGAATGCAAGTGAGGGAGGTCAGAGATGGAAGGAGAGCTAGCGAGATAGGTCAGAGAGAGGGAGGGGTTGATAGTGAAGGCGGTCAGAGAGAGTGAGGGAGGTCATAGAGAGGGAGTTCCGAGAGAGGGAGGGAGGTCAGAGAGAGGGAGGGAGAGAGAGGGAGAGAGAGCGAGGGTGGTCAGAGAGAGTGAGGGAGAGAGAGCGAGGGAGGTCAGAGAGTGGGAGGGAGAGCGAGCGAAGGAGGTCAGAGAGAGGGAGGGAGAGAGAGCGAGGGAGGACAGAGAGATGGAGGGAGAGAGAGCGAGGGAGTTCAGAGAAAGTGTGGGAGTGAGACTTAGAGAGCAAGGGACGTCAGAGAGATGGAGAGAGAGAGAGCGAGGGAAGTCAGAGAGAGAAAGGGAGAGCGAGCGAGGGACTCAGAGAGTGAGAGGGATGTCAGAGAGAGAGACGAAGGGACAGAGCGAAGGAGGTCAGAGAGAGGGAGGGGGACAGAGCGAGGGAGGTGAGGGTGAAGGAGAGAGAGAGAGCGAGGGATGTCAGAGGGAGGGAGAGAGCGAGGGAAGTCAGAGCGAGGGAGGGAGAGAGAGCGAGGGTGGTCAGAGAGAGGGAGGGAGAGAGCGAGGGATGTCAGAGAAAGGGAGGGAGAGGGAGCGAGTGAGGTCAGAGAGAGGGAGGGAGAGAAAGCGAGGGAGGGAGGGACAGTGATGGTGGTCAGAGAGAGTGATGGAGGTCAGTCAGAGGGAGGGAGTGAGAGCGAGAGAGGTCAGAGAGAGCGAAGGAGTGATAGGGAGGGAGGTCGAGAGAGTGAGGGAGGTCAGAGAGATGGAGCAAAAGTGAGTCAGGGAGGTCAGAGGGAGGGAGGTCAGAGAGAGCGAGGTCAGAGAAAGGGAGGGAGAGAGAGCAAGGGATGTCAGAGATAGGGGCGGAGAGAGAGCGAGGGAGGTCAGAGAAAGGGAGGGAGAGAGAAGGAGGGAGGTCAGAGTGAGGGAGGGACGTCAGAGAGAGGGAGGGAGAGAGAGCGAGGGAGGTCAGAGAGACGGAGTGAGAGCGACCGAGTGAGGTCAGAGTGAGGTAGGTCAGAGAGAGGTAGGGAGGTCAGAAAGATGGAGGGAGAGAGAGGGAGGGATGTCAGAGAGAGGGAGGGAGGTCAGAGAAAGGGAGGGACATCAGTGAGAGGGTGAGAGAGCGAGGGAGGTCAGAGAGAGGGAGGGAGAGAGAGCGAGGGTGGTCAGAGAGAGCGAGGGATGTCAGAGAGAGGGAGGTAGAGAGAGCAAGGGAGGGAGAGAGTGAGCCAGGTAAGAGAGAGGGAGGGAGAGAGAGCGAGGGGGGTCAGAGAGAGGAAGGCAGCTCAGAGAAAGGGAGGGAGAGAGCGAGGGAGGTCAGAGAAGGGAGGGAGAGGGAGAGAGGGCGGACAGAGAGAGCGAGGGAGGGAGAGAGAGCGAGGGAGGGAGAGAGAACGAGGGAGGTCAGAGAGAGCAGGAGAGAGCGAGGGATGCCTGAGAGGGGAGAGAGAGTGAATGAGGTCAGAGAGAGGGAGAGAGAGTGAGGGAGGTCAGAGAGAGGGAGAGAGAGCGAGAGAGCTCTGAGAGAGGGAGATAGAGCGAATGAGGTCATAGAGAGGGAGAGAGAGTGAGGGAGGTCAGAGAGAGCGAGGGAGAGGGAGCGATGGAGGTCAGAGAGATGGAGGTAGAAAGTGAGGGAGGTCAGAGAGCTGGAGGGAGAGAGAGTGAGGGAGGTCAGAGAGAAGGAGGGAAAGAGAGCAAGGGAGGTCAGAGAGAGGGTGTTAGAGAGAAGGTGGGAGTTCAGAGAGAGGGAGGGAGGTGGTGAGAGTGAGGGACGTCAGTGAGAGGGAGGGAGAGAGAGCGAGGGAGGTCACAGAGAGCGAGGGAGGGGTAGAGAGCGCGGGACGTCAGAGTGAGGGTGGGAGAGAGAGCGATGGAGGTCAGTTAGATTGAGGGAGAGAGAGTGAGGGAGGACAGAGAGGGAGGGAGAGGTAGCGAGGTAGGTCAGAGAGTGGGAGGTGTTGATAGCGAAGGATTTCAGAGATAGGGAGGGATGTCAGAGAGAGGGAGGTCTGAGATAGGGAGGGAGGCTAGAGAGAGGGAGGTCAAGAGAGGGAAGGAGAGAGAGCAAGGGTGGTCAGAGAGAGGGGGGGAGAGGGTGCGAGGGAGGACAGAGAGTGGGAGGGAGAGCGAGCGAAGGAGCTCAGAGAGTGGGAGGTAGAGAGAGCGAGGGAGGACAGAGAGAGGGAGGACAGAGAGATGGAGGGAGAGAGAGCAAGGGAGGTCAGAAACAGTGATGGAGGACAGAGAGAGTGATGGAGGTCAATCAGTGGGAGGGAGTCAGAGCGAGGGAGGTCAAAGGGAGGGAAGGAGTGATAGCTAGGGAGGTCAGAGTGAAGGAGGTCAGAGTGAGCGAGGTCAGAGAAAGGGAGGGAGAGAGAGCGAGGGATGTCATAGATAGGGACGGAGAGTGAGCGAGGGAGGTCAGAGAGAGTGAGGGAGAGAGAAGGAGGGAGGTCAGAGAGAGGGTGGGACGTCAGAGAGAGGGAGGGAGAGAGAGCGAGGGAGGTCAGAGAGACGGAGGGAGAGAGACCGAGTGAGGTCAGAGAGAGGTATGTCAGAGAGAGGTAGGGATGTCAGTGAGAGGGTGAGAGAGCGAGGGAGGTCAGAGAGAGGGAGGGAGAGAGAGTGAGGGTGGTCCGACTTAGGGAGGGAGAGAGAGCGAGGGCGGTCAGAGACAGCGAGGGATGTGTGAAAGAGGGAGGGAGAGAGAGCAAGGGAGGGAGAGATTGAGCCAGGTCAGAGAGAAGGAGGGAGAGAGAGTGAGGGAGGTCAGAGAGAGGGAGGCAGGTCAGAGAGAGGGAGGGAGAGAGCGAGGGAGGTCAGAGAATGGAGGGAGAGCGAAAGAGGGTGGACAGAGAGAGCGAGGGAGGGAGAGAGAGCGAGGGAGGGAGACAGAGCGAGGGAGGTCAGAGAGAGCGAGAGAGAGCGAGGGAGGTCTGAGAGAGGGAGGGAGAGAGACCGAGTGAGGTCAGAGTGAGGTAGGTCAGAGAGAGTTACGGAGGTCAGAAAGATGGTGGGAGAGAGAGGGAGGGATGTCAGAGAGAGGGAGGGAGGTCAGAGAGAGGGAGGGACTTCAGTGAGAGGGTGAGAGAGCGAGGGAGGTCAGAGAGAGGGAGGGAGAGGGAGTGAGGGCGGTCTGACATAGGGAGGGAGAGAGAGAGAGGGAGGTCAGAGAGAGCGAGAGAGAGTGAGGGAGGTCTGAGAGAGGGAGATAGAGAGAATGAGATCAGAGAGAGGGAGAGAGAGGGAGAGAGAGAGAGAGGGGGGTCAGAAAGAGCGAGGGAGAGAGCGAGGGAGGTCAGAGAAAGGAGGGAGAGCGAGAGAGGGCGGACAGAGAGAGCGAGGGAGGGAGAGAGAGCGAGGGAGGGAGAGAGAGCGAGGGAGGTCAGAGAGAGCGAGAGAGAGCGAGGGAGGTCTGAGAGGGGAGAGAGAGTGAATGAGGTCAGAGAGAGGGAGATAGAACGAATGAAGTCAGAGAGAGGGAGAGAGAGGGAGAGAGAGCGAGGGAGGTCAGAGAGAGCGAGGGAGAGGGAGCGAAGGAGGTCAGAGTGTTGGAGGCAGAAAGCAAGGGAGGTCAGAGACAGGGAGGGAGAGAGAGTGAGTGAGGTCAGAGAGAGGGAGGGAGAGAGAGCGAGGGACGTCAGATAGGTGGAGGGGAGCAAGCGAGGGAGGTCAGCGAGTGGGAGGGAGAGAGAGCAAGGGAGGTCAGAGAGAGGGAGGTAGAGAGAAGATGGGAGTTCAGAGAGAGGGAGGGAGGTGGATAGAGCTAGGTACATCAGTGAGAGGGAGGGAGAGAGAGCGAGGAAGGTCACAGAGAGTGAAGGAGAGGTAGAGAGCGAGGGAGGTCAGAGAGAGGGGGGAGAGAGAGCGATGGAGGTCAGTAAGAGTGAGGGAGAGAGAGTGAGGGAGGACAGTGAGGGAGGGAGAGCTTGCGAGGTAGGTCAGAGAGAGGGAGGTGTTGATAGCGAAGGAGGTCAGAGATAGGGATGGATGTCAGAGAGAGGGAGGTCCAAGAGAGGGAGGGAGGCTAGAGAGAGGGAGGTCAAGATAGGGAGGGAGAGAGAGCGACGATGGTCAGAGAGAGGGAGGGAGAGAGAGCGAGGGAGGAGAGAGAGTGGGAGGGAGAGCGAGCGAAGGAGGTCAGAGAGAGGGAGGGAGAGAGAGCGAGGGAGGACAGAGAGAGGGAGGACAGAGAGATGGATGGAGAAAGAGTGAGGGAGGTCAGAGGGGGAGGGAGAGAGATGAGGTAGGTCAGAGAGAGGAAGGGAGCGAGAGCGAGGGAGGTCAGAGGGAGCAAGGCCAGTCAGAGAGAGCGAGAGAGGTCAGGGAGAGGGAGGAAGAGAGAGCAAGGGAGTGAGAGAGAGCGAAGCAGGTCAGAGAGAGGGAGGGAGAGAGAGCAGGGGAGGTAAGAGAGAAGGAGAGATAGAGAGCGAGGGCGGTCAGAGAGAGGGAGGGAGAGAGAGTGAGGGGCGTCAGAAAGAGGGAGGGAGAAAGAGCGAGGGACGTCAGAGAGGTGGAGGGGGAGCAAGCGAGGGAGGTCAGCAGGAGGGAGAGAGAGCAAGGGAGGTCAGAGAGAGAGAGGTAGAGAGAAGTTGGGAGTTCAGTGAGAGGGAGGGAGGTGGAGAGAGCGAGGGACGTCAGTGAGAGGGAGGGAGAGAGAGCGAGGGAGGTCACAGAGAGTGAGGGAGGGGAAGAGAGCGAGGGAGGTCAGAGAGAGGGTTGGAGAGAGAGCGATGGAGGTCAGAGAGAGGAAGGGAGCGAGAGCGAGGGAAGTCAGAGAGAGGAAGGGAGAGCGAGCGAGGGACTCAGAGAGTGAGAGGGAGGTAAGAGAGAGAGAGACAAAGGGACAGAGCGAAGGAGGTCAGAGAGAGGGAGGGGGAGAGAGCGAGGGAGGTGAGAGAGAGGGAGGGAGAGAGAGCGTGGGATGTCAGAGGGAGGGAGAGAGCGAGGGAAGTCAGAGCAAGGGAGGGAGAGAGCGAGGGATGTCAGAGAAAGGGAGGGAGAGGGAGGGAGTGAGGTCAGAGAGAGGGAGCGAGAGAGAGCGAGTGAGGTTAGAGAGAGGGAGGGAGAGAGCGAGGGATGTCAGAGAAAGGGAGGGAGAGGGAGGGAGTGAGGTCAGAGAGAGGGTGGGAGAGAGAGCATGGGAGGTCAGAGAGAGTGAGAGGGTGTGTGCGAGGGGGGTTGAGAGAGCGAGGGTGGCCAGATAGATGGTGGGAGAGAGAGTGAGGTAGGTCAGAGGGAGTGAAGTCAGAGAGAGGGAGGTCAGAGAGAGGGAGGAAGAGAGAGCGAGGGAGGTCATAGATAGGGACGGAGAGTGAGCGATGTTGGTCAGAGTGCGGGAGGGAGAGAGAAGGAGGGCGGTCAGGGAGACGGATGGAGGTCAGAGAGTGGGAGGGAAAGAGATTGAGGGAGGTTCGAAAGACGAAGGGAGAGAGAACGAGGGAGATCAGATCTAGGGAGGTCATAGAGAGGCAGCGAGGTCAGAAAGACGGAGGGAGAGAGTGGGAGGGAGGTCAGAGAAAGTGAGGGACGTCAGTGAGAGGGAGAGAGTGCGAGGGAGGTCAGAGAGAGGGAGGGAGAGAGAGCGAGGGCGGTCACAGAGAGGGAGGGAGAGAAAGCGAGGGCGGTCAGAGAGAGCAAGGGCAGTCAGAGAGAGCGAGAGAGGTCAGGGAGAGGGAGGAAGAGAGAGCAAGGGAGTGAGAGAGAGCGAAGCAGGTCAGAGAGAGGGAGGGAGAGAGAGCGAGGGAGTTCAGAGAGAGCAAGGGAGGGAGAGAGAGAATGAGGTCAGAGAGAATGAGAGAGAGTGAGGGAGGTTAGAGAGAGGAGAGTGAGCGAGGGAGGTCAGAGAGAGGGAGAGTGAGCGATGGAGGTCAGAGAGATGCAAGGGAGGTTAGAGAGAGGGAGGGAGAGAGAGTGAGGTAGGTCAGAGGGAGGGAGAGAGAGTGAAGGAGGTCAGAGAGAGGGAGGGAGAGAGAGGGATGGAGGTCAGAGAGAGGGAAGGAGGCAAGAGCGAGGGAGGTCAGAGAGAGGGAAGGAGGCAAGAGCGAGGGAGGTCAGAGAGAGGGAGGGAGAGAGAATGAGGGAGGTCAGAGAGAGAGAGGGAGAGAGCATCAGTGAGAGAGAGCGTGAGAGAGTGATGAAGGTCAGCGAGAAAGGGAGGACAGCGAGAGAGAGATACAGGGAAGTCAGCGAGAGAGAGACAGGGAGGTCAGTGTGAGAAAGGGAGAGCGAGGGAAGTCAGCGAGAGAGAGCGAGGAAGGTCAGAGAGAGACAGAGAGCGAGGGAGTTGAGCGAGAGAGAGCGAAGGATGTCAGCGAGGGAGAGGGAAAGAGGGAGGTCAGAGAGAAGGAGGTCAGAGAAAGGTAGGGATGACAGAAAGATGGTGGGAGAGAGAGGGAGGGAGGTCAGAGAGAGGGAGGGAGAGAGAGTGAGGGAGGTCAGAGAGAGGGAGGGAGAGAGAGTGAGGGAGGAAAGAGAGAGGGAAGACAGAGAGATGGAGGGAGAGAGAGCGAGGGAGGTCAGAGAGTGGGAGGGAGAGAGAGTGAGAGAGCGAGGGACCTCAGAGATAGGGAGGGAGAGAGAGCGAGGGGGGTCAGAGACAGGAAGGGAGAGCGAGCGACGGACTCAGAGAGTGAGAGGGAGGTCAGAGAAAGAGAGATGAAGGGAGAGAGTTATGGTGGTCAGAGAGAGGGAGAGAGAGAGAGCAAGGGAGGTGAGAGAGAGGGAGAGAGAGATAGCCATGGAGGTCAGAGGGAGGGAGAGAGTGAGGGAAGTCAGAGAGAGGGAGGGAGAGAGAGCAAGGGAGGTCAGAGAGAGGGAGGGTGAGAGTGAGGGATTTCAGAGAAAGGGAGGGAGTGAGAGTGAATGAGTTCAGAGAGAGCGAGGGAGTTCAGAGAGAGTGATGGCGTTCAGTGAGAGGCAGGGAGAGAGAGCGAGGGAGGTCAGAGAGAGGGAGGTCAGAGTGAGTGAGGGAAGTCAGAGAGAGGGAGGGAGATAGAGTGAGCGATGTCAGAGAGAGGGAGGGAGAGAGAGCGAGGGAGGTCAGAGTGTGGGAGGGTGAGCGAGCGAAGGAGGTCAGAGAGAGGGAGGGAGAGAGAGTGAGGGAGGAAAGAGAGAGGGAGGACAGAGAGATGGAGGGAGAGAGAGCGAGGTTGGTCAGAGAGTGGGAGGGAGAGAGAGTGAGAGAGCGAGGGTCCTCAGAGATAGGGAGGGAGAGAGAGCGCGGTAGGTCAGAGAGAGGAAGGGAGAAAGAGCGAGGGACTCAGAGAGTGAGAGGGAGGTCAGAGAGAGAGAGATGAAGGGAGAGAGCTAGGGAGGTCAGAGAGAGGGAGGGAGAGAGAGCGAGGGAGGTCAGAGAGTGGGAGGGAGAGCGAGTGAAGCAGGTCAGAGAGAGGGAGGGGTTGATAGCGAAGGAGGTCAGAGAGATGGTGGGAGGTCAGAGAGAGGGAGTTCTGAGAGAGAAGGATTGAGGCTAGAGAGAAGGAGGTCCGAGAGAGGTAGGGAGAGAGAGCGAAGGAGGTCAGAGAGTGGGATGTTGAGCGAGCGAAGGAGGTCAGAGAGAGGGAGGGAGAGAGAGTGAGGGAGGAAAGAGATAGGGAGGACAGAGAGATGGAGGGAGAGAGAGCGAGGGAGGTCAGAGAGTGGGAGGGAGAGAGAGTGAGAGAGCGAGGGACCTCAGAGATAGGGAGGGAGAGAGAGCGAGGGAGGTCAGAGAGAGGAAGGGAGAGCGAGCGAGGGACTCAGAGAGTGAGAGGGAGGTCAGAGAGAAAGAGATGAAGGGAGCGAGTTATGGTGGTCAGAGAGAGGGAGAGAGAGAGAGCAAGGGAGGTGAGAGAGAGGGAGGGAGAGAGAGCCATGGAGGTCAGAGGGAGGGAGAGAGTGAGGGAAGTCAGAGAGAGGGAGGGAGAGAGAGCAAGGGAGGTCAGAGAGAGGGAGGGTGAGAGTGAGGGATGTCAGAGAAAGGGAGGGAGTGAGAGTGAATGAGTTCATAGAGAGCGAGGGAGTTCAGAGAGAGTGATGGCGTTCAGTGAGAGGCAGGGAGAGAGAGCGAGGGAGGTCAGAGAGAGGGAGGTCAGAGTGAGTGAGGGAAGTCAGAGAGAGGGAGGGAGAGAGAGTGAGCGATGTCAGAGAGAGGGAGGGAGAGAGAGCGAGGGAGGTCAGAGTGTGGGAGGGTGAGCGAGCGAAGGAGGTCAGAGAGAGGGAGGGAGAGAGCGTGAGGGAGGAAAGAGAGAGGGAGGACTAAGAGATGGAGGGAGAGAGAGCGAGGTTGGTCAGAGAGAGGAAGGGAGAAAGAGCGAGGGACTCAGAGAGTGAGAGGGAGGTCAGAGAGAGAGAGATGAAGGGAGAGAGCTAGGGAGGCCAGAGAGAGTGAGAGAGTGAGAGTGAGGGAGGTCAGAGGAAGGGTGGTCAGAGAGAAAGACGGAGAGACAGCGAGTTTGGTCAGAGAGCGGGAGGGAGAGAGAATGAGGGAGGTCAGGGAGAGGGAGGGAGGTCAGAGAGAGGGAGGGACGTCAATGAGAAGGAGAGAGAGCGAGGGAGTTCTGAGAGAGTGTTGGAGAGAGAGCGAAGGCGGTCAGAGAGAGGGAGGGAGAGTGAGCGAGGTACTCAGAGAATGAGAGGGAGGTCAGAGAGAGAGAGATGAAGGGAGAGAGCTAGGGAGGTCAGAGAGAGGATGAGAGAGAGAGCGAGGGAGGTGAGAGAGAGGGAGGGAGAGAGAGCCATGGAGGTCAGAGGGAGGGAGAGAGCGAGGGAAGTCAGAGAGCGGGAGGGAGAGAGAGAGATGGAGGTCAGAGAGAGGGAGGGAGTTTAGAGAGAGAAATGGAGGTCAGAGAGAGGCAGGAAGAGAGAGTGAGGGAGGTCAGACAGAGGGAGGGAGTGTTCGAGGGAGGTCCAGAGAGCAAGGGAGGTCAGAGAGAGTGAGAGAGTGAGGGAGGTCAGAGGGAGGGTGGTCAGAGAGAAAGACGGAGAGACAGCGAGTTTGGTCAGAGAGCGGGAGGGAGAGAGAATGAAGGAGGTCAGGGAGAGGGATGGAGGTCAGAGAGAGGGTGGGAAAGAGAGTGAGGGAGGTCAGAGAGACGGTGGGAGAGAGAGCGAAGGAGGTCAGAGCTAGGGAAGTCAGAGAGAGGCAGGGAGGTCAGAATGAGGGAGGGAGAGAGAGGGAGGGATGTCAGAGAGAGGGAGGGACGTCAGAGAGATGGAGAGAGAGCTAGGGAGGTCAGAGAGAGGGAGGGTGAGAGAGCAAACGCGGTCAGAGGGAAGGAGAGAGATCGAGGGCGGTCAAAGAGAGTTAGGGCGGTCAGAGAGAGCGAGAGAGTTCAGAGAGAGGGAGG
This sequence comes from Carcharodon carcharias, assembly GCF_017639515.1. Lineage (NCBI taxonomy): Eukaryota > Metazoa > Chordata > Chondrichthyes > Lamniformes > Lamnidae > Carcharodon > Carcharodon carcharias. The sequence continues at coordinate 101,024,485 of NC_054474.1, forward strand.
GAGAGAGAGCAAGGGAGTGAGAGAGTGCAAAGCAGGTCAGAGAGAGGGAGGGAGATGGAGCGAGGGAGGTCAGAGAGAGCGAGGGAGGGAGAGCGAGCTAGGGAGGTCAGAGAGAGGGAGGGAGGTCAGTGAGAGGGAGGGTGAGAGAGCAAGGGAGCTCAGAGAGAGGGAGAGATAGAGTGCAAGGGCAGTCAGAGAGAAGGAGGGAGAGCGAGCGAGAGAGGTCAGATAGACGGAGGGAGAGCTAGCGCGGTTGGACAGGAAGAAGTAGGGAGTGAGAGCGAAGGAGGTCAGAGAGAGGGATGGAGGTCAGAGAGACGGAGGTTAGAGAGACGGACGTCATAGAGAGGGAGAGAGAGAGAGAGAGGAAGGTCAGAGAGAGGGAGGGAGAGCTAGCGAGGTAGGTCAGAGGGAGGGAGAGAGATGAAAGGAGATCAGAGAGAAGGTGGGAGGCTAGAGAGAGCGAGGTCATAGAGAGGGACGGAGCGAGAGTGAGGGAGGTCAGAGAGAGGGTGGGAGAGAGAGCGAGGGAGGGAGAGAGAAGGTCAGCGAGATAGAGAGAGCGAGGGAGTGAGCTCAGCGAGAGAGAGATAGAGGGAGATCAGCGAGAGTGAGCGTGGGAGGTCAGAGAGAGACAGAGAATGAGGGAGGTGATCGACAGAGAGTGAAGGATGTCAGCCAAAGAGTGGGAAAGAGGGAGGTTAGCGAGAGAGAGAGGGAGGTCAGAGAGAGGGAGAGAGAGAGAGCGAGGGAGGTCAGAGAGGGAGGGAGAGAGAGAGAGGAAAGTCAGAGAGAGGTCGGGAGAGAGAGCAATGGAGGTCAGAGAGAGGGAGAGAGACAGAGGGAGGGAGGTCAGAGAGAGGGAGGGAGTTCAGAGAGATGGTTGTTAGAGAGAAGGAGGTCAGAGAGAGGTTGGGAGAGTGAGTGAGGGAGGTCAGAGAGAGGGAGGGAGAGCTAGCGAGGTAGGTCAGAGGGAGGGAGGGAGAGCGAGTGAGGGAGGTCAGAGAGAGGGAGGGAGAGCTAGCGAGCTTGGTCAGAGGGAGGGAGAGAGATCAAAGGAGGTCAGAGAGAAGGTGGGAGACAGAGGGAGGGAGGTCAGAGAAAGGGAGGGAGTTCAGAGAGAGAGATGGAGGTCGGTGAGAGGGAGGGAGAGAGAGCGAGGGATGTCAGAGGAGGTAGGTCAGAAAGATGGAGGTCAGAGAGAGGGAGGGAGAGAGAGCGAGGGAGGTCAGTGAGAGGGAGGAATGTCAGTGAGATGGAGAGAGAGCGAGGGTTGTCAGAGAGAGGGAGAGGGAGCGAATGAGGTCAGAGAGAGTGAGAGAGAGTGAGGGAGGTTAGAGAGAGGAGAGAGAGTGAGGGAAGTCAGAGAGAGGGAAAGGGAGCGAGGGAGGTTAAGAGAGAGCAAGGGAGAGAAAGCGAGGGAGGTCAGAGGGAGGGAGAGAATGAGGGAAGTCAGAGTGAGGGATGGAAAGAGAGCGAAGGAGGTCAGAGAGAGGGAGGGAGAGAGAATGAGGGAGGACAGAGAGAGGGAGGACATTGAGATGGAGGGAGAGAGAGTGAGGTAAGTCAGAGAAAGGGAGGTCAGAGAGAGTGAGGGAGGTCAGAGAGAGGGAGGGAGAGAGAGCGAGCGAGGTCAGAGAGAGGGAGGGAGAGAGAGCGAATGAGGTCAGAGAGAGGGAGGACGGAGAGATGGAGGGAGAGAGAGCGAGGGAGGTCAGAGAGAGGGAGAGAGAGAGAGTGAGAGTGCAAGGGACCTCAGAGAGAGGGACGGAGAGAGAGCGAGGGAGGTCAGAGAGAGGAAGTGAGAGCGAGCGAGGGACTCAGAGAGTGTGAGGGAGGTCAGAGAAAGAGAGATGAAGGCAGAGAGCGAGGGAAGTCAGAGAGAGGGAGGAAGAGAGCAAGGGATGTCAGAGAGAGGGAGGGAGTGAGAGTGAAGGAGGTCAGAGAGAGTGAGGGAGTTCAGAGAGAGAGATGGAGGTCAGTGAGAGGCAGGGAGAGAGAGTGAGGGATGTCAGAGAGAGGGAGGGAGTGTGCGAGGGAGGTCCAAAGAGCGAGGGAGGTCAGAGAGAGGGAGAGAGAGAGAGTGAGGGAGGTCAGAGGAAGGGTGGTCAGAGACTAGGATGGAGAGACAGCTAGTTTGGTCAGAGAGCGGGAGGTAGAGAGAATGAGGGAGGTCAGGGAGAGGGATGGAGGTCAGAGAGAGAGTGGGAAAGAGAGTGAGGGAGGTCAGAGAGACGGTGGGAGAGAGAGTGAAGGAGGTCAGAGCTAGGGAAGTCAGAGAGAGGCAGGGAGGTCAGAAAGGGGGAGGGAGAGAGAGGGAGGGAGGTCAGAGAGAGGGAGGGCCGTCAGTGAGAGGGAGAGCGAGCGAGGGAGTTCAGAGAGAGGGAGAGAGAGAGAGCGAGGGAGGTGAGAGAGAGGGAGGGAGAGAGAGCCAGGGAGGTCAGAGGGAGGGAGAGAGCGAGGGAAGTCAGAGAGAGGGAGGGAGAGAGCGAGGGAAGTCAGAGAGAGGGAGGGAGCGAGAGCAAGGGAGGTCAGAGAGAGGGAGGGAGTGAGAGCAAGGGTGGACAGAGAGAGGGAGGGAGAGAGAAGGAGTGAGGTCAGAAAGAGGGAGGGAGAGAGAGCGAGGGAGGGGAGAGAGCGAGAGAGGTCAGAGAGAGGGAGGGAGAGCAAGCGAGGGACTCAGAGAGTGAGAGGGAGGTCAGAGAGAGAGAAACAAAGGGAGAGAGCTAGGGAGGTCTGAGAGCGGGAGAGAGAGGGAGCGAGGGAGGTGAGAGAGAGGGAGGGAGAGAGAGCGAGGGTGGTCAGAGGGTGGGAGGGAGATTGAGGGAGGTCAGAGAGAGGGAGGGAGAGAGAGCGAAGGACGTCAGAGAGAGGGAGTTACAGAGAGCAAGGGTGGTTAGAGAGAGGGAGGGAGAGAGAAGGACAGAGGTCAGAGAGAGGGAGGGAGAGAGAGCGAGGGAGGGGAGAGAGCGAGGGATGTCAGAGAGAGGGAGGGAGAAAGAGCGAGAGAGGTTTCAGAGAGCGAGGGAGGGAGACAGAGTGAGGGAGGTAAGAGAGAGGGAGGGAGAGAGAGCGAGGTAGGTCAGATAGAGGGAGGGAGGGTGAGCAATTGAGGCCAGTTAGAATGAGGGAATGCAAGTGAGGGAGGTCAGAGATGGAGGGAGAGCTAGCGAGATAGGTCAGAGAGAGGGAGGGGTTGATAGTGAAGGCGGTCAGAGAGAGTGAGGGAGGTCATAGAGAGGGAGTTCCTAGAGAGGGAGGGAGGTCAGAGAGAGGGAGGGAGAGAGAGGGAGAGAGAGCGAGGGTGGTCAGAGAGAGTGAGGGAGAGAGAGCGAGGGAGGTCAGAGAGTGGGAGGGAGAGCGAGCGAAGGAGGTCAGAGAGAGGGAGGGAGAGAGAGCGAGGGAGGACAGAGAGATGGAGGGAGAGAGAGCGAGGGAGTTCAGAGAAAGTGTGGGAGTGAGACTTAGAGAGCAAGGGACGTCAGAGAGATGGAGAGAGAGAGAGCGAGGGAGGTCAGAGAGAGAAAGGGAGAGCGAGCGAGGGACTCAGAGAGTGAGAGGGATGTCAGAGAGAGAGAGACGAAGGGACAGAGCGAAGGAGGTCAGAGAGAGGGAGGGGGACAGAGCGAGGGAGGTGAGGGTGAAGGAGAGAGAGAGAGCGAGGGATGTCAGAGGGAGGGAGAGAGCGAGGGAAGTCAGAGCGAGGGAGGGAGAGAGAGCGAGGGTGGTCAGAGAGAGGGAGGGAGAGAGCGAGGGATGTCAGAGAAAGGGAGGGAGAGGGAGCGAGTGAGGTCAGACAGAGGGAGGGAGAGAGAGCGAGGGAGGTCAGAGAGAGGGAGGGAGAGAAAGCGAGGGAGGGAGGGACAGTGATGGTGGTCAGAGAGAGTGATGGAGGTCAGTCAGAGGGAGGGAGTGAGAGCGAGAGAGGTCAGAGAGAGCGAAGGAGTGATAGGGAGGGAGGTCGAGAGAGTGAGGGAGGTCAGAGAGATGGAGCAAAAGTGAGTCAGGGAGGTCAGAGGGAGGGAGGTCAGAGAGAGCGAGGTCAGAGAAAGGGAGGGAGAGAGAGCAAGGGATGTCAGAGATAGGGACGGAGAGAGAGCGAGGGAGGTCAGAGAAAGGGAGGGAGAGAGAAGGAGGGAGGTCAGAGTGAGGGAGGGACGTCAGAGAGAGGGAGGGAGAGAGAGCGAGGGAGGTCAGAGAGACGGAGTGAGAGCGACCGAGTGAGGTCAGAGTGAGGTAGGTCAGAGAGAGGTAGGGAGGTCAGAAAGATGGAGGGAGAGAGAGGGAGGGATGTCAGAGAGAGGGAGGGAGGTCAGAGAAAGGGAGGGACATCAGTGAGAGGGTGAGAGAGCGAGGGAGGTCAGAGAGAGGGAGGGAGAGAGAGCGAGGGTGGTCAGAGAGAGCGAGGGATGTCAGAGAGAGGGAGGTAGAGAGAGCAAGGGAGGGAGAGAGTGAGCCAGGTAAGAGAGAGGGAGGGAGAGAGAGCGAGGGGGGTCAGAGAGAGGGAGGCAGCTCAGAGAAAGGGAGGGAGAGAGCGAGGGAGGTCAGAGAAGGGAGGGAGAGGGAGAGAGGGCGGACAGAGAGAGCGAGGGAGGGAGAGAGAGCGAGGGAGGGAGAGAGAACGAGGGAGGTCAGAGAGAGCAGGAGAGAGCGAGGGATGCCTGAGAGGGGAGAGAGAGTGAATGAGGTCAGAGAGAGGGAGAGAGAGTGAGGGAGGTCAGAGAGAGGGAGAGAGAGCGAGAGAGCTCTGAGAGAGGGAGATAGAGCGAATGAGGTCATAGAGAGGGAGAGAGAGTGAGGGAGGTCAGAGAGAGCGAGGGAGAGGGAGCGATGGAGGTCAGAGAGATGGAGGTAGAAAGTGAGGGAGGTCAGAGAGCTGGAGGGAGAGAGAGTGAGGGAGGTCAGAGAGAGGGAAGGAAAGAGAGCAAGGGAGGTCAGAGAGAGGGTGTTAGAGAGAAGGTGGGAGTTCAGAGAGAGGGAGGGAGGTGGTGAGAGTGAGGGACGTCAGTGAGAGGGAGGGAGAGAGAGCGAGGGAGGTCACAGAGAGCGAGGGAGGGGTAGAGAGCGCGGGACGTCAGAGTGAGGGTGGGAGAGAGAGCGATGGAGGTCAGTTAGATTGAGGGAGAGAGAGTGAGGGAGGACAGAGAGGGAGGGAGAGGTAGCGAGGTAGGTCAGAGAGTGGGAGGTGTTGATAGCGAAGGATTTCAGAGATAGGGAGGGATGTCAGAGAGAGGGAGGTCTGAGATAGGGAGGGAGGCTAGAGAGAGGGAGGTCAAGAGAGGGAAGGAGAGAGAGCAAGGGTGGTCAGAGAGAGGGGGGGAGAGGGTGCGAGGGAGGACAGAGAGTGGGAGGGAGAGCGAGCGAAGGAGCTCAGAGAGTGGGAGGTAGAGAGAGCGAGGGAGGACAGAGAGAGGGAGGACAGAGAGATGGAGGGAGAGAGAGCAAGGGAGGTCAGAAACAGTGATGGAGGACAGAGAGAGTGATGGAGGTCAATCAGAGGGAGGGAGTCAGAGCGAGGGAGGTCAAAGGGAGGGAAGGAGTGATAGCTAGGGAGGTCAGAGTGAAGGAGGTCAGAGTGAGCGAGGTCAGAGAAAGGGAGGGAGAGAGAGCGAGGGATGTCATAGATAGGGACGGAGAGTGAGCGAGGGAGGTCAGAGAGAGTGAGGGAGAGAGAAGGAGGGAGGTCAGAGAGAGGGTGGGACGTCAGAGAGAGGGAGGGAGAGAGAGCGAGGGAGGTCAGAGAGACGGAGGGAGAGAGACCGAGTGAGGTCAGAGAGAGGTATGTCAGGGAGAGGTAGGGATGTCAGTGAGAGGGTGAGAGAGCGAGGGAGGTCAGAGAGAGGGAGGGAGAGGGAGTGAGGGTGGTCCGACTTAGGGAGGGAGAGAGAGCGAGGGCGGTCAGAGACAGCGAGGGATGTGTGAAAGAGGGAGGGAGAGAGAGCAAGGGAGGGTGAGATTGAGCCAGGTCAGAGAGAAGGAGGGAGAGAGAGCGAGGGAGGTCAGAGAGAGGGAGGCAGGTCAGAGAGAGGGAGGGAGAGAGCGAGGGAGGTCAGAGAATGGAGGGAGAGCGAAAGAGGGTGGACAGAGAGAGCGAGGGAGGGAGAGAGAGCGAGGGAGGGAGACAGAGCGAGGGAGGTCAGAGAGAGCGAGAGAGAGCGAGGGAGGTCTGAGAGAGGGAGGGAGAGAGACCGAGTGAGGTCAGAGTGAGGTAGGTCAGAGAGAGTTACGGAGGTCAGAAAGATGGTGGGAGAGAGAGGGAGGGATGTCAGAGAGAGGGAGGGAGGTCAGAGAGAGGGAGGGACTTCAGTGAGAGGGTGAGAGAGCGAGGGAGGTCAGAGAGAGGGAGGGAGAGGGAGTGAGGGCGGTCTGACTTAGGGAGGGAGAGAGAGAGAGGGAGGTCAGAGAGAGCGAGAGAGAGTGAGGGAGGTCTGAGAGAGGGAGATAGAGAGAATGAGATCAGAGAGAGGGAGAGAGAGGGAGAGAGAGAGAGGGGTCAGAAAGAGCGAGGGAGAGAGCGAGGGAGGTCAGAGAAAGGAGGGAGAGCGAGAGAGGGCGGACAGAGAGAGCGAGGGAGGGAGAGAGAGCGAGGGAGGGAGAGAGAGCGAGGGAGGTCAGAGAGAGCGAGAGAGAGCGAGGGAGGTCTGAGAGGGGAGAGAGAGTGAATGAGGTCAGAGAGAGGGAGATAGAACGAATGAAGTCAGAGAGAGGGAGAGAGAGGGAGAGAGAGCGAGGGAGGTCAGAGAGAGCGAGGGAGAAGGAGCGAAGGAGGTCAGAGTGTTGGAGGTAGAAAGCGAGGGAGGTCAGAGACAGGGAGGGAGAGAGAGTGAGTGAGGTCAGAGAGAGGGAGGGAGAGAGAGCGAGGGACGTCAGATAGGTGGAGGGGAGCAAGCGAGGGAGGTCAGCGAGTGGGAGGGAGAGAGAGCAAGGGAGGTCAGAGAGAGGGAGGTAGAGAGAAGATGGGAGTTCAGAGAGAGGGAGGGAGGTGGATAGAGCGAGGTAAATCAGTGAGAGGGAGGGAGAGAGAGCGAGGAAGGTCACAGAGAGCGAGGGAGAGGTAGAGAGCGAGGGTGGTCAGAGAGAGGGGGGAGAGAGAGCGATGGAGGTCAGTAAGAGTGAGGGAGAGAGAGTGAGGGAGGACAGAGAGGGAGGGAGAGCTTGCGAGGTAGGTCAGAGAGAGGGAGGTGTTGATAGCGAAGGAGGTCAGAGATAGGGATGGATGTCAGAGAGAGGGAGGTCCAAGAGAGGGAGGGAGGCTAGAGAGAGGGAGGTCAAGATAGGGAGGGAGAGAGAGCGACGATGGTCAGAGAGAGGGAGGGAGAGAGAGCGAGGGAGGAGAGAGAGTGGGAGGGAGAGCGAGCGAAGGAGGTCAGAGAGAGGGAGGACAGAGAGATGGATGGAGAAAGAGTGAGGGAGGTCAGAGGGGGAGGGAGAGAGATGAGGTAGGTCAGAGAGAGGAAGGGAGCGAGAGCGAGGGAGGTCAGAGGGAGCAAGGCCAGTCAGAGAGAGCGAGAGAGGTCAGGGAGAGGGAGGAAGAGAGAGCAAGGGAGTGAGAGAGAGCGAAGCAGGTCAGAGAGAGGGAGGGAGAGAGAGCGAGGGAGTTCAGAGAGAGCAAGGGAGGGAGAGAGAGCAGGGGAGGTAAGAGAGAAGGAGAGATAGAGAGCGAGGGCGGTCAGAGAGAGGGAGGGAGAGAGAGTGAAGGGCGTCAGAAAGAGGGAGGGAGAAAGAGCGAGGGACGTCAGAGAGGTGGAGGGGGAGCAAGCGAGGGAGGTCAGCAGGAGGGAGAGAGAGCAAGGGAGGTCAGAGAGAGAGAGGTAGAGAGAAGTTGAGAGTTCAGTGAGAGGGAGGGAGGTGGAGAGAGCGAGGGACGTCAGTGAGAGGGAGGGAGAGAGAGCAAGGGAGGTCACAGAGAGTGAGGGAGGGGTAGAGAGCGAGGGAGGTCAGAGAGAGGGTGAGAGAGAGAGCGATGGAGGTCAGAGAGAGGAAGGGAGCGAGAGCGAGGGAGGTCAGAGAGAGGAAGGGAGAGCGAGCGAGGGACTCAGAGAGTGAGAGGGAGGTAAGAGAGAGAGAGACAAAGGGACAGAGCGAAGGAGGTCAGAGAGAGGGAGGGGGAGAGAGCGAGGGAGGTGAGAGAGAGGGAGGGAGAGAGAGCGTGGGATGTCAGAGGGAGGGAGAGAGCGAGGGAAGTCAGAGTGAGGGAGGGAGAGAGTGAGGGATGTCAGAGAAACGGAGGGAGAGGGAGGGAGTGAGGTCAGAGAGAGGGAGCGAGAGAGAGCGATTGAGGTTAGAGAGAGGGAGGGAGAGAGCGAGGGATGTCAGAGAAAGGGAGGGAGAGGGATGGAGTGATGTCAGAGAGAGGGTGGGAGAGAGAGCGTGGGAGGTCAGAGAGAGAGAGAGGGTGTGTGCGAGGGGGGTTGAGAGAGCGAGGGTGGCCAGATAGATGGTGGGAGAGAGAATGAGGTAGGTCAGAGGGAGTGAAGTCAGAGAGAGGGAGGTCAGAGAGAGGGAGGAAGAGAGAGCGAGGGAGGTCATAGATAGGGACGGAGAGTGAGCGATGTTGGTCAGAGTGCGGGAGGGAGAGAGAAGGAGGGAGGTCAGGGAGACGGATGGAGGTCAGAGAGTGGGAGGGAAAGAGATTGAGGGAGGTTCGAAAGACGAAGGGAGAGAGAACGAGGGAGATCAGATCTAGGGAGGTCATAGAGAGGCAGCGAGGTCAGAAAGACGGAGGGAGAGAGTGGGAGGGAGGTCAGAGAAAGTGAGGGACGTCAGTGAGAGGGAGAGAGTGCGAGGGAGGTCAGAGAGAGGGAGGGAGAGAGAGCGAGGGCGGTCACAGAGAGGGAGGGAGAGAAAGCGAGGGCGGTCAGAGAGAGCAAGGGCAGTCAGAGAGAGCGAGAGAGGTCAGGGAGAGGGAGGAAGAGAGAGCAAGGGAGTGAGAGAGAGCAAAGCAGGTCAGAGAGAGGGAGGGAGAGAGAGCGAGGGAGTTCAGAGAGAGCAAGGGAGGGAGAGAGAGAATGAGGTCAGAGAGAATGAGAGAGAGTGAGGGAGGTTAGAGAGAGGAGAGTGAGCGAGGGAGGTCAGAGAGAGGGAGAGTGAGCGATGGAGGTCAGAGAGATGGAGGGAGAGAGCAAGGGAGGTTAGAGAGAGGGAGGGAGAGAGAGTGAGGTAGGTCAGAGGGAGGGAGAGAGAGCGAAGGAGGTCAGAGAGAGGGAGGGAGAGAGAGGGATGGAGGTCAGAGAGAGGGAAGGAGACAAGAGCGAGGGAGGTCAGAGAGAGGGAAGGAGGCAAGAGCGAGGGAGGTCAGAGAGAGGGAGGGAGAGAGAATGAGGGAGGTCAGAGAGAGAGAGGGAGAGAGCGTCAGTGAGAGAGAGCGTGAGAGAGCGATGAAGGTCAGCGAGAGAGGGAGGACAGCGAGAGAGAGATACAGGGAAGTCAGCGAGAGAGAGACAGGGAGGTCAGTGTGAGAAAGGGAGAGCGAGGGAAGTCAGCGAGAGAGAGCGAGGAAGGTCAGAGAGAGACAGAGAGCGAGGGAGTTGAGCGAGAGAGAGCGAAGGATGTCAGCGAGGGAGAGGGAAAGAGGGAGGTCAGAGAGAAGGAGGTCAGAGAAAGGTAGGGATGACAGAAAGATGGCGGGAGAGAGAGGGAGGGAGGTCAGAGAGAGGGAGGGAGAGAGAGTGAGGGAGGTCAGAGAGAGGGAGGGAGAGAGAGTGAGGGAGGAAAGAGAGAGGGAAGACAGAGAGATGGAGGGAGAGAGAGCGAGGGAGGTCAGAGAGTGGGAGGGAGAGAGAGTGAGAGAGCGAGGGACCTCAGAGATAGGGAGGGAGAGAGAGCGAGGCAGTTCAGAGAGAGGAAGGGAGAGCGAGCGACGGACTCAGAGAGTGAGAGGGAGGTCAGAGAAAGAGAGATGAAGGGAGAGAGTTATGGTGGTCAGAGAGAGGGCGAGAGAGAGAGCAAGGGAGGTGAGAGAGAGGGAGAGAGAGATAGCCATGGAGGTCAGAGGGAGGGAGAGAGTGAGGGAAGTCAGAGAGAGGGAGGGAGAGAGAGCAAGGGAGGTCAGAGAGAGGGAGGGTGAGAGTGAGGGATGTCAGAGAAAGGGAGGGAGTGAGAGTGAATGAGTTCAGAGAGAGCGAGGGAGTTCAGAGAGAGTGATGGCGTTCAGTGAGAGGCAGGGAGAGAGAGCGAGGGAGGTCAGAGAGAGGGAGGTCAGAGTGAGTGAGGGAAGTCAGAGAGAGGGAGGGAGAGAGAGTGAGCGATGTCAGAGAGAGGGAGGGAGAGAGAGCGAGGGAGGTCAGAGTGTGGGAGGGTGAGCGAGCGAAGGAGGTCAGAGAAAGGGAGGGAGAGAGAGTGAGGGAGGAAAGAGAGAGGGAGGACAGAGAGATGGAGGGAGAGAGAGCGAGATTGGTCAGAGAGTGGGAGGGAGAGAGAGTGAGAGAGCGAGGGTCCTCAGAGATAGGGAGGGAGAGAGAGCGCGGTAGGTCAGAGAGAGGAAGGGAGAAAGAGCGAGGGACTCAGAGAGTGAGAGGGAGGTCAGAGAGAGAGAGATGAAGGGAGAGAGCTAGGGAGGTCAGAGAGAGGGAGGGAGAGAGAGCGAGGGAGGTCAGAGAGTGGGAGGGAGAGCGAGTGAAGCAGGTCAGAGAGAGGGAGGGGTTGATAGCGAAGGAGGTCAGAGAGATGATGGGAGGTCAGAGAGAGGGAGTTCTGAGAGAGAAGGATTGAGGCTAGAGAGAAGGAGGTCCGAGAGAGGTAGGGAGAGAGAGCGAAGGAGGTCAGAGAGTGGGATGTTGAGCGAGCGAAGGAGGTCAGAGAGAGGGAGGGAGAGAGAGTGAGGGAGGAAAGAGATAGGGAGGACAGAGAGATGGAGGGAGAGAGAGCGAGGGAGGTCAGAGAGTGGGAGGGAGAGAGAGTGAGAGCGAGGGACCTCAGAGATAGGGAGGGAGAGAGAGCGAGGGAGGTCAGAGAGAGGAAGGGAGAGCGAGCAAGGGACTCAGAGAGTGAGAGAGAGGTCAGAGAGAGAGAGATGAAGGGAGCGAGTTATGGTGGTCAGAGAGAGGGAGAGAGAGAGAGCAAGGGAGGTGAGAGAGAGGGAGGGAGAGAGAGCCATGGAGGTCAGAGGGAGGGAGAGAGTGAGGGAAGTCAGAGAGAGGGAGGGAGAGAGAGCAAGGGAGGTCAGAGAGAGGGAGGGTGAGAGTGAGGGATGTCAGAGAAAGGGAGGGAGTGAGAGTGAATGAGTTCAGAGAGAGCGAGGGAGTTCAGAGAGAGGGAGGTCAGAGTGAGTGAGGGAAGTCAGAGAGAGGGAGGGAGAGAGAGTGAGCGATGTCAGAGAGAGGGAGGGAGAGAGAGCGAGGGAGGAAAGAGAGAGAGAGGACTAAGAGATGGAGGGAGAGACAGCGAGGTTGGTCAGAGAGAGGAAGGGAGAAAGAGCGAGGGACTCAGAGAGTGAGAGGGAGGTCAGAGAGAGAGAGATGAAGGGAGAGAGCTAGGGAGGTCAGAGAGAGGGAGGGAGAGAGAGCGAGGGAGGGCAGAGAGTGGGAAGGAGAGCGAGTGAAGCAGGTCAGAGAGAGGGAGGGGTTGATAGCGAAGGAGGTCAGAGAGATGGTGGGAGGTCAGAGAGAGGGAGTTCTGAGAGAGAAGGATTGAGGCTAGAGAGAAGGAGGTCAGAGAGAGGGAGGGAGAGAGAGTGAGGGAGGAAAGAGATAGGGAGGACAGAGAGATGGAGGGAGAGAGAGCGAGGGAGGTCAGAGAGTGGGAGGGAGAGTGAGAGAGTGAGGGACCTCAGAGATAGGGAGGGAGAGAGAGTGAGGGAGGTCAGAGAGAGGAAGGGAGAGTGAGCGAGGGACTCAGAGAGTGAGAGGGAGGTCAGAGAGAGAGAGATGAAGGGAGAGAGTTAGGGTGGTCAGAGAGAGTGAGAGAGAGAGAGCAAGGGAGGTGAGAGAAAGGGAGGGAGAGAGAGCCATGGAGGTCAGAGGGAGGGAGAGACTGAGGGAAGTGAGAGAGAGGGAGGGAGAGAGAGCGAGGGAGGTCAGAGAGAGGGAGGGTGAGAGTGAGGGATGTCAGAGAAAAGGAGGGAGTGAGAGTGAATGAGTTCAGAGAGAGCGATGGAGTTCAGAGAGAGTGGTGGCGTTCAATGAGAGGCAGGGGGAGAGAGCGAGGGAGGTCAGAGAGAGGGAGGTCAGAGTGAGTGAGGGAAGTCTGAGAGAGGGAGGGAGAGAGAGTGAGCGATGTCAGAGAGAGGGAGGGAGAGAGAGCGAGGGAGGAAAGAGAGAGGGAGGACTAAGAGATGGAGGGAGAGAGAGCGAGGTTGGTCAGAGAGTGGGAGGGAGAGAGAGTGAGAGAGCGAGGGACCTCAGAGAGAGGGAGGGAGAGAGAGCGAGGTAGGTCAGAGAGAGGAAGGGAGAGCGAGCGAGGGACTCAGAGAGTGAGAGGGAGGTCAGAGGGAGAGAGATGAAGGGAGAGAGATAGGGAGGTCAGAGAGAGGGAGAGAGAGAGAGCGAGGGAGGTGAGAGAGAGGGAGGGAGAGAGAGCCATGGAGGTCAGAGGGAGGGAGAGAGCGAGGGAAGTCAGAGAGAGGGAGGGAGAGAGAGCGAGGGAGGTCAGAGAGAGGGAGGGAGAGAGTGAGGGATGTCAGAGAAAGGGAGGGAGTGAGAGTGAATGAGGTCAGAGATAGTGAGGGAGTTCAGAGAGAGAGATGGAGGTCAGAGAGAGGCAGGGAGAGAGAGTGAGGGAGGTCAGAGAGAGGGAGGGAGTGTGCGAGGGATGTCCAGAGAGTGAGGGAGGCCAGAGAGAGTGAGAGAGTGAGAGTGAGGGAGGTCAGAGGGAGGGTGGTCAGAGAGAAAGACGGAGAGACACCGAGTTTGGTCAGAGAGCGGGAGGGAGAGAGAATGAGGGAGGTCAGGGAGAGGGAGGGAGGTCAGAGAGAGGGAGGGACGTCAATGAGAAGGAGAGAGAGCGAGGGAGTTCTGAGAGAGGGTTGGAGAGAGAGCGAAGGCGGTCAGAGAGAGGGAGGGAGAGTGAGCGAGGTACTCAGAGAATGAGAGGGAGGTCAGAGAGAGAGAGATGAAGGGAGAGAGCTAGGGAGGTCAGAGAGAGGATGAGAGAGAGAGCGAGGGAGGTGAGAGAGAGGGAGGGAGAGAGAGCCATGGAGGTCAGAGGGAGGGAGAGACTGAGGGAAGTGAGAGAGAGGGAGGGAGAGAGAGCGAGGGAGGTCAGAGAGAGGGAGGGTGAGAGTGAGGGATGTCAGAGAAAAGGAGGGAGTGAGAGTGAATGAGTTCAGAGAGAGCGATGGAGTTCAGAGAGAGTGGTGGCGTTCAATGAGAGGCAGGGGGAGAGAGCGAGGGAGGTCAGAGAGAGGGAGGTCAGAGTGAGTGAGGGAAGTCTGAGAGAGGGAGGGAGAGAGAGTGAGCGATGTCAGAGAGAGGGAGGGAGAGAGAGCGAGGGAGGAAAGAGAGAGGGAGGACTAAGAGATGGAGGGAGAGAGAGCGAGGTTGGTCAGAGAGTGGGAGGGAGAGAGAGTGAGAGAGCGAGGGACCTCAGAGAGAGGGAGGGAGAGAGAGCGAGGTAGGTCAGAGAGAGGAAGGGAGAGCGAGCGAGGGACTCAGAGAGTGAGAGGGAGGTCAGAGGGAGAGAGATGAAGGGAGAGAGATAGGGAGGTCAGAGAGAGGGAGAGAGAGAGAGCGAGGGAGGTGAGAGAGAGGGAGGGAGAGAGAGCCATGGAGGTCAGAGGGAGGGAGAGAGCGAGGGAAGTCAGAGAGAGGGAGGGAGAGAGAGCGAGGGAGGTCAGAGAGAGGGAGGGAGAGAGTGAGGGATGTCAGAGAAAGGGAGGGAGTGAGAGTGAATGAGGTCAGAGATAGTGAGGGAGTTCAGAGAGAGAGATGGAGGTCAGAGAGAGGCAGGGAGAGAGAGTGAGGGAGGTCAGAGAGAGGGAGGGAGTGTGCGAGGGATGTCCAGAGAGTGAGGGAGGCCAGAGAGAGTGAGAGAGTGAGAGTGAGGGAGGTCAGAGGGAGGGTGGTCAGAGAGAAAGACGGAGAGACACCGAGTTTGGTCAGAGAGCGGGAGGGAGAGAGAATGAGGGAGGTCAGGGAGAGGGAGGGAGGTCAGAGAGAGGGAGGGACGTCAATGAGAAGGAGAGAGAGCGAGGGAGTTCTGAGAGAGGGTTGGAGAGAGAGCGAAGGCGGTCAGAGAGAGGGAGGGAGAGTGAGCGAGGTACTCAGAGAATGAGAGGGAGGTCAGAGAGAGAGAGATGAAGGGAGAGAGCTAGGGAGGTCAGAGAGAGGATGAGAGAGAGAGCGAGGGAGGTGAGAGAGAGGGAGGGAGAGAGAGCCATGGAGGTCAGAGGGAGGGAGAGAGCGAGGGAAGTCAGAGAGCGGGAGGGAGAGAGAGAGATGGAGGTCAGAGAGAGGGAGGGAGTTTAGAGAGAGAAATGGAGGTCAGAGAGAGGCAGGGAGAGAGAGTGAGGGAGGTCAGACAGAGGGAGGGAGTGTTCGAGGGAGGTCCAGAGAGCGAGGGAGGTCAGAGAGAGTGAGAGAGTGAGGGAGGTCAGAGGGAGGGTGGTCAGAGAGAAAGACGGAGAGACAGCGAGTTTGGTCAGAGAGCGGGAGGGAGAGAGAATGAAGGAGGTCAGGGAGAGGGATGGAGGTCAGAGAGAGGGTGGGAAAGAGAGTGAGGGAGGTCAGAGAGACGGTGGGAGAGAGAGCGAAGGAGGTCAGAGCTAGGGAAGTCAGAGAGAGGCAGGGAGGTCAGAATGAGGGAGGGAGAGAGAGGGAGGGATGTCAGAGAGAGGGAGGGACGTCAGTGAGATGGAGAGAGAGCTAGGGAGGTCAGAGAGAGGGAGGGTGAGAGAGCAAAGGCAGTCAGAGGGAGGGAGAGAGAACGAGGGCGGTCAAAGAGAGTTAGGGCGGTCAGAGAGAGCGAGAGAGTTCAGAGAGAGGGAGGGAGAGAGAGCAAGGGAGTGAGAGAGTGCAAAGCAGGTCAGAGAGAGGGAGGGAGATGGAGCGAGGGAGGTCAGAGAGAGCGAGGGAGGGAGAGCGAGCAAGGGAGGTCAGAGAGAGGGAGGGAGGTCAGTGAGAGGGAGGGTGAGAGAGCAAGGGAGCTCAGAGAGAGGGAGAGATAGAGTGCAAGGGCAGTCAGAGAGAAGGAGGGAGAGCGAGCGAGAGAGGTCAGATAGACGGAGGGAGAGCTAGCGCGGTTGGACAGGAAGAAGTAGGGAGTGAGAGCGAAGGAGGTCAGAGAGAGGGATGGAGGTCAGAGAGACGGAGGTTAGAGAGACGGACGTCATAGAGAGAGAGAGAGAGAGAGAGAGGAAGGTCAGAGAGAGGGAGGGAGAGCTAGCGAGGTAGGTCAGAGGGAGGGAGAGAGATGAAAGGAGATCAGAGAGAAGGTGGGAGGCTAGAGAGAGCGAGGTCATAGAGAGGGACGGAGCGAGAGTGAGGGAGGTCAGAGAGAGGGTGGGAGAGAGAGCGAGGGAGGGAGAGAGAAGGTCAGCGAGATAGAGAGAGCGAGGGAGTGAGCTCAGCGAGAGAGAGATAGAGGGAGATCAGCGAGAGTGAGCGTGGGAGGTCAGAGAGAGACAGAGAATGAGGGAGGTGATCGACAGAGAGTGAAGGATGTCAGCCAAAGAGTGGGAAAGAGGGAGGTTAGCGAGAGAGAGAGGGAGGTCAGAGAGAGGGAGAGAGAGAGAGCGAGGGAGGTCAGAGAGGGAGGGAGAGAGAGAGAGAGGAAAGTCAGAGAGAGGTCGGGAGAGAGAGCAATGGAGGTCAGAGAGAGGGAGAGAGACAGAGGGAGGGAGGTCAGAGAGAGGGAGGGAGTTCAGAGAGATGGTTGTTAGAGAGAAGGAGGTCAGAGAGAGGTTGGGAGAGTGAGTGAGGGAGGTCAGAGAGAGGGAGGGAGAGCTAGCGAGGTAGGTCAGAGGGAGGGAGGGAGAGCGAGTGAGGGAGGTCAGAGAGAGGGAGGGAGAGCTAGCGAGCTTGGTCAGAGGGAGGGAGAGAGATCAAAGGAGGTCAGAGAGAAGGTGGGAGACAGAGGGAGGGAGGTCAGAGAAAGGGAGGGAGTTCAGAGAGAGAGATGGAGGTCGGTGAGAGGGAGGGAGAGAGAGCGAGGGATGTCAGAGGAGGTAGGTCAGAAAGATGGAGGTCAGAGAGAGGGAGGGAGAGAGAGCGAGGGAGGTCAGTGTGAGGGAGGAATGTCAGTGAGATGGAGAGAGAGCGAGGGTTGTCAGAGAGAGGGAGAGGGAGCGAATGAGGTCAGAGAGAGTGAGAGAGAGTGAGGGAAGTCAGAGAGAGGGAAAGGGAGCGAGGGAGGTTAAGAGAGAGCAAGGGAGAGAAAGCGACGGAGGTCAGAGGGAGGGAGAGAACGAGGGAAGTCAGAGTGAGGGATGGTAAGAGAGCGAAGGAGGTCAGAGAGAGGGAGGGAGAGAGAACGAGGGAGGACAGAGAGAGGGAGGACATTGAGATGGAGGGAGAGACAGTGAGGTAAGTCAGAGAAAGGGAGGTCAGAGAGAGTGAGGGAGGTCAGAGAGAGGGAGGGAGAGAGAGCGAGCGAGGTCAGAGAGAGGGAGGGAGAGAGAGCGAATGAGGTCAGAGAGAGGGTGGACGGAGAGATGGAGGGAGAGAGAGCGAGGGAGGTCAGAGAGAGGGAGAGAGAGAGAGTGAGAGTGCAAGGGACCTCAGAGAGAGGGACGGAGAGAGAGCGAGGGAGGTCAGAGAGAGGAAGTGAGAGCGAGCGAGGGACTCAGAGAGTGTGAGGGAGGTCAGAGAAAGAGAGATGAAGGCAGAGAGCGAGGGAAGTCAGAGAGAGGGAGGAAGAGAGCAAGGGATGTCAGAGAGAGGGAGGGAGTGAGAGTGAAGGAGGTCAGAGAGAGTGAGGGAGTTCAGAGAGAGAGATGGAGGTCAGTGAGAGGCAGGGAGAGAGAGTGAGGGATGTCAGAGAGAGGGAGGGAGTGTGCGAGGGAGGTCCAAAGAGCGAGGGAGGTCAGAGAGAGGGAGAGAGAGAGAGTGAGGGAGGTCAGAGGTAGGGTGGTCAGAGACTAGGATGGAGAGACAGCTAGTTTGGTCAGAGAGCGGGAGGTAGAGAGAATGAGGGAGGTCAGGGAGAGGGATGGAGGTCAGAGAGAGAGTGGGAAAGAGAGTGAGGGAGGTCAGAGAGACGCTGGGATAGAGAGTGAAGGAGGTCAGAGCTAGGGAAGTCAGAGAGAGGCAGGGAGGTCAGAAAGAGGGAGGGAGAGAGAGGGAGGGAGGTCAGAGAGAGGGAGGGCCGTCAGTGAGAGGGAGAGCGAGCGAGGGAGTTCAGAGAGAGGGAGAGAGAGAGAGCGAGGGAGGTGAGAGAGAGGGAGGGAGAGAGAGCCAGGGAGGTCAGAGGGAGGGAGAGAGCGAGGGAAGTCAGAGAGAGGGAGGGAGAGAGCGAGGGATGTCAGAGAACGGGAGGGAGTGAGAGTGAATGAGGTCAGAGAGAACGAGAGAGTTCAGAGAGAGAGATGGAGGTCAGTGAGAGGCAGGGAGAGAGCGAGGGATGTCAGAGAGAGGGAGGGAGTGTGCGAGGGAGGTCCAGAGAGCGAGGGAGGTCAGAGAGAGGGAGAGAGAGAGAGTGAGGTAAGTCAGAGGGAGGGTGCTCAGAGAGAAAGATGGAGAGACTGCGTGTTTGGTCAGAGAGCGGGAGGGAGAGAGAATGAGGGAGGTCAGGGAGAGGGATGGAGGTCAGAGAGAGGGTGGGAGAGACATTGTGGGAGGTCAGAGAAACGGTGGGAGAGAGAGCGAAGGAGGTCAGAGCTAGGGAATTCAGAGAGAGGCAGGGAGGTCAGAAAGAGGGAGGGAGAGAGAGGGAGGGAGGTCAGAGAGAGGGACGGCCGTCAATGAGAGGGAGAGTGAGCGAGGGAGGTCAGAGAGAGGGTGGGAGAGAGAGCAAGGGCCGTCAGAGAGAGGGAGGGAGATAGACCGAAGGCGGTCAGAGAGAGCGAGGGCCATCAGAGAGAGCGAGAGAGGTCAGAGAGCGGGAAGGAGAGAGAGCAAGGGAGTGAGAGCGAGCGAAGCAGGTCAGAGAGAGGGAGGGAGAGTGAGTGAGGGAGGTCCGAGAGAGGGAGGGAGCTCAGTGAGAGGGAGGGAGAGAGAGCGTGGGAGGTCAGATAGAGGGAGAGATAGACACTAAGGGCAGTCTGAGTGAAGGAGGGAGATCGAGCGAGGGAGGTCAGAGAGAGCGAGGGAGAGCTATCGCCGTTGGTCAGAAAGAAGTAGGGAGTTAGGGCGAAGGAGGTCAGAGAGAGGGAGGGAGGTCAGCGAGACAGAGGTTAGAGAGAAGGAGGTCATAGAGAGGGAGGGAGAGAGAGAGAGGAAGGTCAGAGAGAGTTCAGCAGAGTGAGCGATGGAGGTAAGAGCGAGGGAGGGAGAGCGAGTGAGGGAGTTCAGAGAGAAAGGGAGGGATAACTAGCGAGGTAGGTCAGAGGGAGGGAGGAAGAACTAGCGAGGTAGGTCAGAGGGAGGGAGGGAGATCAAAGGAGGTCAGAGAGAAGGTGGGAGGCTAGAGAGAGGGAAGTCAGATTGAGGGAGGGAGCGACAGTGAGGGAGGTCAGAGAGAGGGAGGGAGAGAGAGCGAGGGAGGGATAGAGAGGGTCAGCGAGAGAGACCGAGGAAGGTCAGCAAGAGAGAGAGAGGGAGTGAGGTCAGCGAAAGAGGGATAGAGGGAGGTCAGCGAGAGTGAGTGAGGGAGGTCAGAGAGAGACAGAGAACGAGGGAGGTGATCAACAGAGAGCGAAGGATGTCAGCGAGAGAGTGGGAAAGAGGGAGGTTAGCGAGAGAGAGGGAGGTAAGAGAGAAGGAGAGAGAGCGAGGGAGGTCAGAGAGGGAGGGAGAGAGAGAGAGGAAAGTCAGAGAGAGGTCGGGAGAGAGAGCAGTGGAGGTGAGAGATAGGGAGGGAGAGCAAGTGAGGAAGGTCAGAGAGAGGGAGGGAGAGCTAGCGAGGTAGGTCAGAGGGAGGGAGAGAGAGCGAAGGAGGTCAGAGAGAGGGTTGGAGAGAGAGGGATGGAGGTCAGAGAGAGGGAAGGAGGCTAGAGCGAGGGAGGTCAGAGAGAGGGAGAGAGAGAGAATGAGGGAGGTCAGAGAAAGAGAGGGAGAGAGCGTCAGCGAGAGCGAGCGTGAGAGGCGATGAAGGTCAGCGAGAGAGGGAGGACAGCGAGAGAGAGATAGAGGGAGGTCAGCGAGAGAGAGACAGGGAGGTCAGTTTGAGAAAGGGAGAGCGAGGGAGGTCAGCGAGAGAGAGTGAGGAATTTCGGAGAGAGACAGAGAGCGAGGGAGGTGAGCGAGAGAGAGCGAAGGATGTCAGCGAGGGAGAGGGAAAGAGGGAGGTCAGAGATTAGGGCGGTCAGAGAGAGGCAGGGCTAACAGAAAGATGGAGGGAGAGAGAGGGAGGGAGGTCAGAGAGAGGGAGGGACGTCAGTGAGAAGGAGAGAGAGTGAGGGAGTTCAGAGAGAGGGAGGGAGAGAGAGCAAGGGTGGTCAGAGAGAGGGAAGGAGAGAGAATGAGGGCAGTCAGAGAGCGAGGGAGGTCAAAGTGAAGGAGGGAGGGAGAACAAGGGAGGGAGAGAGCGAGGCAGGTCAGAGAGAGGGAGGGAGAGTGAGCTAGGGAGGTCAGAGAGATGGAGGGAGAGAGCGAGGGAGGTCATAGAGAGGGAGGGAGAGAGAGCGAGGGAGGTCAGAGAGAGCAAGGGAGGGAAAGAGAGTGATGGAAATCAGAGAGAGCGAGGGAGTTCAGAGAGAGGAAGGGAGAGCGAGCGAGGGACTCAGAGAGTGAGAGGGAGGTCAGCGAGAGACAGGCGAAGGGAGAGAGCTAGAAAGGTCAGATAGAGGGAGAGAGAGAGAGAGCGAGGGAGGTGAGAGAGAGGGAGTGAGGGAGAGCGAGGGAGGACAGAGGGAGGTAGAGAGCGAGGGAAGTCAGAGCGAGGGAGGGAGAGAGAGCGAGGGAGGTCAAAGAGAGGGAGGGAGAGAGAGAGGGATGTCAGAGAAAGGGAGAGAGAGAGTGAGTGAGGTCAGAGAGAGTGAAGTTCAGAGAGAGAGATGGAGGTCAGTGAGAGGGAGAGAGAGAGAGCGATGGAGGTCACGGAATGGGAGGGAGAGAGAGTGAGAGAGCGATGGACGTCAGAGAGTGGGACGGAGAGAGAGCGAGATAGATCAGAGAGAGGAAGGGAGAGCGAGCGAGGGACTCAAAGAGTGAGAGGGAGGTCAGAGAGAGAGAGAGAAGGGATAGAGCTTGAGAGGTCAGAGAGAGAGAGCGATGGAGGTAAGAGAGAGGGAGGGAGAGAGAGTAAGGGAGTTCAGAGGGAGGTAGAGAGCGAGGGAAGTCAGAGAGAGGGAGGGAGAGAGAGAGGGATGTCAGAGAAAGGGAGAGAGAGAGAGGGATTTCAGAGAGAGAGATGGAGGTCAGTGAGAGGGAGGGAGAGAGAGCGAGGGAGGTCAGAGAGAGGGAGGGAGATTGCGAGGGAGGTCGAGAGACAGAAGGAGGTCAGAGAGAGGGAGGGAGAGAGATCGAGTGAGGTCAGCGATAGCGAGGGAGGGAGAGAGAGCAAGGGAGGTCAGAGAGACGGACAGAGGTCAGTGAGAGGGAGGGAGAGAGAGCGAGGGGGGTCAGAGACAGAGAGAAAGCGAGGGTGGACAGAGAGAGGGAGAGAGAGCGAATGAGGTCAGAGAGAAGGAGAGAGAGTGAGGGAGGTTAGAGAGAGTAGAGAGAGCGAGGGAGGTCAGAGAGAGGTAGAGAGATCGAGGGAGGTTAGAGAGAGCAAGGGAGAGAGAGCGATGGACTTCAGAGAGATGGAGGGAGAGAGCGAGGGAGGTTAGAGAGAGGGAGGGAGAGAGAGCGAGGGAGGTCAGAGGCAGGGAGAGAGCGAGGGAAGTCAAAGAGAGGGAGGGAGAGAGAGCAAGGGAGGTCAGAGAGAGGGAGGGAGAGAGAGCGAGGGAGGACTGAGAGAGGGAGGGAGAGAGAGTGAGAGAGCGCGGGACGTCAGAGAGAAGGAGGGAGAGAGAGCAAGGGAGATCAGAGAGCGGAAGGGAGAGTGAGCGAGGGATTCAAAGAGTGAGAGGGAGGTCAGAGAGAGAGAGACGAAGGGAGAGAGCTAGAGAGGTTAGAGAGAGAGAGCGATGGAGGTGAGAGAGAGGGAGGGAGAGAGATCAAGGGAGTTCAGAGGGAGGGAGAGAGCGAGGGAAGTCAGAGAGAGGGAGGGAGAGAGAGTGAGGGAGGTCAGAGAGATGGATGGAGAGAGTCAGGGATGTCAGAGAAAGGGAGGGAGAGAGAGTGAGTGAGGTCAGAGAGAGCGAGGGAGTTCAGAGAGAGAGATAGAGGTCAGTGAGAGGGAGGGAGAGAGAGCGAGGGAGGTCAGAGAGAGGGAGGGAGTGAGCGAGGGAAGTCAAGAGACCGAGGTAGGTCAGTGAGAGGGAGGGACGTCAGTGAGAGGGAGAGAGAGCGAGGGTGGTCAGAGAGAGGGAGAGGGAGCGAATGAGGTCAGAGAGTGAGAGAGAGTCAGGGAGGTTAGAGAGAGGAGAGAGAGTGAGTGAAGTCAGAGAGAGGGAAAGGGAGCGAGGGAGGTTAGAGAGAGCAAGGGTGAGAAAGCGAGGGAGGTCAGAGGGAGGAAGGGAGAGAGAGTGAGGGCGGTCAGAGAGAGCAAAGGAGGTCAGATAGATGGAGGGAAGGAGAGCAAGGGAGGGTGATAGTGAGGGAGGTCAGAGAGAGGGAGGGAGAGTGAGCTAGGGAGGTCAGAGAGAGCGAGGGTGGGAGAGAGAGCTAGGGAGTTCAGAGAGTGAGGGAGGTCAGAGAGAGGGAGAGAGAGCGAGGGAGGTTAGAGAGAGCAAGGGAGAGAGTGCGATGGAGGTCGGAGTGGCGGGGGGAGAGAGTGAGGGAGGTTAGAGAGAGGGAGGGAGAGAGAGCGAGGGAGGTCAGAGGGAGGGAGAGAGCGAGGGAAGTCAGAGAGAGAGAGGGAGAGGGAGCGAAGGAGTTCAGAGAGAGGGAGGGAGAGAGAGCGAGGGAGGACAGAGAGAGGGTGGAGAGAGAGATGCAGGGAGAGAGAGCGAGGGAGGTCAGAGAGGGGGAGGGAGAGAGAGTGAGAGAGTGAGGGACGTCAGAGAGAGGGACGGAGAGAGAGCGAGATAGATCATAGAGTGGAAGGGAGAGCGAGCGAGGGACTCAAATAGTGAGAGGGAGGTCAGAAAGAGAGAGACGAAGGGAGAGAGCTAGAGAGGTCAGAGAGAGAGAGCGAGGGAAGTCAGAGACAGGGAGGGAGAGAGAGCTAGGGAGGTCAGAGAAAGGGAGGGAGAGTGAGAAAGGCAAGTCAGAGAGAGGTCAGGAGAGACAGCAATGGAGGTCAGAGACAGGGAGGGAGGGCGAGTGAGGAAGGTCAGAGAGAGGGAGGGAGAGCTAGCGAGGTAGGTAAGAAGGAGGGAGAGAGAGCGAAGGAGGTCAGATAGAGGGAGGGAGAGAGAGGGATGGAGGTCAGAGAGAGGGAAGGAGGCTAGAGCGAGGGAGGTCAGAGAGAGGGATGGAGGTCAGAGAATGAGGGAGGTCAGAGAGAGAGAGGGAGAGAGCGTCAGCGAGAGAGAGAGCATGAGAGAGCGATGAAGGTCAGCGAGAGAGGGACGACAGCGAGAGAGAGATAGAGGGAAGTCAGCGAGAGAGAGACAGGGAGGTCAGTGTGAGAAAGGGAGAGCGAGGGAGGTCAGCGAGAGAGAGCGAGGAAGGTCAGAGAGAGACAGAGCGAGGGAGGTGAGCGAGAGAGAGCGAAGGATGTCAGCGAGGGAGAGGGAAAGAGGGAGGTCAGAGAGAGGTAGGGATGACAGAAAGATGGCGGGAGAGAGAGGGAGGGAAGTCAGAGAGAGGGAGGGACGTCAGTGAGAAGGATAGAGAGCGAGGGAGTTCTGAGAGAGAGAGGGAGAGAGAGCGAGGGCGGTCAGAGAGAGGAAGGGAGAGAGAATGAGGGCAGTCAGAGAGCGAGGGAGGTCAGAGTGAGGGAGGGAGGGAGAGCAAGGGAGGTAGAGAGCTAGGCAGGTCAGAGAGAGGGAGGGAGAGTGAGCTAGGGAGGTCAGAGAGATGGAGGGAGAGAGCGAGGGAGGTCATAGAGAGGGAGGGAGAGAGAGCGAGGGAGGTCAGAGAGAGCAAGGGAGGGAGAGAGAGCGATGGAGATCAGAGAGAGTGAGGGAGGTCAGAGAGAGGGAGAGAGAGCGAGGGCGGTCAGTGAGAGGGAGAGAGAGCGAGGGAATTCAGAGGGAGGGAGAGAGAGAGAATGAGGTCAGAGAGAATGAGAGAGAGTGAGGGAGGTTAGAGAGAGGAGAGTGAGCGAGGGAGGTCAGAGAGAGGGAGAGTGAGCGATGGAGGTCAGAGAGATGGAGGGAGAGAGCAAGGGAGGTTAGAGAGAGGGAGGGAGAGAGAGTGAGGGAGGTCAGAGGGAGGGAGAGAGCGAGGGAAGACAGAGAGAGGGAGGGAGAGAGAGCGATGGAGGTCAGAGCGAAGGATGTAGAGAGAGCGAGGGAGGTCAGAGAGAGGGAGGAAAGAGAGATGGAGGGAGAGAGAACAAGGAATGTCAGAAATGGTGGGAGAGACAGTGAGAGAGCGAGGGACGTCAGAGAGAGGGAGGGAGAGAGAGCTAGGGAGTTCCGAGAGAGGAAGGGAGAGCGAGCGAAGGACTCAGAGAGTGAGAGGGAGGTCAGCGAGAGACAGACGAAGGGAGAGAGCAAGAAAGGTCAGAGAGAGGGAGAGAGAGCGAGGGAGGTGAGAGAGAAGGTGTGAAAGAGAGCAAGGGACGTCAGAGAAATGGAGGGAGAGAGAGTGAGTGAGGTCAGAGAGAGCGAGGGAGTTCAGAAAGAGAGATGGAGGTCAGTGAGAGGGAGGGAGAGAGAGCGAGGGAGGTCAGAGACAGGGAGGGAGTGTGCGAGGGAGGTCGAGAGACAGAGGGAGGTCAGAGAGAGGGAGGGAGAGAGATCAAGGGATGTCAGCTAGAGCGACGGAGGGAGAGAGAGTAAGGGAGGTCAGAGAGAGGGACGGATGTCAGTGAGAGGGAGGGAGAGAGAGAGAGGGAGGTCAGAGAGAGGGAGGGAGAGAGAGTGAGAGAGCGAGGGACATCAGAGAGAGGGACGGAGAGAGAGCGAGATAGATCAGAGAGAGGAAGGGAGAAGGAGCGAGGGACTCAAAGAGTGAGAGGGAGGTCAGAAAGAGAGAGACGAAGGGAGAGAGCTAGAGAGGTCAGAGAGAGAGAGCGAGGGAAGTCAGAGACAGGGAGGGAGAGAGAGCTAGGGAGGTCAGAGAAAGGGAGGGAGAGTGAGAAAGGCAAGTCAGAGAGAGGTCAGGAGAGACAGCAATGGAGGTCAGAGACAGGGAGGGAGGGCGAGTGAGGAAGGTCAGAGAGAGGGAGGGAGAGCTAGCGAGGTAGGTAAGAAGGAGGGAGAGAGAGCGAAGGAGGTCAGATAGAGGGAGGGAGAGAGAGGGATGGAGGTCAGAGAGAGGGAAGGAGGCTAGAGCGAGGGAGGTCAGAGAGAGGGATGGAGGTCAGAGAATGAGGGAGGTCAGAGAGAGAGAGGGAGAGAGCGTCAGCGAGAGAGAGAGCATGAGAGAGCGATGAAGGTCAGCGAGAGAGGGAGGACAGCGAGAGAGAGATAGAGGGAAGTCAGCGAGAGAGAGACAGGGAGGTCAGTGTGAGAAAGGGAGAGCGAGGGAGGTCAGCGAGAGAGAGCGAGGAAGGTCAGAGAGAGACAGAGCGAGGGAGGTGAGCGAGAGAGAGCGAAGGATGTCAGCGAGGGAGAGGGAAAGAGGGAGGTCAGAGAGAGGTAGGGATGACAGAAAGATGGCGGGAGAGAGAGGGAGGGAGGTCAGAGAGAGGGAGGGACGTCAGTGAGAAGGATAGAGAGCGAGGGAGTTCTGAGAGAGAGAGGGAGAGAGAGCGAGGGCGGTCAGAGAGAGGAAGGGAGAGAGAATGAGGGCAGTCAGAGAGCGAGGGAGGTCAGAGTGAGGGAGGGAGGGAGAGCAAGGGAGGTAGAGAGCTAGGCAGGTCAGAGAGAGGGAGGGAGAGTGAGCTAGGGAGGTCAGAGAGATGGAGGGAGAGAGCGAGGGAGGTCATAGAGAGGGAGGGAGAGAGAGCGAGGGAGGTCAGAGAGAGCAAGGGAGGGAGAGAGAGCGATGGAGATCAGAGAAAGCGAGGGAGGTCAGAGAGAGGGAGAGAGAGCGAGGGCGGTCAGTGAGAGCGAGAGAGAGCGAGGGAATTCAGAGGGAGGGAGAGAGAGAGAATGAGGTCAGAGAGAATGAGAGAGAGTGAGGGAGGTTAGAGAGAGGAGAGTGAGCGAGGGAGGTCAGAGAGAGGGAGAGTGAGCGATGGAGGTCAGAGAGATGGAGGGAGAGAGCAAGGGAGGTTAGAGAGAGGGAGGGAGAGAGAGTGAGGGAGGTCAGAGGGAGGGAGAGAGCGAGGGAAGACAGAGAGAGGGAGGGAGAGAGAGCGATGGAGGTCAGAGCGAAGGATATAGAGAGAGCGAGGGAGGTCAGAGAGAGGGAGGAAAGAGAGATGGAGGGAGAGAGAACAAGGAATGTCAGAAATGGTGGGAGAGACAGTGAGAGAGCGAGGGACGTCAGAGAGAGGGAGGGAGAGAGAGCTAGGGAGTTCCGAGAGAGGAAGGGAGAGCGAGCGAAGGACTCAGAGAGTGAGAGGGAGGTCAGCGAGAGACAGACGAAGGGAGAGAGCAAGAAAGGTCAGAGAGAGGGAGAGAGAGCGAGGGAGGTGAGAGAGAAGGAGTGAAAGAGAGCAAGGGACGTCAGAGAAATGGAGGGAGAGAGAGTGAGTGAGGTCAGAGAGAGCGAGGGAGTTCAGAAAGAGAGATGGAGGTCAGTGAGAGGGAGGGAGAGAGAGCGAGGGAGGTCAGAGACAGGGAGGGAGTGTGCGAGGGAGGTCGAGAGACAGAGGGAGGTCAGAGAGAGGGAGGGAGAGAGATCAAGGGATGTCAGCTAGAGCGACGGAGGGAGAGAGAGTAAGGGAGGTCAGAGAGAGGGACGGATGTCAGTGAGAGGGAGGGAGAGAGAGAGAGGGAGGTCAGAGAGAGGGAGGGAGAGAGAGTGAGAGAGCGAGGGACATCAGAGAGAGGGACGGAGAGAGAGCGAGATAGATCAGAGAGAGGAAGGGAGAAGGAGCGAGGGACTCAAAGAGTGAGAGGGAGGTCAGAGAGAGAGAGATGAAGGGAGAGAGCTAGAGATGTCAGAGAGAGAGGAAGGGAGGTGAGAGAGAGGGAGGGACAGAGAGCGAGGGAGTTCAGAGGGAGGGAGAGAACGAGGGAAGTCAGAGAGAGGGAGGGAGAGAGAGCTAGGGTGGTCTGAGAGATGGAGGGAGAGAGTCAGGGATGTCAGAGAAAGGGAGGGAGAGAGAGAGAGGAAAGTCAGAGAGAGGTCGGCAGAGAGAGCAATGGAGGTCAGAGAGAGCGAGGGAGAGCGAGTGAGGAAGGTCAGAGGGGGGAGGGTGAGCTAGCGAGGTAGGTCAGAGGGTGGGAGAGAGAGTGAAGAAGGGCAGAGAGAGGGAGGGAGAGAGAGGGATGGAGGTCAGAGAGAAGGAAGGAGGCTAGAGCGAGGGAGGTCAGAGAGAGGGAGGGTGAGAGAATGAAAGAGGTCAGAGAGAGAGAGGGAGAGAGCATCAGCGAGAGAGAGTGTGAGAGAGCGATGAAGGTCAGCGAGAGAGGGAGGAAGCGAGAGAGAGATAGAGGGAAGTCAGCGAGATAGAGACAGGGAGGTCAGTGTGAGAAAGGGAGATCGAAGGAAGTCAGCGAGAGAGAGCGAGGAAGGTCAGAGAGAGACAGAGAGCGAGGGAGGTGAGCGAGAGAGAGTGAAGGATGACAGTGAGGGAGAGGGAAAGAGGGAGGTCAGAGAGAGGGAGGGCAGATAAAGGTAGGGATGACAGAAAGATGGAGGGAGAGAGAGGGAGGGAGGTCAGAGAGAGGGAGGGACGTCAGTGAGAAGGAGTGAGTGCGAGGGAGTTCTGAGAGAGGGAGGGAGAGACAGCGAGGGCGGTCAGAGAGAGGGAGGGAGAGAGCGAGTGATGTCAGAGAAAGGGAGGGAGAGAGAGTGAGTGAGGTCAGAGAGAGCGAGGGAGTTCAGAGAGAGAGATGGAGGTCAGTGAGAGGGAGGGAGAGAGAGCGAGGGAGGTCAGAGAGAGGGAGGGAGTGTGCGAGGGAGGTCGAGAGACAGAGGGAGGTCAGAGAGAGGGAGGGAGAGAGATCGAGGGAGGTCAGCTAGAGCAAGGGAGGGAGAGAGAGCAAGGGAGATCAGAGAGAGGGACGGAGGTCTCTGAGAGGGAGGAAGAGAGAGCGAGGGAGGTCAGAGAGAGGGAGGGACAGAGAGTGAGAGAGCGAGGGACGTCAGAGAGAGGGACGGAGAGAGATCGAGATAGATCAGAGAGAGGAAGGGAGAGCGAGCGAGGGACTCAAAGAGTGAGAGGGAGGTCAGAGAGAGAGAGACGAAGGGAGAGAGCTAGAGAGGTCAGAGACAGAGAGCGAGCGAGGTGAGAGAGAGGGTGGGAGAGAAAGCGAAGGAGTTCAGAGGGAGGGAGAGAGCGAGGGAAGTCAGAGAGAGGGAGGGAGAGAGAGCAATGGAGGTCAGAGAGATGGAGGGAGAGAGTCAGGGATGTCAGAGAAAGGGAGGGAGAGAGAGAGAGGAAAGTCAGAGAGAGGTCGGGAGAGAGAGCAATGGAGGTCAGAGAGAGGGAGGGAGAGCGAGTGAGGAAGGTCAGAGAGAGGGAGCGAGACCTTGTGAGATAGGTCAGAGGGAGGGAGAGATAGCGAAGGAAGTCAGAGAGAGGTTGGGAGAGAGAGGGAGGGAGGTCAGAGATTGGGAAGGAGGCTAGGGTGAGGGAGGTCAGAGAGAGGGAGGGCGAGAGAATGAGGAAGGTCAGAGAGTTGGGGAGAGAGCGTCAGCGAGAGAGAGAGTGAGAAAGCGATGAAGGTCAGCGAGAGAGGGAGGGCAATGAGAGAGAGATAGAGGGAAGTCAGCGAGAGAGAGACAGGGAGGTCAGTGTGAGAAAGGGAGAGCGAGGGAGGTCAGCGAGAGAGAGCGAGGGAGCTCAGAGAGAGACAGAGAGCGAGGGAGGTGAGTGAGAGAGAGCGAAGGATGTCAGCAAGAGAGGGGGTTAAGAGGGTGGTCAGAGCGAGGGAGGTCAGAGAGAGGCAGGGATGTCAGAAAGATGGATGGAGAGAGATGGAGGGAGGTCAGAGAGAGGGAGGGACATCAGTGAGAGGAAGAGAGAGCGAGAGAGGTCAGAGATAGGGAGGGAGAGAGAGCGAGGGTGTTCAGAGAGAGGAAGGGAGAGAGAGTGAGGGCGGTCAGAGAGAGCGAGGGAGGTCAGAGAGAGGGAGGGAAGGAGAGCAAGGGAGGGAGATAGTGAGGCAGGTCAGAGAAAGGGAGGGAGAGTGAGCGAGGTAGGTCAGAGAGAGTGAGGGAGGGAGAGAGAGCTAGGGAGATCAGAGAGTGAGGGAGGTCAGAGAGAGGGAGAGAGAGCGAGGTAAGTCAGAGAGAGGGAGAGAGAGCGAGGGAGGTCAGAGAAAGGGAGAGAGAGCCAGGTTGGTCAGAGAGAGGGAGCAATAGCGAATTAGGTCCGAGCGAGTGAAAGAGAGTGTGGGAAGCTAATAGAGAGGAGAGAGAGTGAGGGAGGTCAGAGAGAGGGAGAGACAGCGAGGGAGGAAGGTCAGAGAGATGGAGGGAGAGCGTGTGAGATATGTCAGAGGGAGGGAAAGAGAGCGAAGGAAGTCTGAGAGAGGTTGGGAGAGAGTGGGAGGGAGGTCAGAGAGAGGGAGGGAGGCTAGAGTGAGGGAGGTCAGAGAGAGGGAGGGAGAGAGAATGAGGAATGTCAGAGAGATGGAGGGAGAGAGTCAGGGATGTCAGAGAAAGGGAGTAGAGAGAGTGAGTGAGGTCAGCGTGAGGGAGGGAGTGTGCAAGGGAGGTCGAGAGACCAAGGGAGGTCAGAGAGAGGGAGGGAGAGAGAGCGAGGGATGTCAGAGGGAGGGAGGTCAGAGAGAGGGAGGTCAGAGAGAGGAAGGGAGAGAGAGTGAGGGTGGTCAGAGAGAGCAAGGGAAGGAGAGCAAGGGAGGGAGATAGTGGGGCAGGTCAGAGAGAGGGAGGGAGAGTGAGCTAGGGAGGTCAGAGAGAGCAAGGGAAGTCAGAGAGAGGGAGAGAGAGCGAGGGCGGTCAGAGAAAGGGAGAGAGAGCCAGGGTGGTCAGAGAGAGGGAGCAAGAGCGAATTAGGTCGGAGCGAGTGCGAGAGAGTGTGGGAGGTTAGAGAGAGGAGAGAAAGTGAGGGAGGTCAGAGAGAGGGAGAGACTGCGAGCGAGGTTAGAGGGAGCAAGGGAGAGAGAGCGAGGGAGGTCAGAGAGAGGGAGGGAGAGAGCGAGGGATGTCAGAGAAAGGGAGGGAGAGAGAGTGAGTGAGGTCAGAGATAGTGATGTAGTTCAGAGAGAGAGATGGAGGTCAGTGAGAGGGAGGGAGAGAGAGCGATGGAGGTCAGAGAGACGGAGGGAGAGAGCGAGGGATGTCAGAGAAAGGGAGGGAGAGAGAGTGAGTGAAGTCAGAGATAGTGATGTAGTTCAGAGAGAGAGATGGAGGTCAGAGAGAGGGAGGGAGAGAGATCGAGGGAGGTCAGCGAAAGTGAGGGAGGGAGAGAGAGCAAGGTAGTTAAGAGAGAGGGACGGAGGTCAGTGAGAGGGAGGGAGAGTGAGCGAGGGAGGTCAGAGAGAGGTGGAGAGAGCGAGGGTGGTCAGAGAGAGGGAGAGAGAGCGAATGAGGTCAGAGAGAGTGAGAGAGAGTGAGGGAGGTTAGAGAGAGTAGAGAGAGCGAGGGAGGTCAGAGAGAGGGAGAGAGAGCAAGGGAGGTTAGAGAGAGCAAGGGAGAGAGAGCGATGGAGGTCTGAGAGGCAGAGGGAAAGAGCGAGGGAGGTTAGAGTGAGGGAGGGAGAGAGAGCGATGGAGGTCAGAGGGAGGGAGAGAGTTAGGGAAGTCAGAGAGAGGGAGGAAGAGAGAACGAAGGAGGACAGAGAGAGGGAGGGAGAGAGAGCGAGGGAGGACAGAGAGAGGGAGGACAGAGAGATGGAGGGAGAGAGAGCAAGGGAGGTCAGAGAGATGGAGGGAGAGAGTCAGGGATGTCAGAGAAAGGGAGGGAGAGAGAGTGAGTGAGTTCAGAGAGAGCGAGGGAGTTCAGAGAGAGAGATGGAGGTCAGTGAGAGGCAGCGAGAGAGATCGAGGGAGGTCAGCGAGAGGGAGGGAGTGTGCAAGGGAGGTCGAGAGACCGAGGGAGGTCAGAGAGAGGGAGGGAGAGAGAGTGAGGGATGTCAGAGGGTGGGAGGTCAGAGAGAGGGAGGTCAAAGAGCGGGAGGGAGAGAGAGTGAGGGAAGTCATTGAGAGGGAGGGATGTCAGTG
Source organism: Carcharodon carcharias (assembly GCF_017639515.1). Taxonomy (NCBI): domain Eukaryota; kingdom Metazoa; phylum Chordata; class Chondrichthyes; order Lamniformes; family Lamnidae; genus Carcharodon; species Carcharodon carcharias. Next base: position 101,054,864 of record NC_054474.1, read on the forward strand.
AGAGGGAGAGAGAGCGAGGGAGGTCAGAGAGAGGGAGAGAGAGAGAATGAGGTCAGAGAGAGTGAGAGAGAGTGAGGGAGGTTAGAGAGAGGAGAGAGAGCGAGGGAAGTCAGGGAGAGGGAAAGAGACTGATGGAGGGTAGAGAGAGCAAGGGAGAGAAAGCGAGGGAGGTCAGAGAGAGGGAGAGAGTGAGGGAAGTCGGAGTGAGGGAGGGAAAGAGAGCGAAGGAGGTCAGAGAGAGGGAGGGAGAGAGAGCGAGGGAGGACAGAGAGAGGGAGGACAGAGAGATGGAGGGAGAGAGAGCGAGGGAGGTCAGAGAGAGGGAGAGAGTGAGGGAAGTCAGAGTGAGGGAGGGAAAGAGAGCGAAGGAGGTCAGAGAGAGGAAGGGAGAGCGGGCAAGGGAATCAATGAGTGAGAGGGAGGTCAGAGAGAGAGACGAAGGGAGAGATCTAGAGAGGTCTGAGAGAGGGAGAGAGAGAGAGCAAGGGAGGTGAGAGAGAGGGAGGGAGAGAGAGCGAGGGAGGTCAGAGGGAGGGAGAGAGCGAGGGAAGTCAGAGAGAGGGAGGGAGAGAGAATGAGGGAGGTCAGAGAGAGGGAGGGTGAGAGTGAGGGATATCAGAGAAAGGGAGGGAGTGATAGTGAGTGAGGTCAGTGAGAGGGAGGGAGATCATAGAGAGAGATGGAGGTCATTGAGAGGGAGGGAGAGAGAGCGAGGGAGGTCAGAGAGAGGGAGGGAGTGTGCGAGGGAGGTCGAGAGGCCAAGGGATTTCAGAGAGAGGTTGGGAGAGAGCGTAAGGGATGTCAGAGGGAGGGTGGTCAGAGAGAGGGAGGTCAGAGAGAGGGAGGGAGAGAGAGCGAGAGAGGTCATAGAGAGGAACGGAAACTCAGCGAGGTTGGTCAGAGAGCGGGAGGGAGAGAGAAGGAGGGATGTCAGGGAGAGGGATGGAGGTCAGAGAGTGGGAGGGAGAGTGAGTGAGGGAGTTCAGAGAGACGGAGGGAGAGAGAGTGAGGGAGGTCAGAACTAGGGAGGTCAGAGAGAGGCAGGTATTCAGAAAGAGGGAGGGAGAGAGAGGGAGGGAGGTCAGGGAAAAGGAGGGACATTATTAAAAGGGAGAGAGAGCGAGGGAGGTCAGAGAGAGGGAGGGAGAGAGAGCGAGGGAGTCAGAGAGTTCGAGGGCAGTCAGAGAGAGCAAGAGAGGTCAGAGAGAGGGAGAGAGAGAGAGAGCAAGGGAGTGAGAGAGAGGGAGGGAGAGGCAGCGCGGTTGGTCAGAAAGAAGTAGGGAGTTAGAGCGAAGGAGGTCAGTGAGAGCGAGGGAGGTAAGAGAGACGGACATTAGAGAGAAGGATGTCATAGAGAGGGAGGGAGCGAGAGAGAGGAAGGTCAGAGAGAGTTCGGCAGAGTGAGCGATGGAGGTCAGAGAGAGGGAGGGAGAGCTAGTGAGGGAGGTCAGAGAGAGGGAGGGAGAGCTGGCGCGGTAGGTCAGAGGGAGGAAAAGAGATCAAAGGTGGTCATAGAGAAGGTGGGAGACAGAGGAAGGGAGGTTAGAGAGAGGGATGGAGGCTAGAGAGAGGGAGGTCAGAGAGAGGGAGGGAGAGAGAACGAGGGAGGGAGAGAGAGGGTCAGCGAGAGAGAGCTAGGAAGGTCAGCGAGAGAGAGAGAGAGAGAGGGAGTGAGGTCAGCGAGAGAGAGATAGAGGGAAGTCAGCGAGAGTGAGCGAGCAAGGTCAGAGAGAGACAGAACGAGGGAGGTGATCGACAGAGCGAAGGATGTCAGCAAGAGAGTGGGAAAGAGGGAGGTTAGTGAGAGAGAGAGGGAGGTCAGAGAGAAGGAGAGAGAGAGAGAGAGGGAGGTCAGAGAGGGAGGGAGAGAGAGAGAGGAAAGTCAGAGAGAGGTCGGGAGAGAGAGCAATGGAGGTCAGAGAGAGGGAGGGAGAGAGATCAAGGGAGGTCAGAGAGAGGGAGGGAGAGAGTCAGGGAGTCAGAGAAAGGGAGGGAGAGAGAGTGAGTGAGATCAGAGAGAGCGAGGGAGTTCAGAGAGAGGGAGGGAGTGTGCGAGGGAGGTCGAGAGACCGAGGAAGGTCAGAGAGAGGGAGGGAGAGAGAGCGAGGGAGGTCAGTGAGAGGGAGGGATGTCAGTGAGAGGGAGAGAGAGCGAGGGAGGTCAGAGAGAGGGAGAGAGAGAAAATGAGGTCAGAGAGAGTGAGAGAGAGTGAGGGAGGTTAGAGAGAGGAGAGAGAGCGAGGGAAGTCAGAGTGAGGGAGAGAGAGCAAGGGAGGTTAGAGAGAGGAAGGGAGAGAAAGCGAGGGAGGTCAGTGGGAGGGAAAGAGCGAGGGAAGTCAGAGTGAGGGAGGGAAAGAGAGCGAAGGAGATCAGAGAGAGGGAGGGAGAGAGAGCGAGGGAGGACAGAGAGAGGGAGGACAGAGAGATGGAGGGAGAGAGAATGAGGGAGGTCAGAGAGATGGAGGGAGTGAGAGTGAGAGAGCGAGGGAGGTCAGAGAGAGGGAGGGAGAGAGCAAGGGAGGTCAGAGAGAGCGAGGGAAGGAGAGAGAGCTAGGGAGATCAGAGAGCGAGGGAGGTCAGACAGAGGGAGAGAGAGCGAGGGAAGTCAGAGAAAGGGAGAGAGAAATAGATGTTAGAGAGGTAGAGAGAAATAGATGTTAGAGAGAGAGAGAGAGAAGTCAGAGAGTGAGAAAGAGAGAGACAGGGAGAGAGAGAGGGGGGTCAGAGAGGGAGAGAGAAGTCAGAGGGAGAGATAGAGAGGTTAGAGAGGGAGAGAGAGAGAGAGCGGTCAGAGGGAGAGTGAGAGAGAGCTCAGGGAGAGAGAGAGAGAGAGGTCAGAGAGGGAGAGAGAGAGAGGTCAGAGAGGGAGAGAGAGAGGTCAGAGAGAGAGAGAAAGCTCAGAGACGGAGAGAGAGAGAGAGACAGAGAGAGGTCAGAGAGGGAGAGAGAAAAATAAATCAGAGAGGGAGAGATAGAGCTCAGAGAGGGAGAGAGAGAGAGAGAGAGGTCAGAGAGGGATAGAAAGAGAGGTCAGAGAAGGAGAGGGGGAGAGTGAGAGAGAGAGATCAGAGAGAGAGAGAGAGAGAGGACATAGAGGGGGAGAGGGTTGTAAGAGAGGGAGAGAGAGAGAGGTCAGAGGGAGAGTGGGAGAGGTCAGAGGGAGAGAGAGAGAAGTCAGAGGGAGAGAGACAGAGAGAGGTCAGAGATGGAGAGAGAAAGAGGTTAGAGAGGGAGAGAGAGAAAGAGGTCAGGGAGGGCGAGATAGAGCTCTGAGAGGGAGAGAGAGAGAGGACAGAGAGGAAGAGAGAGTGAGAGAGAGAGGTCAGAGAAGGAGAGAGAGAGGTCAGAGAGGGAGAGAGAGAGAGAGAGGTCAGAGTGGGGGGGAGCAGGTGAGATATAGAGAGAGAGAGGACAGGGAGGGAGAGAGAGAGATGTCAGAGAGGGAGATAGAGAGAAAGAGGTCAGAGGGAGAGTGAGACAGAGGTCAGAGAGGGAGAGAGAGAGTGGTCAGAGAGGAAGGGTGAGCAGGAGAGAGATAGAGAGAGAGATATGTCAGAGAAGTAGAGAGAGAGAAATCAGAGAGGGAGAGAGAGGTCGGAGAGGGATACAGAGAGGTCGGAGAGGGAAAGAGAAAGGTCAGAGAGGGAGGGCGAGATGTCAGAGAGGGAGAGAGAGAGAGGTCAGAGATGTAGAGGGAGAGGAAGAGAGAGACAGAGAGATCAGTGTTGGAGAGAGAGAAAGGTCAGAGAGGGAGAGAGAGAGCGAAGTCAACGGAATTGAGAGAGAGAGCTCAGAGGGACAGTGAGATAGAGTGCAGAGAGGGAGAGAGAGAGAAGTCAGAGAGGGAGAGAGAGAGTCAGGTCAGAGAGGTAGAGATTGAGGTCACAGAGTTGGAGAGAGAAAGTTGAGAGAAGGAGAGGAAGAGAGAGGGAGAGGTCAGAGAGGGTGAGAGAGATATCAGAGAGGGAAAGAGAGAGAGACAGGTCGAGAGGGAGAGGGAGAGAAAGAGAGAGAGAAAGAGGTCAGAGAGGGATAGAGGGAAGAGAGGTCAGAGAGGGAGAGAGAGAGAGAGAGATGTCAGAGAGAGAGAGAGGTCAGAGAGGGAGAGAGTAATAGATGTTAGAGAGGGAGAGAGAGAGAGAAGTCAGAGATCGAGACAGGGAGAGAGAGAGAGAGGGTTCAGAAAGGGAGAGAGAGAGGTCAGAGGGAGAGATAGAGAGCGGTCAGAGGGAGAGAGAGAGAGATCAGAGAGGGAGAGAGAGAGAGGTTGGAGAGGGAGAGAGAGATATAGGTCAAAGAGAGAGAGATAGAGCAGAGAGAGGGAGAGAGACGTCAGAGAGTGAGATAGAGAGGTCATAGAGGAAGAGAGAGAGAGATGTTAGAGCGGGAGAGAGTGAGAGAGGTCAGAGAGTGAGAGAGGGAGAGAGATCAGAGAGGGAGAGAGAGGGAGAGAGGTCAGAGAGGGTGAAAGGGAGAGGTCAGGGAGCGAGAGAGATGGAGAGATGTCAGAGAGGGAGAGAGTGAGAGACGTCAGAAAGTGAGAGAGAGGGAGAGATATCAGAGATGGAGAGAGAGAGAGGGAGGTCAGAGTGCGAGAGAGGGAGAGAGATCAGAGAGGGAGAGAGAGAGAGAGAGGTCAGAGAGGATGATAGGGAGAGGTCAGGGAGGGAGAGAGATGGAGAGATGTCAGAGAGGGAGAGAGTGAGAGACGTCAGAGAGTGAGAGAGAGGGAGAGATATCAGAGTGGGACAGAGAGAGAGAGAGAGAGAGAGGTCAGAGTGCGAGAGAGGGAGAGTTCAGGGAGGGAGAGACAGAGAGGGAGAGAGAGGTCGGAGAGGGAGAGATAGAGAGGTCAGACAGGGAGAGAGAGAGAGAGGTCAGAGAGGGAGAGAGAGTGAAAGAGAGTGAGAGGTCAGAGAGGATGATAGGGAGAGGTCAGGGAGGGAGCGAGATGGAGAGATGTCAGAGAGAGAGAGAGTGAGAGACGTCAGAGAGTGAGAGAGAGGGAGAGATATCAGAGTGGGAGAGAGAGAGAGAGAGGTCAGAGTACGAGAGAGGGAGAGGTCAGGGACAGAGAGAGAGAGAGGACAGTGAGGGAGAGAGAGGTCAGAGAGGGAGAGATAGAGAGGTCAGACAAGGAGAGAGAGAGCGTGGTCAGAGAGGTAGAGAGAGAGCGACTTCAGAGAGGGACAGAGAGCGAAAGAGACGTCAGAGAGGGAGAGAGAGAGCGAGGTCAGAGAGGGAGAGAGAGAGAGGGGTCAGATTGGGAGAGAGAGAGGGCAGACGGAGAGAGAGTGAGAGGCCAGAGGGAAAGAGACAGAGAGATGTCAGATATGCAGAGAGAGAAAGGGTAGAAAGGGAGGGTGGGAAATAAGTCAGAGAGGGAGAGCTAGAGCTCTGAGAGGGAGAGGGAGAGAGAGAGGTCAGAGAGGGAGAGGGAGTGGAAGAGAGAGAGAGTTCAGAGAGGGAGAGGGAGAGATGTCAGAGAGGGAGAGACAGAGGTCATAGAGGGAGAGAGAGAGAAGTCAGAGAGGGAGAGTGTGAGAGAGGTCTTAGAGTGAGAGAGAGAGAGACAGAGGTCAGAGAGGGAAAGAGAGAAAGAAAGAGAGGTCAGAGAGGTCGAGAAAGGTCAGTGAGGGAGAAAGTGGGAGTCAGAGAGAGAGAGATGTCAGAGAGGGAAAAAGAGAGAGAGGTCAGAGAGGGAGGGAGAGAGGTCAGAGAGGGAGAGAGAGAGGTCACAGAGGGAGATAGAGAGAGAGGTCAGAGAGGGAGGGGGAGAGGAAGCGAGAGAGAGGTCAGAGAGGGAGAGACAGAGAGAGGTCAGAGGGGGAGATGATTGGTCAGATAGGGAGAGAGAGAGAGATGTCAGAGAGGGAGAGACAGAGATAGGTCAGAGAGGGAGAGAGAGAGTTTAGAGAGGGAGAGAGTGGTCAGAGAGGGGGAGAGAGAGAGACAGGTCAGAGAGGTAGAGAGAGAGAGGTCAGAGAGGGAGAGGGAGAGAGATGTCGCAGCAGGCGCGAAAGAGTGAGGTCAGAGGGAGAGAGCGAGAGAGAGCGAGGACAGAGAGGCAGAGAGAGAGAGAGAGGTCCGGGAGGGAGAGAGAGAGAGAGAGAGGTCAGAGAGGGAGAGAGAGGTCAGGGAGGGAGAAAGTGATGTCAGAGAGGAGAGAGTGAGGTCAGAGAGAGAGAGAGAGAGAGGTCACAGTGGGAGAGGGAGAGGAAGTGAGAGAGAAAGAGGTCAGAGAGGGAGTGAGAGAGAGAGAGAGATGTCAGAGAGAGAGAGAGAGAAGTCAGAGAGTGAGACAGGGAGAGAGAGAGAGGGGTCAGAAAGGGAGAGAGGTCAGAGGGAGAGATAGAGAGCGGTCAGAGGGAGAGAGAGAGAGAGATCAGAGAGGGAGAGAGAGAGGTTGGAGAGGGAGAGAGAGGGAGAGATATCAGAGTGGGAGAGAGAGAGAGGGAGGTCAGAGTGCGAGAGAGGGAGAGAGATCAGAGAGGGAGAGAGAGAGAGAGGTCAGAGAGGGTGATAGGGAGAGGTCAGGAAGGGAGAGAGATGGAGAGATGTCAGAGAGGGAGAGAGTGAGAGACATCAGAGAGTGAGAGAGTGGGAGAGATATCAGAGTGGGAGAGAGAGAGAGAGAGGTCAGAGTGTGAGAGAGGGAGAGGTTAGGGAGGGAGAGAGAGAGAGGACAGAGAGGGAGAGAGAGTTCAGAGAGGGAGAGTGAGTGAGAGGTCAGAGAGGGCGAGACAGAGAGCGTGGTCAGAGAGGTAGAGAGAGAGTGACTTCAGAGAGGGACACAGAGACAGAGACGTCAGAGAGGGAGAGAGAAAGCGAGGTCAGAGAGGGAGAGAGAGAGAGGGGTCAGATTGGGAGAGAGTGAGGTCAGACAGAGAGAGAGAGAGGTCAGAGGGACAGAGACAGAGAGATGTCAGAGATGGAGAGAGAGAGGGGGTAGACAGGGAGGGCCGGAAATAATTCAGAGAGGGAGAGATAGAACTCTGAGAGGGAGAGGGAGAGAGAGAGGTCAGAGAGGGAGAGGGAGAGATGTCAGAGAGGGAGAGACAGAGGTCATAGAGGGAGAGAGAGAGGTCAGAGAGGGAGAGTGTGAGAGAGGTCTGAGAGTGAGAGAGAGAGAGGTCAGAGAGGGAAAGAGAGAAAGAAAGAGAGGTCAGAGAGGTCGAGAAAGGTCAGTTAGGGAGAAAGAGGGAAATCAGAGAGAGAGAGAGATGTCAGAGAGGGAAAAAGAGAGAGAGGTCAGAGAGGGAGGGAGAGAGGTCAGAGAGGGAGAGAGAGAGGTCACAGAGGGAGACAGAGAGAGAGGTCAGAAAGGGAGGGGGAGAGGAAGAGAGAGAGAGGTCAGAGAGGGATAGAGAGAGAGAGGTCAGAGAGGGAGATGATAGGTCAGACAGGGAGAGAGAGAGAGATGTCAGAGAGGGAGAGACAGAGAGAGGTCAGAGAGGGAGAGAGAGAGTTCAGAGAGGGATAGAGAGAGAGGTCAGAGAGGGAGATGATAGGTCAGACAGGGAGACAGAGAGAGATGTCAGAGAGGGAGAGACAGAGAGAGGTCAGAGAGGGAGAGAGGGAGAGATTGGTCAGAGAGGGGGAGAGAGAGAGACAGGTCACAGAGGTAGAGAGAGAGAGGTCAGAGAGAGAGAGGGAGAGAGGTCAGAGAGGGAGAGTGAGAAGTCAGAGAGGGAGAGAGAGAGAGATGTCGCAGCAGGCGAGAAAGAGTGAGGTCAGAGGGAGAGAGCGAGAGAGAGCGAGGACGGAGAGGCAGAGAGAGAGAGGTCAGGGAGGGAGAGAGAGAGAGAGAGAGAGAGAGGTCAGAGAGGGAGAGTGAGGTCAGGGAGGGAGAGAGAGATGTCAGAGAGGAGAGAGTGAGGTCAGAGAGAGAGAGAGAGAGGTCACAGGGGGAGAGGGAGAGGTAGTGAGAGAGAAAGAGGTCAGAGAGGGAGAGATAGAGGTCAAAGAGGGAGAGAGATAGAGAGAGAGTTCAGTGAGGCAGAGAGAGAGAGAGTGGCCAGAGAGTGAGAGAGGGAGAGCGAGAGAGGTCAGAGAGTGAGAGAGAGGGAGAGAGAGGTCAGAGAGCGAGAGAGGTAGGTCAGAGATGGTGAGAGAGATAGTGAGAGATGTCAGAGAAGGAGAGAGAGAGAACAGAGGGAGAGAGATAGAGAGGTCAGACAGGGAGAGATAGAGAAGTCAGAGAGGGAGAGAGAGAGAGAGAGGTCAGAGAGTGAGAGAGAGGGAGAGAGAGGTCAGAGAATGAGAGAGTTAGGTCAGAGAGGGTGAGAGAGACAGAGAGAGAGATGTCAGAGAAGGAGAGAGAGAGAACAGAGGGAGAGAGATAGAGAGGTCAGAGAGGGAGAGATAGAGAGGTCAGAGAGGGAGAGAGAGAGAGAGGTTAGAGAGGGAGAGAGAGAAATAGGTCAGGGAAGGAGAGATAGAGCTCCGAGAGGGAGAGAGTGAGAGGACAGAGAGGAAGAGAGAGTGAGAGAGAGAGGTCAGAAAAGGAGAGAGAGAGGTCAGAGAGGGAGAGAGAGAGAGAATGGTCAGAGAGGAGGGGAGCAGGAGAGATATAGAGAGAGAGAGGTCAGGGAGGGAGAGTGAGAGATGTCAGAGAGGGAGATAGAGAGAGAGAGGTCAGAGGGTGAGAGACAGAGAGAGGTCAGAGATGGAGAGAGAGAGAGGTTAGAGAGGGAGAGAGAGAAATGGGTCAGAGAGGGAGAGAAAGAGCTCAGAGAGGGAGAGAGAGAGAGAGAGGTCAGAGAGGGATAGAGCGAGAGGTCAGAGAGGGAGAGGGGGAGATTGAGAGTGAGAGGTCAGAGAGGGAGAGAGAGAGAGCACATAGAGGGGGAGAGGGTTGTAAGAGAGGGAGAGAGAGAGAGGTCAGAGGGAGAGAGGGAGAGGTCAGAGGGAGAGAGAGAGAGGTCAGAGGGAGAGAGACAAAGAGAGGTCACAGATGGAGAGAGTGAGAGGTTAGAGAGGGAGAGAGAGAAATGGGTCAGAGAGGGAGAGACAGAGCTCAGAGAGGGAGAGAGAGAGAGAGAGGTCAGAGAGGGATAGAGAGAGAGGTCAGAGAGGGAGAGGGGGAGAGTGAGAGCGAGAGGTCAGAGAGGGAGAGAGAGAGAGGACATAGAGGGGAGAGGGTTGTAAGAGAGGGAGAGTGAGAGAGGTCAGAGGGAGAGAGGGAGAGGTCAGAGGGAGAGAGAGAGAGGTCAGAGGGAGAGAGACAAAGAGAGGTCACAGATGGAGAGAGTGAGAGGTTAGAGAGGGAGAGAGAGAGAGGACAGAGAGGTAGAGGGAGAGGAAAAGAGAGAGAGAGAGATCAATGTTGGAGAGAGAGAAAGGTCAGAGAGCGAGAGAGAGAGAGAAGTCAGCGGAATTGAGAGAGAGAGCTCAGAGGGACAGAGATATAGAGTTCAGAGAGGGAGAGAGAGAAGTCAGAGAGGGAGAGAGAGAGTCAGGTCAGAGAGGTAGAGATTGAGGTCACAGAGTGGGAGAGGGAAAGTTGAGAGAGGGAGAGGAAGAGAGAGAGAGGTCAGAGAGGGAGAGAGAGATATCAGAGAGGGAAAGAGAGAGAGACAGGTTGAGAGGGAGAGGGAGAGGAAGAGAGAGAGAAAGAGGTCAGAGAGGTAGAGAGGGAGAGAGAGGTCAGAGAGGGAGAGAGAGAGAGAGAGAGATGTCAGAGAGAGAGAGAGAGAAGTCAGAGAGCGAGACAGGGAGAGAGAGAGAGGGGTCAGAAAGGGAGAGAGAGAGGTCAGAGGGAGAGATAGAGAGCGGTCAGAGGGAGAGAGAGAGAGAGAGAGATCAGAGAGGGAGAGAGAGAGAGGTTGGAGAGGGAGAGAGAGGGAGATAGATCAGAGAGGGAGAGAGAGAGAGAGAGGTCAGATAGGGTGATAGGGAGAGGTCAGGGAGGGAGAGAGATGGAGAGATGTCAGAGAGGGAGAGAGTGAGAGACATCAGAGAGTGAGAGAGAGGGAGAGATATCAGAGTGGGAGAGAGAGAGAGAGGTCAGAGTGCGAGAGAGGGAGAGGTCAGGGAGGGAGAGAGAGAGAGGACAGAGAGGGAGAGAGAAGTCAGAGAGGGAGAGAGAGTGAGAGGTCAGAGAGGGCGAGACAGAGAGCGTGGTCAGAGAGGTAGAGAGAGAGCGACTTCAGAGAGGGACACAGAGAGAGAGACGTCAGAGAGGGAGAGAGAGAGCGAGGTCAGAGAGGGAGAGAGAGAGAGGGGTCAGATTGGGAGAGAAAGAGGTCAGACAGAGAGAGAGAGAGAGGTCAGAGGGACAGGGACAGAGAGATGTCAGAGATGGAGAGAGAGAGAGGGTAGACAGGGAGGGCGGGAAATAATTCAGAGAGGGAGAGATAGAACTCTGAGAGGGAGAGGGAGAGAGAGAGGTCAGAGAGGAAGAGGGAGTGGAAGAGAGAGAGAGGTCAGAGAGGGAGAGGGAGAGATGTCAGAGAGGGAAAAAAGAGGTCATGGAGGGAGAGAGAGAGAGGTCAGAGAGGGAGAGTGTGAGAGAGGTCTGAGAGTGAGAGAGAGAGAGAGAGAGGTCAGAGAGGGAAAGAGAGAAAGAAAGAGAGGTCAGAAAGGTCGAGAAAGGTCAATGAGGGAGAAAGAGGGAAGTCAGAGAGAGAGAGAGAGAGATGTCAGAGAGGGAAAAAGAGAGAGAGGTCAGAGAGGGAGGGAGAGAGTTCGGAGAGGGAGAGAGAGACGTCACAGAGGGAGATAGAGAGAGAGGTCAGAGAGGGAGGGGGAGAGGAAGAGAGAGAGAGAGGTCAGAGAGGGATAGAGAGAGAGAGGTCAGAGAGGGAGATGATAGGTCAGACAGGGAGAGAGAGAGAGAGAGATGTCAGAGAGGGAGAGACAGAGAGAGGTCAGAGAGGGAGAGAGAGATTTCAGAGAGGGAGAGAGTGGTCAGAGAGGGGGAGAGAGAGAGACAGGTCACAGAGGTAGAGAGAGAGAGGTCAGAGAGGGAGAGGGAGAGAGGTCAGAGAGGGAGAGTGAGAAGTCAGAGAGGGAGATGTGGCAGCAGGTGAGAAAGAGTGAGGTCAGAGGAAGAGAGAGAGAGAGAGCGAGGACGGAGAGGCAGAGAGAGAGAGGTCAGGGAGGGAGAGAGAGGTCAGAGAGGGAGAGAGAGATGTCAGAGAGGGAGAGAGTGAGGTCAGAGAGAGAGAGAGAGAGGTCACAGGGGGAGAGGGAGAGGAAGTGAGAGAGAAAGAGGTCAGAGAGGGAGAGATAGAGGTCAAAGAGGGAGAGAGATAGAGAGAGAGAGTTCAGTGAGGGAGAGAGAGAGAGAGGTCAGAGAGTGAGAGAGGGGTCAGAGAGGGAGAGAGAGAGAGGTCAGAGAGAGAGAGAGGTCAGAGAGGGAGAGAGAGAGAGACAGAGAGAGGTCAGAGAGGGAGAGAGAAAAATAAATCAGAGAGGGAGAGATAGAGCTCAGAGAGAAACAGAGGTCAGAGAGGGATAGAAAGAGAGGTCAGAGAGGGAGAGGGGAAGAGTGAGAGAGAGAGTTCAGGGAGTGAGAGAGAGAGAGAGGACATAGAGGGGGAGAGGGATGTCAGAGAGGGAGAGAGAGAAAGAGAGGTTAGAGGGAGAGAGACAGAGACAGCTCAGAGATGGAGAGAGAGAGAGTTTAGAGAGGGAGAGAGAGAAATAGGTCAGAGAGGGAGAGATAGAGCTCAGAGAGGGAGAGCGAGAGAGAGAGAGGTCAGAGAGGGATAGAGAGAGATGTCAGAGAGAGAGAGGGCGAGAGTGAGAGCGAGAGGTCAGAGAGGGAGAGAGAGTGGGAGGTCAGAGGGAGAGAGGGAGAGGTCAGAAGGAGAGAGACAGAGAGATGTCAGGGATGGAGAGAGAGAGGTTAGAGAGGGAGAGAGAGAAATAGGTCAGGGAAGGAGAGATGGAGCTCCGAGAGGGAGAGAGAGAGAGGACAGAGAGGAAGAGAGAGTGAGAGAGAGACGTCAGAGAAGGAGAGAGAGAGGTCAGAGAGGGAGAGAGAGAGAGAGAGGTCAGAGTGGGGGGGAGCAGGAGAGATATAGAGAGAGAGAGGTCAGAGAGGGAGATAGAGAGAAATAGGTCAGAGGGAGAGTGAGAGAGAGGTCAGAGAGGAAGAGAGAGACTGGTCAGAGAGGGAGGGTGAGCAGGAGAGAGATAGAGAGAGAGATATGTCATAGAAGTAGAGAGAGAGAAATCAGAGAGGGAGAGACAGGTCGGAGAGGGATAGGGAGAGGTCGGAGAGGGAAAGAGAAAGGTCAGAGAGGGAGTGCGAGATGTCAGAGAGGGAGAGAGAGAGAGGTCAGAGAGGTAGAGGGAGAGGAAGAGAGAGAGAGAGATCAGTGATTGAGAGAGAGAAAGATCAGAGAGGGAGAGAGAGAGAAGTCAGTGGAATTGAGAGAGAGAGCTCAGAGGAACAGAGAGAGAGAGAGATCAGAGAGGGAGAGAGAGAGTCAGGTCAGAGAGGTAGAGATTGAGGTCACAGAGTGGGAGAGAGAAAGTTGAGAGAGGGAGTGGAAGTGAGAGAGAGTTGTCAGAGAGGGTGAGAGAGATTTCAGAGAGGGAAAGAGTGAGAGACAGGTCGAGAGGGAGAGGGAGATGAAGAGAGAGAGAGAGAAGTCAGAGAGCGAGACAGGGAGAGAGAGAGGGGTATGAAAGGGAGAGAGAGAGAGGTCAGAGGGAGAGATAGAGAGCGGTCAGAGGGAGAGAGAGAGAGAGATCAGAGATGGAGAGAGAGAGAGGTTGGAGAGGGAGAGAGAGATATAGTACAAAGAGGGAGAGATAGAGCAGAGAGAGGGAGAGAGAGACGTCAGAGAGCGAGAGAGAGAGGTCATAGAGGGAGAGAGAGAGAGATGTCAGAGAGGGAGAGAGTGAGAGAGGTCAGAGAGTGAGAGAGAGGGAGAGAGATCAGAGAGGGAGAGAGAGAGAAGTCAGAGAGCGAAACTGGGAGAGAGAGAGGGGTCAGAAAGGGAGAGCGAGAGGTCAGAGGGAGAGATAGAGAGCGGTCAGAGGGAGAGAGAGAGAGAGAGGTCAGAGATGGAGAGAGAGAGAGGTTGGAGAGGGAGAGAGAGATATAGTACAAAGAGGGAGAGATAGAGCAGAGAGAGGGAGAGAGAGACGTCAGAGAGCGAGAGAGAGAGGTCATAGAGGGAGAGAGAGAGAGATGTCAGAGAGGGAGAGTTTGAGAGAGGTCAGAGAGGGAGAGAGATCAGAGAGGGAGAGAGAGAGAGAGGTCAGAGAGGGTGATAGGGAGAGGTCAGGGAGGGAGAGAGAGAGAGGTCAGAGATATAGAGGGAGAGGAAGAGAGAGAGAGAGAGATCAGTGTTGGAGAGAGAGAAAGGTCAGAGACGGAGAGAGAGAGAGAAGTCAGCGGGATTGAGAGAGAGAGCTCAACGGACAGAGAGAGAGAGTTCAGAGAGGGATAGAGAGACAAGTCAGAGAGGGAGAGAGAGAGTCAGGTCAGAGAGATAGAGATTGAGGTCACAGAGTGGGAGAGAGAAAGTTGAGAGAGGGAGAGGAAGAGAGAGAGAGAGAGGTCAGAGAGGGAGAGAGAGATATCAGAGAGGGAAAGAGAGAGAGACAGGTCGAGAGGGAGAGGAAGAGAGAGAGAAAGAGGTCAGAGAGGGAGAGAGAGAGAGAGACAGAGATGTCAGAATGAGAGAGAGAGAGGTCAGAGAGGGAGAGAGTAATAGATGTTAGATAGGGAGAGGGAGAGAGAAGTCAGAGAGCGAGACAGGGAGAGAGAGAAGGGTCAGAAAGGTAGAGAGGGAGGTCAGAGGGAGAGATAGAGAGCGGTCAGAGGGATAGAGAGAGAAAGAGATCAGAGAGGTAGAGAGAGAGAGGTTGGAGAGGAAGAGAGAGATATAGGTCAAAGAGGGAGAGATAGAGCAGAGAGAGGGAGAGAGAGAGGTCAGGGAGTGAGAGAGAGAGGTCATAGAGGGAGAGAGAGAGAGTTGTCATAGAGGGAGAGAGTGAGAGAGGTCAGAGAGTGAGAGAGAGGGAGAGAGATCAGAGAGAGAGAGAGAGAGAGAGGTCAGAGAGGGTGATAGGGAGAGGTCAGGGAGGGAGAGAGATGGTGAGATGTCAGAGAGGGAGAGAGTGAGAGACGTCAGAGAGTGAGAGAGAGGGAGAGGTATCAGAGTGGGGGAGAGAGAGAGAGAGGTCAGAGTGCGAAAAAGGGAGAAGTCAGGGAGGGAGAGAGAGAGAGGACAGAGAGGGAGAGAGAGGTCAGAGAGGGAGAGATAAAGAGGTCAGACAGGAGAGAGAGAGAGAGGTCAGAGAGGGAGAGAGTGTGAGAGAGAGTGAGAGGTAAGAGAGGGCGAGAGAGAGAGCGTGGTCAGAGAGGTAGAGAGAGAGCTACTTCAGAGAGGGACAGAGAGCGAAAGAGACGTCAGAGAGGGAGAGAGAGAGTGAGCTCAGAGAGGGAGAGAGAGAGGGGGGTCAGATTGGGAGAGAGAGAGGTCAGACGGAGAGAGAGAGAGAGGTCAGAGGGACAGAGACAGAGAGATGTCAGAGATGGAGAGAGAGGGTAGACAGGGAGGGAGGGAAATAAGTCAGAGAGGGAGAGATAGAGCTCTGAGAGGGAGAGGGAGAGTGAGAGGTCAGAGAGGGAGTGGGAGTGGAAAAGAGAGAGAGGTCAGAGAAGGAGAGGGAGAGATGTCAGGGAGGGAGAGACAGAGGTCATAGAGGGAGAGAGAGAGAGGTCAGAGAGGGAGAGTGTGAGAGAGGTCTGAGAGTGAGAGAGAGAGAGACAGAGGTCAGAGAGGGAAAGAGAGAAAGAAAGAGAGGTCAGAGAGGTCGAGAAAGGTCAGTGAGGGAGAAAGAGGGAAGTCAGAGAGAGAGAGAGAGATGTCAGAGAGGGAAAAAGAGAGAGAGGTCAGAGAGGGAGGGAGAGAGGTCAGAGAGGGAGAGAGAGAGGTGACAGAGGGAGATAGAGAGAGAGGTCAGAGAGGGAGGGGGAGAGGAAGAGAGAGAGAGAGGTCAGAGAGGGATAGAGAGAGAGAGGTCAGAGAGGGAGATGATAGGTCAGACAGGGAGAGAGAGAGATGTCAGAGAGGGAGAGACAGAGAGAGGCCAGAGAGGGAGAGAGAGAGTTCAGAGAGGGAGAGAGTGGTCAGAGAGGGGGAGAGAGAGAGACAGGTCACAGAGGTAGAGATATAGGTCAGAGAGGGAGAGGGAGAGAGGTCAGAGAGGGAGAGAGAGAAGTCAGAGAGGGAGAGACAGAGAGATGTCACAGCAGGCGAGAAAGAGTGAGGTCAGAGGGAGAGAGTGAGAGAGAGCGAGGCCGGAGAGGCAGAGAGGGAGAGGTCAGGGAGGGAGAGAGAGAGAGGTCAGAGAGGGAGAGAGAGGTCAGGGAGGGAGAGAGAGATGTCAGAGAGGGAGAGAGTGAGTTCGGAGAGAGAGAAAGAGGTCAGAGAGGGCGAGATAGATTTCAAAGAGGGAGAGAGATAGAGAGAGAGAGTTCAGTGAGGGAGAGAGAGAGGTCAGAGAGTGAGAGAGGTGGGTCAGAGAGGAGAGAGAGATAGAGAGAGATGTCATAGAAGGAGAGAGAGAGAACAGAGGGAGAGAGATAGAGAGGTCAGAGAGGGAGAGATAGAGAGGTCAGAGAGGGAGAGAGAGAGAGAGGTCAGAGAGGGAGAGAGAAATAGATGTTAGAGAGGTAGAGAGAAATAGATGATAGAGAGGGAGAGAGAGAGAAGTCAGAGGGAGAGATAGAGAGGTTAGAGAGGGAGTGAGAGTGAGTGAGGTCAGAGAGGGAGAGAGAGAGAGGTTAGAGAGGGAGAGAGAGAGAGAGGTCAGAGGGAGAATGAGAGAGAGGTCAGGGATAGAGAGAGAGAGAGGTCAGAGAGCGGGAGAGAGAGAGGTCAGAGAGGGACAGAGAGAGAGAGAGAGAGAGGTCAGAGGGTGAGAGAGGTAGGTCAGAGTGGGAGAAAGAGAGAGAGGTCAGAGAGAGAGAGAGAGGTCATAGAGGGAGAGAGAGAGAAAGAGAGAGAGGTCAGAGAGGGAGAGAGAAAAATAGGTCAGGGAGGGAGAGAGAGGTGAGGCAGGGAGAGAGACTGAGGTCAGAGAGGGAGAGATAGAAAGAGAGAGAGGTCAGAGAGGGAAAAAAAAATTGGTCAGAGAGGGAGAGATAGAGCTCAGAGAGGGAGAAAGAGAGAGAGAGAGGTCAGAGAGGGAGAAGAGAGGTCAGAGGGAGAGAGACAGAGAGAGGTCAGAGATGAAGAGAGAGAGAGGTTACAGAGGGAGAGAGAGAAATTGGTCAGAGAGGGAGAGATAGAGCTCAGAGATGGAGAGAGAGAGAGAGAGAGAGATCAGAGAGGGATAGAGAGGGAGGTCAGAGAGGGAGAGGGGGAGAGTGAGAGAGAGAGGTCAGAGAGGGAGAGAGAGAGAGGATGTAGAGGGGGAGAGGGATGTCAGAGAGGGAGAGAGAGAGAGAGGTCAGAGGGAGAGAGAGAGAGAGGTCAGAGGGAGAGAGGTAGAGGTCAGAGAGAGAGAGAGAGAGAGGTCAGAGGGGGAGAGACAGAGAGAGGTCTGAGAAGGAGAGAGAGAGAGTTTAGTGAGGGAGGGAGAGAAATAGGTCAGAGAGGGAGCGATAGAGATCTGAGAGGGAGAGATAGAGAGATAGGTCAGAGAGGGATAGAGAGAGCGGACAGAGAGGGAGAGAGAGTGAGAGAGAGAGGTCAGAGAAAGAGAGAGAGAGGTCAGAGAGGGAGAGAGAGAGAGAGGTGGGAGAGGGGGGAGCAGGAGAGAGATAGAGAGAGAGAGGCCAGAGAGGGAGAGAGAGAGATGTCAGAGAGGGAGAGAGAGAGAGAGGTCAGAAGGAGAGTGAGAGAGAGGTCAGAGAGGGAGAGAGAGAGTGGTCAGAGGGGGAGGGTGAGCAGGAGAGAGATAGAGAGAGAGATATGTCAGAGAAGTAGAGAGAGAGAAATCAGAGAGGGACAGACATGTCGGAGAGGGATAGAGAGAGGTCGGAGAGGCAAAGAGATTTCAGAGAGGGAGTGTGAGAGGTCAGAGAGGGAGAGAGAGAGATGTCAGAGAGGTAGAGGATGAGGAAGAGAGAGAGGTCACTGTTTGAGAGAGAGAAAGGTCAGAGAGGGAGAGAGAGAGAAGTCAGCAGAATTGAGAGAGAGAGATCAGAGGGACAGAGGGAGAGAGTTCAGAGAGGGAGAGAGAGAATCAGGTCGTAGAGGTAGAGAAAGAGACAGTGGTCAGAGAGGGAGAGAAAGGTCAGAGAGGCAGAGAGAGAGAGAGAGAGGTGAGAGAGAGAGAGAGAGAAGTCAGAGAGGGAGAGAGAGTGAGGTTAGAGAGGGAGAGAGAAAAATAGGTCAGAGAGGGAGAGATAGAGCTCAGAGAGGGAGAGAGAGAGAGAGAGGTCAGAGAGGGATAGAGAGAGAGGTCAGAGAGGGAGAGAGGGAGAGGGGGAGAGTGAGAGAGAGAGGTCAGAGAGGGAGAGAGAGTTAGAGGTCTCAGGGGGAGCGGGAGAGGAAGTGAGAGAGAAAGAAGTCAGAAAGGGAGAGATAGAGGTCAGAGAGGGAGAGAGAGAGAGAGTTCAGAGAGGGAGAGAGAGAGAGGTCAGAGAGGGAGAGGGGGAGAGAGAGAGAGAGAGGTCAGAGAGAGAGAGAGAGAGAGGTCAGAGAGAGAGAGAAAAGTCAGAGAGGGAGAGGGAGAGAGACAGAGAGAGGTCAGAGAGGGAGAGAGAAAAATAAATCAGAGAGGGAGAGATAGAGCTCAGAGAGGGAGAGAGAGAGAGAGAGAGAGGTCAGAGAGGGATAGAGAGAGAGGTCAGAGAGGGAGAGGGGGAGAGTGAGAGCGAGAGGTCAGAGAGGGAGAGAGAGAGAGGTCAGAGAGAGAGAGAAAAGTCAGAGAGGGAGAGGGAGAGAGACAGAGAGAGGTCAGAGAGGGAGAGAGAAAAATAAATCAGAGAGGGAGAGATAGAGCTCAGAGAGGGAGAGAGAGAGAGAGAGAGAGGTCAGAGAGGGATAGAGAGAGAGGTCAGAGAGGGAGAGGGGGAGAGTGAGAGCGAGAGGTCAGAGAGGGAGAGAGAGTTAGAGGTCTCGGGGGAGAGGGAGAGGAAGTGAGAGAGAAAGAGGTCAGAAAGGGAGAGATAGAGGTCAGAGAGGGAGAGAGAGAGAGAGTTCAGAGAGGGAGAGACAGAGAGAGGTCAGAGAAGGAGAGAGAGAGTTCAGAGAGGGAGAGAGTGGTCAGAGAGGGGTAGAGAGAGAGGCAGGTTACAGAGGTAGACAGAGAGAGGTCAGAGAGGGAGAAGGAGAGAGGTCAGAGAGGGAGAGAGAAAAGTCAGAGAGGGAGATAGAGAGAGATCTCGGAGCGGGCGAGAGAGAGTGAGGTCAGAGGGAGAGAGCGAGAGAGAGAGAGAGGACGGAGAGGCAGAGAGAGAGAGGTCAGGGAGGGAGAGAGAGAGAGAGAGGTCAGAGAGGGAGAGAGAGGTCAGGGAGGGAGAGAAAGATGTCAGAGAGGGATAAAGTGAGGTCAGTGAGCGAGAGAGAGAGAGAGGTCAGAGAGGGAGAGAGAGAGAGGTCAGAGAGAGAGAGAAAAGTCAGAGAGGGAGAGGGAGAGAGACAGAGAGAGGTCAGAGAGGGAGAGAGAAAAATAAATCAGAGAGGGAGAGATAGAGCTCAGAGAGGGAGAGAGAGAGAGAGAGAGGTCAGAGAGGGATAGAGAGAGAGGTCAGAGAGGGAGAGGGGGAGAGTGAGAGCGAGAGGTCAGAGAGGGAGAGAGAGTTAGAGGTCTCAGGGGGAGAGGGAGAGGAAGTGAGAGAGAAAGAGGTCAGAAAGGGAGAGATAGAGGTCAGAGAGGGAGAGAGAGAGAGAGTTCAGAGAGGGAGAGACAGAGAGAGGTCAGAGAGGGAGAGAAAGAGAGAGCGGTCAGAGATAGAGAGAAAGGTCAGAGAGGGAGAGAGAGAGAGAGGTCAGAGAGGGAGAAAGAGAGAGAGGTCACAGAGGGACAGAGAGAGGTCAAAGAGTGAGAGAAAGAGAGAGCGGTCAGAGAGGGAGTGAAAGGTCAGAGAGGGAGAGAGAAATCGATATTAGAGAGGAAGAGAGCAATAGATGTTAGAGAGGGAGAGAAAGAGAAGTCAGAGAGCGAGAGAGAGAGAGAGAGAGGGCGAGAGAGAGAGGGGTCAGAGAGGGAGAGAGAGGTCGGAGTGAGAGATAGAGAGACGTCAGAGGGAGAGAGAGAGAGGACAGAGAGGGAGAGAGAGAGGTTAGAGAGGGCGGGAGAGAGAGAGAGGTCAGAGAGTGAAAAAGAGTGAGAGGGAGGTCAGAGAGCGAGAGAGGTAAGTCAGAGAGCGAGACAGAGATAGAGAGAGATGTCAGAGAAGGAGAGAGAGAGAACAGAGAGGGAGAGATAGAGAGGTCAGAGAGGGAGAAATAGAGTGGTCAGAGAGGGAGAGTGAGAGAGAGGTCAGAGGGAGAGAGAGAGACAGGTCACAGGGAGAGAGAGTGAGAGGTCAGAGAGGGAGAGAGAGAGAAGTCAGAGAGGGAGAGAGCGAGATAGGTCAGAAAGGGAGAGATAGAGGTCGGAGAGAGAGAGAGAGGTCAGAGCGGGAGAGGGAGAGGAAGAGAGAGAGAAAGGTCAGAGAGGGAGAAAGAGAGAGAGGTCAGAGAGGGATAGAGAGAGGTCAGAGAGGGAGAGAGAGAGAGAGTGGTCAGAAAGAGAGAGAGTTCAGAGAGGGTGAGAGAGAAAGAAGTCAGAGAGGGAGAGAGAGAGAGGTCAGAGAGGGAGAGAAAGAGAGAGTGAACAGAGATAGTGAGAAAGGTCAGAGAGGGAGACAGAGAGACGTTAGAGAGGGAGAGAGAGAGAGAGAGAGTTCAGAGAGGGAGAGAGAAATAGATGTTAGAGAGGTAGAGAGAAATAGATGCCAGAGAGCGAGAGAGAGAGAAGTCAGAGAGCGAGAGAGAGAGAGACAGGGACAGAGAGAGAGGGGTCAGAGAGGGACAGAGAGGTCAGAGGGAGAGATAGAGAGACAACAGAGGGAGAGAGAGAGAGAGAGAGGTCAGAGAGGGAGAGAGAGAGAGGTTAGAGAGGGAGAGAGAGAGTGAAAGGTCAGAGGGAGAGTGACAGAGAGAGTTCAGGGAGAGAGAGAGAGATAGGTCAGAGAGGGAGAGAGAGAGGTCAGAGAGGGAGAGAGAGAGAGAGGTGAGACAGGGAGAGAGAGAGGTCAGAGAGGGAGAGAGAGAGAAAGAGAGAGAGGTCAGAGAGGGAGAGAGTAAAATAGGTCAGAGTGGGAGAGATAGAGCTCAGAGCGGGAGAGAGAGAGATGTCAGAGAGGGAGAGAGAGAGAGGTCAGAGGGAGAGAGACAGAGAGAGGTCAGAATGGGATAGAGAGAGAGGTCAGAGAGGGAGAGGGCGAGAGTGAGAGAGAGAGGTCAGAGAGGGAGAGATAGAGTTCGGAGAGAGAGAGAGAGGTCAGAGAGGGAGAAAGAGATTGAGGTCAGAGATGGATAGAGAGAGGTCAGAGAGGGAGAGAGAGAGAGGTCAGAAAGAGAGAGAGTTCAGAGAGGGTGAGAGAGAAATAAGTCAGGGAGGGAGAGAGAGAGAGAGGTCAGAGAGGGAGAGAAAGAGAGAGCAGTCAGAGATAGAGAGAAAGGTCAGAGAGGGAGAGAGAGAGGTCAGAGAGGGAGAAAGAGAGAGAGGTCACAGAGGGACAGAGAGAGGTCAAAGAGTGAGAGAAAGAGAGAGCGGTCAGAGAGGGAGTGAAAGGTCAGAGAGGGAGAGAGAGAGAGAGGTCAAGAGGGAGAGAGAGTGAAAGGTCCGAGAGGGAGAGAGAAATCGGTATTAGAGAGGAAGAGAGCAATAAATGTTAGAGAGGGAGAGAAAGAGAAGTCAGAGAGCGAGAGAGAGAGAGAGAGGGAGAGAGAGAGGTCAGAGAGGGAGAGAGAGGTCGGAGTGAGAGATAGAGAGACGTCAGAGGGAGAGAGAGAGAGGACAGAGAGGGAGAGAGAGAGGTTAGAGAGGGCTGGAGAGAGAGAGAGGTCAGAGGGAGATTGAGAGAGAGGTCAGGGAGAGAGAGAGAGGTCAGAGAGGGACAGAGAGAGAGAGAGGTCAGAGAGGGAGAGAGGTAGGTCAGAGAAGGAGAGAGAGAGAGAGGTCAGAGAGGGAGAGAGAGAGAGGTGAGACAGGGAATGAGAGAGAGAGGTCAGAAAGGGAGAGAGAGAGAAAGAGAGAGAGGTCAGAGAGGGAGAGAGAAAAATAGGGTAGAGAGGGAGAGATAGAGCTCAGAGGGAGAGAGAGAGAGAGAGGTCAGAGAGGGAGAGAGAGAGAGAGGTCAGAGGGAGAGAGACAGAGAGAGGTCAGAGATGGCGAGAGAGTGAGGTTAGAGAGTGAGAGAGAGAGAGAGGTCACAAGGGGAGAGGGAGAGGAAGTGATAGAGAAAGAGGTCCGAGAGGGAGAGATAGATGTCAGAGAGGGAGAGAGAGAGAGAGAGAGTTCAGTGAGGGAGAGAGAGAGAGGACAGAGGGTGAGAGAGGGAGAGAGAGAGAGGTCAGAGAGGTAGAGAGAGTGAGAGAGAGGTCAGAGAGCAAGAGAGGTATTTCAGAGAGAGAGAGAGAGATAGAGAGAGATGTCAGAGAAGGAGACTGAGAGAACAGAGAGGCAGAGATAGAGAAGTCAGAGATGGAGAGGTCAGAGAGGGAGAGAGAGAGAGAGTTGAGAGGGAGAGAGAGAGACAGGTCAGAGGGAGAGAGATTGAGAGGTCTGAGAGGAAGAGAGAGAAGTCAGAGAGGGAGAGAGAGAGAGAGGTCAGAGACAGAGAGAAATAGAGAGCGGTCAGAGATAGAGAGAAAGGTCCGAGAGGGAGAGAGAGGTCAGAGAGGAGAGAGAGAGAAAGGTCAGAGAGGGAGAGAGAAATAGATGTTAGCAGAGGTAGAGAGAAATAGATGCTAGAGAGGGAGAGAGAGAGAGGTCAGAGAGGTAGAGAGAGTGAGAGAGAGGTCAGAAAGTGAGAGAGGTATTTCAGAGAAGGAGAGAGAGATAGAGAGAGATGTCAGAGAAGGAGACTGAGAGAACAGAGAGGCAGAGATAGAGAAGTCAGAGATCGAGAGAAAGAGAGACAGGGAGTGAGAGAGAGGGGTCAGAAAGGCAGAGAGAGGTCAGAGTGAGAGATAGAGAGACGTCAGAGGGAGAGAGAGAGAGGACAGAGAGGGAGAGAGAGAGGTTAGAGAGGGAGAGAGAGAGAGATAGGTCAGAGGGAGAGTGAGAGAGAGGTCAGGGAGAGAGAGAGAGGTCAGAGAGGGACAGAGAGAGAGAGAGAGAGGTCAGAGGGGGAGAGAGGTAGGTCAGAGAAGGAGAGAGAGAGAGGTCAGAGAGGGAGAGATAGAGAGGTGAGACAGGGAATGAGAGAGAGAGGTCAGAAAGGGAGAGAGAGAGAAAGAGAGAGAGGTCAGAGAGGGAGAGAGAAAAATAGGTCAGAGAGGGAGAGATAGAGCTCAGAGAGGGAGAGAGAGACAGAGAGAGGTCAGAGGGAGAGAGACAGAGAGAGGTCAGAGATGGCGAGAGAGTGAGGTTAGAGAGGGAGAGAGAGAAATAGGTCAGAGAGGGTGAGATAGAGCTCTGAGAGGGAGAGAGAGAGAGGTCAGAGGGTGCTAGAGAGAGAGGTCAGAAAGGGAGAGGGGGAGAGTGAGAGAGAGAGGTCAGAGAGAGAGAGAGGACATAGAGCAGGAGAGGGATGTCTGAGAGGGAGAGAGAGAGAGGACACTGAGGGAGAGAGAGAGAGATGTCAGAGCAGGCGAGACAGAGTGACGTCAGAGGGAGAGAGCGAGAGAGAGACAGGACGGAGAAGCAGAGAGTGAGACGTCAGAGAGGGAGAGAGAGGACAGAGAGGGAGAGAGACATGTCAGAGAGGGAGAGAGTGAGGTCAGAGAGGGAGAGGGAGAGGAAGAGAGAGAGAGAGGTCAAAGAGGGAGAAAGAGAGGGAGGTCAGAGAGCGATAGAGAGAGGTCAGAGAGGGAGAGAAAGAGAGAGCGGTCAGGGAGGGAGAGAAAGGTCAGAGAGGGAGAGAGAGAGAGGTCAGAGAGGGAGAGAGAGAGAGTAAGAGGTCAGAGAGGGAGAGAGATATAGAAGTTAGAGAGGAAGAGAGAAATAGATATTAGAGAGGGAGAGAGAGAGAAGTCAGAGAGCGAGAGAGAGAGAGACAGGGAGAGAGAGAGGGGTCAGAGAGGGAGAGAGAGGTCAGAGGGAGAGATAGAGAGACGTCAGAGGGAGAGAGAGAGAGAGAGGTCAGAGAGGGAGAGAGAGAGAGGTAAGAGAGGGAGAGAGAGAGAGAGAGGTCAGAGGGAGAGTGAGAGAGAGTTCAGGGAGAGAGAGAGATAGGTCAGCGAGGGAGAGAGAGATATTTTAGAGAGGGACAGAGAGAGAGAGACGTCAGAGGGGAGAGAGAGTGAAAGGTCAGAGAGGGAGAGAGAAATCAATATTAGAGAGGAAGAGAGCAATAGATGTTAGAGAGGGAGAGAAAGAGAAGTCAGAGAGCGAGAGAAAGAGAGAAAGGGAGAGAGAGAGGGGTCAGAGAGGGAGAGAGAGGTCAGAATGAGAGATAGAGAGACATCAGAGGGAGAGAGAGAGAGGACAGAGAGGGAGAGAGAGAGGTTAGCGAGGGAGGGAGAGATAGATAGGTCAGAGGGAGAGTGAGAGAGAGGTCAGGGAGAGAGAGAGAGGTCAGAGAGGGACAGCGAGAGAGAGAAGTCAGAGAGGGAGAGAGGTAGGTCAGAGGAGGAGAGAGAGAGAGGTCAGAGAGGGAGAGTTAGAGAGGTGAGACAGGGAATGAGAGAGAGAGGTCAGAAAGGGAGAGAGAGAGAAAGAGAGAGAGGTCAGAGAGGGAGAGAAAAAAATAGGTCAGAGAGGGAGAGATAGAGCTCAGAGAGAGAGAGAGAGGTCAGAGAGGGAGAGAGAGAGAGAGGTCAGTGGGAGAAAGAGAGAGAGAGGTCAGAGATGGCGAGAGAGTGAGGTTAGAGAGGGAGAGAGAGAAATAGGTCAGAGAGGGAGAGATATAGCTCAGACAGGGAGAGAGAGAGAGAGAGAGGTCAGAGGGTGCTAGAGATAGAGGTCAGAGAGGGAGAGGGGGAGAGTGAGAGAGAGAGGTCAGAGGGGGAGAGAGAGAGAGAGAGGACATAGAGCAGGAGAGGGATGTCAGAGAGGGAGAGAGAGAGTGAGGTCAGAGAGGGAAATGGAGAGAATTCAGAGAGGGAGAGAGATAAGTCCGAGAGGGAGGGAGAGAGAGATGTCGGAGCGGGCGAGAGAGAGTGACGTCAGAGGGAGAGAGCGAGAGAGAGGATGGAGAAGCAGAGAGAGAGGTCAGGGAGGGAGAGAGAGAGAGAGAGAGAGAGAGAGGTCAGAGAGGGAGAGAGAGGTCAGAGAGGGAGAGAGAGATGTCAGAGAGGGAGAGAGTGAGGTCAGAGAGTGAGAGAGAGAGAGAGGTCACAAGGGGAGAGGGAGAGGAAGTGATAGAGAAAGAGGTCAGAGAGGGAGAGATAGAGGTCAGAGAGGGAGAGAGAGAGAGTTCAGTGAGGGAGAGAGAGAGAGAGGACAGAGAGTGAGAGAGGGAGAGAGAGAGAGGTCAGAGAGGTAGAGAGAGTGCGAGAGAGGTCAGAGAGCGAGAGAGGTATTTCAGGGAGGGAGAGAGAGATAGAGAGAGATGTCAGAGAAGGAGTCTGAGAGAACAGAGAGGCAGAGATAGAGAAGTCAGAGACGGAGTGATGGAGAGGTCAGAGAGGGAGAGAGAGAGAGTTGAGAGGGAGAGAGAGAGACAGGTCAGAGGGAGAGAGATTGAGAGGTCAGAGAGTGAGAGAGAGAAGTCAGAGAGGGAGAGAGAGAGAGAGGTCAGAAAGAGAGAGAGTTCAGAGAGGGTGAGAGAGAAAGAAGTCAGGGAGGGAGAGAGATAGAGATGTCAGAGACAGAGAGAAATAGAGAGCGGTCGGAGATAGAGAGAAAGGTCCGAGAGGGAGAGAGTGAGAGGTCAGAGAGGAGAGAGAGAGAGAGGTCAGAGAGGGAGAGAGAAATAGATGTTAGAGAGGTAGAGAGAAATAGATGCTAGAGAGGGAGAGAGAGAGAGGTCAGAAAGGTAGAGAGAGTGAGAGAGAGGTCAGAGAGCGAGAGAGGTATTTCAGAGAGGGAGAGAGAGATAGAGAGAGATGTCAGAGAAGGAGACTGAGAGAACAGAGAGGCAGAGATAGAGAAGTCAGAGAGCGAGAGAAAGAGAGACAGGGAGAGAGAGAGAGGTGTCAGAAAGGGAGAGAGAGGTCTGAGTGAGAGATAGAGAGATGTTAGAGGGAGAGAGAGAGAGGACAGAGAGATGAAGAGGTTAGAGAGGGAGGGAGAGAGAGATAGGTCAGAGGGAGAGTGAGAGAGAGGTCAGGGAGAGAGAGAGAGAGGTCAGAGAGGGAAAGAGAGAGAGAGAGGTCAGAGGGGGAGAGAGGTAGGTCAGAGAAGGAGAGAGAGAGAGGTCAGAGAGGAAGAGATAGAGAGGTGAGACAGGGAATGAGAGAGAGAAGTCAGAAAGGGAGAGAGAGAGAAAGAGAGAGAGGTCAGAGAGGGAGAGAGAAAAATAGGTCAGAGAGGGAGAGCTAGAGCTCAGAGAGGGAGAGAGAGACAGAGGTCAGAGGGAGAGAGACAGAGAGAGGTCAGAGATGGCAAGAGAGTGAGGTTAGAGAGGGAGAGAGAGAAATAGGTCAGAGAGGGTGAGATAGAGCTCTGAGAGGGAGAGAGAGAGAGAGAGGTCAGAGAGTGCTAGAGAGAGAGGTCAGAAAGGGAGAGGGGGAGAGTGAGAGAGAGAGGTCAGAGAGGGAGAGATAGAGAGAGGACATAGAGCAGGAGAGGGATGTCAGAGAGGGAGAGAGAGAGAGAGGTTAGAGAGGGAGAGGGAGAGAGCGATCAGAGAGGGAGAGAGAGAAGTCAGAGAGGGAGAGAGAGAGAGATGTCAGAGCAGGCGAGAGAGAGTGACGTCAGAGGGAGAGAGCAAGAGAGAGACAGGACGGAGAAGCAGAGAGTGAGAGGTCAGAGAGGGAGAGAGAGGTCAGAGAGGGAGAGAGAGATGTCAGAGAGGGAGAGAGTGAGGTCAGAGAGGGAGAGGGAGAGGGAAAGGAAGAGAGAGAGAGAGAGGTCAAAGAGGGAGAAAGAGAGAGAGGTCAGAGAGCGAAAGAGAGAGGTCAGAGAGGGAGAGAAAGAGAGAGCGGTCAGAGAGGGAGAGAAAGGTCAGAGAGGGAGAGAGAGAGGTCAGAGAGGGAGAGAGAGAGAGTGAGAGGTCAGAGAGGGTGAGAGAAATAGATGTTAGAGAGGAAGAGAGAAATAGATGTTAGAGAGGGAGAGAGAGCGAAGTCAGAGAGCGATGGGAGAGAGAGACAGGGAGAGAGAGAGGGGTCAGAGAGGGAGAGAGAGGTCAGAGGGAGAGATAGAGAGACGTCAGAGGGTGAGAGAGAGAGATAGAGGTCAGAGAGGGAGAGAGAGAGAGAGAGGTCAGAGGGAGAGTGCGATAGAGTTCAGGGAGAGAGAGAGATAGGTCAGCGAGGGAGAGAGAGAGATTTCAGAGAGGGACAGAGAGAGAGAGAGGTCAGAGGGGGAGAGAGAGTGAAAGGTCAGAGAGGGAGAGAGAAATTGATATTAGAGAGGAAGAGAGCAATAGATGTTAGAGAGGGAGAGAAAGAGAAGTCAGAGAGCGAGAGAGAGAGAGAGAGGGAAAGAGAGAGAGGGTGCAGAGAGGGAGAGAGAGGTCAGAGTGAGAGATAGAGAGACGTCAGAGGGAGAGAGAGAGAGGACAGAGAGGGAGAGAGAGAGGTTAGAGAGGGAGGGAGAGATAGATAGGTCAGAGGGAGAGTGAGAGAGAGGTCAGGGAGAGAGAGAGAGGTCAGAGAGGGACAGAGAGAGAGAGACGTCAGAGAGTGAGGGAGGTAGGTCAGAGAAGGAGAGAGAGAGAGGTCAGAGAGGGAGAGATAGAGAGGTGAGACAGGGAATGAGAGAGAGAGGTCAGAAAGGGAGAGAGAGAGAAAGAGAGAGAGGTCAGAGAGGGAGATAGAAAAATAGGTCAGAGAGGGAGAGATAGAGCTCAGAGAGAGAGAGAGAGAGAGAGAGAGGACAGAGAGGGAGAGAGAGAGAGAGGTCAGTGGGAGAAAGAGAGAGAGAGAGGTCAGAGATTTTGAGAGAGTGAGGTTAGAGAGGGAGAGAGAGAAATAGGTCAGAGAGGGAGAGATATAGCTCAGACAGGGAGAGAGAGAGAGAGAGGTCAGAGGGTGCTAGAGAGAGAGGGGACATAGAGCAATAGAGGGATGTCAGAGAGGGAGAGAGAGAGAGAGGTCAGAGAGGGAAAGGGAGAGAAGTCAGAGAGGGAGTGAGAGAAGTCCGAGAGGGAGAGAGAGAGAGATGTCGGACCGGCGAGAGAGAGTGACGTCAGAGGGAGAGAGCGAGAGAGAGGCTGGAGAAGATGAGAGAGAGAGGTCAGGGAGGGAGAGAGAGAGAGAGAGTGAGAGAGGTCAGAGAGGGTGAGAGAGGTCAGAGAGGGAGAGAGAGATGTCAGAGAGGGAGAGAGTGAGGTCAGAGATTGAGAGAGAGAGAGAGGTCGCAAGGGGAGAGGGAGAGGAAGTGATAGAGAAAGAGGTCAGAGAGGGAGAGATAGATGTCAGAGAGGGAGAGATAGAGAGAGAGAGTTCAGTAAGGGAGAGAGAGAGAGAAAACAGAGAGTGAGAGAGGGAGAGAGAGAGAGGTCAGAGAGGTAGAGAGAGTGAGAGAGAGGTCAGAGAGCGAGAGAGGTATTTCAGAGAGGGAGGGAGAGATAGAGAGAGATGTCAGAGAAGGAGACTGAGAGAACAGAGAGGCAGAGATAGAGAAGTCAGAGACGGAGAGATGGAGAGGTCAGAGAGGGAGAGAGAGAGAGAGTTGAGAGGGAGAGAGAGAGACAGGTCAGAGGGAGAGAGATTGAGAGGTCAGAGAGTGAGAGAGAGAAGTCAGAGAGGGAGAGAGAGAGAGAGGTCAGAAAGAGAGAGAGTTCAGAGAGGGTGAGAGAGAAAGAAGTCAGGGAGGGAGAGAGAGAGAGAGGTCAGAGACGGAGAGAAATAGAGAGTGGTCAGAGATAGAGAGAATGGTCCGAGAGGGAGAGAGAGAGAGGTCAGAGAGGAGAGAGAGAGAGAGGGAGAGAAATAGAGAGCGGTCAGAGATAGAGAGAAAGGTCCGAGAGGGAGAGAGAGAGAGGTCAGAGAGGAGAGAGAGAGAGAGGTCAGAGAGATAGAGAGAGAAATAGATGTTAGAGAGGTAGAGAGAAATAGATGCTAGAGAGGGAGAGAGAGAGAGGTCAGAGAGGTAGAGAGAGTGAGAGAGAGGTCAGAGAGCGAGAGAGGTATTTCAGAAAGCGAGAGAGAGATAGAGAGAGATGTCAGAGAAGGAAACTGAGAGAACAGAGAGGCAGAGATAGAGAAGTCAGAGAGCGAGAGAAAGAGAGACAGGGAGAGAGAGAGAGGGGTCAGAAAGGGAGAGAGAGGTCAGAGTGAGAGATAGAGAGACGTCAGAGGGAGAGAGAGAGAGGACAGAGAGGGAGAGAGAGAGGTTAGAGAGGGAGGGAGAGAGAGATAGGTCAGAGGGAGAGTGAGAGAGAGGTCAGGGAGAGAGAGAGAGAGGTCAGAGAGGGCCACAGAGAGAGAGAGAGGTCAGAGGGGGAGAGAGGTAGGTCAGAGAAGGAGAGAGAGAGAGGTCAGAGAGGGAGAGATAGAGAGGTGAGACAGGGAATGATAGAGAGAGGTCAGAAAGCGAGAGAGAGAGAAAGAGAGATAGGTCAGAGAGGGAGAGAGTAAAATAGGTCAGAGAGGGAAAGATAGAGCTCAGAGAGGGAGAGAGAGACAGAGAGAGGTCAGAGAGGGAGAGAGAGAGAGAGAGGTCAGAGGGAGAGAGACAGAGAGAGGTCAGAGATGGCGAGAGAGTGAGGTTAGAGAGGGAGAGAGAGAAATAGGTCAGAGAGGGTGAGATAGAGCTCTGAGAGGGAGAGAGAGAGAGAGAGGTCAGAGAGTGCTAGAGAGAGAGGTCAGAAAGGGAGAGGGGGAGAGTGAGAGAGAGAGGTCAGAGAGGGAGAGAGAGAGAGAGGACATAGAGCAGGAGAGGGATGTCAGAGAGGGAGAGAGAGAGAGAGGTCAGAGAGGGAGAGGGAGAGATGTCAGAGAGGGAGAGAGAAAAGTCAGAGAGGGAGAGAGAGAGAGATGTCAGAGCGGGCGAGAGAGATTGACGTCAGAGGGAGAGAGCGAGAGAGAGACAGGACGGAGAAGCAGAGAGTGAGAGGTCAGAGAGGGAGAGAGTGGTCAGAGAGAGAGAGAGACATGTCAGAGAGGGAGAGAGTGTGGTCAGAGAGGGAGAGGTAGAGGAAGAGAGAGAGAGAGAGGTCAAAGAGGGAGAAAGAGAGAGAGGTCAGAGAGCGATAGAGAGAGGTCAGAGAGGGAGAGAAAGAGAGAGCGGTCAGAGAGGGTGAGAAAGGTCAGAGAGGGAGTGAGAGAGAGGTCAGAGAGGGAGAGAGAGAGAGTGAGAGGTTAGAGAGGGAGAGAGAAATAGATGTTAGAGAGGAAGAGAGAAATAGATGTTAGAGAGGGAGAGAGAGAGAAGTCAGAGAGCGAGAGAGAGAGAGAGAGAGGGAGAGAGAGAGGGGTCAGAGAGGGAGAGAGAGGTCAGAGGGAGAGATAGAGAGACGTCAGAGGGAGAGAGAGAGAGAGGTCAGAGAGGGAGAGAGAGAGAGGTAAGAGAGGGAGAGAGAGAGAGGTCAGAGGGAGAGTGCGAGAGAGTTCAGGGAGAGAGAGAGATAGGTCAGCGAGGGAGAGAGAGAGATTTCAGAGAGGGACAGAGAGAGAGAGAGGCAGAGGGGGAGAGAGTTAGGTCAGAGAGGGAGAGAGAGAAAGGTCAGTAAGGGAGAGAGCGAGAGGTGAGACAGGGAGAGAGAGAGAGATAGGTCAGAGAGGGAGAGAGAGAGAAAGAGAGTGAAGTCAGAGAGGGAGAGTGAAAAATAGGTCAGAGAGGGAGAGAGAGATAGAGGTCAGAGAGGGAGAGAGAGAGGACTGAGGGAGAGAGACAGATAGAGGTCAGAAAGGGATAGAGAGAGAGGTCAGAGAGGGAGAGAGAGTGAGGACAGAGGGAGAGTGACAGAGAGAGGTCAGAAAGGGATAGAGAGAGAGGTCAGAGAGGGAGAGGGCGAGAGTGAGAGAGAGAGGTCAGAGTGGGAGAGAGAGAGAGGACATAGAGGGGGAGAGGGATGTCAGAGATTGAGAGAGAGAGAGGTCAGAAGGAGAGAGGGAGGGGTCAGAGGGAGAGAGAGAGAGAGGTCAGAGGGAGAGAGCCAGAGAGAGGTGAGAGATGGAGAGAGAGATGTTAGAGAGGGAGAGAGAGAAATAGGTCACACAGGGAGAGATAGAGCTCCGAGAGGGAGGGTGAGAGAGAGAGGTCAGAGTTGGATAAAGAGAGAGGACAGAGAGGGAGAGAGAGAGATGTCAGAGAGGGAGAAGCAGAGAGAGAGAGGTCAGAGTGAGAGTCAGAGAGAGGTCAGAGAGGGATAGAGAGAGTGGCCAGAGGGGGAGGTTGAGCAGGAGAGAGAGAGAGAGAGATATGTAAGAGAATTAGGGAGAGAGAAATCAGAGAGGGAGAGACAGGTTGGAGAGGGATAAAGAGAGGTTGGAGAGGGAAAGCGAGAGGTCAGAGAGGGAGTGCGAGATGTCAGAGAGGGAGAGAGAGAGGTCAGAGAGGTAGAGGGAGAGGAAGCGAGAGAGGTCAGTGTTGGAGAGAGAGAAAGGTCAGAGAGGGAGAGCGAGAGAGAAGTCAGCGGAATTGAGAGAGAGAGATCAGTAGGACAGAGGGAGAGAGTTCAGAAAGGGAGAGAGAGAGTCAGGTCGGATAGGGAGAGATAGAGCGAGGTCAGAGAGGGAGAGAGAGAGGTCAGAGGGAGAGAGAGCGAGGTCAGAGGGAGAGAGATAGAGAGAGGTCAGAGATGGAGAGAGAGAGAGAGGTTAGAGAGGGAGGGAGAGAAATAGGTCAGAGAGGGAGAGAGAGAGAGGTGAGACAGGGAGAGAGAGAGAGAGGTCAGAGAGGGAGAGAGAGAGAAAGAGAGAGAGCACAGAGAGGGAGAGAGAAAAATAGGTCAGAGAGGGGGAGAGAGAGAGAGGTCAGAGAGGGAGAGAGAGAGAGGACAGAGGGAGAGAGACAGAGAGAGGTCAGAAAGGGATAGAGAGAGAGGTCAGAGAGGGAGAGGGCGAGAGTGAGAGAGAGAGGTCAGAGAGGGAGAGAGAGAGAGGTCATAGAGGGGGAGAAGGATGTCAGAGAGAGAGAGAGAGAGAGAGGTCAGAGGGAGAGGGAGAGGGGTCAGAGCGAGCGAGACAGAGGTCAGAGGGAGAGAGCCAGAGAGAGGTGAGAGATGGAGAGTGAGATGTTAGAGAGGGAGAGAGAGAAATAGGTCACACAGGGAGAGATAGAGCTCCGAGAGGGAGGGTGAGAGAGAGAGGTCAGAGTTGGATAAAGAGAGAAGACAGAGAGGGAGAGAGAGAGATGTCAGAGAGGGAGAAGCAGAGAGAGAGAGGTCAGAGTGAGAGTCAGAGAGAGGTCAGAGAGGGATAGAGAGAGTGGCCAGAGGGGGAGGTTGAGCAGGAGAGAGAGAGAGAGAGATATGTAAGAGAATTAGGGAGAGAGAAATCAGAGAGGGAGAGACAGGTTGGAGAGGGATAAAGAGAGGTTGGAGAGGGAAAGCGAGAGGTCAGAGAGGGAGTGCGAGATGTCAGAGAGGGAGAGAGAGAGGTCAGAGAGGTAGAGGGAGAGGAAGCGAGAGAGGTCAGTGTTGGAGAGAGAGAAAGGTCAGAGAGGGAGAGCGAGAGAGAAGTCAGCGGAATTGAGAGAGAGAGATCAGTAGGACAGAGGGAGAGAGTTCAGAAAGGGAGAGAGAGAGTCAGGTCGGAGAGGGAGAGATAGAGCGAGGTCAGAGAGGGAGAGAGAGAGGTCAGAGGGAGAGAGAGCGAGGTCAGAGGGAGAGAGATAGAGAGAGGTCAGAGATGGAGAGAGAGAGAGAGAGGTTAGAGAGGGAGGGAGAGAAATAGGTCAGAGAGGGAGAGAGAGAGGTGAGACAGGGAGAGAGAGAGAGAGGTCAGAGAGGGAGAGAGAGAGAAAGAGAGAGAGCTCAGAGAGGGAGAGAGAAAAATAGGTCAGAGAGGGGGAGAGAGAGAGGACAGAGGGAGAGAGACAGAGAGAGGTCAGAAAGGGATAGAGAGAGAGGTCAGAGAGGGAGAGGGCGAGAGTGAGAGAGAGAGGTCAGAGAGGGAGAGAGAGAGAGGTCATAGAGGGGGAGAAGGATGTCAGAGAGAGAGAGAGAGAGAGAGGTCAGAGGGAGAGAGGGAGGGGTCAGAGCGAGCGAGACAGAGGTCAGAGGGAGAGAGCCAGAGAGAGGTGAGAGATGGAGAGTGAGATGTTAGAGAGGGAGAGAGTGAAATAGGTCACAGAGGGAGATATAGATCTCCGAGAGGGAGAGAGAGAGAGAGAGGTCAGAGATGGATAAAGAGAGAGGTCAGAGAGGGAGAGAGAGAGACCTCAGAGAGGGAGAGAGAGAGAGAGAGGTCAGAGGGAGAGGCAGAGAGAGGTCAGAGAGGGATAGAGAGAGTGGTCAGAGGGGAAGGTTGAGCAGGAGAGAGATAGAGAGAGAGATATGTCAGAGAATTAGAGAGAGAGAAATCAGAGAGGGAGAGACAGGTCGGAGTGGGATAGAGAGAGGTCGGAGAGGGAAAGATAGAGGTCAGAGAGGGAGTGCAAGAGGTCAGAGAGGGAGAGAGAGAGGTCAGAGAGCTAGAGGGAGAGGAAGAGAGAGAGGTCAGTGTTGGAGAGAGAGAAAGGTCCGAGAGGGAGAGAGAGAGAGAGAGAAGTAAGCGGAATTGAGAGAGAGAGATCAGAAGGACAGAGGGAGAGAGTTCAGAGAGGAAGAGAGTCAGGTCGTAGAGGTAGAGATAAAGCGAGGTCAGAGAGGGAGAGGGAGAGAGGTCAGAGGGAGAGAGAGAGAGGTCAGAGGGGGAGAGACAGAAAGAGTTGAGAGGGAGAGAGAGAGACAGGTCAGAGGGAGAGAGATTGAGAGGTCAGAGAGTGAGAGAGAGAAGTCAGAGAGGGAGAGAGAGAGAGAGGTCAGAAAGAGAGAGAGTTCAGAGAGGGTGAGAGAGAAAGAAGTCAGGGAGGGAGAGAGAGAGAGAGGTCAGAGACGGAGAGAAATAGAGAGCGGTCAGAGATAGAGAGAAAGGTCGGAGAGGGAGAGAGAAAGGTCAGAGAGGAGAGAGAGAGAGAGGTCAGAGAGGGAGAGAGAAATAGATGTTAGAGAGGTAGAGAGAAATAGATGCTAGAGAGGGAGAGAGAGATCAGAGAGGTCAGAGAGAGTGAGAGAGAGGTCAGAGAGCGAGAAAGGTATTTCAGAGAGGGAGAGAGAGATAGAGAGAGATGTCAGAGAAGGAAACTGAGAGAACAGAGAGGCAGAGATAGAGAAGTCAGAGAGCGAGAGAAAGAGAGACAGGGAGAGAGAGAGAGGGGTCAGAAAGGGAGAGAGAGGTCAGAGTGAGAGATAGAGAGACGTCAGAGGGAGAGAGAGAGGACAGAGAGATCGAGACGTTAGAGAGGGAGGGAGAGAGAGATAGGTCAGAGGGAGAGTGAGAGAGAGGTCAGGGAGAGAGAGAGAGAGGTCAGAGAGGGAAAGAGAGAGAGAGAGAGAGGTCAGAGGGGGAGAGAGGTAGGTCAGGGAAGGAGGGAGAGAGAGGTCAGAGAGGAAGAGGTAGAGAGGTTAGACAGGGAATGAGAGAGAGAGGTCAGAAAGGGAGAGAGAGAGAAAGAGAGAGAGGTCAGAGAGGGAGAGAGAAAAATAGGTCAGAGAGGGAGAGCTAGAGCTCAGAGAGGGAGAGAAAGACATAGGTCAGAGGGAGAGAGACAGAGAGAGGTCAGAGATGGCGAGAGAGTGAGGTTAGAGAGGGAGAGAGAGAAATAGGTCAGAGAGGGTGAGATAGAGCTCTGAGAGGGAGAGAGAGAGAGAGAGGTCAGAGAGTGCTAGAGAGAGAGGTCAGAAAGGGAGAGGGGGAGAGTGAGAGAGAGAGGTCAGAGAGGGAGAGATAGAGAGAGGACATAGAGCAGGAGAGGGATGTCAGAGAGGGAGAGAGAGAGAGAGTCAGAGAGGGAGAGGGAGAGAGCAGTCAGAGAGGGAGAGAGAGAAGTCAGAGAGGGAGAGAGAGAGAGATGTCAGAGCAGGCGAGAGAGAGTGACGTCAGAGGGAGAGAGCGAGAGAGAGACAGGACGGAGAAGCAGAGAGTGAGAGGTCAGAGAGGGAGAGAGAGGTCAGAGAGACATGTCAGAGAGGGGGAGAGTGAGGTCAGAGAGGGAGAGGGAGAGGGAAAGGAAGAGAGAGAGAGTGGTCAAAGAGGGAGAAAGATCGAGAGGTCAGAGAGCGATAGAGAGAGGTCAGAGAGGGAGAGAAAGAGAGAGCGGTCAGAGAGGGAGAGAAAGGTCAGAGAGGGAGAGAGAGAGGTCAGAGAGGGAGAGAGAGAAAGTGAGAGGTCAGAGAGGGAGAGAGAAATAGATGTTAGAGAGGAAGAGAGAAATAGATGTTAGAGAGGGAGAGAGAGAGAAGTCAGAGAGCGAGAGAGAGAGAGAGAGAGGGAGAGAGAGAGGGGTCAGAGAGGGAGAGAGAGGTCAGAGGGAGAGATAGAGAGACGTCAGAGGGAGAGAAAGAAAGAGAGAGGTCAGAGAGGGAGAGAGAGAGAGGTAAGAGAGGGAGAGAGAGAGAGAGAGAGGTCAGAGGGGGAGAGAGAGTGAAAGGTCAGAGAGGGAGAGAGAAATCGATATTAGAGAGGAAGAGAGCAATAGATGTTAGAGAGGGAGAGAAAGAGAAGTCAGAGAGCGAGAGAGAGAGAGGGAAAGAGAGAGAGGGGTCAGAGAGGGAGAGAGAGGTCAGAGTGAGAGATAGAGAGACGTCAGAGGGAGAGAGAGAGAGGACAGAGAGGGAGAGAGAGAGGTTAGAGAGGGAGGGAGAGATAGATAGGTCAGAGGGAGAGTGAGAGAGAGGTCAGGGAGAGAGAGAGAGGTCAGACAGGGACAGAGAGAGAGAGAGAGGTCAGAGGGGGAGAGAGGTAGGTCAGAGAAGGAGAGAGAGAGAGGTCAGAGAGGGAGAGATAGAGAGGTGAGACAGGGAATGAGAGAGAGAGGTCAGAAAGGGAGAGAGAGAGAAAGAGACAGAGGTCAGAGAGGGAGAGAGAAAAATAGGTCAGAGAGGGAGAGATAGAGCTCAGAGAGAGAGAGAGAGAGAGGTCAGAGAGGGAGGGAGAGAGAGAGGTCAGAGGGAGAAAGAGAGAGAGAGAGGTCAGAGATGGCGAGAGAGTGAGGTTAAAGAGGGAGAGAGAGAAATAGGTCAGAGAGGGAGAGATATAGCTCAGACAGGGAGAGAGAGAGAGAGAGAGGTCAGAGGGTGCTAGAGAGAGAGGGGACATAGAGCAGGAGAGGGATGTCAGAGAGGGAGAGAGAGAGAGAGGTCAGAGAGGGAAAGGGAGAGAAGTCAGAGAGGGCGAGAGAGAACTCCGAGAGGGAGAGAGAGAGAGATGTCGGACCGGTGAGAGAGAGTGACGTCAGAGGGAGAGAGCGAGAGAGAGGATGGAGAAGCAGAGACAGAGAGGTCAGGGAGGGAGAGAGAGAGAGTGAGAGAGGTCAGAGAGGGTGAGAGAGGTCAGAGAGGGAGAGAGAGATGTCAGAGAGGGAGAGAGTGAGGTCAGAGAGTGAGAGAGAGAGAGAGGTCACAAGGGGAGAGGGAGAGGAAGTGATAGAGAAAGAGGTCAGAGAGGGAGAGATAGATGTCAGAGAGGGAGAGAGAGGGAGAGAGAGTTCAGTAAGGGAGAGAGAGAGAGAAAACAGAGAGTGAGAGAGGGAGAGAGAGAGAGGTCAGAGAGGTAGAGAGAGTGAGAGAGAGGTCAGAGAGCGAGAGAGGTATTTGAGAGAGGGAGGGAGAGATAGAGAGAGATGTCAGAGAAGGAGACTGAGAGAACAGAGAGGCAGAGATAGAGAAGTCAGAGACGGAGAGATGGAGAGGTCAGAGAGGGAGAGAGAGAGAGAGTTGAGAGGGAGAGAGAGAGACAGGTCAGAGGGAGAGAGATTGAGAGGTCAGAGAGAGAGAGAGAAGTCAGAGAGGGAGAGAGAGAGAGAGAGGTCAGAAACAGAGAGAGTTCAGAGAGGGTGAGAGAGAAAGAAGTCAGGGAGGGAGAGAGAGAGAGAGGTCAGAGACGGAGAGAAATAGAGAGTGGTCAGAGATAGAGAGAAAGGTCCGAGAGGGAGAGAGAGAGAGGTCAGAGAGGAGAGAGAGAGAGAGGGAGAGAAATAGAGAGCGGTCAGAGATAGAGAGAAAGGTCCGAGAGGGAGAGAGAGAGAGAGAGGTCAGAGAGGAGAGAGAGAGAGAGGTCAGAGAGAAATAGATGTTAGAGAGGTAGAGAGAAATAGATGCCAGAGAGGGAGAGAGAGAGAGGTCCGAGAGGTAGAGAGAGTGAGAGAGAGGTCAGAGAGCGAGAGAGGTATTTCAGAGAGGGAGAGAGAGATAGAGAGAGATGTCAGAGAAGGAGACTGAGAGAACAGAGAGGCAGAGATAGAGAAGTCAGAGAGCGAGAGAAAGAGAGACAGGGAGAGAGAGAGGGGGGTCAGAAAGGGAGAGAGAGGTCAGAGTGAGAGATAGAGAGACGTCAGAGGGAGAGAGAGAGAGGACAGAGAGGGAGAGAGAGAGGTTAGAGAGGGAGGGAGAGAGAGATAGGTCAGAGGGAGAGTGAGAGAGAGGTCAGGGAGAGAGAGAGAGAGGTCAGAGAGGGACAGAGAGAGAGAGAGAGAGGTCAGAGGGGGAGAGAGGTAGGTCAGAGAAGGAGAGAGAGAGAGGTCAGAGAGGGAGAGATAGAGAGGTGAGACAGGGAATGAGAGAAAGAGGTCAGAAAGAGAGAGAGAGAGAAAGAGAGAGCGGTCAGAGAGGGAGAGAGAAAAATAGGTCAGAGAGGGAGAGATAGAGCTCAGAGAGTGAGAGAGAGGACAGAGAGGGGGAGAGAGAGAGAGAGGTCAGAGGGAGAGAGACAGAGAGAGGTCAGAGATGGCGAGAGAGTGAGGTTAGAGAGGGAGAGTGAGAAATAGGTCAGAGAGGGTGAGGTATAGCTCTGAGAGGGAGAGAGAGAGAGAGAGGTCAGAGGGTGCTAGAGAGAGAGGTCAGAAAGGGAGAGGGGGAGAGTGAGAGAGAGAGGTGAGAGAGGGAGAGGGAGAGAGAGGACATAGAGCAGGAGAGGGATGTCAGAGAGGGAGAGAGAGAGAGAGGTCAGAGAGGGAGAGGGAGAGATGTCAGAGAGGGAGAGAGAGAAGTCAGAGAGGGAGAGAGAGAGAGATGTCAGAGTGGGCGAGAGAGAGTGACGTCAGAGGGAGAGAGCGAGAGAGAGACAGGATGGAGAAGCAGAGAGTGAGAGGTCAGAGAGGGCGAGAGACATCAGAGAGGGAGAGAGACATGTCAGAGAGGGAGAGAGTGAGGTCAGAGAGGGAGAGGGAGAGGAAGAGAGAGAGAGAGGTCAAAGAGGGAGAAAGAGAGAGAGGTCAGAGAGCGATAGAGAGAGGTCAGAGAGGGAGAGAAAGAGAGAGTGGTCAGAGAGGGAGAGAAAGGTCAGAGAGGGAGAGAGAGAGAGGTCAGAGAGGGAGAGAGAGAGAGTGAGAGGTCAGAGAGGAAGAGAGAAATAGATATTAGAGAGGGAGAGAGAGAGAAGTCAGAGAGCGAGAGATAGAGAGACAGGGAGAGAGTGAGGGGTCAGAGAGGGAGAGAGAGGTCAGAGGGAGAGATAGAGAGATGTCAGAGGGAGAGAGAGAGAGAGGTCAGAGAGGGAGAGAGAGAGAGGTAAGAGATGGAGAGAGAGAGAGAGAGGTCAGAGGGTGAGTGAGAGAGAGTTCAGGGAGAGAGAGAGATAGGTCAGTGAGGGAGAGAGAGAGATTTCAGAGAGGAACAGAGAGAGAGAGAGGTCAGAGGGGGAGAGAGAGTGAAAGGTCAGAGAGGGAGAGAGAAATCGATATTAGAGAGGAAGGGAGCAATAGATGTTAGAGAGGGAGAGAAAGAGAAGTCAGAGATCGAGAGAGAGAGAGAGAGGGAGAGAGAGAGGGGTCAGAGAGGGAGAGAGAGGTCAGATTGAGAGATAGAGAGACGTCAGAGGGAGAGAGAGAGAGGACAGAGAGGGAGAGAGAGAGGTTAGAGAGGGCGGGAGAGAGAGAGAGGTCAGAGGGAGATTGAGAGAGAGGTCAGGGAGAGAGAGAGAGGTCAGAGAGGGACAGAGAGAGAGAGA
This sequence comes from Carcharodon carcharias, assembly GCF_017639515.1. Lineage (NCBI taxonomy): Eukaryota > Metazoa > Chordata > Chondrichthyes > Lamniformes > Lamnidae > Carcharodon > Carcharodon carcharias. The sequence goes on from NC_054474.1 coordinate 101,093,145, forward strand.
GAAGTCAGAGAGGGAGAGAGGTAGGTCAGAGAAGGAGAGAGAGAGAGGTCAGAGAGGGAGAGATAGAGAGGTGAGACAGGGAATGAGAGAGAGAGGTCAAAAACGGAGAGAGAGAGAAAGAGAGAGAGGTCAGAGAGGGAGAGAGAGAGGGGTCAGAGAGGGAGAGAGAGGTCAGATTGAGAGATAGAGAGACGTCAGAGGGAGAGAGAGAGAGAACAGAGAGGGAGAGAGAGAGGTTAGAGAGGGCGGGAGAGAGAGAGAGGTCAGAGGGAGATTGAGAGAGAGGTCAGGGAGAGAGAGAGAGGTCAGAGAGGGACAGAGAGAGAGAGAGAAGTCAGAGAGGGAGAGAGGTAGGTCAGAGAAGGAGAGAGAGAGGTCAGAGAGGGAGAGATAGAGAGGTGAGACAGGGAATGAGAGAGAGAGGTCAAAAACGGAGAGAGAGAGAAAGAGAGAGAGGTCAGAGAGGGAGAGAGAAAATTAGGTCAGAGAGGGAGAGATAGAGCTCAGAGAGACAGAGAGAGAGAGAGAGGTCAGAGAGGGAGAGAGAGAGAGGTCAGTGGGAGAAAGAGAGAGAGAGAGGTCAGAGATGGCGAGAGAGTGAGGTTAGAGAGGGAGAGAGAGAAGTAGGTCAGAGAGGGAGAGATATAGCTCAGACAGGGAGAGAGAGAGAGAGAGAGGTCAGAGGGTGCTAGAGAGAGAGGCCAGAGAGGGAGAGGGGGAGAGTGAGAGAGAGAGGTCAGAGGGGGAGAGAGAGAGAGAGGACATAGAGCAGGAGAGGGATGTCAGAGATGGAGAGAGAGAGAGAGGTCAGAGAGGGAAAGGGAGAGAATTCAGAGAGGGAGAGAGAGAAGTCCGAGAGGGAGAGAGAGAGAGATGTCGGAGCAGGCGAGAGAGAGTGACGTCAGAGGGAGAGAGCGAGAGAGAGGATGGAGAAGCAGAGAGAGAGAGGTCAGGGAGGGAGAGAGAGAGAGAGAGTGAGAGAGATCAGAGAGGGAGAGAGAGGTCAGAGAGGGAGAGAGAGATGTCAGAGAGGGAGAGAGTGAGGTCAGAGAGTGAGAGAGAGAGAGAGGTCACAAGGGGAGAGGGAGAAGAAGTGATAGAGAAAGAGGTCAGAGAGGGAGAGATAGATGTCAGAGAGAGAGAGAGAGAGAGAGTTCAGTGAGGGAGAGAGAGAGAGGACAGAGAGGGAGAGAGAGAGAGGTCAGAGAGGTAGAGAGAGTGAGAGAGAGGTCAGAGAGCAAGAGAGGTATTTGAGAGAGGGAGAGAGAGATAGAGAGAGATGTCAGAGAAGGAGACTGAGAGAACAGAGAGGCAGAGATAGAGAAGTCAGAGACGGAGAGATGGAGAGGTCAGAGAGGGAGAGACAGAGAGAGTTGAGAGGGAGAGAGAGAGACAGGTCAGAGGGAGAGAGATTGAGAGGTCAGAGAGTGAGAGAGAGAGGTCAGAGAGGGAGATAGCGAGAGAGAGTGAGAGAGGTCAGAGAGGGAGAGAGAGGTCAGAGAGGGAGAGAGAGATGTCAGAGAGGGAGAGAGTGAGGTCAGAGAGTGAGAGAGAGAGAGAGGTCACAAGGGGAGAGGGAGAAGAAGTGATAGAGAAAGAGGTCGGAGAGGGAGAGATAGATGTCAGAGAGAGAGAGAGAGAGAGAGAGTTCAGTGAGGGAGAGAGAGAGAGGACAGAGAGGGAGAGAGAGAGAGGTCAGAGAGGTAGAGAGAGTGAGAGAGAGGTCAGAGAGCAAGAGAGGTATTTGAGAGAGGGAGAGAGAGATAGAGAGAGATGTCAGAGAAGGAGACTGAGAGAACAGAGAGGCAGAGATAGAGAAGTCAGAGACGGAGAGATGGAGAGGTCAGAGAGGGAGAGACAGAGAGAGTTGAGAGGGAGAGAGAGAGACAGGTCAGAGGGAGAGAGATTGAGAGGTCAGAGAGTGAGAGAGAGAAGTCAGAGAGGGAGAGAGAGAGAGAGGTCAGAAAGAGAGAGAGTTCAGAGAGGGTGAGAGAGAAAGAAGTCAGGGAGGGAGAGAGAGAGAGAGGCCAGAGACGGAGAGAAATAGAGAGCGGACAGAGATAGAGAGAAAGGTCCGAGAGGGGGAGAGAGAGAGACGTCAGAGAAGGAGAGAGAAATAGATGTTAGAGAGGTAGAGAGAAATAGATGCTAGAGAGGGAGAGAGAGAGAGGTCAGAGAGTTCAGAGAGAGTGAGAGAGAGGTCAGAGAGCGAGAGAGGTATTTCAGAGAGGGAGAGAGAGATAGAGAGAGATGTCAGAGAAGGAAACTGAGAGTACAGAGAGGCAGATTTAGAGAAGTCAGAGAGCGAGAGAAAGAGAGACAGGGAGAGAGAGAGAGGGGTCAGAAAGGGAGAGAAAGGTCAGAGAGAGAGATAGAGTGACGTCAGAGGGAGAGAGAGAGAGGACAGAGAGGGAGAGAGAGAGGTTAGAGAGGGAGGGAGAGAGAGATAGGTCAGAGGGAGAGTGAGAGAGAGGTCAGGGAGAGAGAGAGAGAGAGGTCAGAGAGGGACACAGAGAGAGAGAGAGGTCAGAGGGGGAGAGAGGTAGGTCAGAAAAGGAGAGAGAGAGAGGTCAGAGAGGGAGAGATAGAGAGGTGAGACAGGGAATGAGAGAGAGAGGTCAGAAAGGGAGAGAGAGAGAACGAGAGAGAGGTCAGAGAGGGAGAGAGAAAAATAGGTCTAAGAGGGAGAGATAGAGCTCAGAGAGAGAGAGACAGAGAGAGGTCAGAGAGGGAGAGAGAGAGAGAGAGGTCAGAGGGAGAGAGACAGAGAGAGGTCAGAGATGGCGAGAGAGTGAGGTTAGAGAGGGAGAGAGAGAAATAGGTCAGAGAGGGTGAGATAGAGCTCTGAGAGGGAGAGAGAGAGAGAGAGGTCAGAGAGTGCTAGAGAGAGAGGTCAGAAAGGGAGAGGGGGAGAGTGAGAGAGAGAGGTCAGTGAGGGAGAGAGAGAGCGAGGACATAGGGCAGGAGAGGGATGTCAGAGAGGGAGTGAGAGAGAGAGGTCAGAGAGGGAGAGGGAGATATGTCAGAGAGGGAGAAAGAAAAGTCAGAGAGGGAGAGAGAGAGAGATGTCAGAGCGGGCGAGAGAGATTGACGTCAGAGGGAGAGAGCGAGAGAGAGACAGGACGGAAAGCAGAGAGTGAGAGGTCAGAGAGGGAGAGAGAGGTCAGAGAGGGAGAGAGACATGTAAGAGAGGGAGAGAGTGAGGTCAGAGAGGGAGAGGGAGAGGAAGAGAGAGAGAGAGGTCAAAGAGGGAGAAAGAGAGAGAGGTCAGAGAGCGATAGAGAGAGGTCAGAGAGGGAGAGAAAGAGAGAGTGGTCAGAGAGGGAGAGAAAGGTCAGAGAGGGAAAGAGAGAGAGGTCAGAGAGGGAGAGAGAAATAGATGTTAGAGAGGAAGAGAGAAATAGATGTTAGAGAGGGAGAGAGAGAGAAGTCAGAGAGGGAGAGAGAGAGAGAGAGACAGGGAGAGAGAGAGGGGTCAGAGAGGGAGAGAGAGTTCAGAGGGAGAGATAGAGAGACGTCAGAGGGAGAGAGAGAGAGAGAGAGGTCAGAGAGGGAGAGAGAGAGAGTTAAGAGAGGTAGAGAGAGAGAGAGGTCAGAGGGAGAGTGCGAGAGAGTTCAGGGAGAGAGAGAGATAGGTCAGCGAGGGAGAGAGAGAGATTTCAGAGAGGGAGAGAGAGAGAGAGAGGCAGAGGGGGAGAGAGTTAGTTCAGAGAGGGAGAGAGAGAAAGGTCACTAAGGGAGAGAGCGAGAGGTGAGACAGGGAGAGAGAGAGAGATAGGTTAGAGAGGGAGAGAGAGAGAAAGAGAGTGAAGTCAGAGAGGGAGAGTGAAAAATAGGTCAGAGAGGGAGAGAGAGATAGAGGTCAGAGAGGGAGAGAGAGAGGACTGAGGGAGAGAGACAGATAGAGGTCAGAAAGGGATAGAGAGAGAGGTCAGAGAGGGAGAGAGAGTGAGGACAGAGGGAGAGTGACAGAGAGAGGACAGAAAGGGATAGAGAGAGAGGTCAGAGAGGGAGAGGGCGAGAGTGAGAGAGAGAGGTCAGAGTGGGAGAGAGAGAGGACATAGAGGGGGAGAGGGATGTCAGAGATTGAGAGAGAGAGAGAGGTCCGAGGGAGAGAGGGAGGGGTCAGAGGGAGAGAGAGAGGTAAGAGGGAGAGAGCCAGAGAGAGGTGAGAGATGGAGAGAGAGATGTTAGAGAAGGAGAGAGAGAATTAGGTCACAAAGGGAGAGATAGAGCTCCGAGAGGGAGGGTGAGAGAGAGAGGTCAGAGTTGGATAAAGAGAGAGGACAGAGAGGGAGAGAGAGAGGTCAGAGAGGTAGAGGGAGAGGAAGCGGGAGAGGTCAGTGATGGAGAGAGAGAAAGGTCAGAGAGGTAGAGCGAGAGAGAAGTCAGCGGAATTGAGAGAGAGAGATCAGTAGGACAGAGGGAGAGAGTTCAGAAAGGGAGAGAGAGAGTCAGGTCAGAGAGGTAGAGATAGAGCGAGGTCAGAGAGGGAGAGAGAGAGAGGTCAGAGGGAGAGAGAGCGAGGTCAGAGGGAGAGAGATAGAGAGAGGTCAGAGATGGAGAGAGAGAGAGAGGTTAGAGAGGGAGGGAGAGAAATAGGTCAGAGAGGGAGAGAGAGAGAGGTGAGACAGGGAGAGAGAGAGAGAGGTCAGAGAGGGAGAGAGAGAGAAAGAGAGAGAGCTCAGAGAGGGAGAGAGAAAAATAGGTCAGAGAGGGGGAGAGAGAGAGAGGTCAGAGAGGGAGAGAGAGAGAGGACAGAGGGAGAGAGACAGAGAGAGGTCAGAAAGGGATAGAGAGAGAGGTCAGAGAGGGAGAGGGCGAGAGTGAGAGAGAGAGGTCAGAGAGGGAGAGAGAGAGAGGTCATAGAGGGGGAGAAGGATGTCAGAGAGAGAGAGAGAGAGAGAGGTCAGAGGGAGAGAGGGAGGGGTCAGAGCGAGCGAGACAGAGGTCAGAGGGAGAGAGCCAGAGAGGGGTGAGAGATGGAGAGTGAGATGTTAGAGAGGGAGAGAGTGAAATAGGTCACAGAGGGAGATATAGATCTCCGAGAGGGAGAGAGAGAGAGAGGTCAGAGATGGATAAAGAGAGAGGTCAGAGAGGGAGAGAGAGAGACCTCAGAGAGGGAGAGAGAGAGAGAGAGGTCAGAGGGAGAGGCAGAGAGAGGTCAGAGAGGGATAGAGAGAGTGGTCAGAGGGGAAGGTTGAGCAGGAGAGAGATAGAGAGAGAGATATGTCAGAGAATTAGAGAGAGAGAAATCAGAGAGGGAGAGACAGGTCGGAGTGGGATAGAGCGAGGTCGGAGAGGGAAAGATAGAGGTCAGAGAGGGAGTGCAAGAGGTCAAGAGGGAGAGAGAGAGGTCAGAGAGCTAGAGGGAGAGGAAGAGAGAGAGGTCAGTGTTGGAGAGAGAGAAAGGTCCGAGAGGGAGAGAGAGAGAGAGAGAAGTAAGCGGAATTGAGAGAGAGAGATCAGAAGGACAGAGGGAGAGAGTTCAGAGAGGGAGAGAGTCAGGTCGTAGAGGTAGAGATAGAGCGAGGTCAGAGAGGGAGAGAGAGTGAGGTCAGAGGGAGAGAGAGAGAGGTCAGAGGGAGAGACATAGAGAGAGGTCAGAGATGGAGAGAGAGAGAGGTTAGAGAGGGAGGGAGAGAAATAGGTCAGCGAGGGAGAGATAGAGTTCAGAGAGGGAGAGAGAGAGAGGTCAGAGAGGGAAAGGGAGAGGAAGAGAGAGAGAGCTCAGAGAGGGAGAGAGAGAGGTCATAGAAGATGATAGAGAGAATTCAGAGAGGGAGAGAGTGAGAGAGATCAGAGAGTGAGAGAGAGAGAGAGAAATGTCAGAGGGTGAGAGACAGAGAGGTCAGAGAGCGAGTGAGAGGGAGAGGTCAGAGAGGCACAGAGAGACAGAGAGAGAGAGAGGTCAGAGACGGAGAGACAGGTCAGTGAGGGAGAGAGAGGGAGGTCAGAGAGTGAGAGAGAGAGGTCACAGAGGGAGAGAGAGAGGTCAGAGAAGGAGAGGGAAAGAAAGAGAGAGAGAGAGGTTAGAGAGGGAAAGAGAGTGAGAGGTCAGAGAGAGAGAGATAGGTCAGAGAGGGAGAGGGAGATTTCAGAGAGGGAGACAGAGGTCAGAGAGGGAGAGAGAGAGAGAGAGGTCACAGAGGTAGAGAGAGAGAGGTCAGAGAGGGAGAGAGAGAGAGGTCAGAGAGGGAGAGAAAGAAGTCAGAGAGGGAGAGAGATTGAGATGTCGGAGCGGGCGAGAGAGAGTGAGGTCAGAGAGGTAGATAGAGAGTGAGAGGTCAGAGGGAGAGAGAGAGAAGTCAGAGAGGGAGAGAGCCAGATATGTCAGAGAGAGAGAGATAGAGGTCGGAGAGAGAAAGAGAGGTCAGAAAGGGAAAAGGAGAGGAAGAGATAGAGAGAGGTTAGAGAGGGAGAAACAGAGTAAGGATAGAGAGAGGTCAGAGAGGGAGAGAGAGAGAGAGGTCACAAAGAAAGAGAGGTCAGAGAGGGAGAGAGAGAGAGAGGTCAGAGAGGGAGAGAAAGAGCCAGCGGTCAGAGAGGGAGAGAAAGGTCAGGGAGGGAGAGAGAGAGGTCAGAGAGGGAGAGAGTGAGAGAGAGAGAGGTCAGGGAGTGAGAGAGAAATTGATGTTAGAGAGGTAGAGAGAAATGGATGTTAGAGAGGGAGAGAGAGAGAAGTCAGAGAGCGAGAGAGAGAGAGAGAGGCGTCAGAGAGGGAGAGAGGCGTCAGAGAGGGAGAGAGAGGTCAGAGGGATAGATAGAGAGACGTTAGAGGGAGAGAGAGGTGAGAGAGGGAGAGAGAGAGAGGTTAGAGAGGGAGAGAGAGAGTCAGAGGTCAGAGGGTGAGTGAGAGAGAGGTCTGGGAGAGAGAGAGAGACAGGTCATAAAGGGACAGAGAGAGAGAGAGAGGTCAGAGTGGGAGAGAGTTAGGTCAGAGAGGGAGAGAGAGAGATGTCAGAGAGGGAGAGATAGAGGTCAGAGAGGGAGAGAGAGAGAGAGAGTTCAGTGAGGGAGAGAGAGAGAGGTCAGAGAGTGAGAGAGGGAGAGAGATAGAAGTCAGAGAGGGAGAGAGGGTGAGAGAGAGGTCTGAGAGCGAGAGAGGTAGATCAGAGAGGGAGAGAGAGATAGAGAGAGATGTCAGAGAAGGAGAGTGAGAGAACAGAGAGGCAGAGATAGAGAAGTCAGAGAGGGAGAGATGGAGAGGTCAGAGAGGGAGAGAGAGAGAGTTCTGATGGAGAGAGAGAGACAGGTCAGAGGGAGAGCGATTGAGAGGTCAGAGAGTGAGAGAGAGAGAAGTCAGAGAGGGAGAGAGCGAGATAGGTCAGAGAGGGAGAGATAGAGGTTGGAGAGAGAGAGGTCAGAGCGGGAGAGGGAGAGGAAGAGAGAGAGAGAGATCAGAGAGGGAGAAAGAGAGAGAGGTCAGAGAGGGATAGAGAGAGGTCAGAGAGGGAGAGAGAGAGGTCAGAGAGGGAGAGAGATAGGTCAGAAAGTGAGAGGGAGAGAGAGATGTCAGTGAGGGAGAGAGAGAGAGATGTAAGAGATAGAGATAAAGGTCAGAGAGGGAGAGAGAGCGATGTCAGAGAGGGAGAGAGAGAGAGGTCAGAGAGGGAGAGAGAAATAGTTGTTAGAGAGGTAGAGAGAAATTGATGTTAGAGAGGGAGAGAGAGAGAAGTCAGAGAGTGAGAGAAAGAGAGATAGGGAGAGAGAGAGAGAGGTCAGAGAGAGAGAGAGAGGTCAGAGTGAGAGATAGAGAGACATCAGAGGGAGAGGGAGAGAAGTCAGAGAGGTCAAGAGAGAGGTTAGAGAGGGATGGAGATAGAGAGAGGTCAGAGGGAGAGTGAGAGACAGGTCAGAGAGGGAGAGAGAGAGTTCAGAGAGGGAGACAGAGGTCAGAGGGAGAGAGAGAGAGAGAGGTCAGAGAGGGAGAGAGAGGGAGCTCAAACAGCGAGAGAGGTAGGTCAGAGAGGGAGAGAGAGATAGAAAGAGATGTCAGAGAAAGAGAGAGAGAGAACAGAGAGGGAGAGATAGAGAGATCAGAGAGGGAGAAATAGAGAGGTCAGAGAGGGAGAGAGAGAGAGGTCAGAGGGAGAGAGAGAGAGACAGGTCAGAGGGAGAGGGAGTGAGAGGTCAGAGAGGGAGAGAGAGAGAAGTCAGAGGGAGAGTGAGAGAGAGAGGTCAGAGAGGGAGAGATAGAGTTCGGAGAGAGAGAGAGAGGTCAGAGAGAGAGAGGGAGAGGAAGAGAGAGAGAGAGGTCAGAGAGGGAGAAAGAGATTGAGGTCAGAGATGGATAGAGAGAGGTCAGAGAGGGAGAGAGAGAGAGGTCAGAAAGAGAGAGAGTTCAGAGAGGGTGAGAGAGAAAGAAGTCAGAGAGGGAGAGAGAGAGGTCAGAGAGGGAGAGAAAGAGAGAGCTGTTAGAGATAGAGAGAGAGGTCAGAGAGGGAGAGAGAGAGAGGTCAGAGAGGGAGAGAGAGAGAGAGATGGGTCAGAGAGGGAGAGAGAAATAGAAGTTAGAGAGGTAGAGAGAAATAGATGCTAGAGAGGGAGAGAGAGAGAAGTCAGAGAGCGAGAGAAAGAGAGACAGGGAAGAGAGAGAGGGGTCAGAGAGGGAGTTAGAAGTCAGAGTGAGAGATAGAGAGACGTCAGAGGGAGAGAGAGAGAGAGGACAGAGAGGGAGAGTGAGAGGTTAGAGAGGGAGTGAGAGAGAGAGAGGTCAGAGGGAGAGTGAGAGAGAGTTCAGGGAAAGAGGGAGAGAGAGGTCAGAGAGGGAGAGAGAGATAGGTCAGAGAGGGACAGAGAGGGAGAGAGAGGTCAGAGGGGGAGAGAGGTAGGTCAGAGAGGGAGAGAGAGAGGTCAGAGAGGGAGAGAAAGAGAGGTGAGACAGGGAGAGAGAGAGGTCAGAGAGGGAGAGAGAGAGAAAGAGAGAGAGGTCAGGGAGGGAGAGAGAAAAATAGTTCAGACTGGGAGAGATAGAGCTCAGAGTGGGAGAGATAGAGATGTAAGAGAGGGAGAGAGAGAGAGGTCAGAGGGAGAGAGAGAGATTGAGGTCAGAAAGGGATATAGAGAGAGGTCAGAGAGGGAGAGATAGAGGTCGGAGAGAGAGAGAGAGGTCAGAGAGGGAGAAAGAGAGTAAGGTGAGAGGGATAGAGAGAGGTCAGAGAGGGAGGGAGAGAGAGTGGTCAGAAAGAGAAAGAGTTCAGAGAGGGTGAGAGAAAAAGAAGTCAGAGAGGGAGAGAGAGAGGTCAGAGAGGGAGAGAAAGAGAGAGCTATTAGATAGAGAGAGAAAGGTCAGAGAGGGAGAGAGAGAGAGGTCAGAGAGGGAGAGAGAGAGAGAGATGGGTCAGAGAGGGAGAGAGAAATAGAAGTTAGAGAGGTAGAGAGAAATAGATGCTAGAGAGGGAGAGAGAGAGAAGTCAGAGAGCGAGAGAAAGAGAGACAGGGAAGAGAGAGAGGGGTCAGAGAGGGAGTTAGAGGTCAGAGTGAGAGATAGAGAGACGTCAGAGGGAGAGAGAGAGAGGACAGAGAGGGAGAGTGAGAGGTTAGAGAGGGAGTGAGAGAGAGAGAGTTCAGAGGGAGAGTGAGAGAGAGTTCAGGGAGAGAGGGAGAGAGAGGTCAGAGAGGGAGAGAGAGAGAGGTCAAAGAGGGACAGAGAGGGAGAGAGAGGTCAGAGGGGGAGAGGGGTAGGTCAGAGAGGGAGAGAGAGAGAGGTCAGAGAGGGAGAGAGAGAGAGGTGAGAGAGGGAGAGAGAGAGGTCAGAGAGAGAGAGAGAGAAAGAGAGAGAGGTCAGGGAGGGAGAGAGAAAAATAGTTCAGAGTGGGAGAGATAGAGCTCAGAGTGGGAGAGATAGAGATGTAAGAGAGGGAGAGAGAGAGAGGTCAGAGGGAGAGAGAGAGATTGAGGTCAGAAAGGGATATAGAGAGAGGTCAGAGAGGGAGAGGGTGAGAGTGAGAGAGAGAGGTCAGAGAGGGGGAGATAGAGGTCGGAGAGAGAGAGAGAGGTCAGAGAGGGAGAAAGAGAGTAAGGTCAGAGAGAGATAGAGAGAGGTCAGAGAGGGAGAGAGAGAGAGAGAGAGGTCAGAAAGAGAGAGAGTTCAGAGAGGGTGAGAGAGAAAGAAGTCAGAGAGGGAGAGAGAGAGGTCAGAGAGGGAGAGAGATAGGTCAGAAAGTGAGAGGGAGAGAGAGATGTCAGTGAGGGAGAGAGAGAGAGATGTAAGAGATAGAGATAAAGGTCAGAGAGGGAGAGAGAGCGATGTCAGAGAGGGAGAGAGAGAGAGAGAGGTCAGAGAGGGAGAGAGAAATAGTTGTTAGAGAGGTAGAGAGAAATTGATGTTAGAGAGGGAGAGAGAGAGAAGTCAGAGAGTGAGAGAAAGAGAGATAGGGAGAGAGAGAGAGAGGTCAGAGAGAGAGAGAGAGGTCAGAGTGAGAGATAGAGAGACATCAGAGGGAGAGGGAGAGAAGTCAGAGAGGTCAAGAGAGAGGTTAGAGAGGGATGGAGATAGAGAGAGGTCAGAGGGAGAGTGAGAGACAGGTCAGAGAGGGAGAGAGAGAGTTCAGAGAGGGAGACAGAGGTCAGAGGGAGAGAGAGAGAGAGAGGTCAGAGAGGGAGAGAGAGGGAGGTCAAACAGCGAGAGAGGTAGGTCAGAGAGGGAGAGAGAGATAGAAAGAGATGTCAGAGAAAGAGAGAGAGAGAACAGAGAGGGAGAGATAGAGAGATCAGAGAGGGAGAAATAGAGAGGTCAGAGAGGGAGAGAGAGAGAGGTCAGAGGGAGAGAGAGAGAGACAGGTCAGAGGGAGAGGGAGTGAGAGGTCAGAGAGGGAGAGAGAGAGAAGTCAGAGGGAGAGAGAGCGAGATAGGTCAGAGAGGGAGAGATAGAGGTCGGAGAGAGAGAGAGAGGTCTGAGCGGGAGAGGGAGAGGAAGAGAGAGAGAGAGGTCAGAGAGGGAGAAAGAGAGAGAGGTCAGAGAGGGATAGAGAGAGGTCAGAGAGGGAGGGAGAGAGAGTGGTCAGAAAGAGAAAGAGTTCAGAGAGGGTGAGAGAGAAAGAAGTCAGAGAGGGAGAGAGAGAGGTCAGAGAGGGAGAGAAAGAGAGAGCTGTTAGAGATAGAGAGAGAGGTCAGAGAGGGAGAGAGAGAGAGGTCAGAGAGGGAGAGAGAGAGAGAGATGGGTCAGAGAGGGAGAGAGAAATAGAAGTTAGAGAGGTAGAGAGAAATAGATGCTAGAGAGGGAGAGAGAGAGAAGTCAGAGAGCGAGAGAAAGAGAGACAGGGAAGAGAGAGAGGGGTCAGAGAGGGAGTTAGAAGTCAGAGTGAGAGATAGAGAGACGTCAGAGGGAGAGAGAGAGAGAGGACAGAGAGGGAGAGTGAGAGGTTAGAGAGGGAGTGAGAGAGAGAGAGGTCAGAGGGAGAGTGAGAGAGAGTTCAGGGAAAGAGGGAGAGAGAGGTCAGAGAGGGAGAGAGAGATAGGTCAGAGAGGGACAGAGAGGGAGAGAGAGGTCAGAGGGGGAGAGAGGTAGGTCAGAGAGGGAGAGAGAGAGAGGTCAGAGAGGGAGAGAAAGAGAGGTGAGACAGGGAGAGAGAGAGGTCAGAGAGGGAGAGAGAGAGAAAGAGAGAGAGGTCAGGGAGGGAGAGAGAAAAATAGTTCAGACTGGGAGAGATAGAGCTCAGAGTGGGAGAGATAGAGATGTAAGAGAGGGAGAGAGAGAGAGGTCAGAGGGAGAGAGAGAGATTGAGGTCAGAAAGGGATATAGAGAGAGGTCAGAGAGGGAGAGATAGAGGTCGGAGAGAGAGAGAGAGGTCAGAGAGGGAGAAAGAGAGTAAGGTGAGAGGGATAGAGAGAGGTCAGAGAGGGAGGGAGAGAGAGTGGTCAGAAAGAGAAAGAGTTCAGAGAGGGTGAGAGAAAAAGAAGTCAGAGAGGGAGAGAGAGAGGTCAGAGAGGGAGAGAAAGAGAGAGCTATTAGATAGAGAGAGAAAGGTCAGAGAGGGAGAGAGAGAGAGGTCAGAGAGGGAGAGAGAGAGAGAGATGGGTCAGAGAGGGAGAGAGAAATAGAAGTTAGAGAGGTAGAGAGAAATAGATGCTAGAGAGGGAGAGAGAGAGAAGTCAGAGAGCGAGAGAAAGAGAGACAGGGAAGAGAGAGAGGGGTCAGAGAGGGAGTTAGAGGTCAGAGTGAGAGATAGAGAGACGTCAGAGGGAGAGAGAGAGAGGACAGAGAGGGAGAGTGAGAGGTTAGAGAGGGAGTGAGAGAGAGAGAGTTCAGAGGGAGAGTGAGAGAGAGTTCAGGGAGAGAGGGAGAGAGAGGTCAGAGAGGGAGAGAGAGAGAGGTCAAAGAGGGACAGAGAGGGAGAGAGAGGTCAGAGGGGGAGAGGGGTAGGTCAGAGAGGGAGAGAGAGAGAGGTCAGAGAGGGAGAGAGAGAGAGGTGAGAGAGGGAGAGAGAGAGGTCAGAGAGAGAGAGAGAGAAAGAGAGAGAGGTCAGGGAGGGAGAGAGAAAAATAGTTCAGAGTGGGAGAGATAGAGCTCAGAGTGGGAGAGATAGAGATGTAAGAGAGGGAGAGAGAGAGAGGTCAGAGGGAGAGAGAGAGATTGAGGTCAGAAAGGGATATAGAGAGAGGTCAGAGAGGGAGAGGGTGAGAGTGAGAGAGAGAGGTCAGAGAGGGGGAGATAGAGGTCGGAGAGAGAGAGAGAGGTCAGAGAGGGAGAAAGAGAGTAAGGTCAGAGAGAGATAGAGAGAGGTCAGAGAGGGAGAGAGAGAGAGAGAGAGGTCAGAAAGAGAGAGAGTTCAGAGAGGGTGAGAGAGAAAGAAGTCAGAGAGGGAGAGAGAGAGAAAGGTCAGAGAGGGAGAGAAAGAGAGCGCGGTCAGAGATAGAGAGAAAGGTCAGAGAGGGAGAGAGAAATACATGTTAGAGAGGTTGAGAGAAATAGATGCTAGAGAGGGGGAGAGAGAGAAATCAGAGAGCAAGAGAAAGAGAGACAGGGAGAGAGAGAGAGGGGTCAGAGAGGGAGAGAGAGTTCAGAGGGAGAGAGAGAGAGACATCAGAGGGAGAGAGAGAAGGGACAGAGAGGGATAGAGAGAGGTTAGAGTGGGAGGGAGAGAGCGAGAGATCAGAGGGAGAGTGAGAGAGAGGTCAGGGAGAGAGAGAGAGAGGTCAGAGAGGGCCAGAGAGAGAGAGAGAGGTCAGAGGGGGAGAGAGGTAGGTCAGAGAAGGAGAGAGAGAGAGTTCAGAGAGGGAGAGATAGAGAGGTGAGACAGGGAGAGAGAGAGAGAGCTCAGAAAGGGATAGAGAGAGAAAGAGAGAGAGGTCAGAGAGGGAGAGAAAAAATAGGTCAGAGAGGGAGAGATAGAGCTCAGAGAGGGAGAGAGAGAGAGAGAGGTCAGAGAGGGAGAGAGAGAGAGGTCAGAGGGAGAGAGACAGAGAGAGGTCAGAGATGGCGAGAGAGTGAGGTTAGAGAGGGAGAGAGAGAAATAGGTCAGAGAGGGAGAGATAGAGCTCAGAGAAGGAGAGAGAGAGAGAGAGAGGTCAGAGGGTGCTAGAGAGAGAGGTCAGAGAGGGAGAGAGAGATAGGACATAGAGCGGGAGAGGGATGCCAGAGAGGGAGAGAGAGAGAGAGGTCAGAGAGGGAGAGGGAGAGAGAGAAGTCATAGAGGGAAAGAGAGAGAGATGTCTGAGCGGGCGAGATAGAGAGACGTCAGAGGGAGAGAGCGAGAGAGAGAGAGGACGGAGAAGCAGAGAGAGAGAGGTTAGGGAGGGAGAGAGAGAGAGAGAGAAATGTCAGAGAGGGACAGAGAGGTCAGAGAGGGAGAGAAAGATGTCAGAGAGGGAGAGAGAGAGAAGTCACAGGGGGAGAGGGAGACGAAGTGAGAGAGAAAGAGGTCTGAGAGGGAGAGATAGAGGTCAGAGAGGGAGAGAGAGAGAGAGAGAGAGTTCAGTGAGGGAGAGAGAGAGAGGTCAGAGAGTGAGAGAGGGAGAGATTTAGAAGACAGAGAGGGAGAGAGTGGGAGAGAGAGGTCTGAGAGCGAGAGAGGTAGAACAGAGAGGGAGAGAGAGATAGAGAGAGATGTCAGAGAAGGAGAGTGAGAGAACAGACAGGCAGAGATAGAGAAGTCAGAGAGGGAGAGAGAGAGAGGTCATTGAGGGATAGAGAAATAAATGTTAGAGAGGTTGAGAGAAATAGATGCTAGAGAGGGGGAGAGAGAGAAATCAGAGAGCGAGAGAAAGAGAGACAGGGAGAGAGAGGTCAGAGGGAGAGAGAGAGAGACATCAGAGGGAGAGAGAGAAGGGACAGAGAGGGAGAGAGAGAGGTTAGAGAGGGAGGGAGAGAGCGACAGATCAGAGGGAGAGTGAGAGAGAGGTCAGGGAGAGAGAGAGAGAGGTCAGAGAGGGCCAGAGAGAGAGAGAGAGGTCAGAGGGGGAGAGAGGGAGGTCAGAGAAGGAGAGAGAGAGAGAGGTCAGAGAGGGAGAGATAGAGAGGTGAGACAGGGAGAGAGAGAGAGAGCTCAGAAAGGGGGAGAGAGAGAGGTCTGAGAGGGAGAGAGAGAGAGGTCAGAGGGAGAGAGTCAGAGAGAGGTCAGAGATGGCGAGAGAGTGAGGTTAGAGAGGGAGAGAGAGAAATAGGTCAGAGAGGGAGAGAGAGAGAGAGAGAGGTCAGAGGGTGCTAGAGAGAGAGGTCAGAGAGGGAGTAGTGGAGAGTGAGAGAGAGAGGTCAGAGAGGGAGAGAGAGATAGGACATAGAGCGGGAGAGGGATGTCAGAGAGGGAGAGAGAGAGAGAGGTCAGAGAGGGAGAGGGAGAGAGGTCAGAGAGGGAGAGAGAGAAGTCAGAGAGGGAGAGAGAGAGAGATGTCTGAGTGGGCGAGATAGAGAGACATCAGAGGGAGAGAGCAAGAGAGAGAGAGGATGGAGAAGCAGAGAGAGAGAGGTTAGGGAGAGAGAGAGAGAGAGAGAGAGAAATGTCAGAGAGGGACAGAGAGGTCAGAGAGGGAGAGAAAGATGTCAGAGAGGGAGAGAGAGAGAGAGGTCACAGGGGGAGAGGGAGACGAATTGAGAGAGAAAGGTCTGAGAGGGAGGGATAGAGGTCAGAGAGGGAGAGAGAGAGAGAGAGAGAGTTCAGTGAGGGAGAGTGAGAGGTCAGAGAGTGAGAGAGGGAGAGATTTAGAAGACAGAGAGGGAGAGAGTGGGAGAGAGAGGTCTGAGAGCGAGAGAGGTAGATCAGAGAGGGAGAGAGAGATAGAGAGAGATGTCAGAGAAGGAGAGTGAGAGAACAGACAGGCAGAGATAGAGAAGTCAGAGAGGGAGAGATGGAGAGGTCAGAGAGGGAGAGAGAGAGATGTCAGAGAGGGAGAGAGAGAGAGAGTTCAGAGGGAGAAAGAGAGACAGGTCAGAGGGAGAGAGATTGAGAGGTCAGAGAGTGAGAGATAGAGGTGTCAGAGAGGGAGAGAGAGGTCAGAGTGAGAGATAGAGAGACGTCAGAGGGAGAGACAGAGAGAGGGCAGAGAGGGAGAGAGAGAGGTTAGAGAGGGATGGAGAGACAGAGACGTCAGAGGGAGTGTGAGAGACAGGTCAGAGAGGGAGAGAGAGAGTTCAGAGAGGGAGACAGAGGTCAGAGAGGGAAAGAGAGAGAGAGAGGTCACAGAGTTAGAGAGAGAGGTCAGAGAGGGGGAGAGAGAGAGGTCAGAGAGGGAGAGAGAGAAGTCAGAGAGGGAGAGAGAGAGAGATGTCAGAGCAGGCGAGAGAGAGTGAGGTCAGAGAGGTAGAGATAGAGAGAGATTTCTGAGAAGGAGAGTGAGAGAACAGACAGGCAGAGATAGAGAAGTCAGAGAGGGAGAGATGGAGAGGTCAGAGAGGGTGAGAGAGATAGGTCAGAGAGGGAGAGAGAGAGAGAGTTCAGAGGGAGAGAGAGAGACAGGTCAGAGGGAGAGAGATTGAGAGGTCAGAGAGTGAGAGAGAGAGAAGTCAGAGAGGGAGAGAGCAAGATAGGTCAGAGAGGGAGAGGTAGAGGTTGGAGAGAGAGAGGTCAGAGAGGGAGAGGGAGAGGCAGAGGGAGAGAGAAGTCAGAGAGGGAGAGAGAGAGAGATGTCAGAGCGGGCAAGAGAGTGTGAGGTCAGAGAGGTAGAGAGAGAGAGAGAGATCAGAGGGAGAGAGCGAGAGAGAGAGGTCAGAGAGGCAGAGAGAGAGAGGTGAGGGACGTAATGAGAGGGAGAGAGGTCAGTGAGGGAGAGAGAGGTCAGATAAGGAGAGAGAGATGTCAGAGAGGGAGAGAGTGACGTCACAGAGGGAGAGAGAGAGGTCAAAGGAGAAGAGGGAGAGGAAGAGAGAGAGAGAGATGTCAGAGAGGGAGAGATAGTGTTCAGAGAGGGAGAGAGAGAGAGAGAGTGAGTTCTGTGAGGGAGGGAGAGAGAGAGAGCTCAGAGATGCAGAGACTGAGGTCAGAGAGGGAGGGAGAGATTTCGGAGAGGGAGAGAGTGAGGTCAGAGAGGGAGAAAGAGAGAGAGGTCAGAGGCAGAGAGAAAGAGGAAGAGAGAGAGAGTGGTCAGAAACGGAGAGATAGAGGTCAGAGAGGGAGAGAGAGAGAGTGAGAGGTCAGAGAGGGAGAGAGAAAAATAGGTCAGAGAGGGAGAGATAGAGCTCAGTGAGGGAGAGAGAGAGAGAGAGAGGTCAGAGGGTGCTAGAGAGAGAGGTCAGAGAGGGAGAGAGAGAGAGAGAGAGAGTTCAGTGAGGGAGAGAGAGAGAGGTCAGAGAGAGGGAGAGATTTAGAAGACAGAGAGGGAGAGAGTGGGAGAGAGAGGTCTGAGAGCGAGAGAGGTAGATCAGAGAGGGAGAGAGAGATAGAGAGAGATGTCAGAGAAGGAGAGTGAGAGAACAGAGAGGCAGAGATAGAGAAGTCAGAGAGGGAGAGATGGAGAGGTCAGAGAGGGAGAGAGAGAGAGCGTTCAGAGGGAGAGAGAGAGACAGGTCAGAGGGAGAGAGATTGAGAGGTCAGAGAGTGAGAGAGAGAGGGGTCAGAGAGGGAGAGAGAGAACAGAGTGAGAGATAGAGAGACGTCAGAGGGAGAGACAGAGAGAGGTCAGCGAGGGAGAGAGAGAGGTTAGAGAGGGATGGAGAGACAGAGACGTCAGAGGGAGTGTGAGAAACAGGTCAGAGAGTGAGAGAGAGAGTTCAGAGAGGGAGACAGAGGTCAGAGAGGGAGAGAGAGATAGAGAGGTCACAGAGGTAGAGAAAGAGGTCAGAGAGGGAGAGAGAAAGAAGTCAGAGAGGGAGAGAGAGAAGTCAGAGAGGGAGAGAGAGAGAGATGTCAGAGCAGGCGAGAGAGAGTGAGGTCAGAGAGGTAGAGATAGAGAGTGATGTCTGAGAAGGAGAGTGAGGGAACAGACAGGCAGAGATAGAGAAGTCAGAGAGGGAGAGATGGAGAGGTCAGAGAGGGTGAGAGAGATAGGTCAGAGAGGGAGAGAGAGAGAGATGTCAGAGCGGGCGAGAGAGAGTGAGGTCAGAGAGGTAGAGAGAGAGAGAGATCAGAGGGAGAGAGCGAGAGAGAGAGAGGTCGGAGAGGCAGAGAGAGAGAGGTCAGGGACGTAATGAGAGGGAGAGAGGTCAGTGAGGGAGGGAGAGGTCAGATAAGGAGAGAGAGATGTCAGAGGGGGAGAGAGTGAGGTCACAGAGGGAGAGAGAGAGGTCAAAGGAGAAGAGGGAGAGGAAGAGAGAGAGAGAGATGTCAGAGAGGGAGAGATAGTGGTCAGAGAGGGAGAGAGAGAGAGGGAGAGAGAGAGTGAGTTCAGTGAGGGAGGCAGAGAGAGAGAGCTCAGAGATGCAGAGACTGAGGTCAGAGAGGGAGGGAGAGATTTCGGAGAGGGAGAAAGTGAGGTCAGAGAGGGAGAAAGAGAGGGAGGTCAGAGGCGGAGGGAAAGAGGAAGAGAGAGAGAGAGATCAGAAACGGAGAGATAGATGTCAGAGAGGGAGAGAGAGAGAGAGTGAGAGGTCAGAGAGGGAGAGAGAAAAATAGGTCAGAGAGGGAGAGATAGAGCTCAGAGAGGGAGAGAGAGAGAGAGAGGTCTGAGAGGGATAGAATGAGAGGTCAGAGAGGGAGAGGGGGTTAGTGAGAGAGAGAGGTCAGAGAGGGAGAGAGAGAGGAAGAGAGAGAGAGAGGTCAGAGAGTGAGAAAGAGAGAGAGGTCAAAGAGGGATAGAGAGAGGTCAGAGAGGGAGAGAGAGAGAGGGAGGTCAGAAAGGGAGAGAGGTCAGAGAGGGTGAGAGAGAAAGAAGTCAGAGAGGGAGAGAGAGCGAGAGGTCAGAAAGGGAGAGAATGAGAGAGCGGTCAGAGATAGAGAGAAAGGTCAGAGAGAGAGTGAGAGGTCAGAGAGGGAGAGAGAGAGAGGTCAGAGAGGGAGTGAGAGGTCAGAGTGAGAGATAGAGAGACGTCAGAGGGAGAGAGAAAGAAGGTCAGAGAGGGAGAGAGAGAGGTTAGAGAGGGATGGAGAGAGAGAGAGAGGTCAGAGGGAGAGTGAGAGACAGATCAGAGAGGGAGAGAGAGAGTTCAGAGAGGGAGACAGAGGTCAGAGAGGGAGAGAGAGAGAGGTCACAGAGGTAGAGAGAGAGAGGTCAGAGAGGGAGAGAGAGAGAGGTCAGAGAGGGAGAGAGAGAAGTCAGAGAGGGAGAGAGAGAGAGATGTCAGAGCAGGCGAGAGAGAGTGAGATCAGAGATGTAGAGAGAGAGAGAGAGGTCAGAGGGAGAGACCGAGAGAGAGAGAGGTCGGAGAGGCAGAGAGAGAGAGGTCAGGTAGGTAGTGAGAGAGAGAGAGGTCAGATAGGGAGAGAGAGGTCAGATAAGGAGAGAGAGATGTCATGGAGGGAGAGAATGAGGTCAGAGAGGGATAGAGAGAGAGGTCAAAGGGGAAGATGGAGAGGAAGAGAGAGAGAGAGATGTCAGAGAGGGAGAGATAGTGCTCAGAGAGGGAGAGAGAGAGAGAGTGAGTTCAGTGAGGGAGGGAGAGAGAGAGAGAGAGAAAGGTCAGAGAGGGAGAGAGAGGTCAGAGAGGGAGAGAAAGATGTCAGAGAGGGAGAGAGAAAGAGAGGTCACAGTTGGAGAGGGAGATGAAGTGAGAGAGAAAGAGGTCTGAGAGGGAGAGATAGAGGGCAGAGAGGGAGAGAGAGAGAGAGAGAGTTCAGTGAGGGAGAGAGACAGGTCAGAGAGGTCAGATGGAGAGAGAGAGACTGGTCAGAGGTAGAGAGAGTGAGACGCCAGAGAGGGAGAGAGAAAGAAGTCAGAGACGGAGAGAGCGAGATAGATCAGAGAGGGAGAGATAGAGTTCGGAGATAGAGAGGTCAGAGAGGGAGATGGAGAGGAAGAGAGAGAGCGCGATCAGAGAGGGAGAGAGAGAGAGAGGTCAGAGAGGGATAGAGAGGTCAGAGAGGGAGAGTGAGAGGTCAGAGAGGGAGAGAGATAGGTCAGAAAGGGAGAGAGAGAGAAAGTGTCAGTTAGGGAGAGAGAGAGAACACAGAGAGGGAGAGAGAGATGAAAGAGAGGGAGAGAGAGAGAGAGCGGTCAGAGATAGAGAGAAAGGTCAGAGAGGGAGAGAGAGAGGTCAGAGAGGGAGAGAGAGAGGTCAGAGAGGGAGAGAGAAATAGATGTTAGAGAGGTAGAGAGAAATTGATGTTAGAGAGGGAGAGAGAGAGAAGTCAGAGCGCGAGAGAAAGAGAGACAGGGAGAGAGAGAGAGGGGTCAGAGAGGGAGAGAGAGGTCAGAGTGAGAGATAGAGAGACAACAGAGGGAGAGAGAGAGAGAGGTCAGAGAGGGAGAGAGAGAGGTTAGAGAGGGATGGAGAGAGAGGTCAGAGGGAGAGTGAGAGACAGGTCAAAGAGGGAGAGAGAGAATTCAGAGAGGGAGACAGAGGTCAGAGGGGGAGAGAGAGAGAGAGGTCACAGAGGTAGAGGGAGAGAGGTCAGAGAGGGAGAGAGGGAGAGGTCAGAGAGGGAGAGAGGGAAGTCAGAGAGGGAGAGAGAGAGAGATGTCAGAGCAGGCGAGAGAGAGTGAGATCAGAGAGGTATAGAGAGAGAGAGAGGTCAGAGGGAGAGAGCGAGAGAGAGAGAGGTCGGAAAGGCAGAGAGAGAGAGGGCAGAGAGGTAGTGAGAGAGAGAGAGAGAGAGAGGTCAGTGAGGGAGAGAGAGGTCTGATAAGGAGAGAGAGATGTCAGAGAGGGAGAGAAGGAGGTCAGAGAGGGAGAGAGAGTGGGGTCAAAGGGGAAGAGGGAGAGGAAGAGAGAGATGTCAGAGAGGGAGAGATAGTGGTCAGAGAGGGAGAGAGAGAGAGAGAAAGTGAGTTCAGTGAGGGAGGGAGAGAGAGAGGTCAGAGATGCAGAGAGTGAGGTCAGAGAGGGAGGGAGAGATTTCGGAGAGGGAGAGAGTGAGGTCAGAGAGGGAGAGAGAGAGAGAGAGAGAGTTCAGTGAGGGAGAGAGACAGGTCAGAGAGGTCAGATGGAGAGAGAGAGACTGGTCAGAGGTAGAGAGAGTGAGACGCCAGAGAGGGAGAGAGAAAGAAGTCAGAGACGGAGAGAGCGAGATAGATCAGAGAGGGAGAGATAGAGTTCAGAGTTAGAGAGGTCAGAGAGGGAGATGGAGAGGAAGAGAGAGAGCGCGATCAGAGAGGGAGAGAGAGAGAGAGGTCAGAGAGGGATAGAGAGGTCAGAGAGGGAGAGTGAGAGGTCAGAGAGGGAGAGAGATAGGTCAGAAAGGGAGAGAGAGAGAAAGTGTCAGTTAGGGAGAGAGAGAGAACACAGAGAGGGAGAGAGAGATGTAAGAGAGGGAGAGAGAGAGAGAGCGGTCAGAGATAGAGAGAAAGGTCAGAGAGGGAGAGAGAGAGAGGTCAGAGAGGGAGAGAGAGAGAGAGGTCAGAGAGGGAGAGAGAAATAGATGTTAGAGAGGTAGAGAGAAATTGATGTTAGAGAGGGAGAGAGAGAGAAGTCAGAGCGCGAGAGAAAGAGAGACAGGGAGAGAGAGAGAGAGGGGTCAGAGAGGGAGAGAGAGGTCAGAGTGAGAGATAGAGAGACATCAGAGGGAGAGAGAGAGAGAGGTCAGAGAGGGAGAGAGAGAGGTTAGAGAGGGATGGAGAGAGAGGTCAGAGGGAGAGTGAGAGACAGGTCAAAGAGGGAGAGAGAGAATTCAGAGAGGGAGACAGAGGTCAGAGGGGGAGAGAGAGAGAGAGGTCACAGAGGTAGAGGGAGAGAGGTCAGAGAGGGAGAGAGGGAGAGGTCAGAGAGGGAGAGAGGGAAGTCAGAGAGGGAGAGAGAGAGAGATGTCAGAGCAGGCGAGAGAGAGTGAGATCAGAGAGGTATAGAGAGAGAGAGAGGTCAGAGGGAGAGAGCGAGAGAGAGAGAGGTCGGAAAGGCAGAGAGAGAGAGGGCAGAGAGGTAGTGAGAGAGAGAGAGAGAGAGGTCAGTGAGGGAGAGAGAGGTCCGATAAGGAGAGAGAGATGTCAGAGAGGGAGAGAAGGAGGTCAGAGAGGGAGAGAGAGTGGGGTCAAAGGGGAAGAGGGAGAGGAAGAGAGAGATGTCAGAGAGGGAGAGATAGTGGTCAGAGAGGGAGAGAGAGAGAGAGAAAGTGAGTTCAGTGAGGGAGGGAGAGAGAGAGGTCAGAGATGCAGAGAGTGAGGTCAGAGAGGGAGGGAGAGATTTCAGAGAGGGAGAGAGTGAGGTCAGAGAGGGAGAGAGAGAGAGAGAGGTCAGAGGCGGAGAGAGAGAGGAAGAGAGAGAGGTCAGAAACGGAGAGATAGAGGTGAGAGAGAGAGAGAGAGAGAGAGAGAGATAGGCTTCAGTGAGGGAGAGAAAAAGAGTCAGGTCAGAGAGGTAGAAAGAGAGGTCGGAGAAGGAGAGAGAGTGAGAACGAGCTCTGAGAGGGTGAGAGGTAGGTCAGATAGGGAGAGAGAGAGAGGTCAGAGGGAGAGAGAGAAACTGGTCAGAGGTAGAGAGAGTGAGACATCAGAGAGGGAGAGAGAGAAGTCAGAGACAGAGAGAGAGAGATAGGTCAGAGAGGGAGAGATAGAGTTCGGAGAGAGAGAGAGGTCAGAGAGGGAGATGGAGAGGAAGAGAGAGAGCGTGGTCAGAGAGGGAGAGAGAGAGAGGTCAGAGAGGGATAGAGAGGTCAGAGATGGAGAGAGAGAGAGTCAGAGAGGGAGAGAGAGAGAAGACAGAGAGAGAGAGAGAGAGATGTAATAGAGAAAGAGAGAGAGGTCAGAGAGGGAGAGAGAGAGGTCAGAGAGGGTGAGAGATAGGTCAGAAAAGGAGAGAGAGAGAGAGATGTCAGTGAAGGAGAGAGAGAGAGAACACAGAGAGGGAGAGAGAGAGATGTCAGAGAGGGAGAGAGAAATAGATGTTAGAGAGAGAGAGAGATGTCAGATAGAGAGAGATGGTGAGAGAGAGAGAGGGATCGGAGATGGAGAGAGAGAGAGGTCAGAGGTTGAGATAGAGAGACGTCAGAGGGAGAGAGAGAGATGGAAGAGCGGGAGAGAGAGAGAGAGGTCAGAGAGAGAGAGAGAGGTTAGAGAGGGAGAGATAAAGCTCAGAGAGGGAGAGAGAGAGAGAGGTCAGAGAGCGAGAGAGAGAGGTCATAAAGGGAGAGAGAGAGAGGTCAGAGAGAAAGACAGTGAGAGAGGTCAGAGAGTGAGAGAGAGGGAGAGAGAACTGAGAGAGAGTGAGAGAGAGAGAGAGGTCAGAGAGGATGGGAGAGGTCAGAGAGGGAGAGAGAAATGTCAGAGAGGGAGAGAGTGAGGTCGGAGAGGGAGAGAATGAGGTCAGATTGGGAGAGAGAGAGAGGTAAGGGGAGAGGGAGAGGAAGAGAGTGAGAGGTCAGAGAGGGATAGAGAGAGAGAGGTCAGAGAGGGAGATAGAGAGGTCAGAGACGGAAAGAGAGAGAGAGCTCAGTGAGAGAGAGAGACAGAGAGAGAGGACAGAGAGGGAGAGAGAGAGAGGTCAGAGAGGGACAGAGAGAGAGAGAGGTAAGAGGGGGAGAGTGGTAGGTCAGAGAAGGAGAGAGAGAGAGGTCAGAGAGAGAGAGAGATGTCAGAGTGGGAGAGAGAGAGAGAGTGAGAGGTCAGAGAGGGAGAGAGAAAAATAGGACAGAGAGGGAGAGATAGAGCTCAGAGAGGGAGAGAGAGAGAGAGAGAGAGGTCAGAGAGGGATAGAGTGAGAGGTCAGAGAGGGAGAGGGGGAGAGTGAGAGAGAGGTCAGAGAGTGAGAGAGAGACAGAGGACAAAGAGGGGGAGAGGGATGTCAGAGAGGGAGAGAGAGACAGAGAGGTCAAAGGGAGAGAGAGAGAGGTCAGAGGGAGAGAGAGAGAGGTCAGAGGGAGAGAGAGAGACAGGTCACAGGGAGAGAGAGTCAGAGGTCAGAGCGGGAGAGATAGAGAAGTCAGAGAGGGAGAGAGCGAGATAGGTCAGAGAGGGAGAGATAGAGGTCGGAGAGAAAGAGAGAGGTCAGAGAGGGAGAGGGAGAGGAAGAGAGAGAGAGAGAGGTCAGAGAGGAAGAAAGAGAGAGAGAGGTCAGAGAGGGATAGAGAGAGGTCAGAGAGGGAGAGAGAGAGAGGGAGGTCAAAAAGAGAGAGAGGTCAGAGAGGGTGAGAGAGAAAGAAGTCAGAGAGGGAGAGAGAGAGAGAGAGGTCAGAGAGGGAGAGAGAAATCGATGTTAGTGAGGTAGAGAGAAATTGATGTTAGAGAGGGAGAGAGAGAGAGAAGTCAGAGAGCGAGAGAAAGAGAGACAGGGAGAGAGAGGGTTCAGAGAGGGAGAGTGAGGTCAGAGTGAGAGATAGAGAGACGTCAGAGGGAGAGATAGAGAGAGGTCAGAGAGGGAGAGAGAGAGGTTAGAGAGGGATGGAGAGACAGAGAGGTCAGAGGGAGAGTGAGAGACCGGTCAGAGAGGGAGAGAGAGAGTTCAGAGAGGGAGACAGAGGTCAGAGAGGGAGAGAGAGAGAGAGGTCAAGGAGGTAGAGAGAGAGAGGTCAGAGAGGGAGAGGGAGAGAGGTCAGAGAGGGAGAGAGAGAAGTCAGAGAGGGAGAGAGAGAGAGAGATGTCAGAGTAGGCGAGAGAGAGTGAGGTCAGAGTGGTAGAGATAGAGAGAGATGTCAGAGAAGGAGAGTGAGAGAACAGACAGGCAGAGATAGAGAAGTCAGAGAGGGTGAGATGGAAAGGTCAGAGAGGTTGAGAGAGAGAGGTCAGAGAGGGAGAGAGAGAGAGAGTTCAGAGGGAGAGAGAGAGAGACAGGTCAGAGGGAGAGAGATTGAAAGGTCAGAGAGTGAGAGAGAGAGAAGTCAGAGAGGGAGAGAGCGAGATAGGTCAGAGAGGGAGAGATAGAGGTTGGAGAGAGAGAGAGAGGTCAGAGAGGGAGAGGGAGAGCAAGAGAGAGAGAGAAGTCAGAGGGAGAGAGAGAGAGAGATATCAGAGCGGGCGAGAGAGTGTGAGGTCAGAGAGGTAGAGAGAGAGAGAGAGAGGTCAGAGGGAAAGAGCGAGAGAGAGAGAGGTTGGAGAGGCAGAGAGAGAGAGGTCAGGGACGTAGTGAGAGGGAGAGAGGTCAGTGAGGGAGAGAGAGGTCAGATAAGGAGAGAGAGATGTCAGGCCGGGAGAGAGTGAGGTCAGGGAGGGGGAGAGAGAGAGAGGTCAAAGGGGAAGAGGGAGAGGAAGAGAGAGAGAGAGATGTCAGAGAGGGAGAGATTTGGTCAGAGAGTGAGAGAGAGAGAGAGAGTGAGTTCAGTGAGGGAGGGAGAGAAAGAGAGCTCAGAGATGCAGAGAGTGAGGTCAGAGAGGGAGGGAGAGATTTCGGAGACGGAGAGAGTGAGGTCAGAGAGGGAGAAAGAGAGAGAGGTCAGAGGCGGAGAGAAAGAGGAAGAGAGAGAGAGCGGTCAGAAACGGAGAGATAGAGGTCAGAGAGGGAGAGAGAGAGATAGAGTTAGACTTCAGTGAGGGAGAGAAAGAGAGAGAGGTCAGAGAGGTAGAAAGAGAGGTCAGAGAAGGAGAGAGAGTGAGAAAGAGCTCTGAGAGGGTGAGAAGTAGGTTGGAGAGGGAGAGAGAGAGAGGTCAGAGGGAGAGAGAGAGACTGGTCAGAGGTAGAGAGAGTGAGACGTCAGAGAGGAAGAGAGAGACAAGTCGGAGACGGAGAGAGCGAGATAGGTCAGAGAGGGAGAGATAGAGTTCAGAGAGAGAGAGAGGTCAGAGAGGGAGATGGAGAGGAAGAGAGAGCGTGGTCAGAGAGGGAGAGAGAGAGAGGTCAGAGCGGGATAGAGAGGTCAGAGATGGAGAGAGAGAGAGAGGTCAGAGAGGGAGAGAGAGAAAAGACAGCGAGCGAGAGAGAGAGAGAGATGTAAGAGAGGAAGAGAGAGAGGTCAGAGGGGGAGAGAGAGAGGTCAGAGAGGGAGAGAGATAGGTCAGAAAGGGAGAGAGAGAGAGAGATGTCCATGAGGGAGAGAGAGAGAACACAGAGAGGGAGAGAGAGAGAGAGATGTAAGAGAGGGAGAGAGAGAGAGAGGTCAGAGAGGGAGAGAAAGAGGTGTCAGGGAGAGAGAGAGAGATGTCAGAGAGGGAGAGAGAAATAGATGTTAGAGATAGAGAGAGAAGTCAGAGGGAGAGAGAACAGGGAGAGAGAGAGAAGGATCGGAGACGGAGAAAGAGGCAGATCAGAGGTTGAGATAGAGAGATGTCAGAGGGAGAGAGAGAGATGTAAGAGAGGGAGAGAGAGAGAGAGGTCAGAGAGGGAGAGAGAGAGGTTAGAGAGGGAGAGATAGAGCTCAGAGAGGGAGAGAGAGAGAGAGAGGTCAGAGAGCGAGAGAGAGAGGCCATAGAGGGAGAGAGAGAGAGAGGTCAGAGAGAAAGGCAGTGAGAGAGGTCAGAGAGTGAGAGAGAGGGAGAGAGAACTGAGAGAGAGTGAGAGAGAGAGAGGTCAGAGAGGATGAGAGAGGTCAGAGAGGGAGAGAGAAATGTCAGAGAGGGAGAGAGTGAGGTCAGAGAGGGAGAGAATGAGGTCAGATTGGGAGAGAGAGAGAGGTAAGGGGAGAGGGAGAGGAAGAGAGTGAGAGGTCAGAGAGGGATAGAGAGAGAGGTCAGAGAGGGAGATAGAGAGGTCAGAGACGGAAAGAGAGAGAGAGTTCAGTTAGAGAGAGAAAGAGAGAGAGGACAGAGAGGGAGAGAGAGAGAGAGGAAAGAGAGGGACAGTGAGAGAGAGAGGTAAGCGGGGGAGAGTGGTAGGTCAGAGAGGGAGAGAGAGAGAGGTCAGAGAGAGAGAGAGAGGTCAGAGTGGGAGAGATAGAGAGGTGAGACAGGGAGAGAGAGAGAGAGAGGTCAGAGAGGGAGAGAGAGAGAGTGAGAGGTCAGAGAGGGAGAGAGAAAAATAGGTCAGAGAGGGAGAGATAGAGCTCAGAGAGGGAGAGAGAGAGAGAGGTCAGAGAGGGATAGAGTGAGAGGTCAGAGAGGGAGAGGGGGAGAGTGAGAGAGAGAGGTCAGAGAGTGAGAGAGAGACAGAGGACAAAGAGGGGGAGAGGGATGTCAGAGAGGGAGAGAGAGACAGAGGTCAGAGGGAGAGAGGGAGAGGTCAGAGGTAGTGAGAAAGAGTTCAGAGAGGGATGGAGAGAGAGAGAGGTCAGAGGGAGAGTTAGAGACAGGTCAGAGAGGGAGAGAGAGAGGTCAGAGAGGGAGAGAGAGAGGTTAGAGAGGGATGGAGAGACAGAGAGGTCAGAGGGAGATTGAGAGACAGGTCAGAGAGGGAGAGAGATAGTTCAGAGAGGGAGACAGAGGTCAGAGAGGGAGAGAGAGCGAGAGAGGTCACAGTGGTAGAGAGAGAGAGGTCAGAGAGGGAGAGAGAGAGAGGTCAGAGAGGGAGAGAGAGGTCAGAGTGGGAGAGATAGAGAGGTGAGACAGGGAGAGAGAGAGAGAGGTCAGAGAGGGAGAGAGAGAGGTCAGAGAGGGAGAGAGAGAAGTTAGAGAGGGAGAGAGAGAGAGACGTCAGAGCAGGCGAGAGAGAGTGAAGTCAGAGGTTTAGAGAGAGAGACAGAGGTCAGAGGGAGAGAGCGAGAGAGAGAGAGGTCGGAGAGGCAGAGAGAGAGGTCAGGTAGGTAGTGAGAGAGAGAGAGAGGTCAGTGAGGGAGAGAGAGGTCAGATTAGGAGAGGGAGATGTCAGAGAGGGAGGGAATGAGGTCAGAGAGGGAGAGAGAGAGAGTGAGAGAGAGAGGTCAGAGAGTGAGAGAGAGACAGAGGACAAAGAGGGGGAGAGGGATGTCAGAGAGGGAGAGAGAGACAGAGGTCAGAGGGAGAGAGGGAGAGGTCAGAGGTAGTGAGAAAGAGTTCAGAGAGGGAGGGAGAGAGAGAGGTCAGAGAGAGAGAGAGAGACAGGTCACAGGGAGAGAGAGTCAGTGGTCAGAGAGGGAGAGAGAGAGAAGTCAGAGAGGGAGAGAGCGAGATAGGTCAGAGAGGGAGAGATATAGGTCGGAGAGAGAGAGAGATGTCAGAGAGGGAGAGGGAGAGGAAGAGAGCGAGAGAGGTCAGAGAGGGAGAAAGAGAGAGAGGTCAGAGGGGGAAGAGAGAGGTCAGAGAGGGAAGAGAGAGAGGGAGGTCAGAAAGAGAGAGAGGTCAGAGAGGGAGAGAGAGAAAGATGTCAGAGAGAGAGAGAGGTCAGAAAGTGAGAGAAAGAGAGAGCGGTCAGAGATAGAGAGAAGGGTCCGAGAGAGAGAGAGAGGCCAGAGAGGGAGAGAGAGAGAGAGAGAGAGGTCAGAGAGGGAGAGAGAAATAGATGTTAGAGAGGTAGAGAGAAATTGATGTTAGAGAGGGAGAGAGAGAGATGTCAGAGAGCGAGAGAAAGAGAGACAGGGAGAGAGAGAGAGGGGTCAGAGAGGGAGAGAGAGGTCAGAGTGAGAGATAGAGAGACGTCAGAGGGAGAGAGAGAGAGAGGTCAGAGAGGGAGAGAGAGAGGTTAGAGAGGGATGGAGAGACAGAGAGGTCAGAGGGAGATTGAGAGACAGGTCAGAGAGGGAGAGAGATAGTTCAGAGAGGGAGACAGAGGTCAGAGAGGGAGAGAGAGCGAGAGAGGTCACAGTGGTAGAGAGAGAGGTCAGAGAGGGAGAGAGAGAGAGGTCAGAGAGGGAGAGAGAGGTCAGAGTGGGAGAGATAGAGAGGTGAGACAGGGAGAGAGAGAGAGAGGTCAGAGAGGGAGAGAGAGAGGTCAGAGAGGGAGAGAGAGAGAGATGTCAGAGCAGGCGAGAGAGAGTGAAGTCAGAGGTTTAGAGAGAGAGACAGAGCTCAGAGGGAGAGAGCGAGAGAGAGAGAGGTCGGAGAGGCAGAGAGAGAGGTCAGGTAGGTAGTGAGAGAGAGAGAGAGGTCAGTGAGGGAGCGAGAGGTCAGATTAGGAGAGGGAGATGTCAGAGAGGGAGGGAATGAGGTCAGAGAGGGAGAGAGAGAGAGGTCAAAGGGGAAGAGGGAGAGGAAGAGAGAGAGAGGGATGTCAGAGAGGGAGAGATAGTGGTCAGAGAGGGAGAGAGAGAGAGAGTGAGTTCAGTGAGGGAGGGAGAGAGAGAGAGAGAGAAAGGTCAGAGAGGGAGAGAGAGGTCCGAGAGGGAGAGAAAGATGTCAGAGAGAGAGAGAGAGAGGTCACAGGGGGAGACGGAGACGAAGTGAAAGAGAAAGAGGTCAGAGAGGCAGAGATAGAGGTCAGAGAGGGAGAGAGAGAGAGAGAGTTCAGTGAGGGAGGGAGAGAGAGAGAGGTCAGAGAGTGAGAGGGAGAGAGAGAGAAGTCAGAGAGGGAGAGAGAGTGAGAGAGAGGTCTGAGAGCGAGAGAGGAAGAGTAGAGAGGGAGTGAGAGATAGAGAGAGATGTCAGAGAAGGAGAGTGAGAGACCAGACAGGCAGAGATAGAGAAGTCAGAGAGGGACAGATGGGGAGGTCAGAGAGGGAGAGAGAGAGAGGTCAGAGAGGGAGAGAGAGAGAGAGTTCAGAGGGAGAGAGAGATACAGGTCAGAGGGAGAGAGATTGAGAGGTCAGAGAGTGAGAAAGAGAGAAGTCAGAGAAGGAGAGAGCGAGATAGGTCAGAGAGGGAGAGATAGAGTTTGGAGAGAGAGAGAGAGTTCAGAGAGGGAGAGGGAGAGGAAGAGAGTGAGATAGATCAGAAAGGGAGAAAGAGAGAGAGGTCAGAGAGGGATAGAGAGAGGTCAGAGAGGGAGAGGAAGAGAGAGAGAGAAGTCAGAGAGGGAGAGAGAGAGAGAGAGGTCAGAGAGCGAGAGAGATATGTCATAGAGGGATAGAGAGAGAGAGGTCAGAGAGAAAGACAGTGAGAGAGGTCAGAGAGTGAGAGAGAGGGAGAGAGAACTGAGAAAGAGTGAGAGAGAGAGAGAGGTCAGAGAGGGAGAGAGAAATGTCAGAGAGGGAGAGAGTGAGGTCAGAGAGGGAGAGAATGAGGTCAGATTGGGAGAGACAGAGGTAAGGGGAGAGGGAGAGGAAGAGAGTGAGAGCTCAGAGAGGGATAGAGAGAGAGAGGTCAGAGAGGGAGAGAGAGAGAACACAGAGAGTGAGAGAGAGAGAGAGATGTAAGAGAGGAAGAGAGAGAGGTCAGAGAGGGAGAGAGAGAGGTCAGAGAGGGAGAGAGAGAGGTTAGAGAGGGATGGAGAGAGAGAGAGATCAGAGGGAGAGTGAGAGACAGGTCATAGAGGGAGAGAGAGAGTTCAGAGAGGGAGACAGAGGTCAGAGAGGGAGAGAGAGAGAGATAGGTCACAGAGGTAGAGAGAGAGAGGTCAGAGAGGGAGAGAGAGAAGTCAGAGAGGGAGAGAGAGAGGTCAGAGAGGGAGAGAGAGAGAGAGATGTCAGTGAGGGAGAGAGAGAGTGAGGTCAGAGATGTAGAGAGAGAGAGAGGTCAGAGGGAGACAGCGAGAGAGAGAGAGAGAGGTTGGAGAGGCAGAGAGAAAGAGGTCAGGGATGTAGTGAGAGAGAGAGAGAGGTCAGTGAGGGAGAGTGAGGTCAGATAAGGAGAGAGAGATGTCAGAGTGGGAGAAAATAAGGTCAGAGAGGGAGAGAGAGAAGGGTCAAAGGGGAAGAGGGAGAGGAAGAGAGAGAGAGAGATGTCAGAGAGGGAGAGATAGTGGTCAGAGAGGGAGAGAGAGAGAGAGAGTGAGTTCAGTGAGGGAGGGAGAGAGAGAGAGGTCAGAGATGCAGAGATTGAGGTCAGAGAGGGAGGGAGAGATTTCAGAGAGGGAGAGAGTGAGGTCAAGAGGGAAAGATTGTGGGAGGTCAGAGGCGGAGAGAGAGTGGAAGAGAGAGAGAGAGGTCAGAAATGGAGAGATAGAGGTCAGAGAGGGAGAGAGAGAGAGAAATAGACTTCATTGAGGGAGAGAAAGAGAGAGAGGTCAGAGGGGGAGAAAGAGAGGTTGGAGAGGGAGAGAGAGTGAGAAAGAGGTCTGAGAGGGAGAGAGGTAGGTTAGAGAGGGAGCGAGAGAGAGGTCAGAGGGAGAGAGAGAGACTGGTCAGAGGTAGAGAGAGTGAGAGGTCAGAGGCGGAGAGAGAGAGAAGGCAGAGATGGAGAGAGAGAGATAGGTCTGAGAGGGAGAGATAGAGTTCGGAGAGAGAGAGAGGTCAGAGAGGGAGATGGATAGGAGGAGAGAGAGCGCAGTCAGAGAGGGAGAGAGAGAGAGCGAGGTCAGAGAGGGAGAGAGAGAGAAGACAGAGAGGGAGAGAGAGAGAGAGAGATGTAAGAGAGGGAGAGAGAACGATCAGAGAGGGAGAGAGAGAGAGAGGTCAGAGAGGGAGAGAGATAGGTCAGAAAGGGAGAGAGAGAGAGAGAAATGTCAGTGAAGGAGAGAGAGGGAAGACAGAGAGGGAGAGAGAGAGAGATGTAAGAGAGGGAGAGAGAGACAGAGGTCAGAGAGAGAGAGGGGTCAGAGAGGGAGAGAGAAATAGCTGTTAGAGAGAGAGAGAGAGATGTCAGCGAGAGAGAGACGGGGTGAGAGAGAGAGGGATCGGAGACTGAGAGAGAGAGAGCTCAGAGGTTGAGATAGAGTGATGTCAGAGGGAGAGAGAGAGAGAGAGAGGTCAGAGAGGGAGAGAGAGAGAGGTTAGAGAGGGAGAGATAGAGCTCAGAGAGGGAGAGACAGAGAGAGAGAGGACAGAGAGCGAGAGAGAGAGTCCATAGAGGGAGAGAGGGAGAGAGGTCAGAGAGAAAGACAGTGAGAGAGGTCAGAGAGTGAGAGAGGGAGAGAGAACTGAGAGGGAGAGAGAGAGAGAGGTCAGAGATGGAGAGAGAGGTCAGAAAGGGAGTGAGAAATGTCAGAGAGGGAGAGAGTGAGGTCAGAGAGGGAGAGAATGAGGTCAGCTTGGGAGAGAGAGAGGTAAGGGGAGAGGGAGAGGAAGGGAGAGAGAGAGAGAGGTCAGAGAGGGATAGAGAGAGAGAGGTAAGAGAGGGAGATAGAGAGGTCAGAGAGGGAGAGAGAGAGTTCAGTGAGAGAGAGACAGAGAGAGAGGACAGAGAGGGAGAAAGAGAGAGGTCACAGAGGGAAACAGAGAGAGAGAGGTCAGAGGGGGAGAGAGGTAGGTCAGAGAGGGAGAGAGAGAGAGAGGTCAGGAAGAGAGGGAGAGGTCAGAGTGGGAGAGATAGAGAGGTGAGACAGGGAGAGAGAGAGAGTGAGAGGTCAGAGAGGGATAGAAAGAGAGGTCAGTTAGGGAGAAGGTCAGAGGGAGAGAGAGAGACAGGTCACAGGGAGAGAGAGTCAGAGGTCAGAGAGGGAGAGAGAGAGAAGTCAGAGAGAGATAGAGCGAGATAGGTCAGAGAGGGAGAGATATAGGTCGGAGAGAGAGAGCGATGTCAGAGAGGGAGAGGAAGAGGAAGAGAGAGAGAGAGGTCAGAGAGGGATAGAGAGAGGTCAGAGAGGGAGAGAGAGAGAGGGAGGTAAGAAAGAGAGAGAGGTCAGAGAGGGAGAGAGAGAGTTCAGTGAGAGAGAGACAGAGAGAGAGGACAGAGAGGGAGAAAGAGAGAGGTCACAGAGGGAAACAGAGAGAGAGAGGTCAGAGGGGGAGAGAGGTAGGTCAGAGAGGGAGAGAGAGAGAGGTCAGGAAGAGAGGGAGAGGTCAGAG
Source organism: Carcharodon carcharias (assembly GCF_017639515.1). Classification (NCBI taxonomy): domain Eukaryota; kingdom Metazoa; phylum Chordata; class Chondrichthyes; order Lamniformes; family Lamnidae; genus Carcharodon; species Carcharodon carcharias. Next base: position 101,125,202 of record NC_054474.1, read on the forward strand.
TTGGAGAGATAGAGAGGTGAGACAGGGAGAGAGAGAGAGTGAGAGGTCAGAGAGGGATAGAAAGAGAGGTCAGTTAGGGAGAAGGGGAGAGTGAGAGAAAGAGGTCAGAGAGTGAGAGAGAGACAGAGGACAAAGAGGGGGAGAGGGATGTCAGAGAGGGAGAGAGAGACAGAGAGGTCAGAGGGAGAGAGGGAGAGGTCAGAGGGAGAGAGAGAGAGGTCAGAGAGGGAGAGAGAGAGAGAGAGGTCAGAGGGAGAGAGAGAGACAGGTCACAGGGAGAGAGAGTCAGAGGTCAGAGAGGGAAAGAGAGAGAAGTCAGAGAGGGAGAGTGCGACATAGGTCAGAGAGGGTGAGATATAGGTCGGAGAGAGAGAGAGATGTCAGAGAGGGAGAGGGAGAGGAAGAGAGAGAGAGAGGTCAGAGAGGGATAGAGAGAGGTCAGAGAGGGAGAGAGAGAGGTCAGAGAGGGAGAGAGAGAGAGAGGGAGGTCAGAAAGAGAGAGAGGTCAGAGAGGGTGAGAGAGAAAGATGTCAGAGAGGGAGAGAGAGAGAGGTCAGAAAGGGAGAGAAAGAGAGAGCGGTCAGAGATAGAGAGAAAGGTCAGAGAGAGAGAGAGAGGTCAGAGAGGGAGAGAGAGAGAGAGAGGTCAGAGAGGGAGAGAGAAATAGATGTTAGAGAGGTAGAGAGAAATTGATTTTAGAGAGGGAGAGAGAGAAAAGTCAGAGAGCGAGAGAAAGAGAGACAGGGAGAGAGAGAGGGGTCAGAGAGGGAGAGAGAGGTCACAGTGAGAGATAGAGAGACGTCAGAGGGAGAGAGAGAGGTCAGAGAGGGAGAGAGAGAGGTTAGAGTGGGATGGAGAGACAGAGAGGTCAGAGGGAAATTGAGAGACAGGTCAGAGAGGGAGAGAGATAGTTCAGAGAGGGAGACAGAGGTCAGAGAGGGAGAGAGAGCGAGAGAGGTCACAGATGTAGAGACAGAGAGGTCAGAGAGGGAGAGAGAGAGAGGTCAGAGAGGGAGAGAGAGAAGTCAGAGAGGGAGAGAGAGAGAGATGTCAGAGCAGGCGAGAGAGAGTGAGGTCAGAGATGTAGAGAGAGAGAGAGAGGTCAGAGGGGGAGAGCGAGAGAGAGAGAGGTCGGAGAGGCAGAGAGAGAGGTCAGGTAGGTAGTGAGAGAGAGAGAGAGGTCAGTGAGGGAGAGAGAGGTCAGATTAGGAGATGGAGATGTCAGAGAGGGAGAGAATGAGGTCAGAGAGGGAGAGAGAGAGAGAGAGAGTGAGTTCAGTGAGGGAGGGAGAGAGAGAGAGAGAGAAAGTTCAGAGAGGGAGAGAGAGGTCAGAGAGGGAGAGAAAGATGTCAGAGAGAGAGAGAGAGGTCACGGGGGAGAGGGAGACGAACTGAGAGCGAAAGAGGTCAGAGAGGGAGAGATAGAGGTCAGAGAGGGAGAGAGAGAGAGAGAGAGAGTTCAGTGAGGGAGAGTGAGAGAGGTCAGTGAGTGAGAGAGGTAGAGAGAGAGAAGTCAGAGAGGGAGAGAGAGTGAGAGAGAGGTCTGAGAGCGAGAGAGGAAGAGCAGAGAGGGAGAGAGAGATAGAGAGAGATGTCAGAGAAGGAGAGTGAGAGAACAGACAGGCAGAGATAGAGAAGTCAGAGAGGGAGAGATGGAGAGGTCAGAGAGGGAAAGAGAGAGAGGTCAGAGAGGGAGAGAGAGAGAGAGTTCAGAGGGAGAGAGAGAGACAGGTCAGAGGGCAAGAGATTTTGAGAGGTCAGAGAGTGAGAGAGAGAGAAGTCAGAGAAGGAGAGAGCGAGATAGGTCAGGGAAGGAGAGATAGAGTTTGGAGAGAGAGAGAGTTCAGAGAGGGAGAGGGAGAGGAAGAGAGAGAGAGATCAGAGAGGGAGAAAGAGAGAGAGGTCAGAGAGGGATAGAGAGCGGTCAGAGCGGGCGAGAGAGAGTGAGGTCAGAGAGGTAGAGAGAGAGAGAGGTCAGGGAGGTAGTGAGAGGGAGAGAGGTTAGTGAGGGAGAGAGAGTTCAGATAAGGAGAGTGAGATGTCAGAGAGGGAGAGAGTGAGGTCAGAGAGGGAGAGAGAGAGAGGTCAAAGGGGAAGAGAGAGAGAGAGATGTCAGAGAGGGAGAGATTGTGGTAAGAGAGGGAGAGAGAGAGAGAGAGTGAGTTCAGTGAGGGAGGGAGAGAGAGAGAGCTCAGAGATGCAGAGAGTGAGGTCAGAGAGGGAGGGAGAGATTTCAGAGAGGGAGAGAGTGAGGTCAGAGAGGGAGAGAGAGAGAGAGGTCAGAAACGGAGATATAGAGGTCAGAGAGGGAGAGAGAGAGAGAGATAGACTTCAGTGAGGGAGAGAAAGAGAGAGAGGTCAGAGAGGTAGAAAGAGAGGTCGGAGAAGGAGAGAGAGTGAGAAAGAGCTCTGAGAGGGTGAGGGGTAGGTCAGAGAGGGAGCGAGATAGAGGTCAGAGGGAGAGAGAGAGACTGGTCAGAGGTAGAGAGAGTGAGAGGTCAGAGAGGGAGAGAGAGAGAAGTCAGAGATGGAGAGAGCGAGATAGGTCAGAGAGGGAGAGATAGAGCTCGGAGAGAGAGAGAGGTCAGAGAGGGAGATGGAGAGGAAGAGAGAGAGCGTGGTCAGAGAGGGAGAGAGAGAGAGAGGTCAGAGAGGGATAGAGAGGTCAGAGATGGAGAGAGAGAGGTCAGAGAGGGAGAGCGAGTGAAGACAGAGAACGGGAGAGAGAAAGATGTAAGAGAGGAAGAGAGAGAGGTCAGAGAGGGAGAGAGAGAGGTCAGAGAGGGAGAGAGATAGGTCAGAAAGGGAGAGAGAGAGAAAGATGTCAGTGAGGGAGAGAGAGAGAACACAGAGAGGGAGAGAGAGAGCGACGTAAGAGAGGGAGAGAAAGAGAGAGGTCAGAGAGGGAGAGAAAGAGGGGTCAGAGAGAGAGAGAGAGATGTCAGAGAGGGAGAGAGAAATAGATGTTAGAGAGAGAGAGAGAGATGTCAGAGGGAGATATACAGGGAGAGAGAGAGAGGGATCGTAGACAGAGAGAGAGAGAGAGGTCAGAGGGTGAGATAGAGAGATGTCAGAGGGAGAGAGAGAGAGATGTAAGAGAGGGAGAGAGAGAGAGAGGTCAGAGAGGGAGAGAGAGAGGTTAGAGAGGGAACATAGAGCTCAGAGAGGGAGAGAGAGAGAGAGAGATCAGAGAGCGAGAGAGAGAAGTCATAGAGGTATAGAGAGAGAGAGGTCAGAGAGAAAGACAGTGAGAGAGGTCAGAGAGTGAGAGAGAGGGAGAGAGAACTGAGAAAGAGTGAGAGAGAGAGAGAGGTCAGAGAGGATGAGAGAGGTCAGAGGGAGAGAGAAATGTCAGAGAGGGAGAGAGTGAGGTCAGAGAGAGAGAGAATGAGGTCAGATTGGGAGAGAGAGAGAGGTAAGGGGAGAGGGAGAGGAAGAGAGTGAGAGGTCAGAAAGGGACAGAGAGAGAGAGGTCAGAGAGGGAGAGAGAGAGAGAGATGTAAGAGAGGAAGAGAGAGAGGTCAGAGAGGGAGAGAGAGAGGTCAGAGAGGGAGAGAGAGAGAGAGATGTCAGTGAGGGAGAGAGAGAGAAGACAGAGAGGGAGAGGGAGAGAGATGTAAGAGAGGGAGAGAGAGAGGTCAGAGAGGGAGAGAAAGAGGGGTCAGCGAGAGAGAGAGAGATGCCAGAGAGGGAGAGAGAAATAGATGTTAGAGAGAGAGAGAGAGAGAAGTCAGAGGGAGAGAGAACAGGGAGAGAGAGAGGGATCGGAGTCGGAGAGAGAGACAGGTCAGAGGTTGAGATAGAGAGATGTCAGAGGGAGAGAGAGAGATGTAAGAGAGGGAGAGAGAGAGAGAGGTCAGAGAGGGAGAGAGAGAGGTTAGAGAGGGAGAGATAGAGCTCAGAGAGGGAGAGAGAGAGAGAGGTCAGAGAGCGAGAGGGAGAGGTCATTGAGGGAGAGAGAGAGAGAGGTCAGAGAGAAAGACAGTGAGAGAGGTCAGAGAGTGAGAGAGAGGGAGAGAGAATTGAGAAAGAGTGAGAGAGAGAGAGGTCAGAGAGGATGAAAGAGGTCAGAGAGGGAGAGAAAAATGTCAGAGAGGGAGAGAGTGAGGTCAGAGAGGGAGAGAATGAGGTCAGATTGGGAGAGAGAGAGAGGTAAGGGGAGAGGGAGAGGAAGAGAGTGAGAGGTCAGAGAGGGATAGAGAGAGAGAGGTCAGAGAGGAAGATAGAGAGGTCAGAGACGGAAAGAGAGAGAGAGTTCAGTGAGAGAGAGACAGAGAGGACAGAGAGGGAGAGAGAGAGAGAGGTCAGAGAGGGACAGAGAGAGTGAGAGGTAAGAGTGGGAGAGTGGTAGGTCAGAGAGGGAGAGAGAGAGAGGTCAGAGAGAGAGAGAGAGGTCAAAGTGGGAGAGATAGAGAGTTGAGACAGGGAGAGAGAGAGAGAGAGAGGTCAGAGAGGGAGAGAGAAAAATAGGTCAGAGAGGGAGAGATAGAGCTCAGAGAGGGAGAGAGAGAGAGAGAGAGGTAAGAGAGGGATAGAGTGAGAGGTCAGAGAGGGAGAGGGGGAGAGAGAGAGAGAGAGGTCAGAGTGTGAGAGAGAGACAGAGGACAAAGAGGTGGAGAGGGATGTCAGAGAGGGGGAGAGAGACAGGGAGGTCAGAAGGAGAGAGAGAGAGATGTCAGAGGGAGAGAGAGATAGGTCAGAGAGGGAGTGAGAGGTCAGAGTGAGAGATAGAGAGACATCAGAGGGAGAGAGAAAGAGAGGTCAGAGAGGGAGAGAGAGAGGTTAGAGAGGGATGGAGAGAGAGAGAGGTCAGAGGGAGAGTTAGAGACAGGTCAGAGAGGGAGAGAGAGAGGTCAGAGAGGGAGAGAGAGAGGTTAGAGAGGGATGGAGAGAGAGAGAGGTCAGAGGGAGAGTGAGAGACAGGTCAGAGAGGGAGAGAGAGAGTTCAGAGAGGGAGACAGAGGTCAGAGAGGGAGAGAGAGAGAGATAGGTTACAGAGGTAGAGAGAGAGAGGTCAGAGAGGGAGAGAGAGAAGTCAGAGAGGGAGAGAGAGAGAGATGTCAGAGCAGGCGAGAGAGAGTGAGGTCAGAGATGTAGTGAGAGAGAGAGAGAGGTCAGAGGGAGAGAGAGAGAGAGAGAGAGGTCAGAGAGGCAGAGAGAGAGAGGTCAGGGATGTAGTGAGAGAGAGAGAGAGAGTTCAGTGAGGGAGAGAGAGGTCAGATAAGGAGAGAGGGATGTCAGAGAGGGAGAGAATGAGGTCAGAGAGGGAGAGAGAGAGGGGTCAAAGGGGAAGAGGGAGAGGAAGAGAGAGAGAGATGTCAGAGTGGGAGAGATAGTGGTCAGAGAGGGAGAGAGAGAGAGAGAGAGTGAGTTCAGTGAGGGAGAGAGAGAGAGAGAGGTCAGAGATGCAGAGACTGAGGTCAGAGAGGGAGGGAGAGATTTCAGAGAGGGAGAGAGTGTGGTCAGAGAGGGAAAGATTGAGAGAGGTCAGAGGCGGAGAGAGAGTGGAAGAGAGAGAGAGAGGTCAGAAATGGAGAGATAGAGGTCAGAGAGGGAGAGAGAGAGAGAGAGATAGACTTCATTGAGGGAGAGAAAGAGAGAGAGGTCAGAGAGGGAGAAAGAGAGGTTGGAGAGGGAGAGAGAGTGTGAAAGAGGTCTGAGAGGGAGAGAGGTAGGTTAGAGAGGGAGGGAGAGAGAGGTCAGAGAGGGATAGAGAGAGAGAGGTAAGAGAGGGAGATAGAGAGGTCAGAGAGGGAGAGAGAGAGAGTTCAGTGAGAGAGAGACAGAGAGAGAGGACAGAGAGGGAGAAAGAGAGGTCACAGAGGGAAACAGAGAGAGAGAGGTCAGAGGGGGAGAGAGGTAGGTCAGAGAGGGAGAGAGAGAGAGGTCAGGAAGAGAGGGAGAGGTCAGAGTGGGAGAGATAGAGAGGTGAGACAGGGAGAGAGAGAGAGAGTGAGAGGTCAGAGAGGGATAGAAAGAGAGGTCAGTTAGGGAGAAGGGGAGAGTGAGAGAGAGAGGTCAGAGAGTGAGAGAGAGACAGAGGACAAAGAGGGGGAGAGGGATGTCAGAGAGGGAGAGAGAGACAGAGAGGTCAGAGGGAGAGAGGGAGAGGTCAGAGGGAGAGAGAGAGAGGTCAGAGAGGGAGAGAGAGAGAGAGAGGTCAGAGGGAGAGAGAGAGAGACAGGTCACAGGGAGAGAGAGTCAGAGGTCAGAGAGGGAGAGAGAGAGAAGTCAGAGAGGGAGAGAGCGAGATAGGTCAGAGAGGGAGAGATATAGGTCGGAGAGAGAGAGGGATGTCAGAGAGGGAGAGGGAGAGGAAGAGAGAGAGAGAGGTCAGAGAGGGATAGAGAGAGGTCAGAGAGGGAGAGAGAGAGGTCAGAGAGGGAGAGAGAGAGAGGGAGGTAAGAAAGAGAGAGAGGTCAGAGAGGGTGAGAGAGAAAGAAGTCAGAGAGGGAGAGAGAAAGAGGTCAGAAAGGGAGAGAAAGAGAGAACGGTCAGAGATAGAGAGAAAGGTCAGAGAGAGAGAGAGAGGTCAGAGAGGGAGAGAGAGAGAGAGAGGTCAGAGAGGGAGAGAGAAATAGATGTTAGAGAGGTAGAGAGAAATTGATTTTAGAGAGGGAGAGAGAGAAAAGTCAGAGAGCGAGAGAAAGAGAGACAGGGAGAGTGAGAGGGGTCAGAGAGGGAGAGAGAGGTCAGAGTGAGAGATAGAGAGGTTAGAGAGGGATGGAGAGACAGAGAGGTCAGAGGGAGATTGAGAGACAGGTCAGAGAGGCAGAGAGATAGTTCAGAGAGGGAGACAGAGGTCAGAGAGGGAGAGAGAGCGAGAGAGGTCACAGATGTAGAGACAGAGAGGTCAGAGAGGGAGAGAGAGAGAGGTCAGAGAGGTAGAGAGAGAAGTCAGAGAGGGAGAGAGAGAGAGATGTCAGAGCAGGCGAGAGAGAGTGAGGTCAGAGATGTAGAGAGAGAGAGAGCGGTCAGAGGGGGAGAGCGAGAGAGAGAGGTCGGAGAGGCAGAGAGAGAGAGTTCAGGGAGGTAGTGAGAGAGAGAGAGAGAGGTCAGTGAGGGAGAGAGAGGTCAGATAAGGAGAGAGAGATGTCAGAGAGGGAGAGAATGAGGTCAGAGAGGGAGAGAGAGAGGGGTCAAAGGGGAAGAGGGAGAGGAAGAGAGAGAGAGATGTCAGAGAGGGAGAGAGAGAGGTCATTGAGGGAGAGAGAGAGAGAGGTCAGAGAGAAAGACAGTGAGAGAGGTCAGAGAGTGAGAGAGAGGGAGAGAGAACTGAGAAAGAGTGAGAGAGAGAAGGTCAGAGAGTATGAGAGAGGTCAGAGAGGGAGAGAGAAATGTCAGAGAGGGAGAGAGTGAGGTCAGAGAGGGAGAGAATGAGGTCAGATTTGGAGAGAGAGAGAGGTAAGTGGAGAGGGAGAGGAAGAGAGTGAGAGGTCAGAGAGGGATAGAGAGAGGTCAGAGAGGGTGATAGACAGGTCAGAGACGGAAAGAGAGAGAGAGTTCAGTGAGAGAGAGACAGAGAGAGAGTACAGAGAGGGAGAGAGAGAGTGAGGTCAGAGAGGGACAGAGAGAGTGAGAGGTAAGAGGGGAGAGTGGTAGGTCAGAGAGGGAGAGAGAGAGGTCAGAGAGAGAGAGAGAGGTCAGAGTGGGAGAGATAGAGAGGTGAGACAGGGAGAGAGACAGAGAGAGGTCAGAGAGAGAGAGAGAGAGAGAGAGGTCAGAGAGGGAGAGAGAAAAATAGGTCAGAGAGGGAGAGATAGAGCTCAGAATGGGAGAGACAGAGAGAGCGAGGTCAGAGAGGGATAGAGTGAGAGGTCAGAGAGGGAGAGGGGGAGAGTGAGAAAGAGGTCTGAGAGGGAGAGAGGTAGGTCAGAGCGGGAGCGAAAGAGAGGTCAGAGGGAGAGAGAGAGACTGGTCAGAGGTAGAGAGAGTGAGAGGTCAGAGAGGGAGAGAGAGAGAAGTCAGAGATGGAGAGAGAGAGATAGGTCTGAGAGGGAGAGATAGAGATCGGAGAGAGAGAGAGGTCAGAGAGGGAGATGGAGAGGAAGAGAGAGAGCGCGGTCAGAGAGGAAGAGAGAGAGAGAGAGGTCAGAGAGGGAGAGAGAGAGAAGACAGAGACAGAGAGAGAGAGAGAGATGTAAGAGAGGGAGAGAGAGAAATCAGAGAGGGAGAGAGAGAGAGAGGTCAGAGAGGGAGAGAGATAGGTCAGAAAGGGAGAGAGAGAGAGAGAAATGTCAGTGAAGGAGAGAGAGGGAAGACAGAGAGGGAGAGAGAGAGAGACGTAAGAGAGGGAGAGAGAGAGAGAGAGGTCAGAGAGCGGGAGAGGGAGAGGTCAGAGAGAGAGAGAGAGAGTTCAGAGAGGGAGAGAGAAATAGATGTTAGAGAGAGAGAGAGAGATGTCAGAGAGAGAGAGACGGGGAGAGAGAGAGGGATCGGAGACGGAGAGAGAGAGAGCTCAGAGGTGGAGATAGAGTGATGTCAGAGGGAGAGAGAGAGAGGTCAGAGAGGGAGAGAGAGAGAGGTCAGAGAGGGAGAGAGAGGGTTAGAGAGGGAGAGATAGAGCTCAGAGAGGGAGAGACGGAGAGAGAGGACAGAGAGCGAGAGAGAGAGGCCATATAGGGAGAGAGGGAGAGAGGTCAGAGAGAAAGACAGTGAGAGAGGTCAGAGAGTGAGAGAGGGAGAGAGAACTGAGAGGGAGAGAGAGAGAGACTGGTCAGAGATGGAGAGAGAGGTCAGAAAGGGAGTGAGAAATGTCAGAGAGGGAGAGAGTGAGGTCAGAGAGGGAGAGAATGAGGTCAGCTTGGGAGAGAGAGAGAGGTAAGGGGAGAGGGAGAGGAAGAGAGAGAGAGAGGTCAGAGAGGGATAGAGAGAGAGAGGTAAGAGAGGGAGATAGAGAGGTCAGAGAGGGAGAGAGAGAGAGAGTTCAGTGAGAGAGAGACAGAGAGAGAGGACAGAGAGGGAGAAAGAGAGAGGTCACAGAGGGAAACAGAGAGAGAGAGGTCAGAGAGGTAGAGAGGTAGGTCAGAGAGGGAGAGAGAGAGAGGTCAGGAAGAGAAGGAGAGGCCAGAGTGGGAGCGATAGAGAGGTGAGACAGGGAGAGAGAGAGAGAGTGAGAGGTCAGAGAGGGAGAGAGAAAAATAGGTCATAGAGGGAGAGATAGAGGTTAGAGAGGGATGGAGAGAAAGAGAGGTCAGAGGGAGAGTGAGAGACAGGTCAGAGAGGGAGAGAATGAGGTCAGCTTGGGAGAGAGAGAGAGGTAAGGGGAGAGGGAGAGGAAGAGAGAGAGAGAGAGGTCAGAGAGGGATAGAGAGAGAGAGGTAAGAGAGAGAGAGAGAGAGGTCAGAGAGGGAGAGAGAGAGAGGTTAGAGAGGGAGAGATAGAGCTCAGGGAGGGAGAGACAGAGAGAGAGAGGACAGAGAGCGAGAGAGAGAGGCCATAGAGGGAGAGAGGGAGAGAGGTCAGAGAGAAAGACAGTGAGAGAGGTCAGAGAGTGAGAGAGGGAGAGAGAACTGAGAGGAAGAGAGAGAGAGAGAGGTCAGAGATGGAGAGAGAGGTCAGAAAGGGAGTGAGAAATGTCAGAGAGGGAGAGAGTGACGTCAGAGAGGGAGAGAATGAGGTCAGCTTGGGAGAGAGAGAGGTAAGGGGAGAGGGAGAGGAAGGGAGAGAGAGAGAGAGGTCAGAGAGAGATAGAGAGAGAGAGGTAAGAGAGGGAGATAGAGAGGTCAGAGAGGGAGAGAGAGAGAGTTCAGTGAGAGAGAGACAGAGAGAGAAGGACAGAGAGGGAGAAAGAGAGAGGTCACAGAGGGAAACAGAGAGAGAGAGGTCAGAGGGGGAGAGAGGTAGGTCAGAGAGGGAGAGAGAGAGAGGTCAGGAAGAGAGGGAGAGGCCAGATTGGGAGAGATAGAGAGGTGAGACAGGGAGAGAGAGAGAGAGTGAGAGGTCAGAGAGGGAGAGAGAAAAATAGGTCACAGAGGGAGAGATAGAGGTTAGAGAGGGATGAAGAGAGAGAAAGGTCAGAGGAAGAGTCAGACAAAGGTCAGAGAGGGAGAGAGAGAGTTCAGAGAGGGAGACAGAGGTCAGAGAAGGAGAGAGAGAGAGATAGGTCACAGAGGTAGAGAGAGAGAGGTCAGAGAGGGAGAGAGAGAAGTCAGAGAGGGAGAGAGAGAGAGAGTTCAGTGAGAGAGAGAGACAGAGAGAGGACAGAGAGGGAGAAAGAGAGAGGTCACAGAGGGAATCAGGGAGAGAGAGGTCAGAGGGGTAGAGAGGTAGGTCAGAGAGGGAGAGAGAGAGAGGTCAGGAAGAGAGGGAGAGGTCAGAGTGGGAGAGATAGAGAGGTGAGAGAGGGAGAGAGAGAGAGAGAGGTCAGAGAGGGATAGAGTGAGAGGTCAGTGAGGGAGAAGGGGAGAGTGAGAGAGAGAGGTCAGAGAGTGAGAGAGAGACAGAGGACAAAGAGGGGGAGAGGGATGTTAGAGAGGGAGAGAGAGACAGAGAGGTCAGAGGGAGAGAGTGAGAGGTCAGAGGGAGAGAGAGCGAGGTCAGAGAGGGAGAGACAGAGAGAGGTCAGAGAGGGAGAGAAAGAGAGAGTGGTCAGAGATAGAGAGAAAGGTCAGAGAGGGAGAGAGAAATAGATGTTAGAGAGGTAGAGAGAAATTGATGTTAGGAAGGGAGAGAGAGAGAAGTCAGAGAGCGAGAGAAAGAGAGACAGGGAGAGAGAGAGGGGTCAGAGAGGGAGAGAGAGGTCAGAGTGAGAGATAGAGAGACGTCAGAGGGAGAGACAGAGACAGGTCAGAGAGGGAGAGAGAGAGAGGTTAGAGAGTGAGGGAGGGAGAGAGAGGACAGAGGGAGAGTGAGAGAGAGGTCAGAGAGAGAGAGAGAGGTCAGAGAGGGACTGAGAGAGAGACAGTCAGAGGTGGAGAGAGGTAGGTCAGAGAAGGGGAGAGAGTGAGGTCAGAGAGGGAGAGATAGAGAGGTGAGACAGGGAGAGAGAGAGAGAGAGGTCAGAAAGTGAGGGTGAGAGAAAGAGAGAGAGTTCAGAGAGGGAGACAGAAAAATAGGTCAGAGAGGGAGAGATAGATCTCAGAGAGGGAGAGAGAGAGAGGACATAGAGCGGGAGAGGGATTTCAGAGAGGGAGAGGGTGAGAGGTCAGAGAGGGAGAGAGGGAAGTCAGAGAGGGAGAGAGAGAGATGTCGGAGAGGGCGAGAGAGAGTGACGTCAGAGGGAGAGAGCGAGAGAGGGAGAGGACCGAGAAGCAGAGAGAGAGAGGTCAGGGAGGGAGACAGAGAGAGAGAGAGAGGTCAGAGAGGGAGAGAGAGGTCAGAGAGAGAGAGAGATATGTCACAGAGGGAGAGAGTGAGGTCAGAGAGGGAGAGAGAGAGAGAGGTCAGAGGGGGAGAGGGCGACGAAGTGAGAGAGAAAGAGGTCAGAGAGGGAAAGATAGAGGTAAGAGAGGGAGAGAGAGAGAGAGAGAGTACAGTGAGGGAGAGAGAGAGGTCAGAGAGTGATAGACGGAGAGAGAGAGAGAGGTCAGAGGGTGCGAGAGAGAGCTCAGAGATGCACAGAGTGAGGTCAGAGATATACGGAGAGAGTTCGGTAGGGAGAGCTTGAGGTCAGAGAGGGAGAGAGAGTAGAGGTCAGAGGCGGAGAGACAGGAAGAGAGAGAGAGAGGTAAGAAATGGAGAGAAAGAGGTCAGAGAGGGAGAGAGAGAGAGAGAGTGATAGACCAGTGAAAAAGAGAAAGGGAGGGAGGTCAGAGAGGGAGTAAGAGAGGTCGGAGAGCGAGAGAGTGTGAGAAAGAAGTCAGTGAGGGAGAGAGGTAGGTCAGAGAGGGAGAGAGAGAGAGGTCAGAGGGTGAGGGAGAGACTGGTCAGAGGTAGAGAGAGTGAGACGTCAGAGAGGGAGAGAGCAAGATAGGTCAGAGAGGGAGAGATAGAGTTCGGAGAGAGAGAGGTAAGAGAGGGAGATGGAAAGGAAGAGAGAGAGCACGGTCAGAGAGGGAGAGAGAGAGAGGTCAGAGAGGGATAGAGATGTCAGAGATGGAGAGAGAGTGAGAGGTCAGAGAGGGAGAGAGAGTGAAGACAGAGAGGGAGAGAGAGAGAGATGTAAGAGAGGGAGAGAGAGAGGTCAGAGAGGGAGAGAGAGAGAGAGAGGTCAGAAAGGGAGAGAGATAGGTCAGATAGGGAGAGAGAGAGAGAGATGTCAGTGAGGGAGAGAGAGAGACGACAGAGAGGGAGAGAGAGAGGATGTAAGAGAGGGAGAGAGAGAGAGAGGTCAGAGAGGGAGAGAGAGAGAGGTCAGGGAGAGAGAGATTGAGGTCAGAGAGGGGGAGAGAAATAAATGTCAGAGGGAGAGAGAGAGAAGTCTGAGAGAGAGAGAGACGGGGAGAGAGAGAGGGATCGGAGATGTAGAGAGAGAGGTCAGAGGTTGAGATAGAGGGACGTCAGAGGGAGAGAGAGAGAGAGAGGTCAGAGAGGGAGAGAGAGTGGTTAGAGTGGGAGAGATAGAGCTCAGAGAGGGAGAGAGGGAGAGGTCAGAGTGAGAGAGAGGTCATAGAGGGAGAGAGAGAGAGAGGTCAGAGAAAAAGACAGTGAGAGAGGTCAGAGATTGAGAGAAAGGGAGAGAGAACTGAGAGGAAGAGAGAGAGAGAGAGGTCAGAGAGGGAGAGAGAGGTCAGAGAGGGAGATAGAAATGTCAGAGAGGGAGAGAGTGAGGTCAGAGAGGGAGAGAGAGAGAGGACATAGAGTGGGAGAGGGATGTCAGAGAGGGAGAGCATGAGAGGTCAGAAAGGGAGAGAGAGAAGTCAGAGAGGGAGAGAGAGAGAGATGCCGGAGAGGGCGAGATAGAGTGACGTCAGAGGGAGAGAGCGAGAGAGGGAGAGGCCGAAGAAGCAGAGAGAGAGATGTCAGAGAGGGAGAGAGAGAGAAAGGTCAGAGGGGGAGCGGGAGACGATGTGAGAGAGAAAGAGGTCAGAGAGGGAGAGATAGATGTCAGAGAGGGAGAGAGAGAGAGAGAGAGTTCAGTGAGGGAGAGAGAGAGGTCAGAGAGTGAGAGACGGAGAGAGAGAGAGAGAGGTCAGAGGGATAGAGAGAGAGATCAGAGATGCATAGAGTGAGGTAAGAGAGGTAGGGAGAGATTTCGGAGTGGGAGAGTGTGAGGTCAGAGAGGGAGAGAGAGTAGAGGTCAGAGGCGGAGAGAGAGGAAGAGAGAGAGAGAGGTAAGAAATGGAGAGATAGAGGCCAGAGAGGGATAGAGAGAGAGAGAGAGATAGACTTCAGTGAGGGAGAGAAAGGGAGAGAGGTCAGAGAGGGATTAAGAGAGGTCGGAGAGGGAGAGAGGGTGAGAAAGAGGTCAGAGAGGGAGAGAGGTAGGTCAGAGAGGGAGAGAGAGAGAGGTCAGAGGGTGAGAGAGAGACTGGTCAGAGGTAGAGAGAATGAGACATCAGAGAGGGAGAGAGAGAGACGTCAGAGACGGAGAGAGCAAGATAGGTCAGAGAGGGAGAGATAGAGTTCGGAGAGGGAGAGAGGTCAGAGAGGGAGATGGAGAGGAAGAGAGAGAGCGCGGTCAGAGAGGGAGAGAGAGAGAGAGGTCAGAGAGGGATAGGGAGGTCAGATATGGAGAGAGAGATGTCAGAGAGGGAGAGAGTGAGGTCAGAGAGGGAGAGAGAGTAGAGGTCAGAGGCGTAGAGAGTGGAAGAGAGAGAGAGAGGTAAGAAATGGAGAGATAGAGGTCAGAGAGGGAGAGAGAGAGAGAGAGATAGACTTCAGTGAGGGAGAGAAAGGGAGGGAGGTCAGAGAGGGAGTAAGAGAAGTCGGAGAGGGAGAGAGTGTGAGAAAGAAGTCAGAGAGTGAGAGAGAGAGACGTCAGAGACGGAGAGAGAGCGATAGGTCAGAGAGGGAGAGATAGAGTTCGGAGAGAGAGAGAGGTCAGAGAGGGAGATGGAGAGGAAGAGAGAGAGCGTGGTCAGAGATGGAGAGAGAGAGAGAGGTCAGAGAGGGATAGAGACGTCATAGATGGAGAGACAGTGAGAGGTCAGAGAGGGAGAGAGAGAGAAGACAGAGAGGGAGAGAGAGAGAGATGTAAGAGAGGGAGAGAGAGAGGTCAGAGAGGGAGAGAGAGAGAGAGGTCAGAGAAGGAGAGAGATAGGTCAGATAGGGAGAGAGATAGATGTCAGTGAGGGAGAGAGAGAGAAGACAGAGAGGGAGAGAGAGAGAGAGATGTAAGAGAGGGAGAGAGAGAGAGAGGTCAGAGAGGGAGAGAGAAATAGATGTTAGAGAGAGAGAGAGAGAAGTCAGAGAGAGAGAGAGACGGGGAGAGAGAGAGGGAACGGAGATGGAGAGAGAGAGAGGTCCAAGGTTGAGATAGAGGGATGTCAGAGGGAGAGAAGAGAGAGAGGTCAGAGATGGAGAGAGAGAGGTTAGAGCGGGAGAGATAGAGCTCAGAGAGGGAGAGGGAGAGAGGTCAGAGAGCGAGAGAGAGAGGATATAGAGGCAGAGAGAGAGAGAGGTCAGAGAAAAAGACAGTGAGATAGGTCAGAGAGTGAGAGAGAGGGAGAGAGAACTGAGAGGAAGAGAGAGAGAGAGAGAGAGGTCAGAGAGGGAGAGAGAAAAATAGGTCAGAGAGGGAGAGCTATAGCTCAGAGAGGGAGAGATAGAGAGAGAGGTCAGAGATGGATAGAGTGAGAGGTCAGAGAGGGAGAGGGGGAGAGTGAGAGAGAGAGGTCAGAGAGTGAGAGAGAGACAGAGGACAAAGAGAGGCAGAGTGATGTCAGAGAGGGAGAGATAGACAGAGAGGTCAGAGGGAGAGGGGAGAGGTCAGAGGGAGAGAGAGAGAGGTCAGAGAGTGAGAGAGATAGAGGTCAGAGGGAGAGAGAGAGACAGGTCACAGGGAGAGAGAGTGAGAGGTCAGAGAGGGAGAGAAAGAGAAACCAGAGAGGGAAAGAGCGAGATAGGTCAGAGAGGGAGAGATAGAGGTCGGAGAGAGAGAGAGAGTTCAGAGAGGGAGAGGGAGAGGAAGAGATAAAGAGGTCAGAGACTGAGAAAGTGAGAGAGTTCAGAGAGGGATAGAGAGAGGTCAGAGAGGGAGAGAGAGAGAGAGAGGTCAGAAAGAGAGAGATTTCAGAGAGGGTGAGAGAGAAAGAAGTCAGAGAGGGAGAGAGAGAGAGGTCAGAGAGGGAGAGAAAGAGAGAGAGGTCAGAGAGGGAGAGAGAAATAGATGTTAGAGAGGTAGAGAGAAATTGATGTTAGCGAGGGAGAGAGAGAGATGTCAGAGAGGGAGAGAGAGGTCACAGTGAGAGATAGCGAGACGTCAGAGGGAGAGAGAGAGAGAAGTCAGAGAGGGAGAGAGAGAGGTAAGAGAGGGAGGGAGTGAGAGAGAGGTCAGAGGGAGAGTGAGAGACATGTCAGGGAGAGAGAGAGAGGTCAGAGAGGGACAGAGAGAGAGAGACATCAGAGGGAGAGAGAGGTAGGTCAGAGAAGGGGAGAGAGACATGTCAGAGACGGTGAGATAGAGAGGTGAGACAGGGAGAGAGAGAGAGAGGTCAGAAAGGGAGAGAGAGAGAAAGAGAGTGAGGTTAGAGGGGGAGAGAGAAAAATAGTTCAGAGAGGGAGATATACAGCTCAGAGAGGGAGAGAGAGAGAGGGAGAGAGGTCAGAGAGGGAGAGAGAGAGAGGTCAGAGGGAGAGAGAAGGAGAGAGGTCATAGATGGCGAGAGATTGAGGTTAGAGAGGGAGAGAGAGAAATAGGTCAGAGAGGGAGAGATAGAGCTCAGAGAGAGAGAAAGAGAGAGAGAGGTCAGAGGGTGCTAGAGAGAGAGGTCAGAGAGGGAGAGGGGGAGAGTGAGAGAGAGAGAGGTCAGAGAAGGAGAGAGAGAGAGGTCATAGAGCGGGAGAGGGATGTCAGAGAGGGAGAGAGAGAGAGAGGTCAGAGAGGGAGAGGGAGAGAGGTCAGAGAGGGAGAGAGAGAAGTGAGAGAGGGAGAGAGAGAGAGATGTCGGACCGGGCGAGAGAGAGTGACGTCAGAGGGAGAGAGCTAGAGAGAGAGAGGATGGAGAAGCAGAGAGAGAGAGGTCAGGGAGGGAGAGAGAGGTCAGAGAGGGAAAGAGAGATGTCAGAGAGGGAGAGAGTGAGGTCAGAGAGGGAGAGAGAGAGAGAGGTCACAGGGGGAGAGGGGGACAAAGTGAGAGAGAAAGAGGTCAGAGAGTGAGAGATAGAGGTCAGAGAGGGAGAGAGAGAGAGAGGTCAGAGAGGGAGAGGGAGAGAGGTCAGTGAGGGAGAGAGAGAGAGGTCAGAGAGTGAGAGAGGGAGAGAGAGAGAAGTCAGAGAAGGAGAGAGAGTGAGAGAGAGGTCAGAGAGTGAGAGAGGTAGATCAGAGAGGGAGAGAGAGATAGAGAGAGATGTCAGCGAAGGAGAGTGAGAGAACAGACAGGCAGAGATAGAGAACTCAGAGAGGGAGAGATGGAGAGGTCAGAGAGGGAGAGAGAGAGAGAGGTCAGAGAGGGAGAGAGAGAGAGAGTTCAGAGGGAGAAAGAAAGACAGGTCAGAGGGAGAGAGATTGAGAGGTCAGAGAGTGAGAGAGAGAGATGTCAGAGAGGGAGATAGCGAGATAGGTCAGAGAGGGAGAGATAGAGGTCGGAGAGAGAGAGAGAGGTCAGAGAGGGAGAGGGAGAGGAAGAGAGAGAGAGAGATCAGAGAGGGAGAAAGAGAGAGAGGTCAGAGAGGGATAGAGAGAGGTCGGAGAGGAAGAGAAAGAGAGAGTGGTCAGAGAGGGAGAGAGAGAGAGAGTGAGAGGTCAGAGAGGGAGAGAGAAATAGATGTTAGAGAGGAAGAGAGAAATAGATGTTAGAGAGGGAGAGAGAGAGAAGTCAGAGAATGCGTGAGAGAGAGAGGGAGAGAGAGAGAGGGGTCAGAGAGGGAGAGAGAGGTCAGAGGGAGATAGAGAGATGTCAGAGGGAGCGAGCGAGAGAGATAGAGGACGGAGAAGCAGAGAGAGAGAGGTCAGGGAAGGAGAGAGAGAGAGAGAGAGAGAGAGGTCAGAGAGGGAGAGAGAGGTCAGAGAGGGAGAGAGAGATGTCAGAGAGAGAAAGAGTGAGGTCAGAGATGGAGAGAGAGAGGTCAGAGGGGGAGAGGGAGACGAAGTTAGAGAGAAAGAGGTCAGAAAGGGAGAGATAGAGGTCAGAGAGGTCAGAGAGAGAGAGAGAGAGTTCAGTGAGGGAGAGAGAGAGAGAGGTCAGAGAGAGAGAGAGATGTCAGAGAGGGAGAGAGTGAGGTCAGAGAGGGAGAGACAGAGAGGTCAGAGGGGGAGAGGGAGACAAAGTTAGAGAGAAAGAGGTCAGAGAGGGAGAGATAGAGGTCAGAGAGGTCAGAGAGAGAGAGAGAGAGTTCAGTGAGGGAGAGAGATAGAGGTCAGAGAGGGAGAGAGAGAGAGAGAGAGTTCAGTGAGGGAGAGCGAGAGGTCAGAGAGTGAGAGACGGAGAGAGAGAGAGGTCAGAGAGGGAGAGAGAGTGAGAGAGAGGTCAGAGAGCGAGAGAGGTAGATCAGAGAGGGAGAGAGAGATAGAGAGAGATGACAGAGAAGGAGAGTGAGAGAACAGAGAGGCAGAGATAGAGAAGTCAGAGAGCGAGAGATGGAGAGGTCAGAAAGGTAGAGAGAGAGAGAGGTCAGAGAGGGAGAGAGAGAGAGTAAAGAGGGAGAGAGAGAGACAGGTCAGAGGGAGAGAGATTGAGAGGTCAGAGAGTGAGAGAGAGAGAAGTCAGAGAGGGAGAGAGCGAGATAGGTCAGAGAGGGAGAGATAGAGGTTGGAGAGAGATAGAGAGGTCAGAGAGGGAGAGAAAGGTCAGAGAGGGAGAGAGAGAGAGGTCAGAGAGGAAGAGAGAGAGAGAGTGAGAGGTCATAGAGGGAGAGAGAAATAGATGTTAGAGAGGAAGAGAGAAATAGATGTTAGAGAGGGAGAAAGAGAGAAGTCAGAGTGCGAGAGAGAGAGAGATAGGGGTCAGAGAGGGAGAGAGAGGTCAGAAGGAGAGATAGAGAGACGTTAGAGGGAGAGAGAGAAAGAGATGTCAGAGAGGAAGAGAGAGAGAGGTTAGAAAGGGAGAGTGAGAGAAAGTTCAGGGAGAGAGAGAGGTCAGAAAGGGACAGAGAGAGAGAGAGAAGTCAGAGAGGGAGAGAGAGGTCAGAGTGAGAGATAGCGAGACGTCAGAGGGAGAGAGAGAGAGAAGTCAGAGAGGGAGAGAGAGAGCTAAGAGAGGGAGGGAGAGAGAGAGACGTCAGAGGGAGTGTGAGAGAGAGGTCTGGGAGAGAGAGAGAGGTCAGAGAGGGACAGAGAGAGAGAGAGGTCAGAGGGGGAGAAGGGTAGGTCAGAGAAGGGGAGAGAGAGAGGTCAGACACGGAGAGGTAGAGAGGTGAGACAGGGAGAGAGAGAGAGGTCAGAAAGGGAGAGATTGAGAAAGAGAGAGAGGTCAGGGAGGGAGAGAGGAAAATAGGTCAGAGAGGGAGAGATACAGCTCAGAGAGGGAGAGAGAGAGAGAGAGGTCAGAGAGGTAGAGAGAGAGAGGTCAGAGGGCGTGTGACAGCGAGAGGTCAGAGATGGCGAGAGAGTGAGCTTAGAGAGGGAGAGAGAGAAATAGGTCAGAGAGGGAGGAATAGAGCTCATAGAGAGAGAGAGAGGTCAGAGGGTGCTAGAGAGAGAGGTCAGAGAGGGAGAGGGGGAGAGTGAGAGAGAGAGGTCAGAGAAGGAGAGAGAGAGGACATAGAGCAGGAGAGGGATGTCAGAGAGGGAGAGAGAGAGAGAGATCAGAGAGGGAGAGGGAGAGAGGTCAGAGAGGGAGAGAGAGAAGTCAGAGAGGGAGAGAGAGAGAGAGATGCCGGACCGGGCGAGAGAGAGTGACGTCAGAGGGAGAGAGCGAGAGAGAGAGAGGATGGAGAAACAGAGAGAGAGAGGTCAGGGAGGGAGAGAGAGAGAGAGAGAGAGAGAGGTCAGAGAGGTCAGAGAGGGAGAGAGAGATGTCAGAGAGGGAGAGAGTGAGGTCAGAGAGGGAGAGAGAGAGAGAGGTCATAGAACGGGAGAGGGATGTCAGAGAGGGAGAGAGAGAGAGAGGTCAGAGAGGGAGAGGGAGAGAGGTCAGAGAGGGAGAGAGAGAAGTCAGAGAGGGAGAGAGAGAGAGATGTCGGACCGGGCGAGAGAGAGTGACGTCAGAGGGAGAGAGTGAGAGAGAGAGAGGATGGAGAAGCAGAGAGAGACCGGTCAGGGAGGGAGAGAGAGCGAGAGAGAGAGGTCAGAGAGGGAGAGAGAAGTCAGAGAGGGAGAGAGAGATGTCAGAGAGGGAGAGAGTGAGGTCAGAGAGGGAGAGAGAGAGAGAGGTCACAGGGGGAGAGGGAGACAAAGTGAGAGAGAAAGAGGTCAGAGAGTGAGAGATAGAGGTCAGAGAGGGAGAGAGAGAGAGAGAGAGTTCAGTGAGGGAGAGAGAGAGAGGTCAGAGAGTGAGAGAAGGAGAGAGAGAAGTCAGAGAGGGAGAGAGAGTGAGAGAGAGGTCAGAGAGTGAGAGAGGTAGATCAGAGAGGGAGAGAGAGATAGAGAGATGTCAGAGAAGGAGAGTGAGAGAACAGACAGGCAGAGATAGAGAACTCAGAGAGGGAGAGATGGAGAGGTCAGAGAGGGAGAGAGAGAGAGGTCAGAGAGGGAGAGAGAGAGAGAGTTCAGATCGAGAAAGAGAGACAGGTCAGAGGGAGAGAGATTGAGAGGTCAGAGAGTTAGAGCGAGAGATGTCAGAGAGGGAGATAGTGAGATAGGTCAGAGAGGGGGAGATAGAGGTTGGAGAGAGAGAGAGAGGTCAGAGAGGGAGAGGGAGAGAGAGTGAGAGGTCAGAGAGGGAGAGAGAAATAGATGTTAGAGAGGAAGAGAGAAATAGATGTTAGAGAGGGAGAGAGAGAGAAGTCAGAGAATGCGTGAGAGGGAGAGGGAGAGAGAGAGAGGGGTCAGAGAGGGAGAGAGAGGTCAGAGGGAGATAGAGAGATGTCAGAGGGAGAGAGCGAGAGAGAGAGAGGACGGAGAAGCAGAGAGAGAGAGGTCAGGGAAGGGGAGAGAGAGAGAGAGAGAGAGGTCAGAGTGGGAGAGAGAGGTCAGAGAGGGAGAGAGAAATGTCAGAGAGGGAGAGAGTGAGGTCAGAGATGGAGAGAGAGAGAGGTCAGAGGGGGAGAGGGAGAGAGAGTGAGAGGTCAGAGAGGGAGAGAGAAATAGATGTTAGAGAGGAAGAGAGAAATAGATGTTAGAGAGGGAGAGAGAGAGAAGTCAGAGAATGCGTGAGAGGGAGAGGGAGAGAGAGAGAGGGGTCAGAGAGGGAGAGAGAGGTCAGAGGGAGATAGAGAGATGTCAGAGGGAGAGAGCGAGAGAGAGAGAGGACGGAGAAGCAGAGAGAGAGAGGTCAGGGAAGGGGAGAGAGAGAGAGAGTGAGAGGTCAGAGAGGGAGAGAGAGGTCAGAGAGGGAGAGAGAAATGTCAGAGAGGGAGAGAGTGAGGTCAGAGATGGAGAGAGAGAGAGGTCAGAGGGGGAGAGGGAGACGAAGTGAGAGAGAAAGAGGTCAGAGAGGGAGAGATAGAGGTCAGAGAGGGAGAGAGAGAGAGAGAGAGTTCAGTGAGGGAGAGAGAGAGAGGTCAGAGAGAGAGAGAGATGTCAGAGAGGGAGAGAGTGAGGTCAGAGAGGGAGAGACAGAGAGGTCAGAGGGGGAGAGGGAGACGAAGTGAGAGAGAAAGAGGTCAGAGAGGGAGAGATAGAGGTCAGAGAGGGAGAGAGAGAGAGAGAGAGTTCAGTGAGGGAGAGAGAGAGGTCAGAGAGTGAGAGACAGAGAGAGAGAGAGGTCAGAGAGGGAGAGAGGGTGAGAGAGAGTTCAGAGAGTGAGAGAGGTAGATCAGAGAGGGAGAGAGAGATAGAGAGAGATGACAGAGAAGGAGAGTGAGAGAACAGAGAGGCAGAGATAGAGAAGTCAGAGAGCGAGAGATGGAGTGGTCAGAAAGGTAGAGAGAGAGAGAGGTCAGAGAGGGAGAGAGAGAGAGTACAGAGGGAGAGAGAGAGACAGGTCAGAGGGAGAGAGATTGAGAGGTCAGAGAGTGAGAGAGAGAGAAGTCAAAGAGGGAGAGAGCGAGATAGGTCAGAGAGGGAGAGATAGAGGTTGGAGAGAGATAGAGAGGTCAGAGAGGGAGAGAAAGGTCAGAGAGGTAGAGAGAGAGAGGTCAGAGAGGAAGAGAGAGAGAGAGTGAGAGGTCAGAGAGGGAGAGAGAAATAGATGTTAGAGAGGAAGAGAGAAATAGATGTTAGAGAGGGAGACAGAGAGAAGTCAGAGTGAGAGAGAGAGAGAGATAGGGGTCAGAGAGGGAGAGAGAGGTCAGAGGGAGAGATAGAGAGACGTCAGAGGGAGAGAGAGAAAGAGATGTCAGAGAAGGAGAGAGAGAGAGGGTAGAAAGGGAGAGTGAGAGAAAGTTCATGGAGAGAGAGAGGTCAGAAAGAAACAGAGAGAGAGAGAGAGGTCAGAGGGGGATAGAGGCAGGTCAGAGAGGGAGGGAGAGAGAGGTCAGAGAGAGAGAGAGAGAGAGGTGAGACAGGGAGAGAGAGAGCGAGGTCAGAGAGGGAGAGAGAGAGAGGTCAGAGGGAGAGAGGGAGACGAAGTGAGAGAGAAAGAGGTCAGAGAGGGAGAGATAGAGGTCAGAGAGGGAGAGAGAGAGAGAGAGAAAGAGTTCCGTGAAGGAGAGAGAGAGGTCAGAGAGTGAGAGACGGAGAGAGAGAAAGGTCAGAGAGGGAGAGAGTGAGAGAGAGGTCAGAGAGCGAGAGAGGTAGAACAGAGAGGGAGAGAGAGATAGAGAGAGATGACAGAGAAGGAGAGTGCGAGAACAGAGAGGCAGAGATAGAGAAGTCAGAGAGGGAGAGATGGAGAGGTCAGAGAGGGAGAGAGAGAGGTCAGAGAGGGAGAGAGAGGGAGTTGAGAGGGAGAGAGAGAGACAGGTCAGAGGGAGAGAGATTGAGAGGTCAGAGAGTGAGAGAGAGAGAAGACAGAGAGGGAGAGAGCGAGATGGGTCAGAGAGGGAGAGATAGAGGTTGGAGACAGATAGAGAGGTCAGAGAGGGAGAGAAAGGTCAGAAAGGGAGAGAGAGAAGTCAGAGAGGAAGAGAGAGAGAGAGGTCAGAGAGGGAGAGAGAAATAGATGTTAGAGTTGGAGAGAGAAATAGATGTTAGAGATGGAGAAAGAGAGAAGTCAGAGTGCGAGAGAGAGAGGGGTCAGAGAGGGAGAGAGAGGTCAGAGGGAGAGATAGAGAGACATCAGAGGGAGAGAGAGAAAGAAATGTCAGAGAGGGAGAGAGAGAGTGGTTAGAAAGGGAGAGTGAGAGAGAGTTCAGGGAGAGAGAGAGAGAGAGAGGTCAGAGAGGGAGAGAGAGAGAGGTCAGAAAGGGACAGAGAGAGAGAGAGAGGTCAGAGGGAGAGAGACAGAGAGAGGTCAGAAAGGGATAGAGAGAGTGGTCAGAGAGGGAGAGGGCGAGAGTGAGAGAGAGAGGTCAGAGAGGGAGAGAGAGGACAAAGAGGAGGAGAAGGATGTCAGAGAGGGAGACAAAGAGAGAGGTCAGAGGGAGAGAGGGAGAGGTCACAGGATGAGAGAGAGAGAGGTCAGAGGGAGAGAGCCGGAGAGAGGTGAGAGATGGAGAGAGAGATGTTCGAGAGGGAGAGAGAGAAATAAGTCACTGAGGGAGAGATGGAGCTCTGAGAGGGAGAGAGAGAGAGAGATGTCAGAGAGGGATAAAGAGAGAGGACAGAAAGGGAGAGAGAGTGAGAGAGAGAGGTCAGAGAGGGAGAGAGAAAGTGGTCAGAGGGGGAGGGTGAGCAGGAGAGAGATAGAAAGAGAGATATGTCAGAGAATAAGAGAGAGAGAAATCAGAGAGCGAGAGACAGGTCGGAGACGAATAGAGAGAGGTCAGAGAGTGAGAGAGGTCAGATAGGGAGTGCAAGAGGTCAGAGAGGGAGAGAGAGAGGTCAGAGAGGTAGAGGGAGAGGAAGAGAGAGAGGTCAGTGTTGGAGAGAGAGAAAGGTCAGATACGGAGAGAGAGAGAGAAGTCAGCGGAATTGAGAGAGAAAGATCAGAGGGACAGAGGGAGAGATTTCAGGGAGGGAGAGAGAGAGTCAGGTCATAGAGGTAGAGATAGAGCGAGGTCAGAGAGGGAGAGAGATAGAGAGGTCAGAGGGAGAGAGAGAGGTCAGAGGGAGAGAGATAGAGAGAGGTCAGAGATGGAGAGAGAGAGAGCTTAGAGAGGGAGGTGGAGAAATAGGTCAGAGAGGGAGAGAGAGAGTTCAGAGAGGGAGACAGAGATCAGAGAGGGTGAGAGAGAGAGGACACAGAGGTAGAGAGAGAGAGGTCAGAGAGGGAGAGAGAGAAGTCAGAGAGGGAGAGAGAGAGAGGTGTCACAGCGGGCGAGAGATAGTGAGGTCAGAGAGGTAGAGAGAGAAAGAGAGGTCAGAGGGAGAGAGAGAGAGAGAGAGAGGTCGGTGAGGCAGAGAGAGAGACGTCAGGGAGGTAGTGAGAGAGAGAGAGAGAGGTCAGTGAGGGAAAGAGAGGTCAGATGAGGAGAGAGAGATATCAGAGAGGGAGAGAGTGAGGTCAGAGAGGGAGAGAGAGAGGTCAAAGGGGAAGAGGGAGAAGAAGAGAGAGAGAGAAATGTCAGAGAGGGAGAGAGAGAGAGAGAATGAGTTCAGTGAGGGAGCGAGAGAAAGAGAGCTCAGAGATGCACAGAGTGAGGTCAGAGAGGGAGGGAGAGATTTCGGAGAGGGAGAGTGTGAGATCAGAGAGGGAGAGAGAGTAGAGGTCAGAGGCGGTTGAGAGAGGAAGAGAGAGAGAGAGGTAAGAAATGGAGAGATAGAGGTCAGAGAGAGAGAGAGAGAGAGAAAGACTTCAGTGAGGGAGAGAAAGGGAGAGAGGTCAAAGAGGGAGTAAGAGAGGTCAGAGAGGGAGAGAGTGTGAGAAAGAAGTCAGAGAGGGAGAGAGGTAGGTCAGAGAGGGAGAGAGAGAGGTCAGAGGTAGAGAGAGCGAGACTGGTCAGAGGTAGAGAGAGTGAGACGTCAGAGAGGGAGAGAGAGAGAAGTCAGAGAGGGAGAGAGCGAGATAGGTCAGAGAGGGAGAGATTGAGATCGGAGAAAGAGAGAGGTCAGAGAGGGAGAGAGAGAGTAGACAGAGAGGGAGAGAGAGAGAGATGTAAGAGAGGGAGAGAGGTCAGAGAGGGAGAGAGAGAGAGAGAGGTCAGAGAGGGAGAGAGATAGGTCAGATAGGGAGAGAGAGAGAGAGATGTCAGTGAGGGAGAGAGAGAAGACAGAGAGGGAGAGAGAGAGAGTGAGTTCAGTGAGGAAGGGAGAGAGAGAGAGCTCAGAGATGCACAGAGTGAGGTAAGAGAGGGAGGGAGAGATTTCGGAGAGGAAGAGTGTGAGGTCAGAGAGGGAGAGAGAGTAGAGTTCAGAGGCAGAGAGAGAGGAAGAGAGAGAGAGAGGTAAGAAATGGAGAGATAGAGGTCAGAGAGGGAGAGAGAGAGAGAGAGATAGACTTCAGTGAGGGAGAGAAAGGGAGACAGGTCAGTGAGGGAGTAAGAGAGGTCGGAGAGGGAGAGAGTGTGAGAAAGAAGTCAGAGAGGGAGAGAGAGAGACGTAAGAGACGGAGAGAGCGAGATAGGTCAGAGAGGGAGAGATAGAGTTCGGAGAGAGAGAGAGGTCAGAGAGGGAGATGGAGAGGAAGAGAGAGAGCGCGGTCAGAGAGGGAGAGAGAGAGAGAGGTCAGAGAGGGATAGAGTTGTCAGAGATGGAGAGAGAGTGAGAGGTCAGAGAGGGAGAGAGAGAGAAGACAGAGAGGGAGAGAGAGAGAGATGTAAGAAAGGGAGAGAGAGAGGTCAGAGAGGGAGAGAGAGAGAGAGGTCAGAGAGGGAGAGAGATAGGTCAGATAGGGAGAGAGAGAGAGAGATGTCAGTGAGGGAGAGAGAGAGAAGACAGAGAGGGAGAGAGAGAGAGAGGTCAGAGAAGGAGAGAGAGAGAGGTCAGAGAGAGAGAGAGAGATTGAGGTCAGAGATGGAGAGAGAAATAGATGTTAGAGAGAGAGAGAGAAGTCAGAGAGAGAGAGAGACGGGGAGAGAGAGAGGGATCGGAGATGGAGAGAGAGAGAGGTCAGAGGTTGAGATAGAGGGACGTCAGAGGGAGAGAGAGAGAGAGGTCAGAGAGGGAGAGAGAGAGAGGTTAGATAGGGAGTGATAGAGCTAAGAGTGGGAGAGAGAGAGAGAGGTCAGAGAGCGAGAGAGAGAGATCATAGAGGGAGAGAGAGAAAGGTCAGAGAAAAAGACAGTGAGAGAATTCAGATAGTGAGAGAGAGGGAGAGAGAACAGAGAGGAAGAGAGAGAGAGAGAGAGGTCAGAGAGGGAGAGAGAGGCCAGAGAGGGAGATAGAAATGTCAGAGAGGGAGAGAGAAGTTAGAGGGAGAGATAGAGAGATGTCAGAGGGAGAGAGTGAGAGAGAGGACAGAGAAGCAGAGAGAGAGAGGTCAGGGAGGGAGAGAGAGATAGAGAGGTCAGAGAGGGAAAGAGAGATAGGTCAGAGGGGGAGAGGGAGACGAAGTGAGAGAGAAAGAGGTCAGAGAGTGAGAGATAGAGGTCAGAGGGAGAGAGAGAGAGAGAGAGTTCAGTGAGGGAGAGAGAGAGAGAGGTCAGAGAGAGAGAGAGAGAGATGTCAGAGAGAAAGAGAGTGAGGTCAGAGAGGGAGAGAGAGTAGAGGTCAGAGGCGGAGAGACAGGAAGAGAGAGAGAGAGGTAAGAAATGGAGAGAAAGAGGTCAGAGAGGGAGAGAGAGAGAGAGAGTGATAGACTTCAGTGAAAAAGAGAAAGGGAGGGAGGTCAGAGAGGGAGTAAGAGAGGTCGGAGAGCGAGAGAGTGTGAGAAAGAAGTCAGTGAGGGAGAGAGGTAGGTCAGAGAGGGAGAGAGAGAGAGGTCAGAGGGTGAGGGAGAGACTGGTCAGGGGTAGAGAGAGTGAGACGTCAGAGAGGGAGAGAGAGAGACGTCAGAGACAGAGAGAGCAAGATAGGTCAGAGAGGGAGAGATAGAGTTCGGAGAGAGAGAGGTAAGAGAGCGAGATGGAAAGGAAGAGAGAGAGCACGGTCAGAGAGGGAGAGAGAGAGAGAGGTCAGAGAGGGATAGAGATGTCAGAGATGGAGAGAGAGTGAGAGGTCAGAGAGGGAGAGAGAGTGAAGACAGAGAGGGAGAGAGAGAGAGATGTAAGAGAGGGAGAGAGAGAGGTCAGAGAGGGAGAGAGAGAGAGAGAGGTCAGAAAGGGAGAGAGATAGGTCAGATAGGGAGAGAGAGAGAGAGATGTCAGTGAGGGAGAGAGAGAGACCACAGAGAGGGAGAGAGAGAGGATGTAAGAGAGGGAGAGAGAGAGAGAGGTCAGAGAGGGAGAGAGAGAGTGGTCAGGGAGAGAGAGATTGAGGTCAGAGAGGGGGAGAGAAATAAATGTCAGAGGGAGAGAGAGAGAAGTCTGAGAGAGAGAGACGGGGAGAGAGAGAGCTCAGAGCGGGAGAGAGAGAGAGAGGTCAATGAGGGTGAGAGTGAGAGGTCAGAGGGAGCGAGACAGAGAGATTTCAGAAAGGGATAGTTAGAGAGGTCAGAGAGGGAGAGGGCGAGAGTGAGAGAGAGAGGTCAGAGAGGGAGAGAGAGGACATAGAGGAGGAGAAGGATGTCAGAGAGGGAGACAAAGAGAGAGGTCAGAGGGAGAGAGGGAGAGGTTAGAGGGAGAGAGCCGGAGAGAGGTGAGAGATGGAGAGAGAGATTTTCGAGAGGGAGAGAGAGAAATAAGTCACTGAGGGAGAGATGGAGCTCTGAGAGGGAGAGAGAGAGATGTCAGAGAGGGATAAAGAGAGAGGACAGAGAGGGAGAGCGAGTGAGAGAGAGAGGTCAGAGAAGGAGAGAGAGAGGTCAGAGAGGGAGAGAGAGAGAGAGGTCAGAGTGGGGGGAGCAGGAGAGAGATAGAGACGTCAGAGAGGGAGAGATAAAGTGGTCAGAGGGGGAGGGTGAGCAGGAGAGAGATAGAAAGAGAGATATGTCAGAGAATTAGAGAGAGAGAAATCAGAGAGCCAGAGACAGGTCGGAGACGAATAGAGAGAGGTCGGAGAGTGAGAGAGGTCAGATAGGGAATGCAAGAGGTCAGAGAGGGAGAGAGAGAGGTCAGAGAGGTAGAGGGAGAGGAAGAGAGCGAGGTCAGTGTTGGAGAGAGAGAAAGGTCAGAGACGGAGAGAGAGAGAGAGAAGTCAGCAGAATTGAGAGAGAGAGATCAGAGGGACAGAGGGAGAGATTTCAGGAAGGGAGAGAGAGAGTCAGGTCGTAGAGGTAGAGATAGAGCGAGGTCAGAGAGGGAGAGAGATAGAGAGGTCAGAGGGAGAGAGAGAGAGAGAGGGGTCAGAGGGAGAGAGATAGAGAGAGGTCAGAGATGGAGAGAGAGAGAGCTTCGAGAGGGAGGCCGAGAAATAAGTCAGAGAGGGAGAGAGAGAGTTCAGAGAGGGAGACAGAGGTCAGGGAGGGAGAGAGAGAGAAGTCACAGAGGTAGAGAGAGAGAGGTCAGAGAGGGAGAGAGAGAAGTCAGAGAGGGAGAGAGAGAGAGATGTCAGAGCGGGCGAGAGATAGTGAGGTCAGAGAGGTAGAGAGAGAGAGAGGTCAGAGGGAGAGAGCGAGAGAGAGAGAGTTCGGAGAGGTAGGGAGAGAGAGGTCAGGGAGGTAGTGAGAGAGAGAGAGAGAGAGGTCAGTGAGGGAAAGAGAAGTCAGATGAGGAGAAAGAGATGTCAGTGAGGTAGAGAGTGAGGTCAGAGAGGGAGAGAGAAAGAGGTCAAAGGGGAAGAGGGAGAAGAAGAGAGAGAGAGAAATGTCATAGAAGGAGAGAGAGAGAGAGAGAGAGTTCAGTGAGGGAGGGAGAGAGAGAGAGCTTAGAAATGCACAGAGTGAGGTCAGAGAGGGAGGGAGAGATTTCAGAGAGGGAGAGTGTGAGGTCAGATAGGGAGAGAGAGTAGAGGTCAGAGGCGGAGAGAGAGGAAGAGAGAGAGAGAGGTAAGAAATGGAGAGATAGAGGTCAGAGAGGGAGAGAGAGAGAGAGATAGACTTCAGTGAGGGAGAGAAAGGGGGAGAGGTCAGAGAGGGAGTAAGAGAGGTCGGAGAGGGAGAGAGTGTGAGAAAGAAGTCAGAGAGGGAGAGAGAGAGACGTCAGAGATGGAGAGAGCGAGATAGGTTAGAGAGGGAGAGATAGAGTTCGGAGAGAGAGAGAGGTCAGAGAGGGAGATGGAGAAAAAGAGAGAGAGCGCGGTCAGAGAGGGAGAGAGAGAGAGAGGTCAGAGAGTGATAGAGATGTCAGAGATGGAGAGAGAGTGAGAGGTCAGAGAGGGAGAGAGAGAGAAGACAGAGAGGGAGAGAGAGAGAGATGTAAGAGAGGGAGAGAGAGAGGTCAGAGAGGGAGAGAGAGAGAGAGGTCAGAGAGGGAGAGAGATAGGTCAGATAGGGAGAGAGAGAGAGAGATGTCAGTGAGGGAGAGAGAGAAGACAGAGAGGGAGAGAGAGAGAGCTGTAAGAGAGGGAGAGAGAGAGAGAGGTCATAGAGGGAGAGAGAGAGAGGTCAGAGAGAGAGAGATTGAGGTCAGAGAGGGAGAGAGAAATAGAGGTAGAGAGAGAGAGAGAGAAGTCAGAGAGTGAGAGAGAGAGAGAGGGAGAGAGAGAGTGGGGTCAGAGAGGGAGAGATATGTCAGAGGGAGAGAGTGAGTGAGAGAGAGAGGACGGAGAAGCAGAGAGAGAGTGGTCAGGGAGGGAGAGAGAGATAGAGAGGTCAGAGAGGGAGAGAGAGAGATGTCAGAGGGGGAGAGGGAGACGAAGTGAGAGAGAAAGAGTTCAGAGAGGGAGAGATAATGGTCAGAGAGGGAGATAGAGAGAGAGAGAGAGTTCAGTGAGGGAGAGAGAGAGGTCAGAGAGAGAGAGAGAGAGATGTCAGAGAGGGAGAGAGTGAGGTCAGAGAGGGAGAGAGAGAGTGGTCAGAGGGGGAGTGGGAGACAAAGTGAGAGAGAAAGAGGTCAGAGAGGGAGAGAAAGTGGTCAGAGAGGGAGAGAGAGAGAGAGAGAGTTCAGTGAGGGAGAGACAGAGGTCAGAGAGTGAGAGACGGAGACAGAGAGAAGTCAGAGAGGGAGAGAGAGAGAGATGTCAGAGCGGGCGAGAGATAGTGAGGTCAGAGAGGTAGAGAGAAAGAGAGAGGTCAGAGGGAGAGAGCGAGAGAGAGAGAGGTCGGAGAGGCAGAGAGAGAGAGAGGTCAGGGAGGTAGTGAGAGAGAGAGAGAGAGGTCAGTGAGGGAAAGAGAGGTCCGATGAGGAGAGAGAGATATCAGAGAGGGAGAGAGTGAGGTCAGAGAGGGAGAGAGAAAGAGGTCAAAGGGGAAGAGGGAGAAGAAGAGAGAGAGAGAAATGTCAGAGAGGGAGAGAGAGAGAGAGAGAGTGAGTTCAGTGAGGGAGGGTGAGAGAGAGAGCTGTAAGAGAGGGAGAGAGAGAGAGGTCTGAGAGGGAGAGAGAGAGAGAGGTCAGAGAGGGAGAGAGAGAGAGGTCAGAGAGAGAGAGAGTGAGGTCAGAGAGGGAGAGAGAAATAGATGGTAGAGAGACAGAGAGAGAGAGAGAAGTCAGAGAGCGAGAGAGAGAGAGAGGGAGAGAGAGAGAGTGGTCAGAGAGGGAGAGATATGTCAGAGGGAGAGAATGAGAGAGAGAGAGGACGGAGAAGCAGAGAGAGAGTGGTCAGGGAGGGAGAGAGAGATAGAGAGGTCAGAGAGGGAGAGAGAGTGAGAGAGAGCTCAGTGAGGGAGAGAGAGAGAGGTCAGAGAGAGAGAGAGAGATGTCAGAGAGGGAGAGAGAGATAGAGAGGTCAGAGAGGGAGAGAGAGAGAGAGAGAGAGAGAGAGTTAAGTGAGGGAGAGAGAGAGAGGTCAGAGAGAGAGAGAGAGATGTCAGAGAGGGAGAGAGTGAGGTCAGAGAGGGAGAGAGAGAGTGGTCAGACGGGGAGTGGGAGACAAAGTGAGAGAGAAAGAGGTCAGAGAGGGAGAGATAGAGGTCAGAGAGGGAGAGAGAGAGAGAGAGTTCAGTGAGGGAGAGAGAGAGGTCAGAGAGTGAGAGACGGAGAGAGAGAGAAGTCAGAGAGGGAGAGAGAGTGAGAGAGAGGTCAGAGAGCGAGCGTGGTTGATCAGAGAGGGAGAGAGAGATAGAGAGAGATGACAGAGAAGGAGAGTGAGAGAACAGAGAGGCAGAGATAGAGAAGTCAGAGAGGGAGAGATGGAGAGGTCAGAGAGGGAGAGAGAGAGAGAGGTCAGAGAGGGAGAGAGAGAGAGTTCAGAGGGAGAGAGAAAGACAGGTCAGAGGGAGAGAGATTGAGAGGTCAGAGAGTGAGAGAGAGAGAAGTCAGAGAGGGAGAGAGCGAGATAGGTCAGAGAGGGAGAGATAGAGGTTGGAGAGAGATAGAGAGGTCAGAGAGGGAGAGAAGGGTCTTAGAGGGAGTGAGAGAGAGGTCAGAGCGGAAGAGAGAGAGAAAGTGAGAGGTCAGAGAAGGAGAGAGAAATAGATGTTAGAGAGGAAGAGAGAAATAGATGTTAGAGAGGGAGAAAGAGAGAAGTCAGAGTGCGAGAGAGAGAGAGAGAGGGGTCAGAGAGAGAGAGAAAGGTTAGAAAGGGAGAGTGAAAGAGAGTTCAGGGAGAGGGAGAGAGAGGTCAGAGAGGGAGAGAGAGAGAGGTCAGAAAGGGACAGAGAGAGAGAGAGAGGTCAGAGGGGGAGAGAGGCAGGTCAGAGAGGGAGAGAGAGAGAGGTCAGAGAGGGAGAGAGAGAGAGGTGAGACAGGGAGAGAGAGAGCGAGGTCAGAGAGGGAGAGAGGGAGAAAGAGAGAGAGGCCAGAGAGGGAGAGGGAAAAAAAGGTCA
This sequence comes from Carcharodon carcharias, assembly GCF_017639515.1. Taxonomy (NCBI): domain Eukaryota; kingdom Metazoa; phylum Chordata; class Chondrichthyes; order Lamniformes; family Lamnidae; genus Carcharodon; species Carcharodon carcharias. Next base: position 101,156,164 of record NC_054474.1, read on the forward strand.
GAGAGGGAGAAATAGAGCACAGAGATGGAGAGAGAGAGAGAGGTCAATGAGGGAGAGAGTGACAGGTCAGAGGGAGAGAGACAGAGAGAGGTCAGAAAGGGATAGAGAGAGAGGTCAGAGAGAGAGAGGGCGAGAGTGAGAGAGAGAGGTCAGAGAGGGAGAGAGAGGACATAGAGGAGGAGAAGGATGTCAGAGAGGGAGACAGAGAGAGAGGTCAGAGGGAGAGAGGGAGAGGTCAGAGGGAGAGAGCCGGAGAGAGGTGAGAGATGGAGAGAGAGATGTTCGAGAGGGAGAGAGAGAAATAAGTCACTGAGGGAGAGATGGAGCTCTGAGAGAGAGAGAGAGAGAGAGATGTCAGAGAGGGATAAAGAGAGAGGACAGAGAGGGAGAGAGAGAGAGAGAGGTCAGAGAAGGAGAGAGAGAGATCAGAGAGGGAGAGAGAGAGAGAGAGGTCAGAGAGGGGGGAGCAGGAGAGAGATAGAGAGAGAGGTCAGAGAGGGAGAGAGATAGTGGTCAGAGGGGGAGGGTGAGCAGGAGAGAGATAGAAAGAGAGATATGTCAGAGAATTAGAGAGAGAGAAATCAGAGAGCGAGAGACAGGTCGGAGACGAATAGAGAGAGGTCGGAGAGTGAGAGAGGTCAGATAGGGAGTGCAAGAGGTCAGAGAGGGAGAGAGAGAGGTCAGAGAGGTAGAGGGAGAGGAAGAGAGAGAGGTCAGTGTTGGAGAAAGAGAAAGGTCAGAGAGGGAGAGAGAGAGAGAAGTCAGCAGAATTGAGAGAGAAAGATCAGAGGGACAGAGGGAGAGATTTCAGGGAGGGAGAGAGAGAGTCAGGTCGTAGAGGTAGAGATAGAGCGAGGTCAGAGAGGGAGAGAGATAGAGAGGTCAGAGGGAGAGAGAGAGAGAGAGAGAGAGAGGTCAGAGGGAGAGAGAGAGAGAGGTCAGAGATGGAGAGAGAGAAAGCTTAGAGAGGGAGGGCGAGAAATAAGTCAGAGAGGGAGAGAGAGAGTTCAGAGAGGGAGACAGAGGTCAGAGAGGGTGAGGGAGAGAGGTCACAGAGGTAGAGAGAGAGAGAGGTCAGAGAGGGAGAGAGAGAAGTCAGAGAGGGAGAGAGAGAGAGATGTCAGAGCGGGCGAGAGATAGTGAGGTCAGAGAGGTAGAGAGAGAGAGAGACAGGTCAGAGGTAGAGAGCGAGAGAGAGAGAGGTCGGACAGGCAGAGAGAGAGAGGTCAGGGAGGTAGTGAGAGAGAGAGAGAGAGAGGTCAGAGAGGGATAGAGATGTCAGAGATGGAGAGAGAGTGAGAGGTCAGAAAGGGAGAGAGAGAGAAGACAGAGAGGGAGAGAGAGAGAGATGTAAGAGAGGGAGAGAGAGACGTCAGAGAGGGAGAGAGAGAGAGAGGTCAGAGAGGGAGAGAGATAGGTCAGATAGGGAGAGAGAGAGAGAGAGAGATGTCAGTGAAAGAGAGAGAGAGAAGACAGAGAGGGTGGAGAGAGAGAGCTGTAAGAGAGGGAGAGAGAGAGAGGTCAGAGAGGGAGAGAGAGAGAGGACAGAGAGAGAGATTGAGGTCAGAGAGGGAGAGAGAAATAGATGTTAGAGAGAGAGAGAGAGAAGGCAGAGAGAGAGAGAGACAGGGAGAGAGAGAGTGATCGGAGATGGAGAGAGAGAAAGGTCAGAGGTTGAGATAGAGGGACGTCAGAGGGAGAGAGAGAGAGAGAGGTCAGAGAGGGAGAGAGAGAGACGTTAGAGAGGGAGTTATAGAGCTCAGAGAGGGAGAGAGAGAGAGAGAGAGATCAGAGAGCGAGAGAGAGAGGTCATAGAGGGAGAGAGAGAGAGAGTTCAGAGAAAAAGACTATGAGAGAGGTCAGAGAGAGAGAGAGAGGGAGAGAGAACTGAGAGGAAGAGAGAGAGAGAGAGGTCAGAGAGGGAGAGAGAGGTCAGAGAGGGAGATAGAAGTGTCAGAGAAGGAGAGAGTGAGGTCAGAGAGGGAGAGAATGAGATCAGATTGGGAGAGAGAGAGAGGTAAGGGGAGAGGGAGAGGAAGAGAGAGAGAGAGAGGTCAGAGAGGGAGAGAGAAAAATAGGTCAGAGAGGGAGAGATAGAGCTCAGAGAGGGAGAGAGAGAGAGAGAGAGGTCAGAGAGGGATAGAGTGAGAGGTCAGAGAGGGAGAGGGGGAGAGTGAGAGAGAGCGGTCAGAGAGTGAGAGAGAGACAGAGGACGAAGAGGGGGAGAGGGATGTCAGAGAGGGAGAGATAGACAGAGAGGTCAGAGGGAGAGATGAGAGGTCAGAGGGAGAGAGAGCGAGGTCAGAGAGGGAGAGAGATAGAGGTCAGAGGGAGAGAGAGAGACAGGTCACAGGGAGAGAGAGTGAGAGGTCAGAGAGGGAGAGAAAGAGAAACCAGAGAGGGAGAGAGCGAGATTGGTCAGAGAGGAAGAGATAGAGGTTGGAGAGAGAGAGAGAGGTCAGAGAAGAGATGGAGAGGAAGAGAGAGAGAAGTCAGAGAGGGAGAGAGATAGAGAGGTCAGAGGGATAGAGAGAAAGAGAGAGAGGTCAGAGATAGAGAGATAGAGAGAGGTCAGAGATGGAGAGAGAGAGAGCTTAGAGAGGGAGGGCGAGAAATAAGTCAGAGAGCAAGAAAGAGAGTCCAGAGAGGGAGAAAGAGGTCAGAGAGGGTGAGAGAGAGAGGTCACAGAGGTAGAGAGAGAGTGGTCAGAGAGGGAGAGAGAGAAGTCAGAGAGGGAGAGAGAGAGAGATGTCAGAGCGGGCGAGAGATAGTGACGTCAGAGAGGTAGAGAGAGAGAGAGACGTCAGAGGGAGAGAGCAAGAGAGAGAGATGTCGGAGAGGCAGAGTGAGAGAGGTCAGGGAGGTAGTGAGAGAGAGAGAGAGGTCAGTGAGGGAAACAGAGGTCAGATGAGGAGAGAGAGATGTCAGAGAGGGAGAGAGAGAGAGAGTGAGTTCAGTGAGGGAGGTAGAGAGAGAGAGCTTGGAAATGCACAAAGTGAGGTCAGAGAGGGAGGGAGAGATTTCGGAGTGGGAGAGTGTGATGTCAGAGAGGGAGAGAGAGTAGAGGTCAGAGGCAGAGAGAGAGGAAGAGCGAGAGAGAGGTAAGAAATGGAGAGATAGAGGTCAGAGAGGGAGAGAGAGAGAGAGAGATAGACTTCAGTGAGGGAGAGAAAGGGAGAGAGGTCAGAGAGGGAGAGAGCGAGATAGGTCAGAGAGGGAGAGATAGACGTCGGAGAGAGAGAGAGAGGTCAGAGAAGAGAGGGAGAGGAAGAGAGAGAGAGGGGTCAGAGAGGGAGAAAGTGAGAGAGGTCAGAGAGGGATAGAGAGAGGTCAGAGAGGGAGAGAAAGAGAGAGCCGTCGGAGATAGAGAGAAAGGTCAGAGAGGGAGAGAGAGTGAGGTCAGATAGGGAGAGAGTGAGAGAGAGGTCAGAGAGGGAAAGAGAAATAGATGTTAGACAGGTAGAGAGAAATTGATGTTAGAGACGGAGAGAGAGAGAAGTCAGAGAGGGAGAGAGAGGTCAGAGTGAGAGATAGCGAGACGTCAGAGGGAGAGAGAGAGAGAAGTCAGAGAGGGAGAGAGAGAGGTAAGAGAGGGAGGGAGAGAGAGAGAGGTCAGAGGGAGTGTGAGAGAGAGGTCAGGGAGAGAGAGAGGTCAGAGAGGGACAGAGAGAGAGAGAGAGGTCAGAGGGGGAGAAGGGTAGGTCAGAGTAGGGGAGAGAGAGAGGTCAGACACGGAGAGGTAGAGAGGTGAGACAGGGAGAGAGAGAGGTCAGAAAGGGAGAGAGAGAGAAAGAGAGAGAGGTCAGAGAGGGAGAGAGGAAAATAGGTCAGAGAGGGAGAGATACAGCTCAGAGAGGGAGAGAGAGAGAGAGAGAGGTCAGAGAGGGAGAGAGAGAGAGGTCAGAGGGAGAGTGACAGGGAGAGGTCAGAGATGGCGAGAGAGTGAGCTTAGAGAGGGAGAGAGAGAAATAGGTCAGAGAGGGAGGGATAGAGCTCAGAGAGAGAGAGAGAGTGGACAGAGGGTGCTAGAGAGAGAGGTCAGAGAGGGAGAGGGGGAGAGTGAGAGAGAGAGGTCAGAGAAGGAGAGAGAGAGAGGACATAGAGCAGGAGAGGGATGTCAGAGAGGGAGAGAGAGAGAGAGAGGTCAGAGAGGGAGAGGAAGAGAGGTCAGAGAGGGAGAGAGAGAAGTCAGAGAGGGAGAGAGAGAGAGAGATGCCGGACCGGGCGAGAGAGAGTGACGTCAGAGGGAGAGAGCGAGAGAGAGAGAGGATGGAGAAACAGAGAGAGAGAGGTCAGGGAGGGAGAGAGAGAGAGAGAGAGAGGTCAGAGAGGTCAGAGAGGGAGAGAGAGATGTCAGAGAGGGAGAGAGTGAGGTCAGAGAGGGAGAGAGAGAGAGAGGTCATAGAACGGGAGAGGGATGTCAGAGAGGGAGAGAGAGAGAGAGGTCAGAGAGGGAGAGGGTGAGAGGTCAGAGAGGGAGAGAGAGAAGTCAGAGAGGGAGAGAGAGAGAGATGTCGGACCAGGCGAGACAGAGTGACGTCAGAGGGAGAGAGCGAGAGAGAGAGAGGATGGAGAAGCAGAGAGAGAGAGGTCAGGGAGGGATAAAGAGCGAGGGAGAGAGGTCAGAGAGGGAGAGAGAGGTCAGAGAGGGAGAGAGAGATGTCCGAGAGGGAGAGAGTGAGGTCAGAGAGGGAGAGAGAGAGAGAGGTCACAGGGGGAGTGGGAGACAAAGTGAGAGAGAAAGAGGTCAGAGAGTGAGAGATAGAGGTCAGAGAGGGAGAGAGAGAGAGAGAGAGAGTTCAGTGAGGGAGAGAGAGAGAGGTCAGAGAGGGAGAGAGGGAGAGAGAGAGAAGTCAGAGAGGGAGAGAGAGTGAGAGAGAGGTCAGAGAGTGAGAGAGGTAGATCAGAGAGAGAGAGAGAGGTAGAGAGAGATGTCAGAGAAGGAGAGTGAGAGAACAGACAGGCAGAGATAGAGAACTCAGAGAGGGAGAGATGGAGAGGTCAGAGAGGGAGAGAGAGAGAGGTCAGAGAGGGAGTGAGAGAGAGAGTTCAGAGGGAGAAAGAGAGACAGGTCAGAGGGAGAGAGATTGAGAGGTCAGAGAGTGAGAGAGAGAGATGTCAGAGAGGGAGATAGCGAGATAGGTCAGAGAGGGAGAGATAGAGGTCGGAGAGAGAGAGAGAGGTCAGAGAGGGAGAGGGAGAGGAAGAGAGAGAGAGAGATCAGAGAGGGAGAAAGAGAGAGAGGTCAGAGAGGGATAGAGAGAGGTCGGAGAGGAAGAGAAAGAGAGAGTTGTCAGAGAGGGAGAGAAAGGTCAGAGAGGGAGACAGAGAGAGGTCAGAGAGGTAGAGAGAGGTCAGATGGAGATAGAGAGATGTCAGAGGAAGAGAGCGAAGAGAGAGAGGACGGAAAAGCAGAGAGAGAGAGGTCAGGGAAGGAGAGAGAGAGAGAGAGAGAGGTCAGAGAGGGAGAGAGAGGTCAGAGAGGTAGAGAGAGATGTTCAAGAGGGAGAGAGTGAGGTCAGAGATGGAGAGAGAGGTCAGAGGGGGAGAGGGAGACGAAGTGAGAGAGAAAGAGGTCAGAGAGGGAGAGATAGAGGTCAGAGAGGGAGAGACAGAGAGAGAGTTCAGTGAGGGAGAGAGAGGGAGGTCAGAGAGCGAGAGAGATGTCAGAGAGGGAGAGAGTGAGGTCAGAGAGGGAGAGACAGAGAGGTCAGAGGGGGAGAGGGAGACGAAGTGAGAGAGAAAGAGGTCAGAGAGGGAGAGATAGAGGTCAGAGAGGGAGAGAGAGAGAGAGAGAGAATTCAGTGAGGGAGAGAGAGAGGTCAGAGAGTGAGAGACGGAGAGAGAGTGAGGTCAGAGAGGGACAGAGAGTGAGAGAGAGGTCAGAGAGCGACAGAGGTAGATCAGAGAGGGAGAGAGAGATAGAGAGAGATGACAGAGAAGGAGAGTGAGAGAACAGAGAGGCAGAGATAGAGAAGTCAGAGAGGGAGAGGTGGAGAGGTCAGAAAGGTAGAGAGAGAGAGAGGTCAGAGAGGGAGAGAGAGAGAGTTCAGAGGGAGAGAGAGAGACAGGTCAGAGGGAGAGAGATTGAGAGGTCAGAGATTGAGAGAGAGAGAAGTCAGAGAGGGAGAGAGCGAGATAGGTCAGAGAGGGAGAGATAGAGGTTGGAGAGAGATAGAGAGGTCAGAGAGGGAGAGAAAGGTCAGAGAGGGAGAGAGAGAGAGGTCAGAGAGGAAGAGAGAGAGAGAGTGAGAGGTCAGAGAGGGAGAGAGAAATAGATGTTAGAGAGGAAGAGAGAAATAGATGTTAGAGAGGGAGAAAGAGAGAAGTCAGAGTGAGAGAGAGAGAGAGATAGGGGTCAGAGAGAGAGAGAGGGGTCAGAGGGAGAGATAGAGAGACGTCAGAGGGAGAGAGAGAAAGAGATGTCAGAGAGGGAGAGAGAGAGAGGTTAGAAAGGGAGAGTGAGAGAAAGTTCAGGGAGAGAGAGAGGTCAGAGAGCGAGAGAGAGAGAGGTCAGAAAGGGACAGAGAGAGAGAGAGGTCAGAGGGGGAGAGAGGCAGGTCAGAGAGGGAGGGAGAGAGAGGTCAGAGAGGGAGAGAGAGAGAGGTGAGACAGGGAGAGAGAGAGCGAGGTCAGAGAGGGAGAGAGAGAGAGGTCAGAGGGGGAGAGGGAGACGAAGTGAGAGAGAAAGAGCTCAGAGAGGGAGAGATAGAGGTCAGAGAGGAGGAGAGAGAGAGAGAGAGAGTTCAGTGAGGGAGAGAGAGAGAGGTCAGAGAGAGAGAGAGAGAGATGTCAGAGAGGGAGAGAGTGAGGTCAGAGAGGGAGAGAGAGAGAGGTCAGAGGGGGAGAGGGAGACGAAGTGAGAGAGAAAGAGGTCAGAGAGGGAGAGATAGAGGTCAGAGAGGGAGAGAGAGAGAGAGAGAGAGTTCCGTGAAGGAGAGAGAGAGGTCAGAGAGTGAGAGACGGAGAGAGAGAAAGGTCAGAGAGGGACAGAGAGTGAGAGAGAGGTCAGAGAGCGACAGAGGTAGATCAGAGAGGGAGAGAGAGATAGAGAGAGATGACAGAGAAGGAGAGTGAGAGAACAGAGAGGCAGAGATAGAGAAGTCAGAGAGGGAGAGGTGGAGAGGTCAGAAAGGTAGAGAGAGAGAGAGGTCAGAGAGGGAGAGAGAGAGAGTTCAGAGGGAGAGAGAGAGACAGGTCAGAGGGAGAGCGATTGAGAGGTCAGAGATTGAGAGAGAGAGAAGTCAGAGAGGGAGAGAGCGAGATAGGTCAGAGAGGGAGAGATAGAGGTTGGAGAGAGATAGAGAGGTCAGAGAGGGAGAGAAAGGTCAGAGAGGGAGAGAGAGAGAGGTCAGAGAGGAAGAGAGAGAGAGAGTGAGAGGTCAGAGAGGGAGAGAGAAATAGATGTTAGAGAGGAAGAGAGAAATAGATGTTAGAGAGGCAGAAAGAGAGAAGTCAGAGTGAGAGAGAGAGAGAGATAGGGGTCAGAGAGAGAGAGAGGGGTCAGAGGGAGAGATAGAGAGACGTCAGAGGGAGAGAGAGAAAGAGATGTCAGAGAGGGAGAGAGAGAGAGGTTAGAAAGGGAGAGTGAGAGAAAGTTCAGGGAGAGAGAGAGGTCAGAGAGCGAGAGAGAGAGAGGTCAGAAAGGGACAGAGAGAGAGAGAGGTCAGAGGGGGAGAGAGGCAGGTCAGAGAGGGAGGGAGAGAGAGGTCAGAGAGGGAGAGAGAGAGAAGTGAGACAGGGAGAGAGAGAGCGAGGTCAGAGAGGGAGAGAGAGAGAGGTCAGAGGGGGAGAGGGAGACGAAGTGAGAGAGAAAGAGCTCAGAGAGGGAGAGATAGAGGTCAGAGAGGAGGAGAGAGAGAGAGAGAGAGTTCAGTGAGGGAGAGAGAGAGAGGTCAGAGAGAGAGAGAGAGAGAGATGTCAGAGAGGGAGAGAGTGAGGTCAGAGAGGGAGAGAGAGAGAGGTCAGAGGGGGAGTGGGAGACGAAGTGAGAGAGAAAGAGGTCAGAGAGGGAGAGATAGAGGTCAGAGAGGGAGAGAGAGAGAGAGAGAGAGTTCCGTGAAGGAGAGAGAGAGGTCAGAGAGTGAGAGACGGAGAGAGAGAAAGGTCAGAGAGGGAGAGAGTGAGAGAGAGGTCAGAGAGCGAGAGAGGTAGATCAGAGGGGGAGAGAGAGATAGAGAGAGATGACAGAGAAGGAGAGTGAGAGAACAGAGAGGCAGAGATAGAGAAGTCAGAGAGGGAGAGATGGAGAGGTCAGAGAGGGAGAGAGAGAGAGAGGTCAGAGAGGGAGAGAGAGGGAGTTGAGAGGGAGAGAGAGAGACAGGTCAGAGGGAGAGAGATTGAGAGGTCAGAGAGTGAGAGAGAGAGAAGTCAGAGAGGGAGAGAGCGAGATAGGTCAGAGAGGGAGAGATAGAGGTTGGAGAGAGATAGAGAGGTCAGAGAGGGTGAGAATGGTCAGAGAGGGATGGAGAGAGAGGTCAGAGAGGAAGAGAGAGAGAGAGTGAGAGGTCAGAGAGGGAGAGAGAAATAGATGTTAGAGATGGAGAAAGAGAGAAGTCAGAGTGCAAGAGAGAGAGGGGTCAGAGAGGGAGAGAGAGGTCAGAGGGAGAGATAGAGAGACGTCAGAGGGAGAGAGAGAAAGAGATGTCAGAGAGAGAGAGAGAGAGTGGTTAGAAAGGGAGAGTGAGAGAGAGTTCAGGGAGAGAGACAGAGAGAGGTCAGAAAGGGATAGAGAGAGAGGTCAGAGAGGGAGAGGGCGAGAGTGAGAGAGAGAGGTCAGAGGGGGAGAGAGAGGACATAGAGGAGGAGAAGGATGTCAGAGAGGGAGACAAAGAGAGAGGTCAGAGGGAGAGAGGGAGAGGTCAGAGGGAGAGAGAGAGAGGTCAGAGGGAGAGAGCCGGAGAGAGGTGAGAGATGGAGAGAGAGATGTTCGAGAGGGAGAGAGAGAAATAAGTCACTGAGGGAGAGATGGAGCTCTGAGAGGGAGAGAGAGAGAGAGACGTCAGAGAGGGATAAAGAGAGAGGACAGAGAGGGAGAGAGAGTGAGAGAGAGAGGTCAGAGAAGGAGAGAGAGTGGTCAGAGAGGCAGAGAGAGAGAGAGAGAGGTCAGAGAGGGCGGAGCAGGATAGAGATAGAGAGAGAGGTCAGAGAGGGAGAGAGAAAGTGGTCAGAGGGGGAGGGTGAGCAGGAGAGAGATAGAAAGAGAGATATGTCAGAGAATTAGAGAGAGAGAAATCAGAGAGCCAGAGATAGGTCGGAGACGAATAGAGAGAGGTCGGAGAGTGAGAGAGGTCAGATAGGGAGTGCAAGAGGTCAGAGAGGGAGAGAGAGAGGTCAGAGAGGTAGAGGGAGAGGAAGAGAGAGAGGTCAGTGTTGGAGAGAGAGAAAGGTCAGAGACGGAGAGAGAGAGAGAAGTCAGCGGAATTGAGAGAGAGAGATCACAGGGACAGAGGGAGAGATTTCAGGGAGGGAGAGAGAGAGTCAGGTCATGGAGGTAGAGATAGAGCGAGGTCAGAGAGGGAGAGAGATAGAGAGGTCAGAGGGAGAGAGAGAGAGAGAGGTCAGAGGGAGAGAGCTAGAGAGAGGTCAGAGATGGAGAGAGAGAGAGCTTAGAGAGGGAGGGGGGGAAATAGGTCAGAGAGGAAGAGAGAGTTCAGAGAGGGAGACAGAGGTCAGAGAGGGAGAGAGAGAGAGGTCACAGAGGTAGAGAGAGAGAGGTCAGAGAGGGAGAGAGAGAAGTCAGAGAGGGAGAGTGAGAGAGATGTCACAGCGGGCGAGAGATAGTGAGGTCACAGATGTAGAGAGAGAGAGAGAGGTCAGAGGGAGAGAGAGAGAGAGAGAGAGGTCGGAGAGGCAGAGAGAGAGACGTCAGGGAGGTAGTGAGAGAGAGAGAGAGAGGTCAGTGAGGGAAAGAGAGGTCAGATGAGGAGAGAGAGATATCAGAGAGGGAGAGAGTGAGGTCAGAGACGGAGAGAGAGAGGTCAAAGGGGAAGAGGGAGAAGAAGAGAGAGAGAGAAATGTCAGAGAGGGAGAGAGAGAGAGAGTGAGTTCAGTGAGGGAGGGAGAGAGAGAGAGCTCAGAGATGCACAGAGTGAGGTCAGAGAGGGAGGGAGAGATTTCGGAGAGGGAGAGTGTGATATCAGAGAGGGAGAGAGAGTAGAGGTCAGAGGAGGTTGAGAGAGGAAAAGAGAGGGAGAGGTAAGAAGTGGAGAGATAGAGTTCAGAGAGAGAGAGAGAGAGAGAGACTTCAGTGAGGGAGAGAAAGGGAGAAAGGTCAGAGAGGGAGTAAAAGAGGACAGAGAGGGAGAGAGTGTGAGAAAGAGGTCAGAGAGGGAGAGAGGTAGGTCAGAGAGGGAGAGAGAGAGAGGTCAGAGGGAGAGAGAGAGAGACTGGTCAGAGGTAGAGAGAGTGAGACGTCAGAGAGGGAGAGAGAGAGAAGTCAGAGACGGAGAGAGCGAGATAGGTCAGAGAGGGAGAGATAGAGATCGGAGAAAGAGAGAGGTCAGAGAGGGAGAGAGAGATAGAGGTGAGAGAGGGATAGAGATGTCAGAGATGGAGAGAAATTGAGAGGTCAGAGAGGGAGAGAGAGAGAAGACAGAGAGGGAGAGAGAGAGAGATGTAAGAGAGGGAGAGAGAGAGGTCAGAGAGGGAGAGAGAGAGAGAGGTCAGAGAGGGAGAGAGATAGGTCAGATAGGGAGAGAGAGAGAGAGATGTCAGTGAGGGAGAGAGAGAGAAGACAGAGAGGGAGAGAGAGAGAGAGTGAGTTCAGTGAGGGAGGGAGAGAGAGAGAGCTCAGAGATGCACAGAGTGAGGTCAGAGAGGGAGGGAGAGATTTCGGAGAGGGAGAGTGTGAGATCAGAGAGGGAGAGAGAGTAGAGGTCAGAGGCGGTTGAGAGAGGAAGAGAGAGAGAGAGGTAAGAAATGGAGAGATAGAGGTCAGAGAGAGAGAGAGAGAGAGAGATAGACTTCAGTGAGGGAGAGAAAGGGAGAGAGGTCAGAGAGTGAGTAAGAGAGGTCAGAGAGGGAGAGAGTGTGAGAAAGAAGTCAGAGAGGGAGAGAGGTAGGTCAGAGAGGGAGAGAGAGAGAGGTCAGTGGGTGAGAGAGAGACAGGTCAGAGGTAGAGACAGTGAGGCGTCAGAGAGGGAGAGAGAGAGAGACGTCAGAGAGGGAGAGAGCGAGATAGGTCAGAGAGGGAGAGATAGAGTTCAGAGAGGGAGACAGAGGTCAGAGAGGGAGAGAGAGAGAGGTCACAGAGGTTGAGAGAGAGAGGTCAGAGAGGGAGAGAGAGAAGTCAGAGAGGGAGAGAGAGAGAGATGTCACAGCGGACGAGAGATAGAGAGGTCAGAGAGGTAGAGAGAGAGAGAGAGGTCAGAGGGAGAGAGAGAGAGAGAGAGGTCGGAGAGGCAGAGAGAGAGACGTCAGGGAGGTAGTGAGAGAGAGAGAGAGAGGTCAGTGAGGGAAAGAGAGGTCAGATGAGGAGAGAGAGATATCAGAGAGGGAGAGAGTGAGGTCAGAGTGGGAGAGAGAGAGGTCAAAGGGGAAGAGGGAGAAGAAGAGAGAGAGAGAAATGTCAGAGAGGGAGAGAGAGAGAGAGAGTGAGTTCAGTGAGGGAGGGAGAGAGAGAGAGCTCAGAGATGCACAGAGTGAGGTCAAAGAGGGAGGGAGAGATTTCGGAGAGGGAAAGTGTGAGATCAGAGAGGGAGAGAGAGTAGAGGTCAGAGGCGGTTGAGAGAGGAAGAGAGAGAGAGAGAGGTAAGAAATGGAGAGATAGAGGTCAGAGAGAGAAAGAGAGATAGACTTCAGGAGGGAGAGAAAGGGAGAGAGGTGAGAGAGGGAGTAAGAGAGGTCAGAGAGGGAGAGAGTGTGAGAAAGAGGTCAGAGAGGGAGAGAGGTAGGTCAGAGAGGGAGAGAGAGAGAGGTCAGAGGGAGAGAGAGAGAGACTGGTCAGAGGTAGAGAGAGTGAGACGTCAGAGAGGGAGAGAGAGAGAAGTCAGAGACGGAGAGAGCGAGATAGGTCAGAGAGGGAGAGATAGAGATCGGAGAAAGAGAGAGGTCAGAGAGGGAGAGAGAGATAGAGGTGAGAGAGGGATAGAGATGTCAGAGATGGAGAGAAATTGAGAGGTCAGAGAGGGAGAGAGAGAGAAGACAGAGAGGGAGAGAGAGAGAGATGTAAGAGAGGGAGAGAGAGAGGTCAGAGAGGGAGAGAGAGAGAGAGAGAATTCAGAGAAGGAGAGAGATAGGTCAGATAGGGAGAGAGAGAGAGAGATGTCAGTGAGGGAGAGAGAGAGAAGACAGAGAGGGAGAGAGAGAGAGAATGAGTTCAGTGAGGGAGGGAGAGAGAGAGAGCTCAGAGATGCACAGAGTGAGGTCAGAGAGGGAGGGAGAGATTTCGGAGAGGAAGAGTGTGAGGTCAGCGAGGGAGAGAGAGTAGAGGTCAGAGGCGGAGAGAGAAGAAGAGAGAGAGAGAGGTAAGAAATGGAGAGATAGAGGTCAGAGAGAGAGAGAGAGAGAGAGATAGACTTCAGTGAGGGAGAGAAAGGGAGAGAGGTCAAGAGGGAGAGAGTGTGAGAAAGAAGTCAGAGAGGGAGAGAGGTAGGTCAGAGAGGGAGAGAGAGAGAGGTCAGTGGGTGAGAGAGAGACAGGTCAGAGGTAGAGACAGTGAGACGTCAGAGAGGGAGAGAGAGAGAGACGTCAGAGACGGAGAGAGCGAGAAAGGTCAGAGAGGGAGAGATAGAGTTCGGAGAGAGAGAGAGGTCAAAGAGGGAGATGGAGAGGAAGAGAGAGAGCGCGGTCAGAGATGGAGAGAGAGTGAGAGGTCAGAGAGGGAGAGAGAGAGAAGACAGAGAGGGAGAGAGAGAGAGAGGTCAGAGAGGGAGATAGAGAGAGAGGTCAGAGAGGGAGAGAGATAGGTCAGATAGGGAGAGAGAGAGAGAGATGTCAGTGAGGGTGAGAGAGAGAAGACAGAGAGGGAGAGAGAGAGAGATGTAAGAGAGGGAGAGAGAGAGAGAGGTCAGAGAGGGAGAGAGAGAGAGGTCAGAGAGAGAGAGAGATTGAGGTCAGAGAGGGAGAGAGAAATAGATGTTAGAGAGAGAGAGAGAAGTCAGAGAGAGAGAGACGGGGAGAGAGAGAGGGATCGGAGATGGAGAGAGAGAGAGGTCAGAGGTTGAGATAGAGGGACATCAGAGGGAGAGAGAGAGAGAGAGAGGTCAGGGAGGTAGTGAGAGAGAGAGAGAGAGGTCAGTGAGGGAAAGAGAGGTCAGATGAGGAGAGAGAGATGTCAGAGAGGGAGAGAGTGAGGTCAGAGAGGGAGAGAGAAAGAGGTCAAAGGGGAAGAGGGAGAAGAAGAGAGAGAGAGAAATGTCAGAGAGGGAGAGAGAGAGAGAGTGAGATCAGTGAGGGAGGGAGAGAGATAGAGCTTAGAAATGCACAGAGTGAGGTCAGAGAGGGAGGGAGAGATTTCAGAGAGGGAGAGTGTGAGGTCAGAGAGGGAGAGAGAGTAGAGGTCAGAGGCGGAGAGAGAGGGAGAGAGAGAGAGAGGTAAGAAATGGAGAGATAGAGGTCAGAGAGGTAGAGAGAGAGAGAGAGAGATAGACTTCAGTGAGGGAGAGAAAGGGAGAGAGGTCAGAGAGGGAGTAAGTGAGGTCGGAGAGGGAGAGAGTGTGAGAAAGAAGTCAGAGAGGGAGAGAGAGAGACGTCAGAGACGGAGAGAGCGAGATAGGTCAGAGAGGGAGAGATAGAGTTCGGAGAGAGAGAGGTCAGAGAGGGAGATGGAGAGGAAGAGAGAGAGCGCGGTCAGAGAGGGAGAGAGAGAGAGAGGTCAGAGAGGGATAGAGATGTCAGAGATGGAGAGAGAGTGAGAGGTCAGAGAGGGAGAGAGAGAGAGATGTAAGAGAGGGATAGAGAGTCAGAGAGGGAGAGAGAGAGAGAGGTCAGAGAGGGAGAGAGATAGATCAGATAGGGAGAGAGAGAGAGAGATGTCAGTGAGGGAGAGAGATAGAAGACAGAGAGGGAGAGAGAGAGAGCTGTAAGAGAGGTAGAGAGAGAGAGAGAGGTCAGAGAGGGAGAGAGAGAGAGGTCAGAGAGAGAGAGATTGAGGTCAGAGAGAGAGAGAAATAGATGGTAGAGAGAGAGAAAGAGAGAGAAGTCAGAGAGCGAGAGAGAGAGAGAGGGAGAGAGAGGGAGAAAGAGAGAGGGGTCAGAGAGGGAGAGATATGTCAGAGGGAGAGAGTGAGAGAGAGAGAGGATGGAGAAGCAGAGAGAGAGACGTCAGGGAGGGAGAGAGAGATAGAGAGGTCAGAGAGGGAGAGCGAGAGAGGTCAGAGGGGGAGAGGGAGATGAAGTGAGAGAGAAAGAGGTCAGAGAGGGAGAGATAGAGGTCAGAGAGGGAGAGAGAGAGAGAGAGAGAGTTCAGTGAGGGAGAGAGAGAGAGAGGTCAGAGAGAGAGAGAGAGAGATGTCAGAGAGGGAGAGAGTGAGGTCAAAAAGGGAGAGAGAGAGTGGTCAGAGGGGGAATGGGAGACAAAGTGAGAGAGAAAGAGGTCAGAGAGGGAGAGATAGAGGTCAGAGAGGGAGAGAGAGAGAGAAGTCAGAGAGCGAGAGAGAGAGAGAGGGAGAAAGAGAGAGGGGTCAGAGAGGGAGACATATGTCAGAGGGAGAGAGTGAGAGAGAGATAGGACCGAGAAGCAGAGAGAGAGAGGTCAGGGAGGGAGAGAGAGAGAGGTCAGGGCAGAGAGGGAGACGAAGTGAGAGAGAAAGAGTTCAGAGAGGGAGAGATAGAGGTCAGAGAGGGAGAGAGAGAGAGAGAGAGAGTTCAGTGAGGGAGAGAGAGAGGTCAGAGAGAAGAGAGAGTGAGATGTCATAGAGGGAGAGAGTGAGGTCAGAAAGGGAGAGAGAGCGTGGTCAGAGGGGGAGTGGGAGACAAAGTGAGAGAGAAGGAGGTCAGAGAGGGAGAGATAGAGGTCAGAGAGGGAGAGAGAGAGAGAGAGTTCAGTGAGGGAGAGAGAGAGGTCAGAGAGTGAGAGACGGAGAGAGAGAGAAGTCAGAGAGCGAGAGAGACAGAGATGTCAGAGCGGGCGAGAGATAGTGAGGTCAGAGAGGTAGAGAGAGAGAGAGGTCAGAGGGAGAGAGCGAGAGAGAGAGAGGTCGGAGAGGCAGAGAGAGAGAGGTCAGGGAGGTAGTGAGAGAGAGAGAGAGAGAGGTCAGTGAGGGAAAGAGAGGTCAGATGAGGAGAGAGAGATGTCAGAGAGGGAGAGAGTGAGGTCAGAGAGGGAGAGAGAGTAGAGGTCAGAGGTGGAGAGAGATGAAGAGAGAGAGAGAGGTAAGAAATGGAGAGATAGAGGTCAGAGAGGGAGAGAGAGAGAGAGAGAGAGAGATAGAATTCAGTGAGGGAGAGAAAGGGAGAGAGGTCAGAGAGGGAGTAAGAGAGGTCAGATAGGGAGAGAGTGTGAGAAAGAAGTCAGAGAGGGAGAGAGAGAGACGTCAGAGACGGAGAGAGCGAGATAGGTCAGAGAGGGAGAGATAGAGTTCGGTGAGAGAGAGAGGTCAGAGAGGGAGATGGAGAGGAAGAGAGAGAGCACGGTCAGAGAGGGATAGAGAGAGAGAGGTCAGAGAGGGATAGAGATGTCAGAGATGGAGAGAGAGTGAGAGGTCAGAGAGGGAGAGAGAGAGAAGACAGAGAGGGAGAGAGAGAGAGAGAGATGTAAGAGAGGGAGAGAGAGAGGTCAGAGAGGGAGAGAGAGAGAGAGAGATCAGAGTGGGAGAGAGATAGGTCAGATAGGGAGAGAGAGAGAGATAGATGTCAGTGAGGGAGAGAGAGAGAAGACAGAGAGGGAGAGAGAGAGAGAGGTCAGAGAGGGAGAGAGAGAGAGGACAGAGAGAGAGAGATTGAGGTCAGAGAGGGAGAGAGAAATAGATGGCAGCGAGAGAGAGAGAGAGAAGTCAGAGAGCAAGAGACAGAGAGAGGTAGAGAGAGAGAGAGGGGTCAGAGAGGGAGAGATATGTCAGAGGGAGAGTGTGAGAGAGAGAGAGGACGGAGAAGCAGAGAGAGAGATGTTAGGGAGGGAGAGAGACATAGAGAGGTCAGAGAGGGAGAGAGAGAGAGGTCAGAGGGGGAGAGGGAGACGAAGCAAGAGAGAAAGAGTTTAGAGAAGGAGAGATAGAGGTCAGAGAGGGAGAGAGAGAGAGAGAGAGTTCAGTGAGGGAGTGAGAGAAAGGTCAGAGAGAGAGAGAGAGAGATGTCAGAGAGGGAGAGAGTGAGGTCAGAGAGAGAGAGAGAGAGTGGTCAGAGGTGGAGTGGTAGACAAAGTGAGAGAGTAGAGGTCAGAGAGGGAGAGATAGAGGTCAGAGAGATAGAGAGAGAGAGAGAGTTCAGTGAGGGAGAGAGAGAGGTCAGAGAGTGAGAGACGGAGAGAGAGAGAGGTCAGAGAGGGAGACAGAGTGAGAGAGAGGTCAGAGAGCGAGCATGGTTGATCAGAGGGGGAGAGAGAGATAGAGAGAGATGACAGAGAAGGAGAGTGAGAGAACAGAGTAAAAGAGATAGAGAATTCAGAGAGGGAGAGATGGAGAGGTCAGAGAGGGAGAGAGAGAGAGAGGTCAGAGAGGGAGAGAGAGAGAATTCAGCGGGAGAGAGAAAGACAGGTCAGAGGGAGAGAGATTGAGAGGTCAGAGAGTGAGAGAGAGAGAAATCAGAGAGGGAGAGAGCGAGATAGGTCAGAGAGGGAGAGATAATGGCTGGAGAGAGATAGAGAGGTCAGAGAGGGAGAGAAAGGTCTTAGAGGGAGTGAGAGAGAGGTCAGAGAGGAAGAGAGAGAGAGAGTGAGAGGTCAGAGATAGAGAGAGAAATAGATGTTAGAGAGGAAGAGAGAAATAGATGTTAGAGAGGGAGAAAGAGAGAAGTCAGAGTGCTAGAGAGAGAGAGAGAGGCGTCAGAGAGGTAGAGAGAGAAAGGTTAGAAAGGGAGAGTGAGAGAGAGTTCAGGGAGAGAGAGAGAGAGGTCAGAGAGGGAGAGAGAGAGGTCAGAAAGGGACAGAGAGAGAGAGAGAGGTCAGAGGGGTAGAGAGGCAGGTCAGAGAGGGAGAGAGAGAGAGGTCAGAGAGGGAGAGAGAGAGAGGTGAGACAGGGAGAGAGAGAGCGAAGTCAGAGAGGGAGAGAGAGAGAAAGAGAGAGAGGTCAGAGAGGGAGAGAGAAAAATAGGTCAGAGAGGGAGAGATAGAGCACAGAGCGGGAGAGAGAGAGCGAGAGGTCAATGAGCGAGAGACTGAGAGGTCAGAGGGAGAGAGACAGAGAGAGGTCAGAAAGGGATAGAGAGAGAGGTCAGAGAGAGAGAGGGCGAGAGTGAGAGAGAGAGGTCAGAGAGGGAGAGAGAGGACATAGAGGAGGAGAAGGATGTCAGAGGGGGAGACAGAGAGAGAGGTCAGAAGGAGAGAGGGAGAGGTCAGAGGGAGAGAGCCGGAGAGAGGTGAGAGATGGAGAGAGAGATGTTCGAGAGGGAGAGAGAGAAATAAGTCACTGAGGGAGAGATGGAGTTCTGAGAGGGAGAGAGAGAGAGAGATGTCAGAGAGGGATAAAGAGAGAGGACAGAGAGGGAGAGCGAGTGAGAGAGAGAGGTCAGAGAAGGAGAGAGAGAGGTCAGAGAGGGAGAGAGAGAGAGAGAGGTCAGAGAGGGGGGAGCAGGAGAGATTTAGAGAGAGAGGTCAGAGAGGGAGAGAGAAAGTGGTCAGATGGGGAGGGTGAGCAGGAGAGAGATAGAAAGAGAGTTATGTCAGAGAATTAGAGAGAGAGAAATCAGAGAGCGAGAGACAGGTCGGAGACGAATAGAGAGAGGTCGGAGAGTGAGAGAGGTCAGATAGGGAGTGCAAGAGGTCAGAGAGGGAGAGAGAGAGGTCAGAGAGGTAGAGGGAGAGGAAGAGAGAGAGGTCAGTGTTGGAGAGAGAGAAAGTTCAGAGAGGGAGAGTGAGAGAGAAGTCAGCAGAATTGAGAGAGAGAGATCAGAGGGACAGAGGGAGAGATTTCAGGGAGGGAGAGAGAGAGTCAGGTCGTAGAGGTAGAGATAGAGCGAGGTCAGAGAGGGAGAGAGATAGAGAGGTCAGAGTGAGAGAGAGAGAGAGAGAGAGAGAGGTCAGAGGGAGAGAGATAGAGAGAAGTCAGAGATGGAGAGAGAGAGAGCTTAGAGAGGGAGGGCGAGAAATAAGTCAGAGAGCGAGAGAGAGAGTTCAGAGAGGGAGACAGAGGTCAGAGAGGGTGAGAGAGAGAAGTCACAGAGGTAGAGAGAGAGTGGTCAGGGAGGGAGAGAGAGAAGTCAGAGAGGGAGAGAGAGAGAGATGTCAGAGCGGGCGAGAGATAGTGAGGTCAGAGAGGTAGAGAGAGAGAGAGAGGTCAGAGGGAGAGAGCGAGAGAGAGAGAGGTCGGAGAGGCAGAGTGAGAGAGGTCAGGGAGGTAGTGAGAGAGAGAGAGAGAGGTCAGTGAGGGAAAGAGCGGTCAGATGAGGAGAGACAGATGTCAGAGAGAGAGAGAGTGAGGTCAGAGAGGGAGAGAGAAAGAGGTCAACGGGGAAGAGGGAGAAGAAGAGAGAGAGAGGGAGAGAGAGAGAGTGAGTTCAGTGAGGGAGGGAGAGAGAGAGAGCTTAGAAATGCACAGAGTGAGGTCAGAGAGGGAGGGAGAGATTTCGGAGTGGGAGAGAGTGAGGTCAGAGAGGGAGAGAGAGTAGAGGTCAGAGGCAGAAAGAGAGGAAGAGAGAGAGAGGTAAGAAATGGAGAGATAGAGGTCAGAGAGGGAGAGAGAGAGAGAGAGATAGACTTCAGTGAGGGAGAGAAAGGGAGAGAGGTCAGAGAGGGAGTTATAGAGGTCGGAGAGGGAGAGAGTGTGAGAAAGAAGTCAGAGAGGGAGAGAGAGAGACGTCAGAGATGGAGAGAGCGAGATAGGTCAGAGAGGGAGAGATAGAGTTCAGAGAGAGAGAGAGGTCAGAGAGGAAAATGGAGAGGAAGAGAGAGAGCGCGGTCAGAGAGGGAGAGAGAGAGAGAGGTCAGAGAGGGAGAGAGAGAGAAGACAGAGAGGGAGAGAGAGAGAGATGTAAGAGAGGGAGAGAGAGAGGTCAGAGAGGGAGAGAGAGAGAGAGGTCAGAGAGGGAGAGAGATAGGTCAGATAGGGAGAGAGAGAGAGAGATGTCAGTGAGGGAGAGAGAGAGAAGACAGAGAGGGAGAGAGAGAGAGGTGTAAGAGAGGGAGAGAGAGAGAGAGGTCAGAGAGGGAGAGAGAGAGAGAGGTCAGAGAGAGAGAGATTGAGGTCAGAGAGGGAGAGAGAAATAGATGTTAGAGAGAGAGAGAGAAGTCAGAGAGAGAGAGAGACGGGGAGAGAGAGAGGGATCGGAGATGTAGAGAGAGAGAGGTCAGAGGTTGAGATAGAGGGACGTCAGAGGGAGAGAGAGAGAGAGAGGTCGGAGAGGGAGAGAGAGAGAGGTTAGAGAGGGAGTGATAGAGCTCAGAGAGGGAGAGAGAGAGAGAGAGATCAGAGAGCGAGAGAGAGAGTTCATAGAGTGAGAGAGAGAGAGAGTTCAGAGAAAAAGACTACGAGAGAGGTCAGAGAGTGAGAGAGAGGGAGAGAGAACTGAGAGGAAGAGAGAGAGAGAGTGGTCAGAGAGGGAGAGAGAGGTCAGAGAGGGAGATAGAAATGTCAGAGAAGGAGAGAGTGAGGTCAGAGAGCGAGAGAATGAGATCAGATTGGGAGAGAGAGAGAGGTAAGGGGAGAGGGAGAGGAAGAGAGAGAGAGAGAGGTCAGAGAGGGAGAGAGAAAAATATGTCAGAGGGGGAGAGATAGAGCTCAGAGAGGGAGAGAGAGAGAGAGAGGTCAGAGAGGGATAGAGTGAGAGGTCAGAGAGGGAGAGGGGGAGAGTGAGAGAGAGAGGTCAGAGAGTGAGAGAGAGACAGAGGACAAAGAGGGGGAGAGGGATGTCAGAGAGGGAGAGATAGACAGAGAGGTCAGAGGGAGAGAGGGAGAGGTCAGAGGGAGAGAGAGCGAGGTCAGAGAGGGAGAGAGATAGAGGTCAGAGGGAGAGAGAGAGACAGGTCACAGGAAGAGAGAGTGAGAGGTCAGAGTGGGAGAGAAAGAGAAACCAGAGAGGGAGAGAGCGAGATTGGTCAGAGATGGAGAGATAGAGGTTGGAGAGAGAGAGAGAGGTCAGAGAAGAGAGGGAGAGGAAGAGAGAGAGAGGTCAGAGAGGGAGAAAGTGAGAGAGGTCAGAGAGGGAAAGAGAGAGGTCAGAGAGGGAGAGGGAGAGAGGGAGGTCAGAAAGAGAGAGATTTCAGAGAGGGTGAGAGAGAAAGAAGTCAGAGAGGGAGAGAGAGAGAGGTTAGAAAGGGAGAGTGAGAGAAAGTTCAGGGAGAGAGAGAGGTCAGAGAGCGAGAGAGAGAGAGGTCAGAAAGGGACAGAGAGAGAGAGAGGTCAGAGGGGGAGAGAGGCAGGTCAGAGAGGGAGGGAGAGAGAGGTCAGAGAGGGAGAGAGAGAGAGGTGAGACAGGGAGAGAGAGAGCGAGGTCAGAGAGGGAGAGAGAGAGAGGTCAGAGGGGGAGAGGGAGACGAAGTGAGAGAGAAAGAGCTCAGAGAGGGAGAGATAGAGGTCAGAGAGGAGGAGAGAGAGAGAGAGAGAGTTCAGTGAGGGAGAGAAAGAGAGGTCAGAGAGAGAGAGAGAGAGAGATGTCAGAGAGGGAGAGAGTGAGGTCAGAGAGGGAGAGAGAGAGAGGTCAGAGGGGGAGAGGGAGACGAAGTGAGAGAG
Organism: Carcharodon carcharias; assembly: GCF_017639515.1. Taxonomy (NCBI): domain Eukaryota; kingdom Metazoa; phylum Chordata; class Chondrichthyes; order Lamniformes; family Lamnidae; genus Carcharodon; species Carcharodon carcharias. The sequence continues at coordinate 101,176,926 of NC_054474.1, forward strand.
AAAGAGGTCAGAGAGGGAGAGATAGAGGTCAGAGAGGGAGAGAGAGAGAGAGAGAGTTCCGTGAAGGAGAGAGAGAGGTCAGAGAGTGAGAGACGGAGAGAGAGAAAGGTCAGAGAGGGAGAGAGTGAGAGAGAGGTCAGAGAGCGAGAGAGGTAGATCAGAGGGGGAGAGAGAGATAGAGAGAGATGACAGAGAAGGAGAGTGAGAGAACAGAGAGGCAGAGATAGAGAAGTCAGAGAGGGAGAGATGGAGAGGTCAGAGAGGGAGAGAGAGAGAGAGGTCAGAGAGGGAGAGAGAGGGAGTTGAGAGGGAGAGAGAGAGAGACAGGTCAGAGGGAGAGAGATTGAGAGGTCAGAGAGTGAGAGAGAGAGAAGTCAGAGAGGGAGAGAGCGAGATAGGTCAGAGAGGGAGAGATAGAGGTTGGAGAGAGATAGAGAGGTCAGAGAGGGTGAGAATGGTCAGAGAGGGATGGAGAGAGAGGTCAGAGAGGAAGAGAGAGAGAGCGTGAGAGGTCAGAGAGGGAGAGAGAAATAGAAGTTAGAGATGGAGAAAGAGAGAAGTCAGAGTGCAAGAGAGAGAGGGGTCAGAGAGGGAGAGAGAGGTCAGAGGGAGAGATAGAGAGACGTCAGAGGGAGAGAGAGAAAGAGATGTCAGAGAGAGAGAGAGTGGTTAGAAAGGGAGAGTGAGAGAGAGTTCAGGGAGAGAGTGAGAGATGTCAGAGAGGGAGAGAGAGAGAGGTCAGAAAGGGACAGAGAGTGAGAGAGAGGTCAGAGGGAGAGAGACAGAGAGAGGTCAGAAAGGGATAGAGAGAGAGGTCAGAGAGGGAGAGGGCGAGAGTGAGAGAGAGAGGTCAGAGGGGGAGAGAGAGGACATAGAGGAGGAGAAGGATGTCAGAGAGGGAGACAAAGAGAGAGGTCAGAGGGAGAGAGGGAGAGGTCAGAGGGAGAGAGAGAGAGGTCAGAGGGAGAGAGCCGGAGAGAGGTGAGAGATGGAGAGAGAGATGTTCGAGAGGGAGAGAGAGAAATAAGTCAATGAGGGAGAGATGGAGCTCTGAGAAGGAGAGAGAGAGAGAGATGTCAGAGAAGGATAAAGAGAGAGGACAGAGAGGGAGAGAGAGTGAGAGAGAGAGGTCAGAGAAGGAGAGAGAGTGGTCAGAGAGGCAGAGAGAGAGAGAGAGAGAGGTCAGAGAGGGAGAGAGAAAGTGGTCAGAGGGGGTGGGTGAGCAGGAGAGAGGTAGAAAGAGAGATATGTCAGAGAATTAGAGAGAGAGAAATCAGAGAGCCAGAGACAGGTCGGAGACGAATAGAGAGAGGTCGGAGAGTGAGAGAGGTCAGATAGGAGTGCAAGAGGTCAGAGAGGGAGAGAGAGAGGTCAGAGAGGTAGAGGGAGAGGAAGAGAGAGAGGTCAGTGTTGGAGAGAGAGAAAGGTCAGAGACGGAGAGAGAGAGAGAAGTCAGCGGAATTGAGAGAGAGAGATCACAGGGACAGAGGGAGAGATTTCAGGGAGGGAGAGAGAGAGTCAGGTCGTGGAGGTAGAGATAGAGCGAGGTCAGAGAGGGAGAGAGATAGAGAGGTCAGAGGGAGAGAGAGAGAGAGAGGTCAGAGGGAGAGAGATAGAGAGAGGTCAGAGATGGAGAGAGAGAGAGCTTAGAGAGGGAGGGGGGGAAATTGGTCAGAGAGGAAGAGAGAGTTCAGAGAGGGAGACAGAGGTCAGAGAGGGAGAGAGAGAGAGGTCACAGAGGTAGAGAGAGAGAGGTCAGAGAGGGAGAGAGAGAAGTCAGAGAGGGAGAGTGAGAGAGATGTCACAGCGGGCGAGAGATAGTGAGGTCAGAGATGTAGAGAGAGAGAGAGAGGTCAGAGGGAGAGAGAGAGAGAGAGAGAGAGGTCGGAAGGGCAGAGAGAGAGACGTCAGGGAGGTAGTGAGAGAGAGAGAGAGAGGTCAGTGAGGGAAAGAGAGGTCAGATGAGGAGAGAGAGATATCAGAGAGGGAGAGAGTGAGGTCAGAGACGGAGAGAGAGAGGTCAAAGGGGAAGAGGGAGAAGAAGAGAGAGAGAGAAATGTCAGAGAGGGAGAGAGAGAGAGAGTGAGTTCAGTGAGGGAGGGAGAGAGAGAGAGCTCAGAGATGCACAGAGTGAGGTCAGAGAGGGAGGGAGAGATTTCGGAGAGGGAGAGTGTGATATCAGAGAGGGAGAGAGAGTAGAGGTCAGAGGAGGTTGAGAGAGGAAAAGAGAGGGAGAGGTAAGAAATGGAGAGATAGAGTTCAGAGAGAGAGAGAGAGAGAGAGAGACTTCAGTGAGGGAGAGAAAGGGAGAGAGGTCAGAGAGGGAGTAAGAGAGGTCAGAGAGGGAGAGAGTGTGAGAAAGAGGTCAGAGAGGGAGAGAGGTAGGTCAGAGAGGGAGAGAGAGAGAGGTCAGAGGGAGAGAGAGAGAGACTGGTCAGAGGTAGAGAGAGTGAGACGTCAGAGAGGGAGAGAGAGAGAAGTCAGAGAGGGAGAGAGCGAGATAGGTCAGAGAGGGAGAGATAGAGATCGGAGAAAGAGAGAGGTCAGAGAGGGAGAGAGAGATAGAGGTGAGAGAGGGATAGAGATGTCAGAGATGGAGAGAAATTGAGAGGTCAGAGAGGGAGAGAGAGAGAAGACAGAGAGGGAGAGAGAGAGAGATGTAAGAGAGGGAGAGAGAGAGGTCAGAGAGGGAGAGAGAGAGAGAGGTCAGAAAGGGAGAGAGATAGGTCAGATAGGGAGAGAGAGAGAGAGATGTCAGTGAGGGAGAGAGAGAGAAGACAGAGAGGGAGAGAGAGAGAGAGTGAGTTCAGTGAGGGAGGGAGAGAGAGAGAGCTCAGAGATGCACAGAGTGAGGTCAGAGAGGGAGGGAGAGATTTCGGAGAGGGAGAGTGTGAGATCAGAGAGGGAGAGAGAGTAGAGGTCAGAGGCGGTTGAGAGAGGAAGAGAGAGAGAGAGGTAAGAAATGGAGAGATAGCGGTCAGAGAGAGAGAGAGAGAGAGAGATAGACTTCAGTGAGGGAGAGAAAGGGAGAGAGGTCAGAGAGGGAGTAAGAGAGGTCAGAGAGGGAGAGAGTGTGAGAAAGAAGTCAGAGAGGGAGAGAGGTAGGTCAGAGAGGGAGAGAGAGAGAGGTCAGTGGGTGAGAGAGAGACAGGTCAGAGGTAGAGACAGTGAGGCGTCAGAGAGGGAGAGAGAGAGAGACGTCAGAGAGGGAGTGAGCGAGATAGGTCAGAGAGGGAGAGATAGAGTTCAGAGAGGGAGACAGAGGTCAGAGAGGGAGAGAGAGAGAGGTCACAGAGGTAGAGAGAGAGAGGTCAGAGAGGGAGAGAGAGAAGTCAGAGAGGGAGAGAGAGAGAGATGTCACAGCGGACGAGAGATAGTGAGGTCAGAGAGGTAGAGAGAGAGAGAGAGGTCAGAGGGAGAGAGAGAGAGAGAGGTCGGAGAGGCAGAGAGAGAGACGTCAGGGAGGTAGTGAGAGAGAGAGAGAGAGGTCAGTGAGGGAAAGAGAGGTCAGATGAGGAGAGAGAGATATCAGAGAGGGAGAGAGTGAGGTCAGAGTGGGAGAGAGAGAGGTCAAAGGGGAAGAGGGAGAAGAAGAGAGAGAGAGAAATGTCAGAGAGGGAGAGAGAGAGAGTGAGTTCAGTGAGGGAGGGAGAGAGAGAGAGCTCAGAGATGCACAGAGTGAGGTCAAAGAGGGAGGGAGAGATTTCGGAGAGGGAAAGTGTGAGATCAGAGAGGGAGAGAGAGTAGAGGTCAGAGGCGGTTGAGAGAGGAAGAGAGAGAGAGAGAGAGGTAAGAAATGGAGAGATAGAGGTCAGAGGGAGAAAGAGAGATAGACTTCAGGAGGGAGAGAAAGGGAGAGAGGTGAGAGAGGGAGTAAGAGAGGTCAGAGAGGGAGAGAGTGTGAGAAAGAAGTCAGAGAGGGAGAGAGGTAGGTCAGAGAGGGAGAGAGAGAGAGGTCAAAGGGAGAGAGAGAGAGACTGGTCAGAGGTAGAGAGAGTGAGACGTCAGAGAGGGAGAGAGAGAGAAGTCAGAGACGGAGAGAGCGAGATAGGTCAGAGAGGGAGAGATAGAGATCGGAGAAAGAGAGAGGTCAGAGAGGGAGAGAGAGATAGAGGTGAGAGAGGGATAGAGATGACAGAGATGGAGAGAAATTGAGAGGTCAGAGAGGGAGAGAGAGAGAAGACAGAGAGGGAGAGAGAGAGAGATGTAAGAGAGGGAGAGAGAGAGGTCAGAGAGGGAGAGAGAGAGAGAGAATTCAGAGAAGGAGAGAGATAGGTCAGATAGGGAGAGAGAGAGAGAGAGATGTCAGTGAGGGAGAGAGAGAGAAGACAGAGAGGGAGAGAGAGAGAGAATGAGTTCAGTGAGGGAGGGAGAGAGAGAGAGCTCAGAGATGCACAGAGTGAGGTCAGAGAGGGAGGGAGAGATTTCGGAGAGGAAGAGTGTGAGGTCAGCGAGGGAGAGAGAGTAGAGGTCAGAGGCGGAGAGAGAAGAAGAGAGAGAGAGAGGTAAGAAATGGATAGATAGAGGTCAGAGAGAGAGAGAGAGAGAGAGAGATAGACTTCAGTGAGGGAGAGAAAGGGAGAGAGGTCAAGAGGGAGAGAGTGTGAGAAAGAAGTCAGAGAGGGAGAGAGATAGGTCAGAGAGGGAGAGAGAGAGAGGTCAGAGGGTGAGAGAGAGACAGGTCAGAGGTAGAGACAGTGAGACGTCAGAGAGGGAGAGAGAGAGAGACGTCAGAGAGGGAGAGAGCGAGAAAGGTCAGAGAGGGAGAGATAGAGTTCGGAGAGAGAGAGAGGTCAAAGAGGGAGATGGAGAGGAAGAGAGAGAGCGCGGTCAGAGAGGGAGAGAGAGAGAGAGCTCAGAGAGGGATAGAGATGTCAGAGATGGAGAGAGAGTGAGAGGTCAGAGAGGGAGAGAGAGAGAAGACAGAGAGGGAGAGAGAGAGAGATGTAAGAGAGGGAGAGAGAGAGGTCAGAGAGGGAGATAGAGAGAGAGGTCAGAGAGGGAGAGAGATAGGTCAGATAGGGAGAGAGAGAGAGAGATGTCAGTGAGGGTGAGAGAGAGAAGACAGAGAGGGAGAGAGAGAGAGATGTAAGAGAGGGAGAGAGAGAGAGAGGTCAGAGAGGGAGAGAGAGAGAGGTCAGAGAGAGAGAGAGATTGAGGTCAGAGAGGGACAGAGAAATAGATGTTAGAGAGAGAGAGAGAAGTCAGAGAGAGAGAGAGACGGGGAGAGAGAGAGGGATCGGAGATGGAGAGAGAGAGAGGTCAGAGGTTGAGATAGAGGGACATCAGAGGGAGAGAGAGAGAGAGAGAGGTCAGGGAGGTAGTGAGAGAGAGAGAGAGAGGTCAGTGAGGGAAAGAGAGGTCAGATGAGGAGAGAGAGATGTCAGAGAGGGAGAGAGTGAGGTCAGAGAGGGAGAGAGAAAGAGGTCAAAGGGGAAGAGGGAGAAGAAGAGAGAGAGAGAAATGTCAGAGAGGGAGAGAGAGAGAGAGTGAGTTCAGTGAGGGAGGGAGAGAGAGAGAGCTTAGAAATGCACAGAGTGAGGTCAGAGAGGGAGGGAGAGATTTCAGAGAGGGAGAGTGTGAGGTCAGAGAGGGAGAGAGAGTAGAGGTCAGAGGCGGAGAGAGAGGATGAGAGAGAGAGAGGTAAGAAATGGAGAGATAGAGGTCAGAGAGGTAGAGAGAGAGAGAGAGAGATAGACTTCAGTGAGGGAGAGAAAGGGAGAGAGGTCAGAGAGGGAGTAAGCGAGGTCGGAGAGGGAGAGAGTGTGAGAAAGAAGTCAGAGAGGGAGAGAGAGAGACGTCAGAGACGGAGAGAGTGAGATAGGTCAGAGAGGGAGAGATAGAGTTCGGAGAGAGAGAGGTCAGAGAGGGAGATGGAGAGGAAGACAGAGAGCGCGGTCAGAGAGGGAGAGAGAGAGAGAGGTCAGAGAGGGATAGAGATGTCAGAGATGGAGAGAGAGTGAGAGGTCAGAGAGGGAGAGAGAGAGAGATGTAAGAGAGGGAGAGAGAGAGGTCAGAGAGGGAGAGAGAGAGAGAGGGAGAGAGATAGATCAGATAGGGAGAGAGAGAGAGAGATGTCAGTGAGGGAGAGAGATAGAAGACAGAGAGGGAGAGAGAGAGAGCTGTAAGAGAGGTAGAGAGAGAGAGAGGTCAGAGAGGGAGAGAGAGAGAGGTCAGAGAGAGAGAGATTGAGGTCAGAGAGAGAGAGAAATAGATGGTAGAGAGAGAGAAAGAGAGAGAAGTCAGAGAGCGAGAGAGAGAGAGAGGGAGAGAGAGGGAGAAAGAGAGAGGGGTCAGAGAGGGAGAGATATGTCAGAGGGAGAGAGTGAGAGAGAGAGAGGATGGAGAAGCAGAGAGAGAGAGGTCAGGGAGGGAGAGAGAGATAGAGAGGTCAGAGAGGGAGAGAGAGAGAGGTCAGAGGGGGAGAGGGAGATGAAGTGAGAGAGAAAGAGGTCAGAGAGGGAGAGATAGAGGTCAGAGAGGGAGAGAGAGAGAGAGAGAGAGTTCAGTGAGGGAGAGAGTGAGAGAGGTCAGAGAGAGAGAGAGAGAGATGTCAGAGAGGGAGAGAGTGAGGTCAAAAAGGGAGAGAGAGAGTGGTCAGATGGGGAGTGGGAGACAAAGTGAGAGAGAAAGAGGCCAGAGAGGGAGAGATAGAGGTCAGAGAGGGAGAGAGAGAGAGAAGTCAGAGAGCGAGAGAGAGAGAGAGAGGGAGAAAGAGAGAGGGGTCAGAGAGGGAGACATATGTCAGAGGGAGAGAGTGAGAGAGAGATAGGACCGAGAAGCAGAGTGAGAGAGGTCAGGGAGGGAGAGAGAGAGAGGTCAGGGCGGAGAGGGAGACGAAGTGAGAGAGAAAGAGTTCAGAGAGGGAGAGATAGAGGTCAGAGAGGGAGAGAGAGAGAGAGAGAGAGTTCAGTGAGGGAGAGAGAGAGGTCAGAGTGAGAGAGAGTGAGATGTCATAGAGGGAGAGAGTGAGGTCAGAAAGGGAGAGAGAGAGTGGTCAGAGGGGGAGTGGGAGACAAAGTGAGAGAGAAGGAGGTCAGAGAGGGAGAGATAGAGGTCAGAGAGGGAGAGAGAGAGAGAGAGAGTTCAGTGAGGGAGAGAGAGAGGTCAGAGAGTGAGAGACGGAGAGAGAGAGAAGTCAGAGAGCGAGAGAGACAGAGATGTCAGAGCGGGCGAGAGATAGTGAGGTCAGAGAGGTAGAGAGAGAGAGAGAGGTCAGTGGGAGAGAGCGAGAGAGAGAGAGGTCGGAGAGGCAGAGAGAGAGAGGTCAGGGAGGTAGTGAGAGAGAGAGAGAGAGGTCAGTGAGGGAAAGAGAGGTCAGATGAGGAGAGAGAGATGTCAGATAGGGAGAGAGTGAGGTCAGAGAGGGAGAGAGAGTAGAGGTCAGAGGCGGAGAGAGATGAAGAGAGAGAGAGAGGTTAGAAATGGAGAGATAGAGGTCAGAGAGGGAGAGAGAGAGAGAGAGAGATAGACTTCAGTGAGGGAGAGAAAGGGAGAGAGGTCAGAGAGGGAGTAAGAGAGGTCAGATAGGGAGAGAGTGTGAGAAAGAAGTCAGAGAGGGAGAGAGAGAGACGTCAGAGACGGAGAGAGCGAGATAGGTCAGAGAGGGAGAGATAGAGTTCGGTGTGAGAGAGAGGTCAGAGAGGGAGATGGAGAGGAAGAGAGAGAGCACGGTCAGAGATGGATAGAGAGAGAGAGGTCAGAGGGGGATAGAGATGTCAGAGATGGAGAGAGAGTGAGAGGTCAGAGAGGGAGAGAGAGAGAAGACAGAGAGGGAGAGAGAGAGAGAGATGTAAGGGAGGGAGAGAGAGAGGTCAGAGAGGGAGAGAGAGAGAGAGATCAGAGTGGGAGAGAGATAGGTCAGATAGGGAGAGAGAGAGAGATAGATGTCAGTGAGGGAGAGAGAGAGAAGACAGAGAGGGAGAGAGAGAGAGCTGTAAGAGAGGGAGAGAGAGAGAGAGGTCAGAGAGGGAGAGAGAGAGAGGTCAGAGAGAGAGAGATTGAGGTCAGAGAGGGAGAGAGAAATAGATGGCAGCGAGAGAGAGAGAGAGAAGTCAGAGAGCAAGAGAGAGAGAGAGGTAGAGAGAGAGAGGGGGGTCAGAGAGGGAGAGATATGTCAGAGGGAGAGTGTGAGAGAGAGAGAGGACGGAAAAGCAGAGAGAGAGATGTCAGGGAGGGAGAGAGACATAGAGAGGTCAGAGAGGGAGAGAGAGAGAGGTCAGAGGGGGAGAGGGAGACGAAGCGAGAGAGAAAGAGTTTAGAGAAGGAGAGATAGAGGTCAGAGAGGGAGAGAGAGAGAGAGAGAGTTCAGTGAGGGATTGAGAGAAAGGTCAGAGAGAGAGAGAGAGAGATGTCAGAGAGGGAGAGAGTGAGGTCAGAGAGAGAGAGAGAGAGTGGTCAGAGGTGGAGTGGTAGACAAAGTGAGAGAGTAGAGGTCAGAGAGGGAGAGATAGAGGTCAGAGAGATAGAGAGAGAGAGAGAGTTCAGTGAGGGAGAGAGAGAGGTCAGAGAGTGAGAGACGGAGAGAGAGAGAGGTCAGAGAGGGAGACAGAGTGAGAGAGAGGTCAGAGAGCGAGCATGGTTGATCAGAGGGGGAGAGAGAGATAGAGAGAGATGACAGAGAAGGAGAGTGAGAGAACAGAGTAAAAGAGATAGAGAATTCAGAGAGGGAGAGATGGAGAGGTCAGAGAGGGAGAGAGAGAGAGAGGTCAGAGAGGGAGAGAGAGAGAATTCAGCGGGAGAGAGAAAGACAGGTCAGAGGGAGAGAGATTGAGAGGTCAGAGAGTGAGAGAGAGAGAAATCAGAGAGGGAGAGAGCGAGATAGGTCAGAGAGGGAGAGATAATGGCTGGAGAGAGATAGAGAGGTCAGAGAGGGAGAGAAAGGTCTTAGAGGGAGTGAGAGAGAGGTCAGAGAGGAAGAGAGAGAGAGAGTGAGAGGTCAGAGATAGAGAGAGAAATAGATGTTAGAGAGGAAGAGAGAAATAGATGTTAGAGAGGGAGAAAGAGAGAAGTCAGAGTGCTAGAGAGAGAGAGAGAGGCGTCAGAGAGGTAGAGAGAGAAAGGTTAGAAAGGGAGAGTGAGAGAGAGTTCAGGGAGAGAGAGAGAGAGGTCAGAGAGGGAGAGAGAGAGGTCAGAAAGGGACAGAGAGAGAGAGAGAGGTCAGAGGGGTAGAGAGGCAGGTCAGAGAGGGAGAGAGAGAGAGGTCAGAGAGGGAGAGAGAGAGAGGTGAGACAGGGAGAGAGAGAGCGAAGTCAGAGAGGGAGAGAGAGAGAAAGAGAGAGAGGTCAGAGAGGGAGAGAGAAAAATAGGTCAGAGAGGGAGAGATAGAGCACAGAGCGGGAGAGAGAGAGCGAGAGGTCAATGAGCGAGAGACTGAGAGGTCAGAGGGAGAGAGACAGAGAGAGGTCAGAAAGGGATAGAGAGAGAGGTCAGAGAGAGAGAGGGCGAGAGTGAGAGAGAGAGGTCAGAGAGGGAGAGAGAGGACATAGAGGAGGAGAAGGATGTCAGAGGGGGAGACAGAGAGAGAGGTCAGAAGGAGAGAGGGAGAGGTCAGAGGGAGAGAGCCGGAGAGAGGTGAGAGATGGAGAGAGAGATGTTCGAGAGGGAGAGAGAGAAATAAGTCACTGAGGGAGAGATGGAGTTCTGAGAGGGAGAGAGAGAGAGAGATGTCAGAGAGGGATAAAGAGAGAGGACAGAGAGGGAGAGCGAGTGAGAGAGAGAGGTCAGAGAAGGAGAGAGAGAGGTCAGAGAAGGAGAGAGAGAGAGAGAGGTCAGAGAGGGGGGAGCAGGAGAGATTTAGAGAGAGAGGTCAGAGAGGGAGAGAGAAAGTGGTCAGATGGGGAGGGTGAGCAGGAGAGAGATAGAAAGAGAGTTATGTCAGAGAATTAGAGAGAGAGAAATCAGAGAGCGAGAGACAGGTCGGAGACGAATAGAGAGAGGTCGGAGAGTGAGAGTGGTCAGATAGGGAGTGCTAGAGGTCAGAGAGGGAGAGAGAGAGGTCAGAGAGGTAGAGGGAGAGGAAGAGAGAGAGGTCAGTGTTGGAGAGAGAGAAAGTTCAGAGAGGGAGAGTGAGAGAGAAGTCAGCAGAATTGAGAGAGAGAGATCAGAGGGACAGAGGGAGAGATTTCAGGGAGGGAGAGAGAGAGTCAGGTCGTAGAGGTAGAGATAGAGCGAGGTCAGAGAGGGAGAGAGATAGAGAGGTCAGAGTGAGAGAGAGAGAGAGAGAGAGAGAGGTCAGAGGGAGAGAGATAGAGAGAAGTCAGAGATGGAGAGAGAGAGAGCTTAGAGAGGGAGGGCGAGAAATAAGTCAGAGAGCGAGAGAGAGAGTTCAGAGAGGGAGACAGAGGTCAGAGAGGGTGAGAGAGAGAAGTCACAGAGGTAGAGAGAGAGTGGTCAGGGAGGGAGAGAGAGAAGTCAGAGAGGGAGAGAGAGAGAGATGTCAGAGCGGGCGAGAGATAGTGAGGTCAGAGAGGTAGAGAGAGAGAGAGAGGTCAGAGGGAGAGAGCGAGAGAGAGAGAGGTCGGAGAGGCAGAGTGAGAGAGGTCAGGGAGGTAGTGAGAGAGAGAGAGAGAGGTCAGTGAGGGAAAGAGAGGTCAGATGAGGAGAGACAAATGTCAGAGAGAGAGAGAGTGAGGTCAGAGAGGGAGAGAGAAAGAGGTCAACGGGGAAGAGGGAGAAGAAGAGAGAGAGAGGGAGAGAGAGAGAGTGAGTTCAGTGAGGGAGGGAGAGAGAGAGAGCTTAGAAATGCACAGAGTGAGGTCAGAGAGGGAGGGAGAGATTTCGGAGTGGGAGAGAGTGAGGTCAGAGAGGGAGAGAGAGTAGAGGTCAGAGGCAGAAAGAGAGGAAGAGAGAGAGAGGTAAGAAATGGAGAGATAGAGGTCAGAGAGGGAGAGAGAGAGAGAGAGATAGACTTCAGTGAGGGAGAGAAAGGGAGAGAGGTCAGAGAGGGAGTAATAGAGGTCGGAGAGGGAGAGAGTGTGAGAAAGAAGTCAGAGAGGGAGAGAGAGAGACGTCAGAGATGGAGAGAGCGAGATAGGTCAGAGAGGGAGAGATAGAGTTCAGAGAGAGAGAGAGGTCAGAGAGGAAAATGGAGAGGAAGAGAGAGAGCGCGGTCAGAGAGGGAGAGAGAGAGAGAGGTCAGAGAGGGAGAGAGAGAGAAGACAGAGAGGGAGAGAGAGAGAGATGTAAGAGAGGGAGAGAGAGAGGTCAGAGAGGGAGAGAGAGAGAGAGGTCAGAGAGGGAGAGAGATAGGTCAGATAGGGAGAGAGAGAGAGAGATGTCAGTGAGGGAGAGAGAGAGAAGACAGAGAGGGAGAGAGAGAGAGGTGTAAGAGAGGGAGAGAGAGAGAGAGGTCAGAGAGGGAGAGAGAGAGAGAGGTCAGAGAGAGAGAGATTGAGGTCAGAGAGGGAGAGAGAAATAGATGTTAGAGAGAGAGAGAGAAGTCAGAGAGAGAGAGAGACGGGGAGAGAGAGAGGGATCGGAGATGTAGAGAGAGAGAGGTCAGAGGTTGAGATAGAGGGACGTCAGAGGGAGAGAGAGAGAGAGAGGTCGGAGAGGGAGAGAGAGAGAGGTTAGAGAGGGAGTGATAGAGCTCAGAGAGGGAGAGAGAGAGAGAGAGATCAGAGAGCGAGAGAGAGAGTTCATAGAGTGAGAGAGAGAGAGAGTTCAGAGAAAAAGACTACGAGAGAGGTCAGAGAGTGAGAGAGAGGGAGAGAGAACTGAGAGGAAGAGAGAGAGAGAGTGGTCAGAGAGGGAGAGAGAGGTCAGAGAGGGAGATAGAAATGTCAGAGAAGGAGAGAGTGAGGTCAGAGAGCGAGAGAATGAGATCAGATTGGGAGAGAGAGAGAGGTAAGGGGAGAGGGAGAGGAAGAGAGAGAGAGAGAGGTCAGAGAGGGAGAGAGAAAAATATGTCAGAGAGGGAGAGATAGAGCTCAGAGAGGGAGAGAGAGAGAGAGAGGTCAGAGAGGGATAGAGTGAGAGGTCAGAGAGGGAGAGGGGGAGAGTGAGAGAGAGAGGTCAGAGAGTGAGAGAGAGACAGAGGACAAAGAGGGGGAGAGGGATGTCAGAGAGGGAGAGATAGACAGAGAGGTCAGAGGGAGAGAGGGAGAGGTCAGAGGGAGAGAGAGCGAGGTCAGAGAGGGAGAGAGATAGAGGTCAGAGGGAGAGAGAGAGACAGGTCACAGGAAGAGAGAGTGAGAGGTCAGAGTGGGAGAGAAAGAGAAACCAGAGAGGGAGAGAGCGAGATTGGTCAGAGATGGAGAGATAGAGGTTGGAGAGAGAGAGAGAGGTCAGAGAAGAGAGGGAGAGGAAGAGAGAGAGAGGTCAGAGAGGGAGAGGGAGAGAGGGAGGTCAGAAAGAGAGAGATTTCAGAGAGGGTGAGAGAGAAAGAAGTCAGAGAGGGAGAGAGAGAGAGAGAGGTCAGAGCGGGAGAGAAAGAGAGAGCGGTCGGAGATAGAGAGAAAGGTCAGAGATGGAGAGAGAGAGGTCAGAGAGGGAGAGAGAGAGAGAGAGGTCAGAGAGGGAGAAAGAAATAGATGTTAGAGAGGTAGAGAGAAATTGATGTTAGAGAGGGAGAGAGAGAGAAGTCAGAGGGAGAGAGAGGTCAGAGTGAGAGATAGCGAGACGTCAGAGGGAGAGAGAGAGGTAAGAGAGGGAAGGAGAGAGAGAGAGGTCAGAGGGAGAGAGATTTCAGAGAGGGTGAGAGAGAAAGAAGTCAGAGAGGGAGAGAGAGAGAGAGAGGTCAGAGAGGGAGAGAAAGAGAGAGCGGTTGGAGATAGAGAGAAAGGTCAGAGAGGGAGAGAGAGAGAGGTCAGAGAGGGAGAGAGAGAGAGAGGTCAGAGTGGGAGAGAGAAATAGATGTTAGAGAGGTAGAGAGAAATTGATGTTAGAGAGGGAGAGAGAGAGAAGTCAGAGAGGGAGAGAGAGAGGTAAGAGAGGGAGTGAGAAAGAGATAGGTCAGAGGGAGAGTGAGAGAGAGTTCAGGGAGAGAGAGAGAGGTCAGAGAGGGACAGAGAGAGAGAGAGGTCAGAGGGGGAGAGAGGTAGGTCAGAGAAGGGGAGAGAGAGAGGTCAGACACGGAGAGATGGAGAGGTGAGACAGAGAGAGAGAGAGAGGGGTTTGAAAGGGAGAGAGAGAGAAAGAGAGAGAGGTCAGAGAGGGAGAGAGAAATATAGGTCAGAAAGGGAGAGATACAGCTCAGAGACGGAGAGAGAGAGAGAGAGGTCAGGGAGGGAGAGAGAGAGAGGTCAGAGGGAGAGAGACAGAGAGATCAGAAATGGCGAGAGAGTGAGGTTAGAGAGGGAGAGAGAGAAATAGGTCAGAGAGGCAGAGATAGAGCTCAGAGAGAGAGAGAGAGAGAGGTCAGAGGTTGCTAGAGAGAGAGGTCAGAGAGGGAGAGGGGGAGAGTGAGAGAGAGAGGCCAGAGAAGGAGAGAGAGAGAGGACATAGAGCAGTAGAGGGATGTCAGAGAGGGAGTGAGAGAGAGAGGTCAGAGAGGGAGAGGGAGAGAGGTCAGAGAGGGAGAGAGAGAAGTCAGAGAGGGAGAGAGAAAGAGAGATGTCGGACCGGGCGAGAGAGAGTGACGTCAGAGGGAGAGAGTGAGAGAGAGAGAGGACGGAGAAGCAGAGAGAGAGAGGTCAGGGAGGGAGAGAGAGAGAGAGAGGTCAGAGAGGGAGGGAGAGATGTCAGAGAGGGAGAGAGAGAGGTCAGAGAGGGAGAGAGAGAGGTCAGAGAGGGAGAGAGAGAGAGGTCACAAAGGGAGAGGGAGACGAAGTGTGAGAGAAAAAGGTCAGAGAGTGAGAGGTAGAGGTCAGAGAGAGAGAGAGAGTTCAGTGAGGGAGAGAGAGAGAGGTCAGAGAGTGAGAGAGGGAGAGAGAGAGAAGTCAGAGAGGGAGAGAGAGTGAGAGAGAGGTCAGAGAGTGAGAGAGGTAGATCAGAGAGGGAGAGAGAGATAGAGAGAGATGTCAGAGAAGGAGAGTGAGAGAACAGACAGGCAGAGATAGAGAACTCAGAGAGGGAGAGATGGAGAGGTCAGAGAGGGAGAGAGAGAGAGGTCAGAGAGGGAGAGAGAGAGAGAGTTCAGAGGGAGAAAGAGAGACAGGTCAGAGGGAGAGAGATTGAGAGATAAGAGATTGAGAGAGAGAGATGTCAGAGAGGGAGATAGCGAGATAGGTCAGAGAGGGAGAGATAGAGGGTGGAGAGAGAGAGAGAGGTCAGAGATGGAGAGGGAGAGGAAGAGAGAGAGAGAGATCAGAGAGGGAGAAAGAGAGAGAGGTCAGAGAGGGATAGAGAGAGGTTAGAGATGGAGAGAAAGAGAGAGTGGTCAGAGAGGGAGAGAATGGTCAGAGAGGGAGAGAGAGAGGTCAGAGAGGGAGAGAGAGAGAGAGTGAGAGGTCAGAGAGGGAGAGAGAAATAGATGTTAGAGAGGAAGAGAGAAATAGATGTTAGAGAGGGAGAGAGAGAGAAGTCAGAGAGCGAGAGAGAGAGAGAGGGAGAGAGAGAGAGGGGTCAGAGAGGGAGACAGAGGTCAGAGGGAGAGATAGAGAGATGTCAGAGGGAGAGAGTGAGAGAGAGAGAGGACGGAAAGCAGAGAGGGAGAAGTCAGGGAGGGAAAGAGAGAGAGCGGCCAGAGAGGGAGTGGGAGTTCAGAGAGGGAGAGAGGGATGTCAGAGAGGGAGAGAATGAGGTCAGAGAGGGAGAGAGAGAGAGGTCAGAGGGTGAGAGGGAGACGAAGTGAGAGAGAAAGAGGTCAGAGAGGGAGAGACAGAGGTCAGAGAGGGAGAGAGAGAGAGAGACAGAGTTCAGTGAGGGAGAGAGAGAGGTCAGAGAGTGAGAGAGAGAGACGTAATAGATGGAGAGAGAGAGAGGTCAGAGAGGGAGAGAGAGAGAGGTCAGAGAGAGAGAGATTGAGGTCAGAGAGGGAGAGAGAAATAGATGTTAGAGAGAGAGAGAGAAGTCAGAGAGAGAGAGAGACGGGGAGAGAGAGAGGGATCGGAGATGGAGAGAGAGAGAGGTCAGAGCTTGAGATAGAGGGAAGTCAAAGGGAGAGAGAGAGAGAGAGGTCAGAGAGGGAGAGAGAGAGAGGTTAGAGAGGGAGAGATAGAGTTCAGAGAGGGAGAGAGGGAGAGGTCAGAGAGTGAGAGAGAGAGGCCATAGAGGGAGAAGGAGAGAGCGGTCAGAGAAAAAGACATTGAGAGATGTCAGAGAGTGAGAGAGAGGGAGAGATAACTGAGAGGAAGAGAGAGACAGAGAGGTCAGAGAGGGAGAGAGAGGTCAGAGAGGGAGATAGAAATGTCAGAGAGGGAGAGAGTGAGGTCAGAGAGGGAGAGAATGAGGTCAGATTGGGAGAGAGAGAGAAGTAAGGGGAGAGAGAGAGGAAGAGAGAGAGAGAGAGGACAGAGAGGGAGAGAGAAAGATAGGTCAGAGAGGGAGAGATAGAGCTCAGAGAGGGAGAGAGAGGGAGGTCAGAGAGGGATAGAGTGAGAGGCGAGAGATGGAGAGGGGGAGAGTGAGAGAGAGATGTCAGAGAGTGAGAGAGAGACAGAAGACAAAGAGGGGGAGAGGGATGTCAGAGAGGGAGAGATAGACAGAGAGGTCAGAGGGAGAGAGGGTGAGGTCAGAGAGGGAGAGAGACAGAGATCAGAGGGAGAGAGAGAGACAGGTCACAGGGAGAGAGAGTGAGAGGTCAGAGAGGGAGAGAAAGCGAAGCCAGAGATGGAGAGAGCGAGATAGGTCAGAGAGGGAGAGATAGAGGTCAGAGAGAGAGAGAGAGGTCAGAGAGGGAGAGGGAGAGGAAGAGAGAGAGGGGTCAGAGAGGGAGAAAGTGAGAGAGGTCAGAGAGGGAGGGAGAGAGAGAGATGTCGGACCGGGCGAGAGAGAGTGACGTCAGAGGGAGAGAGTGAGAGAGAGAGAGGACGGAGAAGCAGAGAGAGAGAGGTCAGGGACGGAGAGAGAGAGAGAGAGA
The DNA here is from genome assembly GCF_017639515.1 of Carcharodon carcharias. Lineage (NCBI taxonomy): Eukaryota > Metazoa > Chordata > Chondrichthyes > Lamniformes > Lamnidae > Carcharodon > Carcharodon carcharias. The sequence continues at coordinate 101,192,887 of NC_054474.1, forward strand.
AGTCAGAGAGGGAGAGAGAGGTCAGAGAGGGAGAGAGAGATGTCAGAGAGGGAGGGAGTGAGGTCAGAGAGGGAGAGAGAGAGAGGTCACATGGGGAGAGGGAGACGAAGTGTGAGAGAAAAAGGTCAGAGAGTGAGAGATAGAGGTCAGAGAGAGAGAGAGAGTTCAGTGAGGGAGAGAGAGAGAGGTCAGAGAGTGAGAGAGGGAGAGAGAGAGAAGTCAGAGAGGGAGAGAGAGTGAGAGAGAGGTCAGAGAGCGAGAGAGGTAGATCAGAGAGGGAGAGAGAGATAGAGAGAGATGTCAGAGAAGGAGAGTGAGAGAACAGACAGGCAGAGATAGAGAAGTCAGAGAGGGAGAGATGGAGAGGTCAGAGAGGGAGAGAGAGAGAGGTCAGAGAGGGAGAGAGAGAGAGAGTTCAGAGGGAGAAAGAGAGACAGGTCAGAGGGAGAGAGATTGAGAGGTAAGAGATTGAGAGAGAGAGATGTCAGAGAGGGAGATAGCTAGATAGGTCAGAGAGGGAGAGATAGAGGTTGGAGAGAGAGAGAGAGGTCAGAGATGGAGAGGGAGAGGAAGAGAGAGAGAGAGATCAGAGAGGGAGAAAGAGAGAGAGGTCAGAGAGGGATAGAGAGAGGTTAGAGATGGAGAGAAAGAGAGAGTGGTCAGAGAGGGAGAGAATGGTCAGAGAGGGAGAGAGAGAGGTCAGAGAGGGAGAGAGAGAGAGAGTGAGAGGTCAGAGAGGGAGAGAGAAATAGATGTTAGAGAGGAAGAGAGAAATAGATGTTAGAGAGGGAGAGAGAGAGATGTCAGAGAGCGAGAGAGAGAGAGAGGGAGAGAGAGAGAGGGGTCAGAGAGGGAGACAGAGGTCAGAGGGAGAGATAGAGAGATGTCAGAGGGAGAGAGTGAGAGAGAGAGAGGACGGAAAGCAGAGAGAGAGAGGTCAGGGAGGGAAAGAGAGAGAGCGGCCAGAGAGGGAGTGGGAGTTCAGAGAGGAAGAGAGGGATGTCAGAGAGGGAGAGAATGAGGTCAGAGAGGGAGAGAGAGAGAGGTCAGAGGGTGAGAGGGAGACGAAGTGAGAGAGAAAGAGGTCAGAGAGGGAGAGACAGAGGTCAGAGAGGGAGAGAGAGAGAGAGACAGGGTTCAGTGAGGGAGAGAGAGAGGTCAGAGAGTGAGAGAGAGAGACGTAATAGATGGAGAGAGAGAGAGGTCAGAGAGGGAGAGAGAGAGAGGTCAGAGAGAGAGAGATTGAGGTCAGAGAGGGAGAGAGAAATAGATGTTAGAGAGAGAGAGAGAAGTCAGAGAGAGAGAGAGACGGGAAGAGAGAGAGGGATCGGAGATGGAGAGAGAGAGAGGTCAGAGCTTGAGATAGAGGGACGTCAAAGGGAGAGAGAGAGAGAGAGGTCAGAGAGGGAGAGAGAGAGAGGTTAGAGAGGGAGAGATAGAGTTCAGATAGGGAGAGAGGGAGAGGTCAGAGAGTGAGAGAGAGAGGCCATAGAGGGAGAAGGAGAGAGCGGTCAGAGAAAAAGACAGTGAGAGAGGTCAGAGAGTGAGAGAGAGGGAGAGATAACTGAGAGGAAGAGAGAGACAGAGAGGTCAGAGAGGGAGAGAGAGGTCAGAGAGGGAGATAGAAATGTCAGAGAGGGAGAGAGTGAGCTCAGAGAGGGAGAGAGAAAGATAGGTCAGAGAGGGAGAGATAGAGCTCAGAGAGGGAGAGAGAGGGAGGTCAGAGAGGGATAGAGTGAGAGGCGAGAGATGGAGAGGGGGAGAGTGAGAGAGAGATGTCAGAGAGTGAGAGAGAGACAGAAGACAAAGAGGGGGAGAGGGATGTCAGAGAGGGAGAGATAGACAGAGAGGTCAGAGGGAGAGAGGGTGAGGTCAGAGAGGGAGAGAGACAGAGATCAGAGGGAGAGAGAGAGACAGGTCACAGGGAGAGAGAGTGAGAGGTCAGAGAGGGAGAGAAAGAGAAGCCAGAGATGGAGAGAGCGAGATAGGTCAGAGAGGGAGAGATAGAGGTCGGAGAGAGAGAGAGAGGTCAGAGAGGGAGAGGGAGAGGAAGAGAGAGAGGGGTCAGAGAGGGAGAAAGTGAGAGAGGTCAGAGAGGGAGGGAGAGAGAGAGATGTCGGACCGGGCGAGAGAGAGTGACGTCAGAGGGAGAGAGTGAGAGAGAGAGAGGACGGAGAAGCAGAGAGAGAGAGGTCAGGGACGGAGAGAGAGAGAGAGAGAGAGAGGTCAGAGAGGGAGAGAGAGGTCAGAGAGGGAGAGAGAGATGTCAGAGAGGGAGAGAGTGAGGTCAGAGAGGGAGAGAGAGAGAGGTCACAAAGGGAGAGGGAGACGAAGTGTGAGAGAAAAAGGTCAGAGAGTGAGAGATAGAGGTCAGAGAGAGAGAGAGAAAGTTCAGTGAGGGAGAGAGAGAGAGGTCAGAGAGTGAGAGAGGGAGAGAGAGAGAAGTCAGAGAGGGAGAGAGAGTGAGAGAGAGGTCAGAGAGCGAGAGAGGTAGATCAGAGAGGGAGAGAGAGATAGAGAGAGATGTCAGAGAAGGAGAGTGAGAGAACAGACAGGCAGAGATAGAGAACTCAGAGAGGGAGAGATGGAGAGGTCAGAGAGGGAGAGAGAGAGAGGTCAGAGAGGGAGAGAGAGAGAGAGTTCAGAGGGAGAAAGAGAGACAGGTCAGAGGGAGAGAGATTGAGAGGTAAGAGATTGAGAGAGAGAGATGTCAGAGAGGGAGATAGCGAGATAGGTCAGAGAGGGAGAGATAGAGGTTGGAGAGAGAGAGAGAGGTCAGAGATGGAGAGGGAGAGGAAGAGAGAGAGAGAGATCAGAGAGGGAGAAAGAGAGAGAGGTCAGAGAGGGATAGAGAGAGGTTAGAGAGGGAGAGAAAGAGAGAGTGGTCAAAGAGGGAGAGAAAGGTCAGAGAGGGAGAGAGAGAGGTCAGAGAGGGAGAGAGAGAGAGAGTGAGAGGTCAGAGAGGGAGAGAGAAATATATGTTAGAGAGGAAGAGAGAAATAGATGTTAGAGAGAAGTCAGAGAGCGAGAGAGAGAGAGAGGGAGAGAGAGAGAGGGGTCAGAGAGGGAGAGAGAGGTCAGAGGGAGAGATAGAGAGATGTCAGAGGGAGAGAGTGAGAGAGAGAGAGGACGGAAAGCAGAGAGAGAGAGGTCAGGGAGGGAAAGAGAGAGAGCGGTCAGAGAGCGATTGGGAGGTCAGAGAGGGAGAGAGTGATGTCAGAGAGGGAGAGAATGAGGTCAGAGAGGGAGAGAGAGAGAGGTCAGAGGGTGAGAGGGAGACGAAGTGAGAGAGAAAGAGGTCAGAGAGGGAGAGACAGAGGTCAGAGAGGGAGAGAGAGAGAGAAAGAGTTCAGTGAGGGAGAGAGAGAGGTCAGAGAGTGAGAGAGAGATGTAATAGATGGAGAGAGAGAGAGAGGTCAGAGAGGCAGAGAGAGAGAGGTCAGAGAGAGAGAGATTGAGGTCAGAGAGGGAGAGAGAAATAGATGTTAGAGAGAGAGAGAGAAGTCAGAGAGAGAGAGAGACAGGGAGAGAGAGAGGGATCGGAGATGGAGAGAGAGAGAGGTCAGAGGTTGAGATAGAGGGATGTCAAAGGGAGAGAGAGAGAGAGAGGTCAGAGAGGGAGAGAGAGAGAGGTTAGAGAGGGAGAGATAGAGCTCAGAGAGGGAGAGAGAGAGGTCAGAGAGTGAGAGAGAGAGGCCATAGAGGGAGAGAGAGAGAGCGGACAGAGAAAAAGACAGTGAGAGAGGTCAGAGAGTGAGAGAGAGGGAGAGAGAACTGAGAGGAAGAGAGAGACGGAGAGGTCAGAGAAGGAGAGAGAGGTCAGAGAGGGAGATAGAAATGTCAGAGAGGGAGAGAGTGAGGTCAGAGAGGGAGAGAATGAGGTCAGATTTGGAGAGAGAGAGAAGTAAGGGGAGAGGGAGAGGAAGAGAGAGAGAGGACAGAGAGGGAGAGAGAAAGATAGGTCAGAGAGGCAGAGATAGAGCTCAGAGAGGGAGAGAGAGAGAGAGAGGTCAGAGAGGGATAGAGTGAGAGGCGAGAGAGGGAGAGGGGGAGAGTGAGAGAGAGATGTCAGAGAGTGAGAGAGAGACAGAGGACAAAGAGGGGGAGAGGGATGTCAGAGAGGGAGAGATAGACAGAGAGGTCAGAGGGAGAGAGGGTGAGGTCAGAGGGAGAGAGGGTGAGGTCAGAGAGGGAGAGAGACAGAGATCAGAGGGAGAGAGAGAAACAGGTCACAGGGAGAGAGAGTGAGAGGTCAGAGAGGGAGAGAAAGAGAAGCCAGAGATGGAGAGAGTGAGATAGGTCAGAGCGGGAGAGATAGAGGTCGGAGAGAGAGAGAGAGGTCAGAGAGGTAGAGGGAGAGGAAGAGAGAGAGGGGTCAGAGAGGGAGAAAGTGAGAGAGGTCAGAGAGGGATAGAGAGATGTCAGAGAGGGAGAGAAAGAGAGAGCAGTTGGAGATAGAGAGAAAGGTCAGAGAGGGAGAGAGAGTGAGGTCAGATAGGGAGAGAGTGAGAGAGAGGTCAGAGAGGGAGAGAGAAATAGATGTTAGAGAGGTAGAGAGAAATAGATGTTAGAGAGGGATAGAGAGAGAAGACAGAGAGGGAGAGAGAGGTCAGAGTGAGAGATAGCGAGACGTCAGAGGGAGAGAGAGAGAGAAGTCAGAGAGGGAGAGAGAGAGGTAAGAGAGGGAGGGAGAGAGACAGAGGTCAGAGGGAGTGTGAGAGAGAGGTCAGGGAGAGAGAGAGAGGTCAGAGAGGGACAGAGAGAGAGAGAGGTCAGAGGGGGAGAAGGGCAGGTCAGAGAAGGGGAGAGAGAGAGGTCAGACACGGAGAGGTAGAGAGGTGAGACAGGGAGAGAGAGAGAGAGGTCAGATAGGGAGAGAGAGAGAAAGAGAGAGAGGTCAGAGAGGGAGAGAGGAAAATAGGTCAGAGAGGGAGAGATACAGCTCAGAGAGGGAGAGAGAGAGAGAGAGAGGTCAGAGAGGGAGAGAGAGAGAGGTCAGAGGGAGAGAGACAGAGAGAGGTCAGAGATGGCTTGAGAGTGAGCTTAGAGAGGGAGAGAGAGAAATAGGTCAGAGCGGGAGGGATAGAGCTCAGAGAGAGAGAGAGGTCAGAGAGGGAGAGGGGGAGAGTGAGAGAGAGAGGTCAGAGAAGGAGAGAGAGAGAGGACATAGAGCAGGAGAGGGATGTCAGAGAGGGAGAGAGAGAGAGAGGTCAGAGAGGGAGAGGGAGAGAGGTCAGAGAGGGAGAGAGAGAAGTCAGAGAGGGGGAGAGAGAGAGAGAGATGCCGGACCGGGTGAGAGAGAGTGACGTCAGAGGGAGAGAGCGAGAGAGAGAGAGGATGGAGAAACAGAGAACGAGAGGTCAGGGAGGGAGAGAGAGAGATAGAGAGAGGTCAGAGAGGTCAGAGAGGGAGAGAGAGAGATGTCAGAGAGGGAGAGAGTGAGGTCAGAGAGGGAGACTGAGAGTGAGGTCACAGCGGGAGAGGGAGACGAAGTGAGAGAGAAAATGAGTGAGAGATAGAGGTCAGAGAGGGAGAGAGAGAGAGAGAGAGTTCAGTGAGGGAGAGAGAGAGAGGCCAGAGAGTGAGAGAGGGAGAGAGAGAAAAGTCAGAGCAGGAGAGAGAGTGAGAGAGAGGTCAGAGAGCGAGAGAGGTAGATCAGAGAGGGAGAGAGAGATAGAGAGAGATGTCAGAGAAGGAGAGTGAGAGAACAGACAGGCAGAGATAGAGAACTCAGAGAGGGAGAGATGGAGAGGTCAGAGAGGGAGAGAGAGAGAGAGTTCAGAGGGAGAAAGAGAGACAGGTCAGAGGGAGAGAGATTGAGAGGTCAGAGAGTGAGAGAGAGAGGTCAGAGAGGGAGATAGCGAGATAGGTCAGAGAGGGAGAGATAGAGGTTGGAGAGAGAGAGAGAGAGGTCAGAGAGGGAGAGGGAGAGGAAGAGAGAGAGAGATCAGAGAGGGAGAAAGAGAGAGAGGTCAGAGAGGGATAGAGAGAGGTCGGAGAGGGAGAGAAAGAGAGAGTGGTCAGAGAGGGAGAGAAAGGTCAGAGAGGGAGAGAGAGATAGGTCAGAGAGGGAGAGGGAGAAGTCAGAGAGGGAGAGAGAAATAGATGTTAGAGAGGAAGAGAGAAATAGATGTTAGAAAGGGAGAGAGAGAGAAGTCAGAGAGCGAGAGAGAGAGAGAGGGAGAGAGAGAGGGGGGTCAGGGAGGGAGATAGAGGTCAGAGGGAGAGACAGAGAGATGTCAGAGGGAGAGAGCGAGAGAGAGAGGGGACAGAGAAGCAGAGAGAGAGAAGTCAGGGAGGGAGAGAGAGAAAGATAGTTCAGAGAGGGAGAGAGAGGTCAGAGAGGGAGAGAGAGATGTCAGAGAGGGAGAGAGTGAGGTCAGAGAGGGAGAGAGAGAGAGGTCAGAGGGTGAGAGGGAGACGAAGTGACGGAGAAAGAGGTCAGAGAGGGAGAGAAGAGGTCAGAGAGGTAGAGAGAGAGAGTGAGTTCAGTCAGGGAGAGAGAGAGAGAGGTCAGAGAGGGAGAGAGATGTCAGAGAGGGAGAGAGTGAGGTCAGAGAGGGAGAGAGAGAGATGTCAGAGGGGGAGAGGGAGACGAAGTGAGAGAGAAAGAGGTCAGAGAGGGAGAGAGAGAGAGAGAGTTCAGTGAGGGAGAGAGTGAGGTCAGAGAGTGAGAAAAGGAGAGAGAGAGAGGACAGAGAGGGAGAGAGAGTGAGAGAGAGGTCAGAGAGCGAGAGAGGTAGATCAGAGAGGGAGAGAGAGATAGAGAGAGATGACAGAGAAGGAGAGTGAGAGAACAGAGAGGCAGAGATAGAGAAGTCAGAGAGGGAGAGATGGAGAGGTCAGAGAGGGAGACAGAGAGAGAGGTCAGAGAGGGAGAGAGAGAGAGTTCAGAGGGAGAGAGAGAAACAGGTCAGAGGGAGAGAGATTGAGAGGTCAGCGAATGAGAGAGAGAGAAGTCAGAGAGGGATAGAGCGAGATAGGTCAGAGAGGGAGAGATAGAGGTTGGAGAGAGATAGAGAGGTCAGAGAGGGAGAGAAAGGTCAGAGAGGTAGAGAGAGAGAGGTCAGAGAGGAAGAGAGAGAGAGAGTGAGAGGTCAGAGAGGGAGGGAGAAATAGAAATTAGAGAGGAAGAGAGAAATAGATGTTAGAGAGGGAGAAAGAGAGAAGTCAGAGTGCGAGAGAGAGAGAGAGAGGGGTCAGAGAGGGAGAGAGGTCAGAGGGAGAGATAGAAAGACGTCAGAGGGAGAGAGAGAAAGAGATGTCAGAGAGGGAGTGAGAGAGAGGTTAGAAAGGGAGAGTGAGAGAGAGTCCAGGGAGAGAGAGAGAGAGGTCAGAGAGGGAGAGAGAGAGAAGTCAGAAAGGGACAGAGAGAGAGAGAGAGGTCAGAGGGGGAGAGTTGCAGGTCATTGAGGGAGGGAGAGAGAGGTCAGAGAGGGAGAGAGAGAGGTGAGACAGGGAGAGAGAGAGCGAGGTCAGAGAGGAAGAGAGAGAGAAAGAGAGAGAGGTCAGAGAGGGAGAGAGAAAAATAGGTCAGAGAGGGTGAGATAGAGCTCAGAGCGGGAGAGAGAGAGAGATGTCAATGAGGGAGAGAGTGAGATGTCAGAGGGAGAGAGACAGAGAGAAGTCAGAAAGGGATAGAGAGAGCGGTCAGAGAGGGAGAGGGCGAGATTGAAAGAGAGAGGTCAAAAAGGGAGAGAGTGGACATAGAGGAGGAGAAGGATGTCAGAGAGGGAGAGAGAGAGAGAGGTCAGAGGGAGAGAGGGAGAGGTCAGAGGGAGAGAGAGAGAGGTCAGAGGGAGAGAGCCGGAGAGAGGTGAGAGATGGAGAGAGAGATGTTCGAGAGGGAGAGAGAGAAATAAGTCACTGAGGGAGAGATGGAGCTCTGAGAGGGAGACAGAGAGAGAGATGTTTGAGAGGGATAAAGAGAGAGGACAGAGAGGGAGAGAGAGTGAGAGAGAGAGGTCAGAGAAGGAGAGAGAGAGGTCAGAGAGGGAGAGAGAGAGAGAGAGGTCGGGGGGGTCAGGAGAGAGATAGAGAGAGAGGTCAGAGAGGGAGAGAGAAAGTGGTCAGAGGGGGAGGGTGAGCAGGAGAGAGATAGAAAGAGAGATATGTCAGAGAATTAGAGAGAGAGAAATCAGAGAGCGAGAGACAGGTCGGAGACGAATAGAGAGAGGTCGGAGAGTGAGAGAGGTCAGATAGGGAGTGCAAGAGGTCAGAGAGGTAGAGAGAGAGGTCAGAGAGGTAGAGGGAGAGGAAGAGAGAGAGGTCAGTGTTGGAGAGAGAGAAAGGTCAGAGAGGGAGAGAGAGAGAGAAGTCAGCAGAATTGACAAAGAGTGATCAGAGGGACAGAGGGAGAGATTTCAGGGAGGGAGAGAGAGAGTCAGGTCGTAGAGGTAGAGATAGAGCGAGGTCATAGTGGGAGAGATTTAGAGAAGTCGGAGGGAGAGTGATAGAGAGAGGTCAGAGATGGAGAGAGAGAGAGCTTAGAGAGGGAGGGGGCGAAATAGGTCAGAGAGGGAGAGAGAGAGTTCAGAGAGGGAGACAGAGGTCAGAGAGGGTGAGAGAGGGAGGTCACAGAGGTAGAGAGAGAGAGGTCAGAGAGGGAGAGAGAGAAGTCAGAGAGGGAGAGAGAGAGATGTCAGAGTGGGCGAGAGATAGTGAGGTCAGAGAGGGAGAGAGAGAGAGAGGTCAGAGGGAGAGAGAGAGAGAGGGAAAGGTCAGAGAGGCAGAGAGAGAGAGGTCAGGGAGGTAGTGAGAGCGAGAGAGAGAGGTCAGTGAGGGAAAGAGAGGTCAGATGAGGAGAGAGAGATGTCAGAGAGGGAGAGAGTGAGGTCAGAGAGGGAGAGAGAGACAGGTCAAAGGGGAAGAGGGAGAAGAAGATAGAGAGAGAAATGTCAGAGAGGGAGAGAGAGAGAGTGAGTTCAGTGAGGGAGGGAGAGAGAGAGAGCTCAGAGATGCACAGAGTGAGGTCATAGAGGGAGGGAGAGATTTCGGAGAGGGAGATTGTGAGGTCAGCGAGGGAGAGAGAGTAGAGGTCAGAGGCGGAGAGAGAGGAAGAGAGAGAGAGGTAAGAAATGGAGAGATAGAGGTCAGAGAGAGAGAGAGAGAGAGATAGACTTCAGTGAGGGAGAGAAAGGGAGAGAGGTCAGAGAGGGAGTAAGAGAGGTCGGAGAGGGAGAGAGTGTGAGAAAGAAGTCAGAGAGGGAGAGAGGTAGGTCAGAGAGGGAGAGAGAGAGAGGTCAGAAGGGAGAGAGAGAGAGACTGGTCAGAGTTAGAGAGAGTGAGACGTCAGAGAGGGAGAGAGAGAGAAGTCAGAGACGGAGAGTGCGAGATAAATCAGAGAGGGAGAGATAGAGATCGGAGAGAGAGAGAGGTCTGAGAGGGAGATGGAGAGGAAGAGAGAGAGCGCGCTGAGAGAAGGAGAGAGAGAGAGAGGTCAGAGAGGGATAGAGATGTCAGAGATGGAGAGAGAGTGAGATGTCAGAGAGGGCGAGAGAGAGAAGACAGAGAGGGAGAGAGAGAGAGATGTAAGAGAGGGAGAGAGAGAGGTCAGAGAGGGAGAGAGAGAGAGAGAGGTCAGAGAGGGATAGAGTGAGAGGCCAGAGAGGGAGAGGGGGAGAGTGAGAGAGAGAGGTCAGAGAGTGAGAGAGAGACAGAGGACAAAGAGGGGGAGAGGGATGTCAGAGAGGGAGAGATAGACAGAGAGGTCAGAGGGAGAGAGGGTGAGGTCAGAGGGAGAGAGAGAGAGGTCAGGGAGGGAGAGAGTCAGAGGTCAGAGGGAGAGAGAGAAACAGGTCTCAGGGAGAGAGAGTGCGAGGTTAGAGAGGGAGAGAAAGAGAAACCGGAGAGGGAAAGAGCGAGATAGGTCAGAGAGGGAGAGATAGAGGTCGGAGAGAGAGAGAGAGGTTAGAGAGGGAGAGGGAGAGGAAGAGTGAGAGAGGTCAGAGAGGGAGAAAGTGAGAGAGGTCAGAGAGGGACAGAGAGAGGTCAGAGAGGGAGAGAGAGAGAGAGAGGTCAGAAAGAGAGAGATTTCAGAGAGGGTGAGAGAGAAAGAAGTCAGAGAGAGAGAGAGAGAGAGAGAGGTCAGAGAGGGAGAGAAAGAGAGAGCGGTCGGAGATAGAGAGAAAGGTCTGAGAGGGAGAGAGTGAAGTCAGAGAGGGAGAGAGAGAGAGGTCAGAGGGTGCTAGAGAGAGAGTTCAGAGAGGGAGAGGGGGAGAGGACATAGAGAAGGAGAGGGATGTCAGAGAGGGAGAGAGGGAGAGAGGTCTGAGAGGGAGAGAGAGAAGTCAGAGAGGGAGAGAGAGAGAGAGATGCCGGACTGGGCGAGAGAGAGTGACGTCAGAGGGAGAGAGGGAGAGAGAGAGAGAATGGAGAAACAGAGAGAGGTCAGGGAGTGTGAGAGAGAGAGAGAGAGAGAGAGAGGTCAGAGAGGAAGAGAGAGGTCAAAGAGGGAGAGAGAGATGTCAGAGAGGGAGAGAGTGAGGTCAGAGAGGGAGAGAGAGAGAGAAAAGGTCACAGGGGGAGAGGGAGACGAAGTGAGAGAGAAAAAGAGTGAGAGATAGAGGTCAGAGAGGGATAGAGAGAGGTCGGAGAGGGAGAGAAAGAGAGAGTGGTCAGAGAGGGAGAGAAAGGTCAGAGAGGGAGAGAGAGAGAGGTCAGAGAGGGAGAGAGAGAGAGAGAGTGTGAGGTCAGAGAGGGAGAGAGAAATAGATGTTAGAGAGGAAGAGAGAAATAGATGTAAGAGAGGGAGAGAGAGAGAGGGGTCAGAGAGGGAGAGAGAGGTCAGAGGGAGAGATAGAGAGATGTCAGAGGGAGAGAGCGAGAGAGAGAGAGGACGGAGAAGCAGAGAGAGAGAGGTCAGAGAGGGAGAGAGAGATGTTAGAGAGGGAGAGAGTGAGGTTAGAGAGGGAGAGAGAGAGGGGTCAGAGAGTGAGAGGGAGACAAAGTGAGGGAGAAAGAGGTCAGAGATGGAGAGAGAGAGAGAGTTCAGTGAGGGAGAGAGAGAGGTCAGAGAGAGAGAGAGATGACAGAGAGGGAGAGAGTGAGGTCAGAGAGGGAGAGAGAGAGAGGTCAGAGGGGGAGAGGGAGACGAAGTGAGAGAGAAAGAGGTCAGAGAGGGAGAGATAGAGGTCAGAGAGGGAGAGAGAGAGAGAGAATTCAGTGAGGGAGAGAGAGAGGTCAGAGAGTAAGAGAGAGTGAGATAGAGGTCAGAGAGGGAGAGAGAGATAGGGAGAGATGACAGAGAAGGTGAGTGAGAGAACAGAGAGGCAGAGATAGAGAAGTCAGAGAGGGAGAGAGAGAGAGTTCAGAGGGAGAGAGAGAGACAGGTCAGAGGGAGAGAGATTGAGAGGTCAGAGAGTGAGAGAGAGAGAAGTCAGAGAGGGATAGAGCGAGATAGGTCAGAGAGGGAGAGATAGAGGTTGGAGAGAGATAGAGAGGTCAGAGAGGGAGAGAGAGAGAAGTCAGAGAGGGAGAGAGTGAGAGGTCAGAGAGGAAGAGAGAGAGAGAGTGAGAGGTCAGAGAGGGAGAGAGAAATAGATGTTAGAGAGGAAGAGAGAAATAGATGTTAGAGAGGGAGAAAGAGAGAAGTCAGAGTGTGAGAGAGAGAGAGAGAGGGGTCAGAGAGGGAGAGAGGTCAGAGGGAGAGATAGAGAGACGTCAGAGGGAGAGAGAGAAAGAGATGTCAGAGAGGGAGAGAGAGAGAGGTTAGAAAGGGAGAGTGAGAGAGAGTTCAGGGAGAGAGAGAGAGAGGTCAGAGAGGGAGAGAGAGAGAGATCAGAAAGGGACAGAGAGAGAGAGAGAGGTCAGAGGGGGAGAGTTGCAGGTCATTGAGGGAGGGAGAGAGAGGTCATAGAGGGAGAGAGAGAGGTGAGACAGGGAGAGAGAGAGCGAGGTCAGAGAGGAAGAGAGAGAGAAAGAGAGAGAGGTCAGAGAGGGAGAGAGAAAAATAGGTCAGAGAGGGTGAGATAGAGCTCAGAGCGGGGAGAGAGAGAGATGTCAATGAGGGAGAGAGTGAGAGGTTAGGGGGAGAGAGACAGAGAGAGGTCAGAAAGGGATAGAGAGAGAGGTCAGAGAGGGAGAGGGCGAGATTGAGAGAGATAGGTCAAAAAGGGAGAGAGTGGACATAGAGGGGGAGAAGGATGTCAGAGAGGGAGAGAGAGAGAGAGGTCAGAGGGAGAGAGGTGGAGGTCAGAGGGAGAGAGAGAGAGGTCAGAGGGAGAGAGCCGGAGAGAGGTGAGAGATGGAGAGAGAGATGTTAGAGTGGGAGAGAGAGAAATAAGTCACTGAGGGAGAGATGGAGCTCTGAGAGGGAGAGAGAGAGAGAGATGTCAGAGAGGGATAAAGAGAGAGAGGACAGAGAGGGAGAGAGAGTGAGAGAGAGAGGTCAGAGAAGGAGAGAGAGAGGTCAGAGAGGGAGAGATAGAGAGAGAGGTCAGAGAGGGAGAGAGAAAGTTGTCAGAGGGGAAGGGTGAGCAGGAGAGAGATAGAAAGAGAGATATGTCAGAGAATTAGAGAGAGAGAAATCAGAGAGCGAGAGACAGGTCGGAGACGAATAAAGAGAGGTCGGAGAGTGAGAGAGGTCAGATAGGGAGTGCAAGAGGCCAGAGGGGGAGAGAGAGAGGTCAGAGAGGTAGAGGGAGAGGAAGAGAGAGAGGTCAGTGTTGGAGAGAGAGAAAGGTCAGAGAGGGAGAGAGAGAGAGAAGTCAGCAGAATTGAGAGAGAGAGATCAGAGGGACAAAGGGAGAGATTTCAGGGAGGGAGAGCGAGAGTCAGGTCGTAGAGGTAGAGATAGAGCGAGGTCAGAGAGGGAGAGAGATAGAGAGGTCAGAGGGAGAGAGATAGAGAGAGGTCAGGGATGGAGAGAGAGAGAGCTTAGAGAGGGAGGGGGAGAAATAGGTCAGAGAGGGAGAGAGAGAGTTCAGAGAGGGAGACAGAGGTCAGAGAGGGTGAGAGAGAGAGGTCACAGAGGTAGAGAGAGAGAGGTCAGAGAGGGAGAGAGAGAAGTCAGAGAGGGAGAGAGAGAGATGTCAGAGCGGGCGAGAGATAGTGAGGTCAGAGAGGTAGAGAGAGAGTGAGAGGTCAGAGGGAGAGAGAGAGAGAGAGCGAAAGGTCAGAGAGTCAGAGAGAGAGAGGTCAGGGAGGTAGTGAGAGCGAGAGAGAGAGGTCAGTGAGGGAAAGAGAGGTCAGATGAGGAGAGAGAGATGTGAGAGAGGGAGAGAGTGAGGTCAGAGAGGGAGAGAGAGAGAGGTCAAAGGGTAAGAGGGAGAAGAAGAGAGATAGAGAAATGTCAGAGGGGGAGAGAGAGAGAGAGTGAGTTCAGAGAGGGAGGGAGAGAGAGAGAGCTCAGAGATGCACAGAGTGAGGTCAGAGAGTGAGGGAGAGATTTCGGAGTGGGAGAGTGTGAGGTCAGAGAGGGAGAGAGAGTAGAGGTCAGAGGCGGAGAGAGAGGAAGAGAGAGAGAGGTAAGAAATGTAGAGATAGAGGTCAGAGAGAGAGAGAGAGAGAGATAGACTTCAGTGAGGGAGAGAAAGGGAGAGAGGTCAGAGAGGGAGTAAGAGAGGTCGGAGAGGGAGAGAGTGTGAGAAAGAAGTCAGAGAGGGAGAGAGGTAGGTCAGAGAGGGAGAGAGAGAGTGGTCAGAAGGGAGAGAGAGAGAGACTGGTCAGAGGTAGAGAGAGTGAGACGTCAGAGAGGGAGAGAGAGAGAAGTCAGAGACGGAGAGAGCGAGATAAATCAGAGAGGGAGAGATAGAGATCGGAGAGAGAGAGAGGTCAGAGAGGGAGATGGAGAGGAAGAGAGAGAGCGCGCTCAGAGAGGGAGAGAGAGAGGTCAGAGAGGGTTAGAGATGTCAGAGATGGAGAGAGAGTGAGAGGTCAGAGAGGGAGAGAGAGAGAAGACAGAGAGGGGGAGAGAGAGAGAGATGTAAGAGAGGGAGAGAGAGAGGTCAGAGAGGGAGAGAGAGAGAGAGAGGTCAGAGAGGGAGAGAGATAGGTCAGCTAGGGAGAGAGAGAGATGTCAGTGAGGGAGAGAGAGAGAAGACAGAGAGGGAGAGAGAGAGAGAGAGTGAGTTCAGTGAGGGAGGGAGAGAGAGAGTGCTCAGAGATGCACAGAGTGAGCTCAGAGAGGGAGGGAGCGATTTCGGAGAGGGAGAGTGTGATTTTAGAGAGGGAGAGAGAGCAGAGGTCAGAGGTGGAGAGAGAGGAAGAGAGAGAGAGGTAAGAAATGGAGAGATAGAGTTCAGAGAGGGAGAGAGAGAGAGATAGACTTCAGTGAGGGAGAGAAAGGGAGAGAGGTCAGAGAGGGAGTAAGAGAGGTCGGAGAGGGAGAGAGTGTGAGAAAGAAGTCAGAGAGGGAGAGAGGTAGGTCAGAGAGGGAGAGAGAGAGAGGTCAGTAGGGAGAGAGAGAGAGACTGGTCAGAGGTAGAGAGAGTGAGACGTCAGAAAGGGAGAGAGAGAGAAGTCAGAGACGGAAAGAGCGAGATAAATCAGAGAGGGAGAGAGAAAGATCGGAAAGAGAGAGAGGTCAGAGCGGGAGATGGAGAGGAAGAGAGAGAGCGTGCTCAGAGAGGGAGAGAGAGAGAGAGGTCAGAGAGGGATAGAGATGTCAGAGATGGAGAGAGAGTGAGAGGTCAGAGAGGGAGAGAGAGAGAAGACAGAGAGGGAGAGAGAGAGAGATGTAAGAGAGGGAGAGAGAGAGGTCAGAGAGAGAGAGAGAGAGAGAGAGGTCAGAGAGGGAGAGAGATAGGTCAGGTAGGGAGACATAGAGTGAGAGATGTCAGTGAGGGAGAGAGAGAGAAGACAGAGAGGGAGAGAGAAAGAGAGAGTGAGTTCAGTGAGGGAGGGAGAGAGAAAGAGCTCAGAGATGCACAGAGTGAGGTCAGAGAGGGAGGGAGAGATTTCGGAGAGGGAGAGTGTGAGGTCAGAGAGGGAGAGAGAGTAGAGGTCAGAGGTGGAGAGAGAGGAAGAGAGAGAGAGAGGTAAGAAATGGAGAGATAGAGGTCAGAGAGGGAGAGAGAGAGAGATAGACATCAGTGAGGGAGAGAAAGGGAGAGAGGTCAGAGAGGGAGTAAGAGAGGTCGGAGAGGGAGAGAGTGTGAGAAAGAAGTCAGAGAGGGAGAGAGGTAGGTCAGAGAGGGAGAGAGAGAGATGTCAGAGGGTGAGAGAGAGACCGGTCAGAGGTAGAGAGAGTGAGACGTAAGAGAGGGAGAGAGAGAGACATCAGAGACTGAAAGAGAGAGATAGGTCAGAGAGGGAGAGATAGAGTTCGGAGAGAGAGAGAGGTCAGAGAGGGAGATGGAGAGGAAGAGAGAGAGCGCGGTCAGAGAGGGAGAGAGAGAGAGGTCAGTAGGGAGAGAGAGAGAGACTGGTCAGAGGTAGAGAGAGTGAGACGTCAGAAAGGGAGAGAGAGAGAAGTCAGAGACGGAAAGAGCGAGATAAATCAGAGAGGGAGAGAGAAAGATCGGAAAGAGAGAGAGGTCAGAGCGGGAGATGGAGAGGAAGAGAGAGAGCGTGCTCAGAGAGGGAGAGAGAGAGAGAGGTCAGAGAGGGATAGAGATGTCAGAGATGGAGAGAGAGTGAGAGGTCAGAGAGGGAGAGAGAGAGAAGACAGAGAGGGAGAGAGAGAGAGATGTAAGAGAGGGAGAGAGAGAGGTCAGAGAGAGAGAGAGAGAGAGAGAGGTCAGAGAGGGAGAGAGATAGGTCAGGTAGGGAGACATAGAGTGAGAGATGTCAGTGAGGGAGAGAGAGAGAAGACAGAGAGGGAGAGAGAAAGAGAGAGTGAGTTCAGTGAGGGAGGGAGAGAGAAAGAGCTCAGAGATGCACAGAGTGAGGTCAGAGAGGGAGGGAGAGATTTCGGAGAGGGAGAGTGTGAGGTCAGAGAGGGAGAGAGAGTAGAGGTCAGAGGTGGAGAGAGAGGAAGAGAGAGAGAGAGGTAAGAAATGGAGAGATAGAGGTCAGAGAGGGAGAGAGAGAGAGATAGACATCAGTGAGGGAGAGAAAGGGAGAGAGGTCAGAGAGGGAGTAAGAGAGGTCGGAGAGGGAGAGAGTGTGAGAAAGAAGTCAGAGAGGGAGAGAGGTAGGTCAGAGAGGGAGAGAGAGAGATGTCAGAGGGTGAGAGAGAGACCGGTCAGAGGTAGAGAGAGTGAGACGTAAGAGAGGGAGAGAGAGAGACATCAGAGACTGAAAGAGAGAGATAGGTCAGAGAGGGAGAGATAGAGTTCGGAGAGAGAGAGAGGTCAGAGAGGGAGATGGAGAGGAAGAGAGAGAGCGCGGTCAGAGAGGGAGAGAGAGAGACGGGTCAGAGAGGGATAGAGATGTCAGAGATGGAGAGAGAGTGAGAGGTCAGAGAGGG
Organism: Carcharodon carcharias; assembly: GCF_017639515.1. NCBI lineage: Eukaryota > Metazoa > Chordata > Chondrichthyes > Lamniformes > Lamnidae > Carcharodon > Carcharodon carcharias. The sequence continues at coordinate 101,209,238 of NC_054474.1, forward strand.
AGAGAGAGTGAAGACAGAGAGGGAGAGAGAGAGAGATGTAAGAGAGGGAGAGAGAGAGGTCAGAGAGGGAGATAGAGAGAGAGGTCAGAGAGGGAGAGAGATAGGTCAGATAGGGAGAGAGAGAGAGAGATGTCAGTGAGGGAGAAAGAGGGAAGAGAGAGGGGGAGAGAGAGAGAGATGTAAGAGAGGGAGAGAGAGAGAGAGGTCAGAGAGGGAGAGATAGTGAAGACAGAGAGGGAGAGAGAGAGAGATGTAAGAGAGGGAGAGAGAGAGGTCAGAGAGGGAGAGAGAGAGAGAGGTCAGAGAGGGAGAGTGATAGGTCAGATAGGGAGAGAGAGAGAGGGATGTCAGTGAGGGAGAAAGAGGGAAGAGAGAGGGGGAGAGAGAGAGAGATGTAAGAGAGGGAGAGAGAGAGAGAGGTCAGAGGGGGAGAGAGAGAGAGGTCAGAGAAGGAGAGATTGAGGTCAGAGAGGGAGAGAGAAATAGATGTTAGAGAGAGAGAGAAAAGTCAGAGAGAGAGAGAGACGGGGAGAGAGAGAGGGATCGGATATTGAGAGAGGGAGAGGTCAGACGTTGAGATAGAGGGACGTCAGAGGGAGAGAGAGAGAGAGAGTTCAGAGAGGGAGGGAGAGAGAGGTTAGAGAGGGAGAGAAAGAGCTCCGAGAGTGAGAGAGAGAGAGAGAGAGGTCAGAGAGCTAGAGAGAGAGGTCATAGAGGGAGAGAGAGAGAGAGGTCAGAGAAAATGACAGTGAGAGAGGTCAGAGAGTGAGAGAGAGGTAGAGAGAACTGAGAGGAAGAGAGAGAGAGAGAGGTCAGAGAGGGAGAGAGATGTTAGAGAGGGAGATAGAAATGTCAGAGAGGTTGAGAGTGATGTCAGAGAGGGAGAGAATGAGGTCAAATTGGGAGAGAGAGAGAGGTAAGGGGAGAGGGAGAGGAAGAGAGAGAGAGAGAGGTCAGAGAGGGAGAGAGAAAAATAGGACAGAGAGGGAGAGATAGAGCTCAGAGAGGGAGAGAGAGAGAGAGAGAGGTCAGAGAGGGATAGAGTGAGAGGTCAGAGAGGGAGAGGGGGAGAGTGAGAGAGAGGTCAGAGAGTGAGAGAGAGACAGAGGACAAAGAAGGGGAGAGTGATGTCAGAGAGGGAGAGATAGACAGAGAGGTCAGAGGGAGAGAGGGTGAGGTCAGAGGGAGAGAGAGAGAGGTCAGGGAGGGAAAGAGAGGTCAGATGAGGAGAGAGAGATGTCAGAGAGGGAGAGAGAGAGGTCAGAGAGGGAGAGAGAGAGAGGTCAAAGGGGAAGAGGGAGAAGAAGAGAGATAGAGAAATGTCAGAGAGGGAGAGAGAGAGAGAGTGAGTTCAGTGAGGGAGGGAGAGAGATAGAGCTCAGAGATGCACAGAGTGAGGTCAGAGAGGGAGGGAGAGATTTCGGAGTGGGAGAGTGTGAGGTCAGAGAGGGTGAGAGAGTAGAGGTCAGAGGCGGAGAGAGAGGAAGAGAGAGAGAGGTAAGAAATGGAGAGATAGAGGTCAGAGAGAGAGAGAGAGAGAGATAGACTTCACTGAGGGAGAGAAAGGGAGAGAGGTCAGAGAGGGAGTAAGAGAGGTCGGAGAGGGAGAGAGTGTGAGAAAGAAGTCAGAGAGGGAGAGAGGTAGGTCAGAGAGGGAGAGAGAGAGAGGTCAGAAGGGAAAGAGAGAGAGACTGGTCAGAGGTAGAGAGAGTGAGACGTCAGAGAGGGAGAGAGAGAGAAGTCAGAGACGGAGAGAGCGAGATAAATCAGAGAGGGAGAGATAGAGATCGGAGAGAGAGAGAGGTCAGAGACGGAGATGGAGAGGAAGAGAGAGAGCGCGCTCAGAGAGGGAGAGAGAGAGGTCAGAGAGGGATAGAGATGTCAGAGATGGAGAGAGAGTGAGAAGTCAGAGAGGGAGAGAGAGAGAAGACAGAGAGGGAGAGAGAGAGAGATGTAAGAGAGGGAGAGAGAGAGGTCAGAGAGGGAGAGAGAGAGAGAGAGGTCAGAGAGGGAGAGAGATATGTCAGCTAGGGAGAGAGAGAGAGAGAGATGTCAGTGAGGGAGAGAGAGAAGACAGAGAGGGAGAGAGAGAGAGAGAGAGAGAGTGAGCTCAGTGAGGGAGGGAGAGAGAGAGAGCTCAGAGATGCACAGAGTGAGGTCAGAGAGGGAGGGAGAGATTTCGGAGAGGGAGAGTGTGAGGTTAGAGAGGGAGAGAGAGTAGAGGTCAGAGGTGGAGAGAGAGGAAGAGAGAGAGAGAGGTAAGAAATGGAGAGATAGAGGTCAGAGAGGGAGAGAGAGAGAGATAGACATCAGTGAGGGAGAGAAAGGGAGAGAGGTCAGAGAGGGAGTAAGAGAGGTCGGAGAGGGAGAGAGTGTGAGAAAGAAGTCAGAGAGGGAGAGAGGTAGGTCAGAGAGGGAGAGAGAGAAAGGTCAGAGGGTGAGAGAGAGACCGGTCAGAGGTACAGAGAGTGAGACGTCAGAGAGGGAGAGAGAGAGAGGTCAAAGGGGAAGAGGGAGAAGAAGATAGAGAGAGAAATGTCAGAGAGGGAGAGAGAGAGAGAGTGAGTTCTGTGATGGAGGGAGAGAGAGAGAGCTCAGAGATGCACAGAGAGAGGTCAGAGAGGGAGGGAGAGATTTCGGAGAGGGAGAGTGTGAGGTCAGAGAGGGAGAGAGAGTAGAGGTCAGAGGCGGAGAGAGAGGAAGAGAGAGAGAGTTAAGAAATGGAGAGATAGAGGTCAGAGAGAGAGAGAGAGAGAGAGATAGACTTCAGTGAGGGAGAGAAAGGTAGAGAGGTCAGAGAGGGAGTAAGAGAGGTCGGAGAGGGAGAGAGTGTGAGAAAGAAGTCAGAGAGGGAGAGAGGTAGGTCAGAGAGGGAGAGAGAGAGAGGTCAGAAGTGAGAGAGAGAGAGACTGGTCAGAGGTAGAGAGAGTGAGACGTCAGAGAGGGAGAGAGAGAGAAGTCAGAGACGGAGAGAGAGAGATAAATCAGAGAGGGAGAGATAGAGATCGGAGAGAGAGAGAGGTCAGAGCGGGAGATGGAGAGGAAGAGAGAGAGCGCGCACAGAGAGGGAGAGAGAGAGAGAGAGGTTAGAGAGGGATAGAGATGTCAGAGATGGAGAGAGAGTGAGAGGTCAGAGAGGGCGAGAGAGAGAAGACAGAGAGGGAGATAGAGAGAGATGTAAGAGAGGGAGAGAGAGAGGTCAGAGAGGGAGAGAGAGAGAGAGGTCAGAGAGGGAGAGAGATAGGTCAGCTAGGGAGAGAGAGAGTGAGAGATGTCAGTGAGGGAGAGAGAGAGAAGACAGAGAGGGAGAGAGAGAGAGAGAGTGAGTTCAGTGAGGGAGGGAGAGAGAGAGAGCTCAGAGATGCACTGAGTGAGGTCAGAGAGGGAGGGAGAGATTTCGGAGAGGGAGAGTGTGAGGTCAGAGAGGGAGAGAGAGTAGAGGTCAGAGGTGGAGAGAGAGGAAGAGAGAGAGAGAGGTAAGAAATGGAGAGATAGAGGTCAGAGAGGGAGAGAGAGAGAGATAGACATAAGTGAGGGAGAGAAAGGGAGAGAGGTCAGAGAGGGAGTAAGAGAGGTCGGAGAGGGAGAGAGTGTGAGAAAGAAGTCAGAGAGGGAGAGAGGTAGGTCAGAGAGGGAGAGAGAGAGAGGTCAGTGGGTGAGAGAGAGACCGGTCAGAGGTAGAGAGAGTGAGACGTAAGAGAGGGAGAGAGAGAGACATCAGAGACTGAAAGAGCGAGATAGGTCAGAGAGGGAGAGATAGAGTTCGGAGAGAGAGAGAGGTCAGAGAGGGAGATGGAGAGGAAGAGAGAGAGCGCTTTCAGAGAGGGAGAGAGAGAGAGACAGGTCAGAGAGGGATAGAGATGTCAGAGATGGAGAGAGAGTGAGAGGTCAGAGAGGGAGAGAGAGTGAAGACAGAGAGGGAGAGAGAGAGAGATGTAAGAGAGGGAGAGAGAGAGGTCAGAGAGGGAGAGAGAGAGAGAGGTCAGAGAGGGAGAGAGATAGGTCAGATAGGGAGAGAGAAATAGATGTTAGAGAGAGAGAGAGAAGTCAGAGAGAGAGAGAGACGGGGAGAGAGAGAGGGATCGGATATTGAGAGAGGGAGAGGTCAGACGTTGAGATAGAGGTACGTCAGAGGGAGAGAGAGAGAGAGAGGTCAGAGAGGGAGGGAGAGAGAGGTTAGAGAGGAAGAGATAGAGCTCCGAGAGGGAGAGAGAGAGAGAGAGGTCAGAGAGCTAGAGAGAGAGGTCATAGAGGGAGAGAGAGAGAGAGGTCAGAGAAAATGACAGTGAGAGAGGTCAGAGAGTGAGAGAGAGGTAGAGAGAACTGAGAGGAAGAGAGAGAGAGAGAGCGCTTTCAGAGAGGGAGAGAGAGGTTAGAGAGGGAGATAGAAATGTCAGAGAGGGAGAGAGTGATGTCAGAGAGGGAGAGAATGAGGTCAGATTGGGAGAGAGAGAGAGGTAAGGGGAGAGGGAGAGGAAGAGAGAGAGAGAGAGGTCAGAGAGGGAGAGAGAAAAATAGGACAGAGAGAGATAGATAGAGCTCAGAGAGGGAGAGAGAGAGAGAGAGGTCAGAGAGGGATAGAGTGAGAGGTCAGAGAGGGAGAGGGGGAGAGTGAGAGAGAGGTCAGAGAGTGAGTGAGAGACAGAGGACAAAGAAGGGGAGAGTGATGTCAGAGAGGGAGAGATAGACAGAGAGGTCAGAGGGAGAGAGGGTGAGGTCAGAGGGAGAGAGAGAGAGGTCAGGGAGGGAAAGAGAGGTCAGATGAGGAGAGAGAGATGTCAGAGAGGGAGAGAGTGAGGTTAGAGAGGGAGAGAGAGATAGGTCAAAGGGGAAGAGGGAGAAGAAGAGAGATAGAGAAATGTCAGAGAGGGAGAGAGAGAGAGAGTGAGTTCAGTGAGGGAGGGAGAGAGAGAGAGCTCAGAGATGCACAGAGTGAGGTCAGAGAGGGAGGGAGAGATTTCGCAGTGGGAGAGTGTGAGTTCAGAGAGGGAGAGAGAGTGGAGGTCAGAGGTGGAGAGAGAGGAAGAGAGAGAGAGGTAAGAAATGGAGAGATAGAGGTCAGAGAGAGAGAGAGAGAGAGAGATAGACTTCAGTGAGGGAGAGAAAGGGAGAGAGGTCAGAGAGGGAGTAAGAGAGGTCGGAGAGGGAGAGAGTGTGAGAAAGAAGTCAGAGAGGGAGAGAGGTAGGTCAGAGAGGGAGAGAGAGAGAGGTCAGAAGGGAGAGAGAGAGAGACTGGTCAGAGGTAGAGAGAGTGAGACGTCAGAGAGGGAGAGAGAGAGAAGTGAGAGACGGAGAGAGCGAAATAAATCAGAGAGGGAGAGATAGAGATAGGAGAGAGAGAGAGGTCAGAGAGGGAGATGGAGAGGAAGAGAGAGAGCGCGCTCAGAGAGGGAGAGAGAGAGGTCAGAGAGGGATAGAGATGTCAGAGATGGAGAGAGAGTGAGAGGTCAGAGAGGGAGAGAGAGAGAAGACAGAGAGGGAGAGAGAGAGAGATGTAAGAGAGGGAGAGAGAGAGGTCAGAGAGGGAGAGAGAGAGAGAGAGGTCAGAGAGGGAGAGAGATAGGTCAGCTAGGGAGAGAGAGTGAGAGATGTCAGTGAGGGAGAGAGAGAGAAGACAGAGAGAGGAGAGAGAGAGAGAGAGAGTGAGTTCAGTGAGGGAGGGAGAGAGAGAGAGAGCTCAGAGATGCACAGAGTGAGGTCAGAGAGGGAGGGAGAGATTTCGGAGAGGGAGTGTGTGAGGTTAGAGAGGGAGAGAGAGTAGAGGTCAGAGGTGGAGAGAGAGGAAGAGAGAGAGAGAGCTAAGAAATGGAGGGATAGAGGTCAGAGAGGGAGAGAGAGAGAGATAGACTTCAGTGAGTGAGAGAAAGGGAGAGAGGTCAGAGAGGGATTAAGAGAGGTCGGAGAGGGAGAGAGTGTGAGAAAGAAGTCAGAGAGGGAGAGAGGTAGGTCAGAGAGGGAGAGAGAGAGAGGTCAGAGGGTGAGAGAGAGAGACCGGTCAGAGGTAGAGAGAGTGAGACGTAAGAGAGGGAGAGAGAGAGACATCAGAGACTGAAAGAGCGAGATAGGTCAGAGAGGGAGAGATAGAGTTCGGAGAGAGAGAGAGGTCAGAGAGGGAGATGGAGAGGAAGAGAGAGAGCACTTTCAGAGAGGGAGAGAGAGAGACAGGTCAGAGAGGTATAGAGATGTCAGAGATGGAGAGAGAGTGAGAGGTCAGAGAGGGAGAGAGAGTGAAGACAAAGAGGGAGAGAGAGAGAGATGTAAGAGAGGGAGAGAGAGAGGTCAGAGAGGGAGAGAGAGAGACAGGTCAGAGAGGGATAGAGATGTCAGAGATGGAGAGAGAGTGAGAGGTCAGAGAGGGAGAGAGAGTGAAGACAGAGAGGGAGAGAGAGAGAGATGTAAGAGAGCGAGAGAGAGAGGTCAGAGAGGGAGAGAGAGAGAGAGGTCAGAGAGGGAGAGAGATAGTTCAGATAGGGAGAGAGAGAGAGAGATGTCAGTGAGGGAGAAAGAGGGAAAAGAGAGGGGGAGAGACAGATGTAAGAGAGGGAGAGAGAGAGAGAGGTCAGAGAGGGAGAGAGAGAGAGGTCAGAGAAGGAGAGATTGAGGTCAGAGAGGGAGAGAGAAATAGATGTTAGAGAGAGAGAGAAAAGTCAGAGAGAGAGAGAGACGGGGAGAGAGAGAGGGATCGGATATTGAGAGAGGGATAGGTCAGACGTTGAGATAGAGGGACGTCAGAGGGAGAGAGAGATAGAGAGGTCAGAGAGGGAGGGAGAGAGAGGTTAGAGAGGGAGAGATAGAGCTCCGAGAGGGAGAGAGAGAGAGAGAGGTCAGAGGGCTAGAGAGAGAGGTCATAGAGGGAGAGAGAGAGAGAGGTCAGAGAAAATGACAGTGAGAGAGGTCAGAGAGTGAGAGAGAGGTAGAGAGAACTGAGAGTAAGAGAGAGAGAGAGAGAGGTCAGAGAGGGAGAGAGACGTTAGAGAGGGAGAGAGAAATGTCAGAGAGGGAGAGTGTGATGTCAGAGAGGGAGAGAATGAGGTCAGATTGGGAGAGAGAGAGAGGTAAGTGGAGAGGGAGAGGAACAGAGAGAGAGAGAGGTCAGAGAGGGAGAGAGAAAAATAGGACAGAGAGGGAGAGATAGAGCTCAGAGAGGGAGAGAGAGAGAGAGAGGTCAGAGAGGGATAGAGTGAGAGGTCAGAGATGTAGAGGGGGAGAGTGAGAGAGAGAGGTCAGAGAGTGAGAGAGAGACAGAGGACAAAGAAGGGGAGAGTGATGTCAGAGAGGGAGAGATAGACAGAGAGGTCAGAGGGAGAGAGGGTGAGGTCAGAGGGAGAGAGAGAGAGGTCAGGGAGGGAAAGAGAGGTCAGATGAGGAGAGAGAGATGTCAGAGAGGGAGAGAGTGAGGTCAGAGAGGGAGAGAGAGAGAGGTCAAAGGGGAAGAGGGAGAAGAAGAGAGATAGAGAAATGTCAGAGAGGGAGAGAGAGAGAGAGTGAGTTCAGTGAGGGAGGGAGAGAGATAGAGCTCAGAGATGCACAGAGTGAGGTCAGAGAGGGAGGGAGAGATTTCGGAGTGGGAGAGTGTGAGGTCAGAGAGGGTGAGAGAGTAGAGGTCAGAGGCGGAGAGAGAGGAAGAGAGAGAGAGGTAAGAAATGGAGAGATAGAGGTCAGAGAGAGAGAGAGAGAGAGATAGACTTCACTGAGGGAGAGAAAGGGAGAGAGGTCAGAGAGGGAGTAAGAGAGGTCGGAGAGGGAGAGAGTGTGAGAAAGAAGTCAGAGAGGGAGAGAGGTAGGTCAGAGAGGGAGAGAGAGAGAGGTCAGAAGGGAGAGAGAGAGAGACTGGTCAGAGGTAGAGAGAGTGAGACGTCAGAGAGGGAGAGAGAGAGAAGTGAGAGACGGAGAGAGCGAGATAAATCAGAGAGGGAGAGATAGAGATTGGAGAGAGAGAGAGGTCAGAGCGGGAGATGGAGAGGAAGAGAGAGAGCGCGCTCAGAGAGGGAGAGAGAGAGAGAGGTCAGAGAGGGATAGAGATGTCAGAGATGTAGAGAGAGTGAGAGGTAAGAGAGGGCGAGAGAGAGAAGACAGAGAGGTAGAGAGAGAGAGATGTAAGAGAGGGAGAGAGAGAGGTCAGAGAGGGAGAGAGAGAGAGAGAGGTCAGAGAGGGAGATAGATAGGTCAGCTAGGGAGAGAGTGAGAGATGTCAGTGAGGGAGAGAGAGAGAAGACAGAGAGAGAGAGAGAGAGAGAGAGAGTGAGTTCAGTGAGGGAGGGAGAAAGAGAGAGCTCAGAGATGCACAGAGTGAGGTCAGAGAGGGAGGGAGAGATTTCGGAGAGGGAGAGTGTGAGGTCAGAGACGGAGAGAGAGTAGAGGTCAGAGGTGGAGAGAGAGGAAGAGAGAGAGAGAGGTAAGAAATGGAGAGATAGAGGTCAGAGAGGGAGAGAGAGAGAGATAGACATCAGTGAGGGAGAGAAAGGGAGAGAGGTCAGAGAGGGAGTAAGAGAGGTCGGAGAGGGAGAGAGTGTGAGAAAGAAGTCAGAGAGGGAGAGAGGTAGGTCAGAGAGGGAGAGAGAGAGAGGTCAGAGGGTGAGAGAGAGAGACCGGTCAGAGGTAGAGAGAGTGAGACGTAAGAGAGGGAGAGAGAGAGACATCAGAGACTGAAAGAGCGAGATAGGTCAGAGAGGGAGAGATAGAGTTCGGAGAGAGAGAGAGGTCAGAGAGGGAGATGGAGAGGAAGAGAGAGAGCACTTTCAGAGAGGGAGAGAGAGAGACAGGTCAGAGAGGTATAGAGATGTCAGAGATGGAGAGAGAGTGAGAGGTCAGAGAGGGAGAGAGAGTGAAGACAAAGAGGGAGAGAGAGAGAGATGTAAGAGAGGGAGAGAGAGAGGTCAGAGAGGGAGAGAGAGAGACAGGTCAGAGAGGGATAGAGATGTCAGAGATGGAGAGAGAGTGAGAGGTCAGAGAGGGAGAGAGAGTGAAGACAGAGAGGGAGAGAGAGAGAGATGTAAGAGAGCGAGAGAGAGAGGTCAGAGAGGGAGAGAGAGAGAGAGGTCAGAGAGGGAGAGAGATAGGTCAGATAGGGAGAGAGAGAGAGAGATGTCAGTGAGGGAGAAAGAGGGAAAAGAGAGGGGGAGAGACAGATGTAAGAGAGGGAGAGAGAGAGAGAGGTCAGAGAGGGAGAGAGAGAGAGGTCAGAGAAGGAGAGATTGAGGTCAGAGAGGGAGAGAGAAATAGATGTTAGAGAGAGAGAGAAAAGTCAGAGAGAGAGAGAGACGGGGAGAGAGAGAGGGATCGGATATTGAGAGAGGGAGAGGTCAGACGTTGAGATAGAGGGACGTCAGAGGGAGAGAGAGATAGAGAGGTCAGAGAGGGAGGGAGAGAGAGGTTAGAGAGGGAGAGATAGAGCTCCGAGAGGGAGAGAGAGAGAGAGAGGTCAGAGGGCTAGAGAGAGAGGTCATAGAGGGAGAGAGAGAGAGAGGTCAGAGAAAATTTCAGTGAGAGAGGTCAGAGAGTGAGAGAGAGGTAGAGAGAACTGAGAGTAAGAGAGAGAGAGAGAGAGGTCAGAGAGGGAGAGAGACGTTAGAGAGGGAGAGAGAAATGTCAGAGAGGGAGAGTGTGATGTCAGAGAGGGAGAGAATGAGGTCAGATTGGGAGAGAGAGAGAGGTAAGGGGAGAGGGAGAGGAACAGAGAGAGAGAGAGGTCAGAGAGGGAGAGAGAAAAATAGGACAGAGAGGGAGAGATAGAGCTCAGAGAGGGAGAGAGAGAGAGAGAGGTCAGAGAGGGATAGAGTGAGAGGTCAGAGATGTAGAGGGGGAGAGTGAGAGAGAGAGGTCAGAGAGTGAGAGAGAGACAGAGGACAAAGAAGGGGAGAGTGATGTCAGAGAGGGAGAGATAGACAGAGAGGTCAGAGGGAGAGAGGGTGAGGTCAGAGGGAGAGAGAGAGAGGTCAGGGAGGGAAAGAGAGGTCAGATGAGGAGAGAGAGATGTCAGAGAGGGAGAGAGTGAGGTCAGAGAGGGAGAGAGAGAGAGGTCAGAGGGGGAGAGGGAGACGAAGTGAGAGAGAAAGAGGTCAGAGAGGGAGAGAGGTAGGTCAGAGAGGGAGAGAGAGAGAGGTCAGAAGGGAGAGAGAGAGAGACTGGTCAGAGGTAGAGAGAGTGAGACGTCAGAGAGGGAGAGAGAGAGAAGTCAGAGACGGAGAGAGCGAGATAAATCAGAGAGGGAGAGATAGAGATCGGAGAGAGAGAGAGGTCAGAGACGGAGATGGAGAGGAAGAGAGAGAGCGCGCTCAGAGAGGGAGAGAGAGAGGTCAGAGAGGGATAGAGATGTCAGAGATGGAGAGAGAGTGAGAAGTCAGAGAGGGAGAGAGAGAGAAGACAGAGAGGGAGAGAGAGAGAGATGTAAGAGAGGGAGAGAGAGAGGTCAGAGAGGGAGAGAGAGAGAGAGAGGTCAGAGAGGGAGAGAGATATGTCAGCTAGGGAGAGAGAGAGAGAGAGATGTCAGTGAGGGAGAGAGAGAAGACAGAGAGGGAGAGAGAGAGAGAGAGAGAGTGAGCTCAGTGAGGGAGGGAGAGAGAGAGAGCTCAGAGATGCACAGAGTGAGGTCAGAGAGGGAGGGAGAGATTTCGGAGAGGGAGAGTGTGAGGTTAGAGAGGGAGAGAGAGTAGAGGTCAGAGGTGGAGAGAGAGGAAGAGAGAGAGAGAGGTAAGAAATGGAGAGATAGAGGTCAGAGAGGGAGAGAGAGAGAGATAGACATCAGTGAGGGAGAGAAAGGGAGAGAGGTCAGAGAGGGAGTAAGAGAGGTCGGAGAGGGAGAGAGTGTGAGAAAGAAGTCAGAGAGGGAGAGAGGTAGGTCAGAGAGGGAGAGAGAGAAAGGTCAGAGGGTGAGAGAGAGACCGGTCAGAGGTACAGAGAGTGAGACGTCAGAGAGGGAGAGAGAGAGAGGTCAAAGGGGAAGAGGGAGAAGAAGATAGAGAGAGAAATGTCAGAGAGGGAGAGAGAGAGAGAGTGAGTTCTGTGATGGAGGGAGAGAGAGAGAGCTCAGAGATGCACAGAGAGAGGTCAGAGAGGGAGGGAGAGATTTCGGAGAGGGAGAGTGTGAGGTCAGAGAGGGAGAGAGAGTAGAGGTCAGAGGCGGAGAGAGAGGAAGAGAGAGAGAGTTAAGAAATGGAGAGATAGAGGTCAGAGAGAGAGAGAGAGAGAGAGATAGACTTCAGTGAGGGAGAGAAAGGTAGAGAGGTCAGAGAGGGAGTAAGAGAGGTCGGAGAGGGAGAGAGTGTGAGAAAGAAGTCAGAGAGGGAGAGAGGTAGGTCAGAGAGGGAGAGAGAGAGAGGTCAGAAGTGAGAGAGAGAGAGACTGGTCAGAGGTAGAGAGAGTGAGACGTCAGAGAGGGAGAGAGAGAGAAATCAGAGACGGAGAGAGAGAGATAAATCAGAGAGGGAGAGATAGAGATCGGAGAGAGAGAGAGGTCAGAGCGGGAGATGGAGAGGAAGAGAGAGAGCGCGCACAGAGAGGGAGAGAGAGAGAGAGAGGTCAGAGAGGGATAGAGATGTCAGAGATGGAGAGAGAGTGAGAGGTCAGAGAGGGCGAGAGAGAGAAGACAGAGAGGGAGAGAGAGAGAGATGTAAGAGAGGGAGAGAGAGAGGTCAGAGAGGGAGAGAGAGAGAGAGGTCAGAGAGGGAGAGAGATAGGTCAGCTAGGGAGAGAGAGAGTGAGAGATGTCAGTGAGGGAGAGAGAGAGAAGACAGAGAGGGAGAGAGAGAGAGAGAGTGAGTTCAGTGAGGGAGGGAGAGAGAGAGAGCTCAGAGATGCACTGAGTGAGGTCAGAGAGGGAGGGAGAGATTTCGGAGAGGGAGAGTGTGAGGTCAGAGAGGGAGAGAGAGTAGAGGTCAGAGGTGGAGAGAGAGGAAGAGAGAGAGAGAGGTAAGAAATGGAGAGATAGAGGTCAGAGAGGGAGAGAGAGAGAGATAGACATAAGTGAGGGAGAGAAAGGGAGAGAGGTCAGAGAGGGAGTAAGAGAGGTCGGAGAGGGAGAGAGTGTGAGAAAGAAGTCAGAGAGGGAGAGAGGTAGGTCAGAGAGGGAGAGAGAGAGAGGTCAGTGGGTGAGAGAGAGACCGGTCAGAGGTAGAGAGAGTGAGACGTAAGTGAGGGAGAGAGAGAGACATCAGAGACTGAAAGAGCGAGATAGGTCAGAGAGGGAGAGATAGAGTTCGGAGAGAGAGAGAGGTCAGAGAGGGAGATGGAGAGGAAGAGAGAGAGCGCTTTCAGAGAGGGAGAGAGAGAGAGACAGGTCAGAGAGGGATAGAGATGTCAGAGATGGAGAGAGAGTGAGAGGTCAGAGAGGGAGAGAGAGTGAAGACAGAGAGGGAGAGAGAGAGAGATGTAAGAGAGGGAGAGAGAGAGGTCAGAGAGGGAGAGAGAGAGAGAGGTCAGAGAGGGAGAGAGATAGGTCAGATAGGGAGAGAGAGAGAGAGATGTCAGTGAGGGAGAAAGAGGGAAGAGAGAGGGGGAGAGAGAGAGAGATGTAAGAGAGGGAGAGAGAGAGAGAGGTCATAGAGGGAGAGAGAGAGAGGTCAGAGAGGGAGAGAGAAATAGATGTTAGAGAGAGAGAGAGAAGTCAGAGAGAGAGAGAGACGGGGAGAGAGAGAGGGATCGGATATTGAGAGAGGGAGAGGTCAGACGTTGAGATAGAGGTACGTCAGAGGGAGAGAGAGAGAGAGAGGTCAGAGAGGGAGGGAGAGAGAGGTTAGAGAGGAAGAGATAGAGCTCCGAGAGGGAGAGAGAGAGAGAGAGGTCAGAGAGCTAGAGAGAGAGGTCATAGAGGGAGAGAGAGAGAGAGGTCAGAGAAAATGACAGTGAGAGAGGTCAGAGAGTGAGAGAGAGGTAGAGAGAACTGAGAGGAAGAGAGAGAGAGAGAGAGCTCAGAGAGGGAGAGAGAGGTTAGAGAGGGAGATAGAAATGTCAGAGAGGGAGAGAGTGATGTCAGAGAGGGAGAGAATGAGGTCAGATTGGGAGAGAGAGAGAGGTAAGGGGAGAGGGAGAGGAAGAGAGAGAGAGAGAGGTCAGAGAGGGAGAGAGAAAAATAGGACAGAGAGGGATAGATAGTTCTCAGAGAGGGAGAGAGAGAGAGAGAGGTCAGAGAGGGATAGAGTGAGAGGTCAGAGAGGGAAAGGGGGAGAGTGAGAGAGAGGTCAGAGAGTGAGAGAGAGACAGAGGACAAAGAAGGGGAGAGTGATGTCAGAGAGGGAGAGATAGACAGAGAGGTCAGAGGGAGAGAGGGTGAGGTCAGAGGGAGAGAGAGAGAGGTCAGGGAGGGAAAGAGAGGTCAGATGAGGAGAGAGAGATGTCAGAGAGGGAGAGAGTGAGGTTAGAGAGGGAGAGAGAGATAGGTCAAAGGGGAAGAGGGAGAAGAAGAGAGATAGAGAAATGTCAGAGAGGGAGAGAGAGAGAGAGTGAGTTCAGTGAGGGAGGGAGAGAGAGAGAGCTCAGAGATGCACAGAGTGAGGTCAGAGAGGGAGGGAGAGATTTCGCAGTGGGAGAGTGTGAGTTCAGAGAGGGAGAGAGAGTGGAGGTCAGAGGTGGAGAGAGAGGAAGAGAGAGAGAGGTAAGAAATGGAGAGATAGAGGTCAGAGAGAGAGAGAGAGAGAGAGATAGACTTCAGTGAGGGATAGAAAGGGAGAGAGGTCAGAGAGGGAGTAAGAGAGGTCGGAGAGGGAGAGAGTGTGAGAAAGAAGTCAGAGAGGGAGAGAGGTAGGTCAGAGAGGGAGAGAGAGAGAGGTCAGAAGGGAGAGAGAGAGAGACTGGTCAGAGGTAGAGAGAGTGAGACGTCAGAGAGGGAGAGAGAGAGAAGTGAGAGACGGAGAGAGCGAAATAAATCAGAGAGGGAGAGATAGAGTTAGGAGAGAGAGAGAGGTCAGAGAGGGAGATGGAGAGGAAGAGAGAGAGCGCGCTCAGAGAGGGAGAGAGAGAGGTCAGAGAGGGATAGAGATGTCAGAGATGGAGAGAGAGTGAGAGGTCAGAGAGGGAGAGAGAGAGAAGACAGAGAGGGAGAGAGAGAGAGATGTAAGAGAGGGAGAGAGAGAGGTCAGAGAGGGAGAGAGAGAGAGAGAGGTCAGAGAGGGAGAGAGATAGGTCAGCTAGGGAGAGAGAGAGAGAGAGATGTCAGTGAGGGAGAGAGAGAGAAGACAGAGAGGGAGAGAGAGAGAGAGAGAGTGAGTTCAGTGAGGGAGGGAGAGAGAGAGAGAGCTCAGAGATGCACAGAGTGAGGTCAGAGAGGGAGGGAGAGATTTCGGAGAGGGAGTGTGTGAGGTTAGAGAGGGAGAGAGAGTAGAGGTCAGAGGTGGAGAGAGAGGAAGAGAGAGAGAGAGGTAAGAAATGGAGGGATAGAGGTCAGAGAGGGAGAGAGAGAGAGATAGACTTCAGTGAGTGAGAGAAAGGGAGAGAGGTCAGAGAGGGAGTAAGAGAGGTCGGAGAGGGAGAGAGTGTGAGAAAGAAGTCAGAGAGGGAGAGAGGTTGTTCAGAGAGGGAGAGAGAGAGAGGTCAGAGGGTGAGAGAGAGACCGGTCAGAGTTAGAGAGAGTGAGACGTCAGAGAGGGAGAGAGAGAGAGGTCAAAGGGGATGAGGGAGAAGAAGATAGAGAGAGAAATGTCAGAGAATGAGAGAGAGAGAGAGTGAGTTCTGTGAGGAAGGGAGAGAGAGAGAGCTCAGAGATGCTCAGAGTGAGGTCAGAGAGGGAGGGAGAGATTTCGGAGAGGGAGAGTGTGAGGTCAGAGAGGGAGAGAGAGTAGAGGTCAGAGGCGGAGAGAGAGGAAGAGAGAGAGAGGTAAGAAATGGAGAGATAGAGGTCAGAGAGAGAGAGAGAGAGATAGACTTCAGTGAGGGAGAGAAAGGGAGAGAGGTCAGTGAGGGAGTAAGAGAGGTCGGAGAGGGAGAGAGTGTGAGAAAGAAGTCAGAGAGGGAGAGAGGTAGGTCAGAGAGGGAGAGAGAGGTCAGAAGGGAGAGAGAGAGAGACTGGTCAGAGGTAGAGAGAGTGAGACGTCAGAGAGGGAGAGAGAGAGAAGTGAGAGACGGAGAGAGCGAGATAAATCAGAGAGGGAGAGATAGAGATTGGAGAGAGAGAGAGGTCAGAGCGGGAGATGGAGAGGAAGAGAGAGAGCGCGCTCAGAGAGGGAGAGAGAGAGAGAGGTCAGAGAGGGATAGAGATGTCAGAGATGTAGAGAGAGTGAGAGGTAAGAGAGGGCGAGAGAGAGAAGACAGAGAGGGAGAGAGAGAGAGATGTAAGAGAGGGAGAGAGAGAGGTCAGAGAGGGAGAGAGAGAGAGAGAGGTCAGAGAGGGAGATAGATAGGTCAGCTAGGGAGAGAGTGAGAGATGTCAGTGAGGGAGAGAGAGAGAAGACAGAGAGAGAGAGAGAGAGAGAGAGTGAGTTCAGTGAGGGAGGGAGAAAGAGAGAGCTCAGAGATGCACAGAGTGAGGTCAGAGAGGGAGAGAGAGATTTCGGAGAGGGAGAGTGTGAGGTCAGAGACGGAGAGAGAGTAGAGGTCAGAGGTGGAGAGAGAGGAAGAGAGAGAGAGAGGTAAGAAATGGAGAGATAGAGGTCAGAGAGGGAGAGAGAGAGAGATAGACATCAGTGAGGGAGAGAAAGGGAGAGAGGTCAGAGAGGGAGTAAGAGAGGTCGGAGAGGGAGAGAGTGTGAGAAAGATGTCAGAGAGGGAGAGAGGTAGGTCAGAGAGGGAGAGAGAGAGAGGTCAGAGGGTGAGAGAGAGAGACCGGTCAGAGGTAGAGAGAGTGAGAAGTAAGAGAGGGAGAGAGAGAGACATCAGAGACTGAAAGAGCGAGATAGGTCAGAGAGGGAGAGATAGAGTTCGGAGAGAGAGAGAGGTCAGAGAGGGAGATGGAGAGGAAGAGAGAGAGCACTTTCAGAGAGGGAGAGAGAGAGACAGGTCAGAGAGGTATAGAGATGTCAGAGATGGAGAGAGAGTGAGAGGTCAGAGAGGGAGAGAGAGTGAAGACAAAGAGGGAGAGAGAGAGAGATGTAAGAGAGGGAGAGAGAGAGGTCAGAGAGGGAGAGAGAGAGACAGGTCAGAGAGGGATAGAGATGTCAGAGATGGAGAGAGAGTGAGAGGTCAGAGAGGGAGAGAGAGTGAAGACAGAGAGGGAGAGAGAGAGAGATGTAAGAGAGCGAGAGAGAGAGGTCAGAGAGGGAGAGAGAGAGAGAGGTCAGAGAGGGAGAGAGATAGGTCAGATAGGGAGAGAGAGAGAGAGATGTCAGTGAGGGAGAAAGAGGGAAAAGAGAGGGGGAGAGACAGATGTAAGAGAGGGAGAGAGAGAGAGAGGTCAGAGAGGGAGAGAGAGAGAGGTCAGAGAAGGAGAGATTGAGGTCAGAGAGGGAGAGAGAAATAGATGTTAGAGAGAGAGAGAATAGTCAGAGAGAGAGAGAGACGGGGAGAGAGAGAGGGATCGGATATTGAGAGAGGGAGAGGTCAGACGTTGAGATAGAGGGACGTCAGAGGGAGAGAGAGATAGAGAGGTCAGAGAGGGAGGGAGAGAGAGGTTAGAGAGGGAGAGATAGAGCTCCGAGAGGGAGAGAGAGAGAGAGAGGTCAGAGGGCTAGAGAGAGAGGTCATAGAGGGAGAGAGAGAGAGAGGTCAGAGAAAATGACAGTGAGAGAGGTCAGAGAGTGAGAGAGAGGTAGAGAGAACTGAGAGTAAGAGAGAGAGAGAGAGAGGTCAGAGAGGGAGAGAGACGTTAGAGAGGGAGAGAGAAATGTCAGAGAGGGAGAGTGTGATGTCAGAGAGGGAGAGAATGAGGTCAGATTGGGAGAGAGAGAGAGGTAAGGGGAGAGGGAGAGGAACAGAGAGAGAGAGAGGTCAGAGAGGGAGAGAGAAAAATAGGACAGAGAGGGAGAGATAGAGCTCAGAGAGGGAGAGAGAGAGAGAGAGGTCAGAGAGGGATAGAGTGAGAGGTCAGAGATGTAGAGGGGGAGAGTGAGAGAGAGAGGTCAGAGAGTGAGAGAGAGACAGAGGACAAAGAAGGGGAGAGTGATGTCAGAGAGGGAGAGATAGACAGAGAGGTCAGAGGGAGAGAGGGTGAGGTCAGAGGGAGAGAGAGAGAGGTCAGGGAGGGAAAGAGAGGTCAGATGAGGAGAGAGAGATGTCAGAGAGGGAGAGAGTGAGGTCAGAGAGGGAGAGAGAGAGAGGTCAGAGGGGGAGAGGGAGACGAAGTGAGAGAGAAAGAGGTCAGAGAGGGAGAGAGGTAGGTCAGAGAGGGAGAGAGAGAGAGGTCAGAAGGGAGAGAGAGAGAGACTGGTCAGAGGTAGAGAGAGTGAGACGTCAGAGA
The DNA here is from genome assembly GCF_017639515.1 of Carcharodon carcharias. Lineage (NCBI taxonomy): Eukaryota > Metazoa > Chordata > Chondrichthyes > Lamniformes > Lamnidae > Carcharodon > Carcharodon carcharias. The sequence goes on from NC_054474.1 coordinate 101,226,558, forward strand.
GGGAGAGAGAGAGAAGTCAGAGACGGAGAGAGCGAGATAAATCAGAGAGGGAGAGATAGAGATCGGAGAGAGAGAGAGGTCAGAGACGGAGATGGAGAGGAAGAGAGAGAGCGCGCTCAGAGAGGGAGAGAGAGAGGTCAGAGAGGGATAGAGATGTCAGAGATGGAGAGAGAGTGAGAAGTCAGAGAGGGAGAGAGAGAGAAGACAGAGAGGGAGAGAGAGAGAGATGTAAGAGAGGGAGAGAGAGAGGTCAGAGAGGGAGAGAGAGAGAGAGAGGTCAGAGAGGGAGAGAGATATGTCAGCTAGGGAGAGAGAGAGAGAGAGATGTCAGTGAGGGAGAGAGAGAAGACAGAGAGGGAGAGAGAGAGAGAGAGAGAGTGAGCTCAGTGAGGGAGGGAGAGAGAGAGAGCTCAGAGATGCACAGAGTGAGGTCAGAGAGGGAGGGAGAGATTTCGGAGAGGGAGAGTGTGAGGTTAGAGAGGGAGAGAGAGTAGAGGTCAGAGGTGGAGAGAGAGGAAGAGAGAGAGAGAGGTAAGAAATGGAGAGATAGAGGTCAGAGAGGGAGAGAGAGAGAGATAGACATCAGTGAGGGAGAGAAAGGGAGAGAGGTCAGAGAGGGAGTAAGAGAGGTCGGAGAGGGAGAGAGTGTGAGAAAGAAGTCAGAGAGGGAGAGAGGTAGGTCAGAGAGGGAGAGAGAGAAAGGTCAGAGGGTGAGAGAGAGACCGGTCAGAGGTACAGAGAGTGAGACGTCAGAGAGGGAGAGAGAGAGAGGTCAAAGGGGAAGAGGGAGAAGAAGATAGAGAGAGAAATGTCAGAGAGGGAGAGAGAGAGAGAGTGAGTTCTGTGATGGAGGGAGAGAGAGAGAGCTCAGAGATGCACAGAGAGAGGTCAGAGAGGGAGGGAGAGATTTCGGAGAGGGAGAGTGTGAGGTCAGAGAGGGAGAGAGAGTAGAGGTCAGAGGCGGAGAGAGAGGAAGAGAGAGAGAGTTAAGAAATGGAGAGATAGAGGTCAGAGAGAGAGAGAGAGAGAGAGATAGACTTCAGTGAGGGAGAGAAAGGTAGAGAGGTCAGAGAGGGAGTAAGAGAGGTCGGAGAGGGAGAGAGTGTGAGAAAGAAGTCAGAGAGGGAGAGAGGTAGGTCAGAGAGGGAGAGAGAGAGAGGTCAGAAGTGAGAGAGAGAGAGACTGGTCAGAGGTAGAGAGAGTGAGACGTCAGAGAGGGAGAGAGAGAGAAGTCAGAGACGGAGAGAGAGAGATAAATCAGAGAGGGAGAGATAGAGATCGGAGAGAGAGAGAGGTCAGAGCGGGAGATGGAGAGGAAGAGAGAGAGCGCGCACAGAGAGGGAGAGAGAGAGAGAGAGGTCAGAGAGGGATAGAGATGTCAGAGATGGAGAGAGAGTGAGAGGTCAGAGAGGGCGAGAGAGAGAAGACAGAGAGGGAGAGAGAGAGAGATGTAAGAGAGGGAGAGAGAGAGGTCAGAGAGGGAGAGAGAGAGAGAGGTCAGAGAGGGAGAGAGATAGGTCAGCTAGGGAGAGAGAGAGTGAGAGATGTCAGTGAGGGAGAGAGAGAGAAGACAGAGAGGGAGAGAGAGAGAGAGAGTGAGTTCAGTGAGGGAGGGAGAGAGAGAGAGCTCAGAGATGCACTGAGTGAGGTCAGAGAGGGAGGGAGAGATTTCGGAGAGGGAGAGTGTGAGGTCAGAGAGGGAGAGAGAGTAGAGGTCAGAGGTGGAGAGAGAGGAAGAGAGAGAGAGAGGTAAGAAATGGAGAGATAGAGGTCAGAGAGGGAGAGAGAGAGAGATAGACATAAGTGAGGGAGAGAAAGGGAGAGAGGTCAGAGAGGGAGTAAGAGAGGTCGGAGAGGGAGAGAGTGTGAGAAAGAAGTCAGAGAGGGAGAGAGGTAGGTCAGAGAGGGAGAGAGAGAGAGGTCAGTGGGTGAGAGAGAGACCGGTCAGAGGTAGAGAGAGTGAGACGTAAGTGAGGGAGAGAGAGAGACATCAGAGACTGAAAGAGCGAGATAGGTCAGAGAGGGAGAGATAGAGTTCGGAGAGAGAGAGAGGTCAGAGAGGGAGATGGAGAGGAAGAGAGAGAGCGCTTTCAGAGAGGGAGAGAGAGAGAGACAGGTCAGAGAGGGATAGAGATGTCAGAGATGGAGAGAGAGTGAGAGGTCAGAGAGGGCGAGAGAGAGAAGACAGAGAGGGAGAGAGAGAGAGATGTAAGAGAGGGAGAGAGAGAGGTCAGAGAGGGAGAGAGAGAGAGAGGTCAGAGAGGGAGAGAGATAGGTCAGCTAGGGAGAGAGAGAGTGAGAGATGTCAGTGAGGGAGAGAGAGAGAAGACAGAGAGGGAGAGAGAGAGAGAGAGTGAGTTCAGTGAGGGAGGGAGAGAGAGAGAGCTCAGAGATGCACTGAGTGAGGTCAGAGAGGGAGGGAGAGATTTCGGAGAGGGAGAGTGTGAGGTCAGAGAGGGAGAGAGAGTAGAGGTCAGAGGTGGAGAGAGAGGAAGAGAGAGAGAGAGGTAAGAAATGGAGAGATAGAGGTCAGAGAGGGAGAGAGAGAGAGATAGACATAAGTGAGGGAGAGAAAGGGAGAGAGGTCAGAGAGGGAGTAAGAGAGGTCGGAGAGGGAGAGAGTGTGAGAAAGAAGTCAGAGAGGGAGAGAGGTAGGTCAGAGAGGGAGAGAGAGAGAGGTCAGTGGGTGAGAGAGAGACCGGTCAGAGGTAGAGAGAGTGAGACGTAAGTGAGGGAGAGAGAGAGACATCAGAGACTGAAAGAGCGAGATAGGTCAGAGAGGGAGAGATAGAGTTCGGAGAGAGAGAGAGGTCAGAGAGGGAGATGGAGAGGAAGAGAGAGAGCGCTTTCAGAGAGGGAGAGAGAGAGAGACAGGTCAGAGAGGGATAGAGATGTCAGAGATGGAGAGAGAGTGAGAGGTCAGAGAGGGAGAGAGAGTGAAGACAGAGAGGGAGAGAGAGAGAGATGTAAGAGAGGGAGAGAGAGAGGTCAGAGAGGGAGAGAGAGAGAGAGGTCAGAGAGGGAGAGAGATAGGTCAGATAGGGAGAGAGAGAGAGAGATGTCAGTGAGGGAGAAAGAGGGAAGAGAGAGGGGGAGAGAGAGAGAGATGTAAGAGAGGGAGAGAGAGAGAGAGGTCATAGAGGGAGAGAGAGAGAGGTCAGAGAAGGAGAGATTGAGGTCAGAGAGGGAGAGAGAAATAGATGTTAGAGAGAGAGAGAGAAGTCAGAGAGAGAGAGAGACGGGGAGAGAGAGAGGGATCGGATATTGAGAGAGGGAGAGGTCAGACGTTGAGATAGAGGTACGTCAGAGGGAGAGAGAGAGAGAGAGGTCAGAGAGGGAGGGAGAGAGAGGTTAGAGAGGAAGAGATAGAGCTCCGAGAGGGAGAGAGAGAGAGAGAGGTCAGAGAGCTAGAGAGAGAGGTCATAGAGGGAGAGAGAGAGAGAGGTCAGAGAAAATGACAGTGAGAGAGGTCAGAGAGTGAGAGAGAGGTAGAGAGAACTGAGAGGAAGAGAGAGAGAGAGAGAGCTCAGAGAGGGAGAGAGAGGTTAGAGAGGGAGATAGAAATGTCAGAGAGGGAGAGAGTGATGTCAGAGAGGGAGAGAATGAGGTCAGATTGGGAGAGAGAGAGAGGTAAGGGGAGAGGGAGAGGAAGAGAGAGAGAGAGAGGTCAGAGAGGGAGAGAGAAAAATAGGACAGAGAGGGATAGATAGTTCTCAGAGAGGGAGAGAGAGAGAGAGAGGTCAGAGAGGGATAGAGTGAGAGGTCAGAGAGGGAGAGGGGGAGAGTGAGAGAGAGGTCAGAGAGTGAGAGAGAGACAGAGGACAAAGAAGGGGAGAGTGATGTCAGAGAGGGAGAGATAGACAGAGAGGTCAGAGGGAGAGAGGGTGAGGTCAGAGGGAGAGAGAGAGAGGTCAGGGAGGGAAAGAGAGGTCAGATGAGGAGAGAGAGATGTCAGAGAGGGAGAGAGTGAGGTTAGAGAGGGAGAGAGAGATAGGTCAAAGGGGAAGAGGGAGAAGAAGAGAGATAGAGAAATGTCAGAGAGGGAGAGAGAGAGAGAGTGAGTTCAGTGAGGGAGGGAGAGAGAGAGAGCTCAGAGATGCACAGAGTGAGGTCAGAGAGGGTGGGAGAGATTTTTGCAGTGGGAGAGTGTGAGTTCAGAGAGGGAGAGAGAGTGGAGGTCAGAGGTGGAGAGAGAGGAAGAGAGAGAGAGGTAAGAAATGGAGAGATAGAGGTCAGAGAGAGAGAGAGAGAGAGAGATAGACTTCAGTGAGGGAGAGAAAGGGAGAGAGGTCAGAGAGGGAGTAAGAGAGGTCGGAGAGGGAGAGAGTGTGAGAAAGAAGTCAGAGAGGGAGAGAGGTAGGTCAGAGAGGGAGAGAGAGAGAGGTCAGAAGGGAGAGAGAGAGAGACTGGTCAGAGGTAGAGAGAGTGAGACGTCAGAGAGGGAGAGAGAGAGAAGTGAGAGACGGAGAGAGCGAAATAAATCAGAGAGGGAGAGATAGAGATAGGAGAGAGAGAGAGGTCAGAGAGGGAGATGGAGAGGAAGAGAGAGAGCGCGCTCAGAGAGGGAGAGAGAGAGGTCAGAGAGGGATAGAGATGTCAGAGATGGAGAGAGAGTGAGAGGTCAGAGAGGGAGAGAGAGAGAAGACAGAGAGGGAGAGAGAGAGAGATGTAAGAGAGGGAGAGAGAGAGGTCAGAGAGGGAGAGAGAGAGAGAGGTCAGAGAGGGAGAGAGATAGGTCAGCTAGGGAGAGAGAGAGAGAGAGATGTCAGTGAGGGAGAGAGAGAGAAGACAGAGAGGGAGAGAGAGAGAGAGAGAGTGAGTTCAGTGAGGGAGGGAGAGAGAGAGAGAGCTCAGAGATGCACAGAGTGAGGTCAGAGAGGGAGGGAGAGATTTCGGAGAGGGAGTGTGTGAGGTTAGAGAGGGAGAGAGAGTAGAGGTCAGAGGTGGAGAGAGAGGAAGAGAGAGAGAGAGGTAAGAAATGGAGGGATAGAGGTCAGAGAGGGAGAGAGAGAGAGATAGACTTCAGTGAGTGAGAGAAAGTGAGAGAGGTCAGAGAGGGAGTAAGAGAGGTCGGAGAGGGAGAGAGTGTGAGAAAGAAGTCAGAGAGGGAGAGAGGTTGTTCAGAGAGGGAGAGAGAGAGAGGTCAGAGGGTGAGAGAGAGACCGGTCAGAGTTAGAGAGAGTGAGACGTCACAGAGGGAGAGAGAGAGAGGTCAAAGGGGATGAGGGAGAAGAAGATAGAGAGAGAAATGTCAGAGAATGAGAGAGAGAGAGAGTGAGTTCTGTGAGGAAGGGAGAGAGAGAGAGCTCAGAGATGCTCAGAGTGAGGTCAGAGAGGGAGGGAGAGAATTCGGAGAGGGAGAGTGTGAGGTCAGAGAGGGAGAGAGAGTAGAGGTCAGAGGCGGAGAGAGAGGAAGAGAGAGAGAGGTAAGAAATGGAGAGATAGAGGTCAGAGAGAGAGAGAGAGAGAGAGAGATAGACTTCAGTGAGGGAGAGAAAGGGAGAGAGGTCAGTGAGGGAGTAAGAGAGGTCGGAGAGGGAGAGAGTGTGAGAAAGAAGTCAGAGAGGGAGAGAGGTAGGTCAGAGAGGGAGAGAGAGGTCAGAAGGGAGAGAGAGAGAGACTGGTCAGAGGTAGAGAGAGTGAGACGTCAGAGAGGGAGAGAGAGAGAAGTGAGAGACGGAGAGAGCGAGATAAATCAGAGAGGGAGAGATAGAGATTGGAGAGAGAGAGAGGTCAGAGCGGGAGATGGAGAGGAAGAGAGAGAGCGCGCTCAGAGAGGGAGAGAGAGAGAGAGGTCAGAGAGGGATAGAGATGTCAGAGATGTAGAGAGAGTGAGAGGTAAGAGAGGGCGAGAGAGAGAAGACAGAGAGGGAGAGAGAGAGAGATGTAAGAGAGGGAGAGAGAGAGGTCAGAGAGGGAGAGAGAGAGAGAGAGGTCAGAGAGGGAGATAGATAGGTCAGCTAGGGAGAGAGTGAGAGATGTCAGTGAGGGAGAGAGAGAGAAGACAGAGAGAGAGAGAGAGAGAGAGAGTGAGTTCAGTGAGGGAGGGAGAAAGAGAGAGCTCAGAGATGCACAGAGTGAGGTCAGAGAGGGAGGGAGAGATTTCGGAGAGGGAGAGTGTGAGGTCAGAGACGGAGAGAGAGTAGAGGTCAGAGGTGGAGAGAGAGGAAGAGAGAGAGAGAGGTAAGAAATGGAGAGATAGAGGTCAGAGAGGGAGAGAGAGAGAGATAGACATCAGTGAGGGAGAGAAAGGGAGAGAGGTCAGAGAGGGAGTAAGAGAGGTCGGAGAGGGAGAGAGTGTGAGAAAGAAGTCAGAGAGGGAGAGAGGTAGGTCAGAGAGGGAGAGAGAGAGAGGTCAGAGGGTGAGAGAGAGAGACCGGTCAGAGGTAGAGAGAGTGAGACGTAAGAGAGGGAGAGAGAGAGACATCAGAGACTGAAAGAGCGAGATAGGTCAGAGAGGGAGAGATCGAGTTCGGAGAGAGAGAGAGGTCAGAGAGGGAGATGGAGAGGAAGAGAGAGAGCACTTTCAGAGAGGGAGAGAGAGAGACAGGTCAGAGAGGTATAGAGATGTCAGAGATGGAGAGAGAGTGAGAGGTCAGAGAGGGAGAGAGAGTGAAGACAAAGAGGGAGAGAGAGAGAGATGTAAGAGAGGGAGAGAGAGAGGTCAGAGAGGGAGAGAGAGAGACAGGTCAGAGAGGGATAGAGATGTCAGAGATGGAGAGAGAGTGAGAGGTCAGAGAGGGAGAGAGAGTGAAGACAGAGAGGGAGAGAGAGAGAGATGTAAGAGAGCGAGAGAGAGAGGTCAGAGAGGGAGAGAGAGAGAGAGGTCAGAGAGGGAGAGAGATAGGTCAGATAGGGAGAGAGAGAGAGAGATGTCAGTGAGGGAGAAAGAGGGAAAAGAGAGGGGGAGAGACAGATGTAAGAGAGGGAGAGAGAGAGAGAGGTCAGAGAGGGAGAGAGAGAGAGGTCAGAGAAGGAGAGATTGAGGTCTGAGAGGGAGAGAGAAATAGATGTTAGAGAGAGAGAGAATAGTCAGAGAGAGAGAGAGACGGGGAGAGAGAGAGGGATCGGATATTGAGAGAGGGAGAGGTCAGACGTTGAGATAGAGGGACGTCAGAGGGAGAGAGAGATAGAGAGGTCAGAGAGGGAGGGAGAGAGAGGTTAGAGAGGGAGAGATAGAGCTCCGAGAGGGAGAGAGAGAGAGAGAGGTCAGAGGGCTAGAGAGAGAGGTCATAGAGGGAGAGAGAGAGAGAGGTCAGAGAAAATGACAGTGAGAGAGGTCAGAGAGTGAGAGAGAGGTAGAGAGAACTGAGAGTAAGAGAGAGAGAGAGAGAGGTCAGAGAGGGAGAGAGACGTTAGAGAGGGAGAGAGAAATGTCAGAGAGGGAGAGTGTGATGTCAGAGAGGGAGAGAATGAGGTCAGATTGGGAGAGAGAGAGAGGTAAGGGGAGAGGGAGAGGAACAGAGAGAGAGAGAGGTCAGAGAGGGAGAGAGAAAAATAGGACAGAGAGGGAGAGATAGAGCTCAGAGAGGGAGAGAGAGAGAGAGAGGTCAGAGAGGGATAGAGTGAGAGGTCAGAGATGTAGAGGGGGAGAGTGAGAGAGAGAGGTCAGAGAGTGAGAGAGAGACAGAGGACAAAGAAGGGGAGAGTGATGTCAGAGAGGGAGAGATAGACAGAGAGGTCAGAGGGAGAGAGGGTGAGGTCAGAGGGAGAGAGAGAGAGGTCAGGGAGGGAGAGAGTCAGAGGTCAGAGGGAGAGAGAGAAACAGGTCACAGGGAGAGAGCGTGCGAGGTTAGAGAGGGAGAGAAAGAGAAACCGGAGAGGGAAAGAGCGAGATAGGTCAGAGAGGGAGAGATAGAGGTCAGAGAGAGAGAGAGAGGTTAGAGAGGGAGAGGAAGAGGAAGAGAGAGAGAGGTCAGAGAGGGAGAAAGTGAGAGAGGTCGGAGAGGGACAGAGAGAGGTCAGAGTGGGAGAGAGAGAGAGGTCAGAAAGAGAGAGATTTCAGAGAGGGTGAGAGAGAAAGAAGTCAGAGAGAGAGAGAGAGGTCAGAGAGGGAGAGAAAGAGAGAGCGGTCGCAGATAGAGAGAAGGGTCAGAGAGGGAGAGAGAGAGAGAGGTCAGAGAGGGAGAGAATAATAGATGTTAGAGAGGTAGAGAGAAATTGATGTTAGAGAGGGAGAGAGAGAGAAGTCAGAGAGGGAGAGAGTGGTCAGAATGAGCGATAGCGAGACATCAGAGGGAGGGAGAGAGGTAAGAGCGGGAGTGAGAGAGAGAGAGGTCAGAGGGAGTGTGAGAGTGAAGTCAGGGAGAGAGAGAGAGGTCAGAGAGGGACAGAGAGAGAGAGGTCAGAGGGGGAGAGAGGTAGGTCAGAGAAGGGGAGAGAGAGAGGTAAGACATGGAGTGATAGAGAGGTGAGACAGGGAGAGAGAGAGAGAGAGAATTCAGAAAGGGAGAGAGAGAGAAAGAGAGAGAGGTCAGAGAGGGAGGGAGAAAAATAGGACAGAGAGGGAGAGATACAGCTCAGAGAGGGAGAGAGAGAGAGAGAGGTCAGAGAGAGAGAGAGAGATGTCAGAGAGGGAGAGGGAGAGAGGTCAGAGAGGGAGAGAGAGAAGTCAGAGAGGGAGAGAGAGAGATGTCGGACCGGATGAGAGAGAGTGAAGTCAGAGGGAGAGAGCGAGAGAGAGAGAGGACGGAGAAGCAGAGAGAGAGAGGTCAGGGAGGGAGAGAGAGAGAGAGGTCAGAGAGGGAGAGAGAGGTCAGAGAGGGAGAGAGAGATGTCAGAGAGGGAGAGAGTGAGGTCAGAGAGGGAGAGAGAGAGAGAGGTCAGAGGGGGAGAGGGAGACGAAGTGAGAGAGAAAAAGGTCAGAGAGTGAGAGATAGAGGTCAGAGAGGGAGAGAGAGAGAGAGAGAGGTCAGAGAGGGAGAGAGATAGGTCAGATAGGGAGAGAGAGAGAGAGATGTCAGAGAGGGAGAGAGAGAGAAGATAGAGAGGGAGAGAGAGAGAGCTGTAAGAGAGGGAGAGAGAGAGAGAGGTCAGAGAGGGAGAGAGAGAGAGGTCAGAGAGGGAGAGATTGAGGTCAGAGAGGGAGAGAGAAATAGATGTTAGAGAGAGAGAGAGGGAGAAGTCAGAGAGAGAGAGAGATGGGGAGAGAGAGGGAGATCGGAGATGGAGAGAGAGAGAGGTCAGAGGTTGAGATAGAGGAACGTCAGAGGGAGAGAGAGAGAGAGGTCAGAGAGGGAGAGAGAGAGAGGTTAGAGAGGGAGTGATAGAGCTCAGAGAAGGAGAGAGAGAGAGAGAGGACAGAGAGCGAGAGAGAGATGTCATAGCGGGAGAGAGAGAGAGAGGTCAGAGAAAAAGACAGAGAGAGGTCAGAGAGTGAGAGAGGGAGAGAGAACTGAGAGGAAGAGAGAGACAGAGAGGTCAGAGAGGGAGAGAGAGGTCAGAGAGGGAGATAGAAATGTCAGAGAGGGAGACAGTGAGGTCAGAGTGGGAGAGAATGAGGTCAGATTGGGAGAGAGAGAGAGGTAAGGGGAGAGGGAGAGGAAGAGAGAGAGAGAGAGGTCAGAGAGGGAGAGAGAAAAATAGGTCAGAGAGGGAGAGATAGAGCTCAGAGATGGAGAGAGAGAGAGAGAGGTCAGAGAGGGATAGAGTGAGAGGTCAGAGAGGGAGAGCGGGAGAGTGAGAGAGAGAGGTCAGAGAGTGAGAGAGAGACAGAGGACAAAGAGGGGGAGAGGGATGTCAGAGAGGGAGAGATAGACAGAGAGGTCAGAGGGAGAGAGGGAGAGGTCAGAGGGAGAGAGAGAGAGGTCAGAGAGGGAGATAGATAGAGGTCAGAGGGAGAGAGAGAGACAGGTCACAGGGAGAGAGAGTGAGAGGTCAGAGAGGGAGAGAAAGAGAAATCAGAGAGGGAGAGAGCAAGATAGGTCAGAGAGGGAGAGATAGAGGTCGGAGACAGAGAGAGAGGTCAGAGAGGGAGAGGGAGAGGAAGAGAGAGAGAGGTCAGAGAGGGAGAAAGTGAGTGAGGTCAGAGAGGGATAGAGAGATGTCAGAGAGGTAGAGAGAGAGAGAGAGGTCAGAAAGAGAGAGATTTCAGAGAGTGTGAGAGAGAAAGAAGTCAGAGAGGGAGAGAGAGAGATAGAGGTCAGAGAGGGAGAGAAAGAGAGAGCGGTCGGAGATAGAGAGAAATTTCAGAGAGGGAGCGAGAGAGAGGTCAGAGAGGTAGAGAGAGAGAGAGAGGTCAGAGAGGGAGAGAGAAATAGATGTTAGAGAGGCAGAGAGAAATTGATGTTAGAGAGGTAGAGAGAGAGAAGTCAGAGAGGGAGAGAGAGGTCAGAGTGAGAGATAGCGAGACGTCAGAGGGTGAGAGAGGTAAGAGTGGGAGTGAGAGAGAGAGAGAGGTCAGAGGGAGTGTGAGAGAGAAGTCAGGGAGAGAGAGAAAGGTCAGAGAGGGACAGAGAGAGAGAGGTCAGAGGGAGAGATAGGTAGGTCAGAGAAGGGGAGAGAGAGAGGTCAGACATGGAGAGATAGAGAGGTGAGACAGGGAGAGAGAGAGAGAGAGGTCAGAAAGGGAGAGAGAAAAATAGGTCGGAGAGGGAGAGATACAGCTCAGAGAGAGAGAGAGAGAGAGAGAGAGAGGTCTGAGAGAGACAGAGTGAGGTCAGAGAGGGAGAGAGAGAGTGGTCAGAGGGTGCTAGAGAGAGAGGTCACAGAGGGAGAGGGGGAGAGGACATAGAGCAGGAGAGGGATGTCAGAGAGGGAGAGAGAGAGAGAGGTACTAGAGGGAGAGGGAGAGAGGTCAGAGAGGGAGAGAGAGAAGTCAGAGAGGGAGAGAGAGAGAGAGATGCCGGACCGGGCGAGAGAGAGTGACGTCAGAGGGAGAGAGCGAGAGAGAGAGAGTTTGGAGAAACAGAGAGAGAGAGGTCAGGGAGTGAGAGAGAGAGAGAGAGGTCAGAGAGGGAGAGAGAGGTCAGAGAGGGAGAGAGAGATGTCAGAGAGGGAGAGAGTGAGGTCAGAGAGGGAGAGAGAGAGTGAGGTCACAGGGGGAGAGGGAGACGAAGTGAGAGAGAAAAAGAGTGAGAGATAGAGGTCAGAGAGGGAGAGAGAGAGAGAGAGAGAGTTCAGTGAGGGAGAGAGAGAGAGGTCAGAGAGTGAGAGAGGGAGAGAGAGAGAAGTCAGAGAGGGAGAGAGAGTGAGAGAGAGGTCAGAGAGTGAGAGAGGTAGATCAGAGAGGGAGAGAGAGATAGAGAGTGATGTCAGAGAAGGAGAGTGAGAGAACAGACAGGCAGAGATAGAGAACTCAGAGAGGGAGAGATGGAGAGGTCAGAGAGGGAGAGAGAGAGAGGTCAGAGTGGGAGAGAGAGAGAGAGTTCAGAGGGAGAAAGAGAGACAGGTCAGAGGGAGAGAGATTGAGAGGTCAGAGAGTGAGAGAGAGAGATTGCAGAGAGGGAGATAGCGCCATAGGTCAGAGAGGAAGAGATAGAGGTTGGAGAGAGAGAGAGAGGTCAGAGAGGGAGAGGGAGAGGAAGAGAGAGAGAGAGATCAGAGTGGGAGAAAGAGAGAGAGGTCAGAGAGGGATAGAGAGAGGTCGGAGAGTGAGAGAAAGAGAGAGTGGTCAGAGAGGGTGAGAAAGGTCAGAGAGGGAGAGAGAGAGAGGTCAGAGAGGGAGAGAGAGAGAGAGAGTGAGAGGTCAGAGAGGGAGAGAGAAATAGATGTTAGAGAGGAAGAGAGAAATAGATGTTAGAGAGGGAGAGAGAGAGAAGTCAGAGAGCGAGAGAGAGAGAGATGGAGAGAGAGAGAGAGGGGTCAGAGAGGGAGAGAGAGGTGAGAGGGAGAGATAGAGAGATGTCAGAGGGAGAGAGCGAGAGAGAAAGAGGACGGAGAAGAAGAGAGAGAGAGGTCAGGGAGGGAGAGAGAGAGAGACAGTTCAGAGAGGGAGAGAGAGGTCAGAGAGGGAGAGAGAGATGTCAGAGAGGGAGAGAGTGAGGTCAGAGAGGTAGAGAGAGAGAGGTCAGAGGGTGAGAGGGAGACGAAGTGAGGGAGAAAGAGGTCAGAGAGGGAGAGATAGAGGTCAGAGAGGGAGAGAGAGAGAGAGTTCAGTGAGGGAGAGAGAGAGGTCAGAGAGAGAGATGTCAGAGAGGGAGAGAGTGAGGTCAGAGAGGGAGAGAGAGAGAGGTCAGAGGGGGAGAGGGAGACGAAGTGAGAGAGAAAGAGGTGAGAGAGGTAGAGATAGAGGTCAGAGAAGGAGAGAGAGAGAGAGAGTTCAGTGAGGGAGAGAGAGAGGTCAGAGAGTGAGAGACGGAGAGAGAGATAGGTCATAGAGGGAGAGAGAGTGAGAGAGAGGTCAGAGAGTGAGAGAGGTAGATCAGAGAGGGAGAGAGAGATAGAGAGAGATGACAGAGAAGGAGAGTGAGAGAACAGAGAGGCAGAGATAGAGAAGTCAGAGAGGGAGAGATGGAGAGGTCAGAGAGGGAGATAGAGAGAGAGGTCAGAGAGGGAGAGAGAGGAGTTCAGAGGGAGAGAGAGAGACAGGTCAGAGGGAGAGAGTTTGAGAGGTCAGCGAATGAGAGAGAGAGAAGTCAGAGAGGGAGAGAGCGAGATAGGTCACAGAGGGAGAGATAGAGGTTGGAGAGAGATAGAGAGGTCAGAGAGGGCGAGAAAGGTCAGAGAGGGAGAGAGAGAGAGGTCAGAGAGGAAGAGAGAGAGAGAGTGAGAGGTCAGAGGGGGAGAGAGAAATAGATGTTAGAGAGGAAGAGAGAAATAGATGTTAGAGAGGGAGAAAGAGAGAAGTCAGAGTGCGAGAGAGATAGAGAGGGGTCAGAGAGGGAGAGAGGTCAGAGGGAGAGATAGAGAGACGTCAGAGGGAGAGAGAGAAAGAGATGTCAGAGAGGGAGAGAGAGAGAGGTTAGAAAGGGAGAGTGAGAGAGATTCAGGGAGAGAGAGAGAGGTCAGAGAGGGAGAGAGAGAGGTGAGACAGGGAGAGAGAGAGCGAGGTCAGAGAGGAAGAGAGAGAGAAAGAGAGAGAGGTCAGAGAGGGAGAGAGAAAAATAGGTCAGAGAGGGTGAGATAGAGCTCAGAGCGGGAGAGAGAGAGAGATGTCAATGAGGGAGAGAGTGAGAGGTCAGAGGGAGAGAGACAGAGAGAGGTCAGAAAGGGATAGAGAGAGAGGTCAGAGAGGGAGAGGGCGAGATTGAGAGAGATAGGTCAAAAAGGGAGAGAGTGGACATAGAGGAGGAGAATGATGTCTGAGAGGGAGAGAGAGAGAGAGGTCAGAGGGAGAGAGGGAGAGGTCAGAGGGAGAGAGAGTGAGGTCAGAGGGAGAGAGCCGGAGAGAGGTGAGAGATGGAGAGAGAGATGTTCGAGAGGGAGAGAGAGAAATAAGTCACTGAGGGAGAGATGGAGCTCTGAGAGGGAGAGAGAGAGAGAGATGTCAGAGAGTGATAAAGAGAGAGGACAGAGAGGGAGAGAGAGTGAGAGAGAGAGGTCAGAGTAGGAGAGAGAGATGTCAGAGAGGGAGAGAGAGAGAGAGAGGTCAGAGGGGGGGGGGGAGCAGGAGAGAGATAGAGGGAGAGGTCAGAGAGGGAGAGAGAAAGTGGTCAGAGGGGGAGGGTGAGCAGGAGAGAGATAGAAAGAGTGATATGTCAGAGAATTAGAGAGAGAGAAATCAGAGAGCGAGAGACAGGTCGGAGATGAATAGAGAGAGGTCGGAGAGTGAGAGAGGTCAGATAGGGAGTGCAAGAGGTCAGAGAGGGAGAGAGAGAGGTCAGAGAGGTAGAGGGAGAGGAAGAGAGAGAGGTCAGTGTTGCAGAGAGAGAAAGGTCAGAGAGGGAGAGAGAGAGAAGTCAGCCGAATTGAGAGAGAGAGATCAGAGGGACAGAGGGAGAGATTTCAGGGAGGGAGAGAGAGAGTCAGGTCATAGAGGTAGAGATAGAGCGAGGTCAGAGAGGGAGAGAGATAGAGAGGTCAGAGGGAGAGAGAGAGAGAGGTCAGAGGGAGAGAGATAGAGAGAGTCAGAGATGGAGATAGAGAGAGCTTAGAGAGGGAGGGGGAGAAATAGGTCAGCGAGGGACTGAGAGAGGTCACAGAGGTAGAGTGAGAGAGGTCAGAGAGGGAGAGAGTGAAGTCAGAGAGGGAGAGAGAGAGAGATGTCAGAGCGGGCGAGAGATAGTGAGGTCAGAGAGGTAGAGAGAGAGAGAGAGGTCAGAGGGAGAGAGCGAGAGAGAGAGAGGTCGGAGAGGCAGAGAGAGAGAGGTCAGGGAGATAGTGAGAGAGAGAGAGAGAGGTCAGTGAGGGAAAGAGAGGTCAGATGAGGAGAGAGAGATGTCAGAGAGGGAGAAAGTGAGGTCAGAGAGGGAGAGAGAGAGAGAGAGTGAGTTCAGTGAGGAAGGGAGAGAGAGAGAGCTTAGAGATGCACAGAGTGATGTCAGAGAGGGAGGGAGAGATTTCGGAGAGGGAGAGTGTGAGGTCAGAGAGGGAGAGAGAGTAGACGTCAGAGGCGGAGAGAGAGGAAGAGAGAGAGAGAGGTAAGAAATGGAGAGATAGAGGTCAGAGAGGGAGAGAGAGAGAGATAGACTTCAGTGAGGGAGAGAAAGGGAGAGAGGTCAGAGAGGGAGTAAGAGAGGTCGGAGAGGGAGAGAGTGTGAGAAAGAAGTCAGAGAGGGAGAGAGGTCGGTCAGAGAGGGAGAGAGAGAGAGGTCAGTGGGTGAGAGAGAGACTGGTCAGAGGTAGAGAGAGTGAGACGACAGAGAGGGAGAGAGAGAGACGTCGGAGACGGAGAGAGCGAGATAGGTCAGAGAGGGAGAGATAGGGTTCGGAGAGAGAGAGAGGTCAGAGAGGGAGATGGAGAGGAAGAGAGAGAGCGCGGTCAGAGGGAGAGAGAGAGAGAGGTCAGAGAGGGATAGAGATGTCAGAGATGGAGAGAGAGTGAGAGATGTCAGTGAGGGAGAGAGAGAGAAGAGAGAGAGGGAGACTGAGAGAGCTGTAAGAGAGGGAGAGAGAGAGAGAGGTCAGAGAGGGAGAGAGAGAGAGAGGTCAGAGAGGGAGAGAGATAGGTCAGAGACGGAGAGTGAGAGAGAGATGTCAGTGAGGGAGAGAGAGAGAAGACAGAGAGGGAGAGTGAGAGAGCTGTAAGAGAGGGAGAGAGAGAGAGAGGTCAGAGAGGAGGAGAGAGAGAGGTCAGAGAGAGAGAGAGGTCAGAGAGGGAGAGAGAAATAGATGTTAGAGAGAGAAAGAGAGAAGACAGAGAGGGAGAGAAACGGGGAGAGAGAGAGGGATCGGAGATGGAGAGAGAGAGAGGTCAGACGTTGAGATAGAGGGACGTCAGAGGGAGAGAGAGAGAGAGAGGTCAGAGAGGGAGAGAGAGAGGTTAGAGTGGGAGTGATAAAGCTCAGAAAGGGAGAGAGAGAGAGAGAGGTAAGAGAGCGAGTGAGAGAGGTCATAGAGGGAGAGAGAGAGAGAGGTCAGAGAAAAAGACAGTGAGAGAGGTCAGAGAGTGAGAGATAGGGAGAGAGATCTGAGAGGAAGAGAGAGAGAGAGAGAGGTCAGAGAGGGAGAGAGAGGTCAGAGAGGGAGATAGAAATGTCAGAGAGGGAGACAGTGAGGTCAGTGCGGGAGAGAATGAGGTCAGATTGGGAGAGAGAGAGAGGAAAGGGGAGAGAGAGAGGAAGAGAGAGATAGAGAGGTCAGAGAGGGAGAGAGAGAGAGGTCAGAGGGAGAGTGAGAGAGAGGTCAGCGAGAGAGAGAGAGGTCAGAGAGGGACAGAGAGAGAGAGAGGTCAGAGGGGGAGAAGGGTAGATCAGAGAAGGGGAGAGAGAGAGGTCAGAGACGGAGAGATAGAGAGGTGAGACAGGGAGAGAGAGAGAGAGGTCAGAAAGGGAGAGAGAGAGAAAGAGAGAGAGGTCAGAGAGGGAGAGAGAAAAATAGGTCAGAGAGGGAGAGATACAGCTCAGCGAGGGTGAGAGTGAGAGAGAGGTCAGAGAGGGAGAGAGAGAGAGGTCAGAGGGAGAGAGACAGTGAGAGGTCAGAGAGGGAGAGAGAGAGAAGACAGAGAGGGAGAGAGAGAGAGATGTAAGAGAGGGAGAGAGAGAGTTCAGAGAGGGAGAGAGAGAGAGGTCAGAGAGGGAGAGAGATAGGTCAGATAGGGAGAGAGAGAGAGAGATGTCAGTGAGGATGAGAGAGAGGTCAGAGAGGGAGAGAGAAATAGATGTTAGAGAGAGAGAGAGAAGTCAGAGAGAGAGAGACGGGGAGAGAGAGAGGGATCGGAGATGGAGAGAGAGAGGTCAGATGTTGAGATAGAGGGAGGTCAGAGGGAGAGAGAGAGAGAGGTCAGAGAGGGAGAGAGAGAGATGTTAGAGAGGGAGAGATAGAGCTCAGAGAGGGAGAGGGAGAGAGAGAGGTCAGAGAGGGAGAGAGAGTGAGAGAGAGGTCAGAGAGTGAGAGAGGTAGATCAGAGAGGGAGAGAGAGATAGAGAGAGATGACAGAGAAGGAGAGTGAGAGAACAGAGAGGCAGAGATAGAGAAGTCAGAGAGGGAGAGATGGAGAGGTCAGAGAGGGAGAGAGAGAGAGAGGTCAGAGAGGGAGAGAGAGGAGTTCAGAGGGAGAGAGAGAGACAGGTCAGAGGGAGAGAGTTTGAGAGGTCAGCGAATGAGAGAGAGAGAAGTCAGAGAGGGAGAGAGCGAGATAGGTCACAGAGGGAGAGATAGAGGTTGGAGAGAGATAGAGAGGTCAGAGAGGGCGAGAAAGGTCAGAGAGGGAGAGAGAGAGAGGTCAGAGAGGAAGAGAGAGAGAGAGTGAGAGGTCAGAGGGGGAGAGAGAAATAGATGTTAGAGAGGAAGAGAGAAATAGATGTTAGAGAGGGAGAAAGAGAGAAGTCAGAGTGCGAGAGAGATAGAGAGGGGTCAGAGAGGGAGAGAGGTCAGAGGGAGAGATAGAGAGACGTCAGAGGGAGAGAGAGAAAGAGATGTCAGAGAGGGAGAGAGAGAGAGGTTAGAAAGGGAGAGTGAGAGAGATTCAGGGAGAGAGAGAGAGGTCAGAGAGGGAGAGAGAGAGGTGAGACAGGGAGAGAGAGAGCGAGGTCAGAGAGGAAGAGAGAGAGAAAGAGAGAGAGGTCAGAGAGGGAGAGAGAAAAATAGGTCAGAGAGGGTGAGATAGAGCTCAGAGCGGGAGAGAGAGAGAGATGTCAATGAGGGAGAGAGTGAGAGGTCAGAGGGAGAGAGACAGAGAGAGGTCAGAAAGGGATAGAGAGAGAGGTCAGAGAGGGAGAGGGCGAGATTGAGAGAGATAGGTCAAAAAGGGAGAGAGTGGACATAGAGGAGGAGAATGATGTCTGAGAGGGAGAGAGAGAGAGAGGTCAGAGGGAGAGAGGGAGAGGTCAGAGGGAGAGAGAGTGAGGTCAGAGGGAGAGAGCCGGAGAGAGGTGAGAGATGGAGAGAGAGATGTTCGAGAGGGAGAGAGAGAAATAAGTCACTGAGGGAGAGATGGAGCTCTGAGAGGGAGAGAGAGAGAGAGATGTCAGAGAGTGATAAAGAGAGAGGACAGAGAGGGAGAGAGAGTGAGAGAGAGAGGTCAGAGTAGGAGAGAGAGATGTCAGAGAGGGAGAGAGAGAGAGAGAGGTCAGAGGGGGGGGGAGCAGGAGAGAGATAGAGGGAGAGGTCAGAGAGGGAGAGAGAAAGTGGTCAGAGGGGGAGGGTGAGCAGGAGAGAGATAGAAAGAGTGATATGTCAGAGAATTAGAGAGAGAGAAATCAGAGAG
This sequence comes from Carcharodon carcharias, assembly GCF_017639515.1. NCBI lineage: Eukaryota > Metazoa > Chordata > Chondrichthyes > Lamniformes > Lamnidae > Carcharodon > Carcharodon carcharias. Next base: position 101,244,304 of record NC_054474.1, read on the forward strand.
CGAGAGACAGGTCGGAGATGAATAGAGAGAGGTCGGAGAGTGAGAGAGGTCAGATAGGGAGTGCAAGAGGTCAGAGAGGGAGAGAGAGAGGTCAGAGAGGTAGAGGGAGAGGAAGAGAGAGAGGTCAGTGTTGCAGAGAGAGAAAGGTCAGAGAGGGAGAGATAGAGAAGTCAGCAGAATTGAGAGAGAGAGATCAGAGGGACAGAGGGAGAGATTTCAGGGAGGGAGAGAGAGAGTCAGGTCATAGAGGTAGAGATAGAGCGAGGTCAGAGAGGGAGAGAGATAGAGAGGTCAGAGGGAGAGAGAGAGAGAGGTCAGAGGGAGAGAGATAGAGAGAGGTCAGAGATGGAGATAGAGAGAGCTTAGAGAGGGAGGAGGAGAAATAGGTCAGCGAGGGACTGAGAGAGGTCACAGAGGTAGAGTGAGAGAGGTCAGAGAGGGAGAGAGTGAAGTCAGAGAGGGAGAGAGAGAGAGATGTCAGAGCGGGCGAGAGATAGTGAGGTCAGAGAGGTAGAGAGAGAGAGAGAGGTCAGAGGGAGAGAGCGAGAGAGAGAGAGGTCGGAGAGGCAGAGAGAGAGAGGTCAGGGAGATAGTGAGAGAGAGAGAGAGAGGTCAGTGAGGGAAAGAGAGGTCAGATGAGGAGAGAGAGATGTCAGAGAGGGAGAAAGTGAGGTCAGAGAGGGAGAGAGAGAGAGAGAGTGAGTTCAGTGAGGAAGGGAGAGAGAGAGAGCTTAGAGATGCACAGAGTGATGTCAGAGAGGGAGGGAGAGATTTCGGAGAGGGAGAGTGTGAGGTCAGAGAGGGAGAGAGAGTAGACGTCAGAGGCGGAGAGAGAGGAAGAGAGAGAGAGAGGCAAGAAATGGAGAGATAGAGGTCAGAGAGGGAGAGAGAGAGAGATAGACTTCAGTGAGGGAGAGAAAGGGAGAGAGGTCAGAGAGGGAGTAAGAGAGGTCGGAGAGGGAGAGAGTGTGAGAAAGAAGTCAGAGAAGGAGAGAGGTCGGTCAGAGAGGGAGAGAGAGAGAGGTCAGTGGGTGAGAGAGAGACTGGTCAGAGGTAGAGAGAGTGAGACGACAGAGAGGGAGAGAGAGAGACGTCGGAGACGGAGAGAGCGAGATAGGTCAGAGAGGGAGAGATAGAGTTCGGAGAGAGAGAGAGGTCAGAGAGGGAGATGGAGAGGAAGAGAGAGAGCGCGGTCAGAGGGAGAGAGAGAGAGAGGTCAGAGAGGGATAGAGATGTCAGAGATGGAGAGAGAGTGAGAGATGTCAGTGAGGGAGAGAGAGAGAAGAGAGAGAGGGAGACTGAGAGAGCTGTAAGAGAGGGAGAGAGAGAGAGAGGTCAGAGAGGGAGAGAGAGAGAGAGGTCAGAGAGGGAGAGAGATAGGTCAGAGACGGAGAGTGAGAGAGAGATGTCAGTGAGGGAGAGAGAGAGAAGACAGAGAGGGAGAGTGAGAGAGCTGTAAGAGAGGGAGAGAGAGAGAGAGGTCAGAGAGGCGGAGAGAGAGAGGTCAGAGAGAGAGAGAGGTCAGAGAGGGAGAGAGAAATAGATGTTAGAGAGAGAAAGAGAGAAGACAGAGAGGGAGAGAAACGGGGAGAGAGAGAGGGATCGGAGATGGAGAGAGAGAGAGGTCAGACGTTGAGATAGAGGGACGTCAGAGGGAGAGAGAGAGAGAGAGGTCAGAGAGGGAGAGAGAGAGGTTAGAGTGGGAGTGATAAAGCTCAGAAAGGGAGAGAGAGAGAGAGAGGTAAGAGAGCGAGTGAGAGAGGTCATAGAGGGAGAGAGAGAGAGAGGTCAGAGAAAAAGACAGTGAGAGAGGTCAGAGAGTGAGAGATAGGGAGAGAGATCTGAGAGGAAGAGGGAGAGAGAGAGAGGTCAGAGAGGGAGAGAGAGGTCAGAGAGGGAGATAGAAATGTCAGAGAGGGAGACAGTGAGGTCAGTGCGGGAGAGAATGAGGTCAGATTGGGAGAGAGAGAGAGGAAAGGGGAGAGAGAGAGGAAGAGAGAGATAGAGAGGTCAGAGAGGGAGAGAGAGAGAGGTCAGAGGGAGAGTGAGAGAGAGGTCAGGGAGAGAGAGAGAGGTCAGAGAGGGACAGAGAGAGAGAGAGGTCAGAGGGGGAGAAGGGTAGATCAGAGAAGGGGAGAGAGAGAGGTCAGAGACGGAGAGATAGAGAGGTGAGACAGGGAGAGAGAGAGAGAGGTCAGAAAGGGAGAGAGAGAGAAAGAGAGAGAGGTCAGAGAGGGAGAGAGAAAAATAGGTCAGAGAGGGAGAGATACAGCTCAGCGAGGGTGAGAGTGAGAGAGAGGTCAGAGAGGGAGAGAGAGAGAGGTCAGAGGGAGAGAGACAGTGAGAGGTCAGAGAGGGAGAGAGAGAGAAGACAGAGAGGGAGAGAGAGAGAGATGTAAGAGAGGGAGAGAGAGAGTTCAGAGAGGGAGAGAGAGAGAGGTCAGAGAGGGAGAGAGATAGGTCAGATAGGGAGAGAGAGAGAGAGATGTCAGTGAGGATGAGAGAGAGGTCAGAGAGGGAGAGAGAAATAGATGTTAGAGAGAGAGAGAGAAGTCAGAGAGAGAGAGACGGGGAGAGAGAGAGGGATCGGAGATGGAGAGAGAGAGGTCAGATGTTGAGATAGAGGGAGGTCAGAGGGAGAGAGAGAGAGAGGTCAGAGAGGGAGAGAGAGAGATGTTAGAGAGGGAGAGATAGAGCTCAGAGAGGGAGAGGGAGAGAGAGAGGTCAGAGAGGGAGAGAGAGTGAGAGAGAGGTCAGAGAGTGAGAGAGGTAGATCAGAGAGGGAGAGAGAGATAGAGAGAGATGACAGAGAAGGAGAGTGAGAGAACAGAGAGGCAGAGATAGAGAAGTCAGAGAGGGAGAGATGGAGAGGTCAGAGAGGGAGAGAGAGAGAGAGGTCAGAGAGGGAGAGAGAGGAGTTCAGAGGGAGAGAGAGAGACAGGTCAGAGGGAGAGAGTTTGAGAGGTCAGCGAATGAGAGAGAGAGAAGTCAGAGAGGGATAGAGCGAGATAGGTCACAGAGGGAGAGATAGAGGTTGGAGAGAGATAGAGAGGTCAGAGAGGGCGAGAAAGGTCAGAGAGGGAGAGAGAGAGAGGTCAGAGAGGAAGAGAGAGAGAGAGTGAGAGGTCAGAGGGGGAGAGAGAAATAGATGTTAGAGAGGAAGAGAGAAATAGATGTTAGAGAGGGAGAAAGAGAGAAGTCAGAGTGCGAGAGAGATAGAGAGGGGTCAGAGAGGGAGAGAGGTCAGAGGGAGAGATAGAGAGACGTCAGAGGGAGAGAGAGAAAGAGATGTCAGAGAGGGAGAGAGAGAGAGGTTAGAAAGGGAGAGTGAGAGAGATTCAGGGAGAGAGAGAGAGGTCAGAGAGGGAGAGAGAGAGGTGAGACAGGGAGAGAGAGAGCGAGGTCAGAGAGGAAGAGAGAGAGAAAGAGAGAGAGGTCAGAGAGGGAGAGGGAAAAATAGGTCAGAGAGGGTGAGATAGAGCTCAGAGCGGGAGAGAGAGAGAGATGTCAATGAGGGAGAGAGTGAGAGGTCAGAGGGAGAGAGACAGAGAGAGGTCAGAAAGGGATAGAGAGAGAGGTCAGAGAGGGAGAGGGCGAGATTGAGAGAGATAGGTCAAAAAGGGAGAGAGTGGACATAGAGGAGGAGAATGATGTCTGAGAGGGAGAGAGAGAGAGAGGTCAGAGGGAGAGAGGGAGAGGTCAGAGGGAGAGAGAGTGAGGTCAGAGGGAGAGAGCCGGAGAGAGGTGAGAGATGGAGAGAGAGATGTTCGAGAGGGAGAGAGAGAAATAAGTCACTGAGGGAGAGATGGAGCTCTGAGAGGGAGAGAGAGAGAGAGATGTCAGAGAGTGATAAAGAGAGAGGACAGAGAGGGAGAGAGAGTGAGAGAGAGAGGTCAGAGTAGGAGAGAGAGATGTCAGAGAGGGAGAGAGAGAGAGAGAGGTCAGAGGGGGGGGGGAGCAGGAGAGAGATAGAGGGAGAGGTCAGAGAGGGAGAGAGAAAGTGGTCAGAGGGGGAGGGTGAGCAGGAGAGAGATAGAAAGAGTGATATGTCAGAGAATTAGAGAGAGAGAAATCAGAGAGCGAGAGACAGGTCGGAGATGAATAGAGAGAGGTCGGAGAGTGAGAGAGGTCAGATAGGGAGTGCAAGAGGTCAGAGAGGGAGAGAGAGAGGTCAGAGAGGTAGAGGGAGAGGAAGAGAGAGACGTCAGTGTTGCAGAGAGAGAAAGGTCAGAGAGGGAGAGAGAGAGAAGTCAGCAGAATTGAGAGAGAGAGATCAGAGGGACAGAGGGAGAGATTTCAGGGAGGGAGAGAGAGAGTCAGGTCATAGAGGTAGAGATAGAGTGAGGTCAGAGAGGGAGAGAGATAGAGAGGTCAGAGGGAGAGAGAGAGAGAGGTCAGAGGGAGAGAGCGAGAGAGAGAGAGGTCGGAGAGGCAGAGAGAGAGAGGTCAGGGAGGTAGTGAGAGAGAGAGAGAGAGGTCAGTGAGGGAAAGAGAGGTCAGATGAGGAGAGAGAGATGTCAGAGAGGGAGAAAGTGAGGTCAGAGAGGGAGAGAGAGAGAGAGAGTGAGTTCAGTGAGGAAGGGAGAGAGAGAGAGCTTAGAGATGCACAGAGTGATGTCAGAGAGGGAGGGAGAGATTTCGGAGAGGGAGAGTGTGAGGTCAGAGAGGGAGAGAGAGTAGACGTCAGAGGCGGAGAGAGAGGAAGAGAGAGAGAGAGGTAAGAAATGGAGAGATAGAGGTCAGAGAGGGAGAGAGAGAGAGATAGACTTCAGTGAGGGAGAGAAAGGGAGAGAGGTCAGAGAGGGAGTAAGAGAGGTCGGAGAGGGAGAGAGTGTGAGAAAGAAGTCAGAGAGGGAGAGAGGTCGGTCAGAGAGGGAGAGAGAGAGGTCAGTGGGTGAGAGAGAGACTGGTCAGAGGTAGAGAGAGTGAGACGACAGAGAGGGAGAGAGAGAGACGTCGGAGACGGAGAGAGTGAGATAGGTCAGAGAGGGAGAGATAGAGTTCGGAGAGAGAGAGAGGTCAGAGAGGGAGATGGAGAGGAAGAGAGAGAGCGCAGTCAGAGGGAGAGAGAGAGAGAGGTCAGAGAGGGATAGAGATGTCAGAGATGGAGAGAGAGTGAGAGATGTCAGTGAGGGAGAGAGAGAGAAGAGAGAGAGGGAGACTGAGAGAGCTGTAAGAGAGGGAGAGAGAGAGAGAGGTCAGAGAGGGAGAGAGAGAGAGAGGTCAGAGAGGGAGAGAGATAGGTCAGAGACGGAGAGTGAGAGAGAGATGTCAGTGAGGGAGAGAGAGAGAAGACAGAGAGGGAGAGTGAGAGAGCTGTAAGAGAGGGAGAGAGAGAGAGAGGTCAGAGAGGAGGAGAGAGAGAGGTCAGAGAGAGAGAGAGGTCAGAGAGGGAGAGAGAAATAGATGTTAGAGAGAGAAAGAGAGAAGACAGAGAGGGAGAGAAACGGGGAGAGAGAGAGGGATCGGAGATGGAGAGAGAGAGAGGTCAGACGTTGAGATAGAGGGACGTCAGAGGGAGAGAGAGAGAGAGAGGTTAGAGAGGGAGAGAGAGAGGTTAGAGTGGGAGTGATAAAGCTCAGAAAGGGAGAGAGAGAGAGAGAGGTAAGAGAGCGAGAGAGAGAGGTCATAGAGGGAGAGAGAGAGAGAGCTCAGAGACAAAGACAGTGAGAGAGGTCAGAGAGTGAGAGATAGGGAGAGAGATCTGAGAGGAAGAGAGAGAGAGAGAGAGGTCAGAGAGGGAGAGAGAGGTCAGAGAGGGAGATAGAAATGTCAGAGAGGGAGACAGTGAGGTCAGTGCGGGAGAGAATGAGGTCAGATTGGGAGAGAGAGAGAGGAAAGGGGAGAGAGAGAGGAAGAGAGAGAGAGAGAGGTCAGAGAGGGAGAGAGAGAGAGGTCAAAGGGAGAGTGAGAGAGAGGTCAGGGAGAGAGAGAGAGGTCAGAGAGGGACAGAGAGAGAGAGAGGTCAGAGGGGGAGAAGGGTAGATCAGAGAAGGGGAGAGAGAGAGGTCAGAGACGGAGAGATAGAGAGGTGAGACAGGGAGAGAGAGAGAGAGGTCAGAAAGGGAGAGAGAGAGAAAGAGAGAGAGGTCAGAGAGGGAGAGAGAAAAATAGGTCAGAGAGGGAGAGATACAGCTCAGCGAGGGTGAGAGTGAGAGAGAGGTCAGAGAGGGAGAGAGAGAGAGGTCAGAGGGAGAGAGACAGTGAGAGGTCAGAGAGGGAGAGAGAGAGAAGACAGAGAGGGAGAGAGAGAGAGATGTAAGAGAGGGAGAGAGAGAGTTCAGAGAGGGAGAGAGAGAGAGGTCAGAGAGGGAGAGAGATAGGTCAGATAGGGAGAGAGAGAGAGAGATGTCAGTGAGGGTGAGAGAGAGGTCAGAGAGGGAGAGAGAAATAGATGTTAGAGAGAGAGAGAGAAGTCAGAGAGAGAGAGACGGGGAGAGAGAGAGGGATCGGAGATGGAGAGAGAGAGAGGTCAGATGTTGAGATAGAGGGAGGTCAGAGGGAGAGAGAGAGAGAGGTCAGAGAGGGAGAGAGAGAGATGTTAGAGAGGGAGAGATAGAGCTCAGAGAGGGAGAGGGAGAGAGAGAGGTCAGAGAGCGAGAGAGAGGTCTTTGAGGGAGAGAGAAAGAGAGGTCAGAGAAAAAGACAGTGAGAGAGGTCAGAGAGTGAGAGAGAGGGAGAGAGAACTGAGAGGAAGAGATAGAGAGAGAGGTCAGAGAGGGATAGAGTGGTCAGAGAGGGTGAGAGAAATGTCAGAGAGGCTGAGATTGAGGTCAGAGAGGGAGAGAATGAGGTCAGATTGGGAGAGAGAGAGAGGTAAGTGGAGACGGAGAGGAAGAGAGAGAGAGAGAGGTCAGAAAGGGAGAGAGAAAAATAGGTCAGAGAGGGAGAGATAGAGCTCAGAGAGGGAGAGAGAGAGGTCAGAGAGGGATAGAGTGAGAGGTCAGAGAGGGAGAGGGGAGAATGAGAGAGAGAGGTCAGAGAGTGAGAGAGAGACAGAGGACAAAGAGGGGGAGAGGGATGTCAGAGAGTGAGAGATAGACAGAGAGGTCAGAGGGAGAGAGGGAGAGGTCAGAGGGAGAGAGAGAGAGGTCAGAGATTGAGAGAGATAGAGGTCAGAGGGAGAGAGAGAGACAGGTCACAGGGAGAGAGAGTGAGAGGTCAGAGAGAAAGAGAAAGAGAAACCAGAGAGGGAGAGAGCGAGATCGTCAGAGAGGGAGAGATAGAGATCGGAGAGAGAGAGAGGTAAGAGAGGGAGATGGAGAGGAAGAGAGAGAGCGCGGTCAGAGAGGGATAGAGATGTCAGAGATGGAGAGAGAGTGAGAGGTCAGAGAGGGAGAGAGAGAGAAGACAGAGAGGGAGAGAGAGAGAGATGTAAGAGAGGGAGAGGGAGAGGTCAGAGAGGGAGAGAGAGAGAGAGAGGTCAGAGAGGGAGAGAGATAGGTCAGATAGGGAGAGAGAGAGAGAGATGTCAGTGAGGGAGAGAGAGAGAAGACAGAGAGGGAGAGAGAGAGAGTGAGTTCAGTGAGGGAGGGAGAGAGAGAGCACAAAGATGCACAGAGTGCGGTCAGAGAGGGAGGGTGAGATTTCGGAGAGGGAGAGTGTGAGGTCAGAGAGGGAGAGAGAGTAGAGGTCAGAGGTGGAGAGAGTGGAAGAGAGAGAGAAAGAGGTAAGATATGGAGAGATAGAGGTCAGAGAGGGAGAGAGAGAGAGATAGACTTCAGTGAGGGAGAGAAAGGGAGAGAGGTCAGAGAGAGAGTAAGAGAGTTCGGAGAGGGAGAGAGTGTGAGAAAGATGTCAGAGAGGGAGAGAGGTCGGTCAGAGAGGGAGAGAGAGAGAGAGGTCAGAGAGGGAGAGAGAAATAGATGTTAGAGAGAGAGAGAGAAGTCAGAGAGAGAGAGAGACGGGGAGAGAGAGGGGGATCGGAGATGGAGAGAGAGAGAGGTCAGAGGTTGAGATAGAGGGACGTCAGAGGGAGAGAGAGAGAGAGAGCTCGGAGAGGGAGAGAGAGAGAGATTAGAGAGGGAGTGATAGAGCTCAGAGAGGGAGAGAGATAGAGAGGTCAGAGAGCAAGAGAGAGAAGTCATAGAGGGAGAGAGAGAGAGAGGTCAGAGAGTGAGAGAGGGAGAGAGAACTGAGGGGAAGAGAGAGACAGAGAGGTCAGAGAGGGAGAGAGAGGTCAGAGAGGGAGTTAGAAATGTCAGAGAGGGAGACAGTGAGGTCAGAGCGGGAGAGAATGAGGTCAGAGAGGGAGAGAGAGAGAGAGAGGTCAGAGAGGGATAGAGTGAGAGGTCAGAGTGGGAGAGGGGGAGAGTGAGAGAGAGAGGTCAGAGAGGGAGAGAGATAGGTCAGATAGGGAGAGAGAGAGAGAGATGTCAGTGAGGGAGAGTGAGAGAGAGGTGAGAGAGGGAGAGAGAAAGAGATGTTAGAGAGAGAGAGAGAAGTCAGAGAGAGAGAGAGACGGGGAGAGATAGGAATCGGAGATGGAGAGAGAGAGGTCAGAGGTTGAGATAGAGGGATGTCTGAGGGAGAGAGAGAGAGAGGTCAGAGAGGGAGAGAGAGAGGTTAGAGAGGGAGAGATAGAGCTCAGAGAGGGAGAGGGAGAGAGAGAGGTCAGAGAGCGAGAGATAGAGGTCATAGAGGGAGTGAGAGAGAGAGGTCAGAGAAAAAGACAGTGAGAGAGGTCAGAAAGTGAGAGAGAGGGAGAGAGAACTGAGAGGAAGAGAGAGAGAGAGAGAGGTCAGAGAGGGAGAGAGAAAAATAGGTCAGAGAGGGAGAGATATAGCTCAGAGAGGGAGAGAGAGAGAGAGAGAGGTCAGAGAGGGATAGAGTGAGAGGTCAGAGAGGGAGAGAAAGAGAAAACAGAGAGGGAGAGAGTGAGACCGTCAGAGAGGGAGAGATAGAGGTCGGAGAGAGAGAGAGGTCAGAGAGGGAGAGGGAGAGGAAGAGAGAGAGAGGTCAGAGAGGGAGAAAGTGAGAAAGGTCGAGAGGGATAGAGAGATGTCAGAGACGTAGAGAGAGAGAGAGAGAGAGGTCAGAAAGAGAGAGATTTCAGAGAGGGTGAGAGAGAAAGAAGTCAGAGAGGGAGAGAGAGAGAGAAAGGTCAGAGAGGGAGAGAAAGAGAGAGCGGTCGGAGATAGAGAGAAAGGTCAGAGACGGAGAGAGAGAGAGGTCAGAGAGGGAGAGAGAAATAGATGTTAGAGAGGTAGAGAGAAATTGATGTTGGAGAGGGAGAGAGAGCGAAGTCAGAGAGGGAGTGAGAGGTCAGAGTGAGAGATAGCGAGACGTCAGAGGGAGAGAGAGAGAAGTCAGAGAGTGAGAGAGAGAGGTAAGAGAGGGAGGGAGAGAGAGAGGTCAGAGGGAGAGTGAGAGAGAAGTCAGGGAGAGAGAGAGAGAGGTCAGAGAGGGACAGAGGGAGAGAGAGGTCAGAGGGGGAGAAGGGTAGATCAGAGGAGGGGAGAGAGAGAGGTCAGAGACGGAGAGATAGAGAGGTGAGACAGGGAGAGAGAGAGAGAAGTCAGAAAGGGAGAGAGAGAAAGAGAGAGAGGTCAGAGAGGGAGAGAGAAAAATAGGTCAGAGAGGGAGAGATACAGCTCAGCGAGGGTGAGAGTGAGAGAGAGGTCAGAGAGGGAGAGAGAGAGAGGTCAGAGGGAGAGAGACAGTGAGAGGTCAGAGAGGGAGAGAGAGAGAAGACAGAGAGGGAGAGAGAGAGAGATGTAAGAGAGGGAGAGAGAGAGTTCAGAGAGGGAGAGAGAGAGAGAGGTCAGAGAGGGAGAGAGATAGGTCAGATAGGGAGAGAGAGAGAGAGATGTCAGTGAGGGTGAGAGAGAGAGAGGTCAGAGAGGGAGAGAGAAATAGATGTTAGAGAGAGAGAGAGGTCAGAGAGAGAGACGGGGAGAGAGAGAGGGATCGGAGATGGAGAGAGAGAAAGGTCAGAGGTTGAGATAGAGGGACGTCAGAGGGAGAGAGGAGAGAGGTCAGAGAGGGAGAGAGAGAGATGTTAGAGAGGGAGAGAAAGAGCTCAGAGAGGGAGAGGGAGAGAGAGAGGTCAGAGAGCGAGAGAGAGAGGTCTTAGAGGGAGAGAGAAAGAGTGGTCAGAGAAAAAGACAGTGAGAGAGGTCAGAGAGTGAGAGAGAGGGAGAGAGAACTGAGAGGAAGAGAGAGAGAGAGAGGTCAGAGAGGGAGAGAGTGGTCAGAGAGGGAGAGAGAAATGTCAGAGAGGCTGAGATTGAGGTCAGAGAGTGAGAGAATGAGGTCAGATTGGGAGAGAGAGAGAGGTAAGGGGAGAGGGAGAGGAAGAGAGAGAGAGAGAGGTCAGAGAGGGAGAGAGAAAAATAGGTCAGAGAGGGAGAGATAGAGCTCAGAGAGGGAGAGAGAGAGGTCAGAGATGGAGAGGGGGAGAATGAGAGAGAGAGGTCAGAGAGTGAGAGAGAGACAGAGGACAAAGAGGGGGAGAGGGATGTCAGAGAGTGAGAGATAGACAGAGAGGTCAGAGGGAGAGAGGGAGAGGTCAGAGGGAGAGAGAGAGAGGTCAGAGATTGAGAGAGATAGAGGTCAGAGGGAGAGAGAGAGACAGGTCACAGGGAGAGAGAGTGAGAGGTCAGAGAGGGAGAGAAAGAGAAACCAGAGAGGGAGAGAGCGAGATCGTCAGAGAGGGTGAGATAGAGATCGGAGAGAGAGAGAGGTAAGAGAGGGAGATGGAGAGGAAGAGAGAGAACGCGGTCAGAGAGGTAGAGAGAGAGAGAGGTCAGAGAGGGATAGAGATGTCAGAGATGGAGAGAGAGTGAGAGGTCAGAGAGGGAGAGAGAGAGAAGACAGAGAGGGAGAGAGAGAGGTCAGAGATGGCGAGAGATAGGTCAGATAGGGAAGACAGAGAGAGATGTCAGTGAGGGAGAGAGAGAGAAGACAGACAGGGAGAGAGAGAGATCTGTTAGAGAGGGAGGGAGAGAGAGAGTTCAGAGAGGAGGAGAGAGAGAGGTCAGAGAGAGAGAGATTGAGGTCAGAGAGGGAGAGAGAAATAGATGTTAGAGAGAGAGAGAGAAGTCAGAGAGAGAGAGAGATGGGGAGAGAGAGAGGGATCGGAGATGGAGAGAGAGAGAGGTCAGAGGTTGAGATAGAGGGACGTCAGAGGGAGAGAGAGAGAGCGAGGTCAGAGAGGGAGAGAGAGAGAGGTTAGAGAGGGAGAGATAGAGCTCAGAGAGGTAGAGGGAGAGAGAGGTCAGAGAGCGAGAGAGAGAGAGGTCATAGAGGGAGAGAGAGAGAGAGAGGTCAGAGAAAAAGACAGTGAGAGAAGTCAGAGAGTGAGAGAGAGGGAGAGAGAACTGAGAGGAAGAGAGAGAGAGAGGTCAGAGAGGGAGATAGAAATGTCAGAGAGGGAGAGAGTGAGGTCAGAGCGGGAGAGAATGAAGTCAGATTGGGAGAGAGAGAGAGGTAAGGGGAGAGGGAGAGGAAGAGAGAGAGAGGTCAGAGAGGGAGAAAGTTAGAGAGGTCAGAGAGGGATAGCGAGAGGTCAGAGAGGGAGAGTGAGAGAGAGAGGTCAGAAAGAGAGAGATTTCAGAGAGGGTGAGAGAGAAAGAAGTCAGAGAGGGAGACATAGCAAGAGAGGACAGAGAGGGAGAGAAAGAGAGAGCGGTTGGAGTTAGAGAGAAAGGTCAGAGAGGGAGAGAGAGAGGTCAGAGAGGGAGAGAGAGAGAGAGGTCAGAGAGGGAGAGAGAAATAGATGTTAGAGAGGTAGAGAGAAATTGATGTTAAAGAGGGAGAGAGAGAGAAGTCAGAGAGGGAGAGAGAGGTCAGAGTGAGAGATAACTAGACGTCAGAGGGAGAGAGAGAGAGAAGTCAGAGAGGGAGAGAGAGAGGTAAGAGAGGGAGGGAGAGATAGAGAGGTCAGAGGGAGAGTGAGAGAGAGGTCAGGGACAGAGAGAGAGGTCAGAGAGGGACAGAGAGAGAGAGAGGTCCGAGGGGGAGAGAGGTAGGTCAGAGAAGGGGAGAGAGAGAGGTCAGAGACGGAGAGATAGAGAGGTGAGAGAGGGAGAGAGAGAGAGGTCAGAAAGGGAGAGAGAGAGAAAGAGTGAGAGGTCAGAGAGGGAGAGAGAAAAATAGGTCAGAGATGGAGAGATACAGCTCAGAGAGGGAGAGAGACAGAGAGAGGTCAGAGAGGGAGAGAGAGAGAAGACAGAGAGGGAGAGAGAGAGAGATGTAAGATACAGAGAGAGAGAGTTCAGAGAGGGAGAGAGAGAGATAGGTCAGAGAGGGAGAGAGATAGGTCAGATAGGGAGAGAGAGAGAGAGATGTCAGTGAGGGTGAGAGTGAGAGAGGTCAGAGAGGGAGAGAGAAAGAGATGTTAGAGGGAGAGAGAGAAGTCAGAGAGAGAGAGAGACGGGGAGAGAGAGGGATCGGAGATGGAGAGAGAGAGAGGTCAGAGGTTGAGATAGAGGGACGTCAGAGGGAGAGAGAGAGAGAGAGGTCAGAGAGAGAGAGAGAGATGTTAGAGAGGGAGAGATAGAGCTCAGAGAGGGAGAGGGAGAGAGAGAGGTCAGAGAGCAAGAGAGAGAGGTCTTAGAGGGAGAGAGAGAGAGAGGTCAGAGAAAAAGACAGTGAGAGAGGTCAGAGAGTGAGAGAGAGGGAGAGAGAACTGAGAGGAAGAGAGAGAGAGAGAGGTCAGAGTGAGAGATAACTAGACGTCAGATGGAGAGAGAGAGAGAAGTCAGAGAGGGAGAGAGAGAGGTAAGAGAGGGAGGGAGAGATAGAGAGGTCAGAGGGAGAGTGAGAGAGAGGTCAGGGAAAGAGAGAGAGGTCAGAGAGGGACAGAGAGAGAAAGAAGTCAGAGAGGGAGACATAGCGAGAGAGGACAGAGAGGGAGAGAAAGAGAGAGCGGTTGGAGTTAGAGAGAAAGGTCAGAGAGGGAGAGAGAGAGGTCAGAGAGGGAGAGAAAGAGAGAGGTCAGAGAGGGAGAGAGAAATAGATGTTAGAGAGGTAGAGAGAAATTGATGTTAGAGAGGGAGAGAGAGAGAAGTCAGAGAGGGAGAGAGAGGTCAGAGTGAGAGATAACTAGACGTCAGAGGGAGAGAGAGAGAGAAGTCAGAGAGGGAGAGAGAGAGGTAAGAGAGGGAGGGAGAGATAGAGAGGTCAGAGGGAGAGTGAGAGAGAGGTCAGGGACAGAGAGAGAGGTCAGAGAGGGATAGAGAGAGAGAGAGGTCCGAGGGGGAGAGAGGTAGGTCAGAGAAGGGGAGAGAGAGAGGTCAGAGACGGAGAGATAGAGAGGTGAGAGAGGGAGAGAGAGAGAGGTCAGAAAGGGAGAGAGAGAGAAAGAGTGAGAGGTCAGAGAGGGAGAGAGAAAAATAGGTCAGAGATGGAGAGATACAGCTCAGAGAGGGAGAGAGACAGAGAGAGGTCAGAGACGGAGCTAGAAATGTCAGAGAGGGAGAGAGTGAGGTCAGAGAGGGAGAGAATGAGCTCAGATTGGGAGAGAGAGAGAGGTAAGGGGAGAAGGAGAGGAAGAGAGAGAGAGAGAGATGTCAGAGAGGGAGAGAGAAAAATAGGTCAGAGAGGGAGAGATAGAGCTCAGAGAAGGAGAGAGAGAGGGAGGGGTCAGAGAGGGATAGAGTGAGAGTTCAGAGAGGGAGAGGGGGAGAATGAGAGAGAGACGTCAGAGAGTGAGAGAGAGAGACAGAGGACAAAGAGGGGAAGAGGGATGTCAGAGAGGGAGAGATAGACAGAGAGGTCAGAGGGAGAGAGGGAGAGCTCAGAGGGAGAGAGAGAGAGGTCAGAGATTGAGAGAGATAGAGGTCAGAGGGAGAGAGAGAGACAGGTCACAGGGAGAGAGAGTGAAAGGTCAGAGAGGGAGAGAAAGAGAAACCAGAGAGGGAGAGAGCGAGATCGTCAGAGAGGGAGAGATTGAGGTCGGAGAGAGAGAGAGAGGTCATAGAGGGAGAGGGAGAGGACGAGAGAGAGAGGTCAGAGATGGAGAAAGTGAGAGAGGTCAGAGAGGGATAGAGAGAGGTCAGAGAGTGAGAGAGAGAGAAAGGTCTGAAAGAGAGAGATTTCAGAGAGGGTGAGAGAGAAAGAAGTCAGAGAGGGAGAGAGAGAGAGTTCGGTCGGAGATAGAGAGAAAGGTCAGAGAGGGAGAGAGAGAGAGGTCAGAGAGGGAGAGAGAAATAGATGTTAGAGAGGTAGAGAGAAATTGATGTTAGAGAGGGAGAGAGAGAGAAGTCAGAGAGGGAGAGAGAGGTCAGAGTGAGAGATAGCGAGACGTCAGAGGGAGAGAGAGAGAGAAGTCAGAGAGCGAGAGAGAGAGGTCATAGAGGGAGAGAGAGAGAGAGAGGTCAGAGAAAAAGACAGTGTGAGAAGTCAGAGAGTGAGAGAGAGGGAGAGAGAACTGAGAGGAAGAGAGAGAGAGAGGTCAGAGAGGGAGATAGAAATGTCAGAGAGGGAGAGAGTGAGGTCAGAGCGGGAGAGAATGAAGTCAGATTGGGAGAGAGAGAGAGGTAAGGGGAGAGGGAGAGGAAGAGAGAGAGAAGTCAGAGAGGGAGAGAGAAAAATAGGTCAGAGAGGGAGAGATAGAGCTCAGAGACGGAGAGAGAGAGAGAGAGGTCAGAGAGGGATAGAGTGAGAGGTCAGAGAGGGAGAGAGAGACAGAGGACAAAGAGGGTGAGAGGGATGTCAGAGAGGAAGAGATAGACAGAGAGGTCAGAGGGAGAGAGGGAGAGGTCAGAGGCAGAGAAAGAGAGGTCAGAGAGGGAGAGAGATAGAAGTCAGAGGGAGAGAGAGAGACAGGTCACAGGGAGAGAGAGTGAGAGGTCAGAGAGGGAGAGAAAGAGTAAACATAGAGGGAGAGAGTGATATAGGTCAGAGCGGGAGAGATAGAGGTCGGAGAGAGAGAGAGAGGTCAGAGAGGGAGAGGGAGAGGAAGAGAGAGAGAGGTCAGAGAGGGAGAAAGTTAGAGAGGTCAGAGAGGGATAGCGAGAGGTCAGAGAGGGAGAGTGAGAGAGAGAGGTCAGAAAGAGAGAGATTTCAGAGAGGGTGAGAGAGAAAGAAGTCAGAGAGGGAGACATAGCCAGAGAGGACAGAGAGGGAGAGAAAGAGAGAGCGGTTGGAGTTAGAGAGAAAGGTCAGAGAGGGAGAGAGAGAGGTCAGAGAGGGAGAGAGAGAGAGAGGTCAGAGAGGGAGAGAGAAATAGATGTTAGAGAGGTAGAGAGAAATTGATGTTAGAGAGGGAGAGAGAGAGAAGTCAGAGAGGGAGAGAGAGGTCAGAGTGAGAGATAACTAGACGTCAGAGGGAGAGAGAGAGAGAAGTCAGAGAGGGAGAGAGAGAGGTAAGAGAGGGAGGGAGAGATAGAGAGGTCAGAGGGAGAGTGAGAGAGAGGTCAGGGACAGAGAGAGAGGTCAGAGAGGGACAGAGAGAGAGAGAGGTCCGAGGGGGAGAGAGGTAGGTCAGAGAAGGGGAGAGAGAGAGGTCAGAGACGGAGAGATAGAGAGGTGAGAGAGGGAGAGAGAGAGAGGTCAGAAAGGGAGAGAGAGAGAAAGAGTGAGAGGTCAGAGAGGGAGAGAGAAAAATAGGTCAGAGATGGAGAGATACAGCTCAGAGAGGGAGAGAGACAGAGAGAGGTCAGAGAGGGAGAGAGAGAGAAGACAGAGAGGGAGAGAGAGAGAGATGTAAGATACAGAGAGAGAGAGTTCAGAGAGGGAGAGAGAGAGATAGGTCAGAGAGGGAGAGAGATAGGTCAGATAGGGAGAGAGAGAGAGAGATGTCAGTGAGGGTGAGAGTGAGAGAGGTCAGAGAGGGAGAGAGAAAGAGATGTTAGAGGGAGAGAGAGAAGTCAGAGAGAGAGAGAGACGGGGAGAGAGAGGGATCGGAGATGGAGAGAGAGAGAGGTCAGAGGTTGAGATAGAGGGACGTCAGAGGGAGAGAGAGAGAGAGGTGAGAGAGAGAGAGAGATGTTAGAGAGGGAGAGATAGAGCTCAGAGAGGGAGAGGGAGAGAGAGAGGTCAGAGAGCAAGAGAGAGAGGTCTTAGAGGGAGAGAGAGAGAGAGGTCAGAGAAAAAGACAGTGAGAGAGGTCAGAGAGTGAGAGAGAGGGAGAGAGAACTGAGAGGAAGAGAGAGAGAGAGAGGTCAGAGTGAGAGATAACTAGACGTCAGAGGGAGAGAGAGAGAGAAGTCAGAGAGGGCAGAGAGAGGTAAGAGAGGGAGGGAGAGATAGAGAGGTCAGAGGGAGAGTGAGAGAGAGGTCAGGGACAGAGAGAGAGGTCAGAGAGGGACAGAGAGAGAAAGAAGTCAGAGAGGGAGACATAGCGAGAGAGGACAGAGAGGGAGAGAAAGAGAGAGCGGTTGGAGTTAGAGAGAAAGGTCAGAGAGGGAGAGAGAGAGGTCAGAGAGGGAGAGAGAGAGAGAGCGGTTGGAGTTAGAGAGAAAGGTCAGAGAGCGAGAGAGAGAGGTCAGAGAGGGAGAGAGAGAGAGAGGTCAGAGAGGGAGAGAGAAATAGATGTTAGAGAGGTAGAGAGAAATTGATGTTAGAGAGGGAGAGAGAGAGAAGTCAGAGAGGGAGAGAGAGGTCAGAGTGAGAGATAACTAGACGTCAGAGGGAGAGAGAGAGAGAAGTCAGAGAGGGAGAGAGAGAGGTAAGAGAGGGAGGGAGAGATAGAGAGGTCAGAGGGAGAGTGAGAGAGAGGTCAGGGACAGAGAGAGAGGTCAGAGAGGGATAGAGAGAGAGAGAGGTCCGAGGGGGAGAGAGGTAGGTCAGAGAAGGGGAGAGAGAGAGGTCAGAGACGGAGAGATAGAGAGGTGAGAGAGGGAGAGAGAGAGAGGTCAGAAAGGGAGAGAGAGAGAAAGAGTGAGAGGTCAGAGAGGGAGAGAGAAAAATAGGTCAGAGATGGAGAGATACAGCTCAGAGAGGGAGAGAGACAGAGAGAGGTCAGAGACGGAGCTAGAAATGTCAGAGAGGGAGAGAGTGAGGTCAGAGAGGGAGAGAATGAGCTCAGATTGGGAGAGAGAGAGAGGTAAGGGGAGAAGGAGAGGAAGAGAGAGAGAGAGAGAGGTCAGAGAGGGAGAGATAGAGCTCAGAGAAGGAGAGAGAGAGGGAGGGGTCAGAGAGGGATAGAGTGAGAGTTCAGAGAGGGAGAGGGGGAGAATGAGAGAGAGACGTCAGAGAGTGAGAGAGAGAGACAGAGGACAAAGAGGGGGAGAGGGATGTCAGAGAGGGAGAGATAGACAGAGAGGTCAGAGGGAGAGAGGGAGAGCTCAGAGGGAGAGCGAGAGAGGTCAGAGATTGAGAGAGATAGAGGTCAGAGGGAGAGAGAGAGACAGGTCACAGGGAGAGAGAGTGAAAGGTCAGAGAGGGAGAGAAAGAGA
Source organism: Carcharodon carcharias (assembly GCF_017639515.1). NCBI lineage: Eukaryota > Metazoa > Chordata > Chondrichthyes > Lamniformes > Lamnidae > Carcharodon > Carcharodon carcharias. The sequence goes on from NC_054474.1 coordinate 101,261,649, forward strand.
AACCAGAGAGGGAGAGAGCGAGATCGTCAGAGAGGGAGAGATTGAGGTCGGAGAGAGAGAGAGAGGTCATAGAGGGAGAGGTAGAGGACGAGAGAGAGAGGTCAGAGATGGAGAAAGTGAAAGAGGTCAGAGAGGGATAGAGAGAGGTCAGAGAGTGAGAGAGAGAGAAAGGTCTGAAAGAGAGAGATTTCAGAGAGGGTGAGAGAGAAAGAAGTCAGAGAGGGAGAGAGAGAGAGAGCGGTCGGAGATAGAGAGAAAGGTCAGAGAGGGAGAGAGAGAGAGGTCAGAGAGGGAGAGAGAAATAGATGTTAGAGAGGTAGAGAGAAATTGATGTTAGAGAGGGAGAGAGAGAGAAGTCAGAGAGGGAGAGAGAGGTCAGAGTGAGAGATAGTGAGACGTCAGAGGGAGAGAGAGAGAGAAGTCAGAGAGGGAGAGAGAGAGGTCAGAGAGGGAGGGAGAGAGAGAGAGGTCAGAGGGAGAGTGAGAGAGAGGTCAGGGAGAGAGAGAGAGGTCAGATTGGGACAGAGAGAGAGAGGTCAGAGGGGGAGAGAGGTAGGTCAGAGAAGGGGAGAGAGAGAGGTCAGAGACGGAGAGATAGAGTGGTGAGACAGGGAGAGAGAGAGAGAGGTCAGAAAGGGAGAGAGAGAGAAAGAGAGCGAGGTCAGAGAGGGAGAGAGAAAAATAGGTCAGAGAGGGAGAGATACAGCTGAGAGAGGGAGAGATAGAGAGTGAGAGAGAGGTCAGAGATGGCGAGAGAGTGAGATGTCAGAGAGGGAGAGAGAGAGAAGATAGAGAGGGAGAGAGAGAGAGATGTAAGAGAGGGAGAGAGAGAGTTCAGAGAGGGAGAGAGAGAGAGAGGTCAGAGAGGGAGAGAGAAATAGATGTTAGAGAGAGAGAGAGAAGTCAGAGAGAGAGAGACGGGGAGAGAGAGGGATCGGAGATGGAGAGAGAGAGAGGTCAGAGGTTGAGAGAGAGGGACGTCAGAGGGAGAGAGAGAGAGAGAGGTCAGAGAGGGAGAGAGAGAGGTTAGAGAGGGAGAGATAGAGCTCAGAGAGGGAGAGGGAGAGAGAGAGGTCAGAGAGTGAGAGAGAGAGGTCATAGAGGTAGAGAGAGAGAGAGGTCAGAGAGTGAGAGAGAGGGAGAGAGAACTGAGAGGAAGAGAGAGAGATGTCAGAGAGGGAGGTCAGAGCGGGAGAGAATGAGGTCAGAGAGGGAGAGAATGAGTTCAGATTGGGAGAGAGAGAGAGGTAAGGGGAGAGGTAGAGGAAGAGAGAGAGAGAGAGGTCAGAGAGGGAGAGAGAAAAATAGGTCAGAGAGGGAGAGATAGAGCTCAGAGAGGGAGAGAGAGTGAGAGAGGTCAGAGAGGGATAGAGTGAGAGGTCAGAGAGGGAGAGGGGGAGAGTGAGAGAGAGAGGACAAAGAGGGGGAGAGGGATGTCAGAGAGGGAGAGATAGACAGAGAGGTCAGAGGGAGAGGGGAGAGGTCAGAGGGAGAGAGAGAGAGGTCAGAGAGTGAGGGAGATAGAGGTCAGAGGGAGAGAGAGAGAGACAGGTCACAGGGAGAGAGAGTGAGAGGTCAGAGAGGGAGAGAAAGAGAAACCAGAGAGGGAGCGAGCGAGATAGGTCAGAGCGGGAGAGATAGAGGTCGGAGAGAGAGAGAGAGGTCAGAGAGGGAGAGGGAGAGGAAGAGAGAGAGAGGTCAGAGTGGGAGAAAGTGAGAGAGGTCAGAGAGGGATAGAGAGAGGTCAGTGAGGGAGAGAGAGAGAGAGAGGTCTGAAAGAGAGAGATTTCAGAGAGGGTGAGGGAGAATGTAGTCAGAGAGGGAGAGAGAGCGAGAGAGGTCAGAGAGGGAGAGAAAGAGAGAGCGGTCGGATTTAGAGAGAAAGGTCAGAGAATGAGAGAGAGAGGTCAGAGAGGGAGAGAGAGAGAGAGAGATCAGAGAGGGAGAGAGAGAGAGAGAGGTCAGAGAGGGAGAGAGAAATAGATGTTAGAGAGGTAGAGAGAAATTGATATTAGAAAGGGAGCGAGAGAGAAGTCAGAGTGGGAGAGAGAGAGAGGTCAGAGAGGGAGAGAGAGGTCAGTGTGAGAGATAGCGAGACGTCAGAGGGAGAGAGAGAGAGAAGTCAGAGAGGGAGAGAGAGAGGTAAGAGAGGGAAGGAGAGAGAGAGAGGTCAGAGGGGGATGGAGATGTCAGAGATGGAGAGAGAGTGAGAGGTCAGAGAGGGAGAGAGAGAGAAGACAGAGAGGGAGAGAGAGAGAGATGTAAGAGAGGGAGAGAGAGAGGTCAGAGATGGCGAGAGATAGGTCAGATAGGGAAGACAGAGAGAGATGTCATTGAGGGAGAGAGAGAGAAGACAGACAGGGAGAGAGAGAGATCTGTTAGAGAGGGAGGGAGAGAGAGAGTTCAGAGAGGAGGAGAGAGAGAGGTCAGAGAGAGAGAGATTGAGGTCAGAGAGGGAGAGAGAAATAGATGTTAGAGAGAGGGAGAGAGAAGTCAGAGAGAGAGAGAGATGGGGAGAGAGAGAGGGATCGGAGATGGAGAGAGAGAGAGGTCAGAGGTTGAGATAGAGGGACGTCAGAGGGAGAGAGAGAGAGCGAGGTCAGAGAGGGAGAGAGAGAGAGGTTAGAGAGGGAGAGATAGAGCTCAGAGAGGTAGAGGGAGAGAGAGGTCAGAGAGCGAGAGAGAGAGGTCATAGAGGGAGAGAGAGAGAGAGGTCAGAGAAAAAGACAGTGAGAGAGGTCAGAGAGTGAGAGAGAGGGAGAGAGAACTGAGAGGAAGAGAGAGAGAGAGAGAGGTCAGAGAGGGAGATAGAAATGTCAGAGAGGGAGAGAGTGAGGTCAGAGCGGGAGAGAATGAGGTCAGATTGGGAGAGAGAGAGAGGTAAGGGGAGAGGGAGAGGAAGAGAGAGAGAAGTCAGAGAGGGAGAGAGAAAAATAGGTCAGAGAGGGAGAGATAGAGCTCAGAGACGGAGAGAGAGAGAGAGAGGTCAGAGAGGGATAGAGTGAGAGGTCAGAGAGGGAGAGAGAGACAGAGGACAAAGAGGGTGAGAGGGATGTCAGAGAGGAAGAGATAGACAGAGAGGTCAGAGGGAGAGAGGGAGAGGTCAGAGGCAGAGAAAGAGAGGTCAGAGAGGGAGAGAGATAGAAGTCAGAGGGAGAGAGAGAGACAGGTCACAGGGAGAGAGAGTGAGAGGTCAGAGAGGGAGAGAAAGAGAAAACAGAGAGGGAGAGAGTGATATAGGTCAGAGCGGGAGAGATAGAGGTCGGAGAGAGAGAGAGAGGTCAGAGAGGGAGAGGGAGAGGAAGAGAGAGAGAGGTCAGAGAGGGAGAAAGTTAGAGAGGTCAGAGAGGGATAGCGAGAGGTCAGAGAGGGAGAGTGAGAGAGAGAGGTCAGAAAGAGAGAGATTTCACAGAGGGTGAGAGAGAAAGAAGTCAGAGAGGGAGACATAGCGAGAGAGGACAGAGAGGGAGAGAAAGAGAGAGCGGTTGGAGTTAGAGAGAAAGGTCAGAGAGGGAGAGAGAGAGGTCAGACAGGGAGAGAGAGAGAGAGGTCAGAGAGGGAGAGAGAAATAGATGTTAGAGAGGTAGAGAGAAATTGATGTTAGAGAGGGAGAGAGAGAGAAGTCAGAGAGGGAGAGAGAGGTCAGAGTGAGAGATAACTAGACGTCAGAGGGAGAGAGAGAGAGAAGTCAGAGAGGGAGAGAGAGAGGTAAGAGAGGGAGGGAGAGATAGAGAGGTCAGAGGGAGAGTGAGAGAGAGGTCAGGGACAGAGAGAGAGGTCAGAGAGGGACAGAGAGAGAGAGAGGTCCGAGGGGGAGAGAGGTAGGTCAGAGAAGGGGAGAGAGAGAGGTCAGAGACGGAGAGATAGAGAGGTGAGAGAGGGAGAGAGAGAGAGGTCAGAAAGGGAGAGAGAGAGAAAGAGTGAGAGGTCAGAGAGGGAGAGAGAAAAATAGGTCAGAGATGGAGAGATACAGCTCAGAGAGGGAGAGAGACAGAGAGAGGTCAGAGAGGGAGAGAGAGAGAAGACAGAGAGGGAGAGAGAGAGAGATGTAAGATACAGAGAGAGAGAGTTCAGAGAGGGAGAGAGAGAGATAGGTCAGAGAGGGAGAGAGATAGGTCAGACAGGGAGAGAGAGAGAGAGATGTCAGTGAGGGTGAGAGTGAGAGAGGTCAGAGAGGGAGAGAGAAAGAGATGTTAGAGGGAGAGAGAGAAGTCAGAGAGAGAGAGAGACGGGGAGAGAGAGGGATCGGAGATGGAGAGAGAGAGAGGTCAGAGGTCGGGATAGAGGGACATCAGAGGGAGAGAGAGAGAGAGAGATGTTAGAGAGGGAGAGATAGAGCTCAGAGAGGGAGAGGGAGAGAGAGAGGTCAGAGAGCAAGAGAGAGAGGTCTTAGAGGGAGAGAGAGAGAGAGGTCAGAGAAAAAGACAGTGAGAGAGGTCAGAGAGCTCCGAGAGGGAGAGAGAACTGAGAGGAAGAGAGAGAGAGAGAGGTCAGAGAGGGAGAGAGAGGTCAGAGACGGAGCTAGAAATGTCAGAGAGGGAGAGAGTGAGGTCAGAGAGGGAGAGAATGAGCTCAGATTGGGAGAGAGAGAGAGGTAAGGGGAGAAGGAGAGGAAGAGAGAGAGAGAGAGAGGTCAGAGTGGGAGAGAGAAAAATAGGTCAGAGAGGGAGAGATAGAGCTCAGAGAGGGAGAGAGAGGGGGAGGGGTCAGAGAGGGATAGAGTGAGAGTTCAGAGAGGGAGAGGGGGAGAATGAGAGAGAGACGTCAGAGAGTGAGAGAGAGAGACAGAGGACAAAGAGGGGGAGAGGGATGTCAGAGAGGGAGAGATAGACAGAGAGGTCAGAGGGAGAGAGGGAGAGCTCAGAGGGAGAGAGAGAGAGGTCAGAGATTGAGAGAGATAGAGGTCAGAGGGAGAGAGAGAGACAGGTCACAGGGAGAGAGAGTGAAAGGTCAGAGAGGGAGAGAAAGAGAAACCAGAGAGGGAGAGCGCGAGATCGTCAGAGAGGGAGAGATTGAGGTCGGAGAGAGAGAGAGAGGTCATAGAGGGAGAGGGAGAGGACGAGAGAGAGAGGTCAGAGAGGGACAAAGTGATAGAGGTCAGAGAGGGATAGAGAGAGGTCAGAGAGTGAGAGAGAGAGAAAGGTCTGAAAGAGAGAGATTTCAGAGAGGGTGAGAGAGAAAGAAGTCAGAGAGGGAGAGAGAGAGAGAGCGGTCGGAGATAGAGAGAAAGGTCAGAGAGGGAGAGAGAGAGAGGTCAGAGAGGGAGAGAGAAATAGATGTTAGAGAGGTGGAGAGAAATTGATGTTAGAGAGGGAGAGAGAGAGAAGTCAGAGAGGGAGAGAGAGGTCAGAGTGAGAGATAGCGAGACGTCAGAGGGAGAGAGAGAGAGAAGTCAGAGAGGGAGAGAGAGAGGTCAGAGAGGGAGGGAGAGAGAGAGAGGTCAGAGGGAGAGTGAGAGAGAGGTCAAGGAGAGAGAGAGAGGTCAGATTGGGACAGAGAGAGAGAGAGGTCAGAGGGGGAGAGAGGTAGGTCAGAGAAGGGGAGAGAGAGAGGTCAGAGACGGAGAGATAGAGTGGTGAGACAGGGAGAGAGAGAGAGAGGTCAGAAAGGGAGAGAGAGAGAAAGAGAGCGAGGTCAGACAGGGAGAGAGAAAAATAGGTCAGAGAGGGAGAGATACAGCTGAGAGAGGGAGAGATAGAGAGTGAGAGAGAGGTCAGAGAGGGAGAGAGAGAGAGGTCAGAGGGAGAGAGACAGAGAGAGGTCAGAGATGGAGGGAGAGAGTGAGATGTCACAGAGGGAGAGAGAGAGAAGATAGAGAGGGAGAGAGAGAGAGATGTAAGAGAGGGAGAGAGAGAGTTCAGAGAGGGAGAGAGAGAGAGAGGTCAGAGAGGGAGAGAGAAATAGATGTTAGAGAGAGAGAGAGAAGTCAGAGAGAGAGAGACGGGGAGAGAGAGGGATCGGAGATGGAGAGAGAGAGAGGTCAGAGGTTGAGAGAGAGGGACGTCAGAGGGAGAGAGAGAGAGAGAGGTCAGAGAGGGAGAGAGAGAGGTTAGAGAGGGAGAGATAGAGCTCAGAGAGGGAGAGGGAGAGAGAGAGGTCAGAGAGTGAGAGAGAGAGGTCATAGAGGTAGAGAGAGAGAGAGGTCAGAGAGTGAGAGAGAGGGAGAGAGAACTGAGAGGAAGAGAGAGAGAGGTCAGAGAGGTTGGTCAGAGAGGGAGAGAATGAGGTCAGAGAGGGAGAGAATGAAGTCAGATTGGGAGAGAGAGAGAGGTAAGGGGAGAGGTAGAGGAAGAGAGAGAGAGAGAGGTCAGAGAGGGAGAGAGAAAAATAGGTCAGAAAGGGAGAGATAGAGCTCAGAGAGGGAGAGAGAGTGAGAGAGGTCAGAGAGGGATAGAGTGAGAGGTCAGAGAGGGAGAGGGGGAGAGTGAGAGAGAGAGGACAAAGAGTGGGAGAGGGATGTCAGAGAGGGAGAGATAGACAGAGAGGTCAGAGGGAGAGGGGAGAGGTCAGAGGGAGAGAGAGAGAGGTCAGAGAGTGAGAGAGATAGAGGTCAGAGGGAGAGAGAGAGAGACAGGTCGCAGGGACAGAGAGTGAGAGGTCAGAGAGGGAGAGAAAGAGAAACCAGAGAGGGAGCGAGCGAGATAGGTCACAGCGGGAGAGATAGAGGTCGGAGAGAGAGAGAGAGGTCAGAGAGGGAGAGGGAGAGGAAGAGAGAGAGAGGTCAGAGTGGGAGAAAGTGAGAGAGGTCAGAGAGGGATAGAGAGAGGTCAGTGAGGGAGAGAGAGAGAGAGAGGTCAGAAAGAGAGAGATTTCAGAGAGGGTGAGAGAGAAAGTAGTCAGAGAGGGAGAGAGAGCGAGAGAGGTCAGAGAGGGAGAGAAAGAGAGAGCGGTCGGATTTAGAGAGAAATGTCAGAGAATGAGAGAGAGAGGTCAGAGAGGGAGAAAGAGAGAGAGAGGTCAGAGAGGGAGAGAGAGAGAGAGAGGTTAGAGAGGGAGAGAGAAATAGATGTTAGAGAGGTAGAGAGAAATTGATATTAGAGAGGGAGCGAGAGAGAAGTCAGAGAGGGAGAGAGAGGTCAGAGTGAGAGATAGCGAGACGTCAGAGGGACAGAGAGAGAGAGAAGTCTGAGAGGGAGAGAGAGAGGTAAGAGAGGGAAGGAGAGAGAGAGAGGTCAGAGGGAGAGTGAGAGAGAGGTCAGGGAGCGAGAGAGAGGTCAGAGAGGGACAGAGAGAGAGATGTCAGAGGGGGAGAGAGGTAGGTCAGAGAAGGGGAGAGAGAGAGGTCAGAGACGGAGAGATAGAGAGGTGAGACAGGGAGAGAGAGAGAGAGGTCAGAAAGGGAGAGAGAGAGAAAGAGAGAGAGGTCAGAGAGGGAGAGAGAATAATAGGTCAGAGAGGGAGAGATACAGCTCTGAGAGGGAGAGAGAGAGAGAGAGAGAAGTCAGAGAGGGAGAGAGAGAGAGGTCAGAGGGAGAGAGATAGAGAGAGGTCAGAGATGGCGAGAGAGAGAGGTTAGAGAGGGAGAGAGAGAAATATGTCAGAGAGGGAGAGATATAGCTCAGAGAGAGAGAGAGAGAGAGGACGGAGAAGCAGAGAGAGAGAGGTCAGGGAGGGAGAGAGAGAGAGGTCAGAGAGGGAGAGAATGAGGTCAGATTGGGAGAGAGAGAGATGTAAGGGGAGAGGGAGAGGAAGAGAGAGAGAGAGAGGTCAGAGAGGGAGAGAGAAAAATAGGTCAGAGAGGGAGAGATAGAGCTCAGAGAGGGAGAGAGAGAGATGTCAGAGAGGGATAGAGTGAGAAGTCAGAGAGGGAGAGGGGGAGAGTGAGAGAGAGAGGTCAGAGAGTGAGAGAGAGACAGAGGACAAAGAGGGGGGAGGGACGTCAGAGAGGGAGAAATAGACAGAGAGGTCAGAGGGAGAGAGGGAGATGTCAGAGGGAGAGAGAGAGAGGTCAGAGATTGAGAGAGATAGAGGTCAGAGGGAGAGAGAGAGACAGGTCACAGGGAGAGAGAGTGAGAGTTCAGAGAGGGAGAGAAAAAGAAAACAGAGAGGGAGAGAGCGAGATCGTCAGAGAGGGAGAGATAGAGGTCGGAGAGAGAGAGGTCAGAGAGGGAGAGGGAGAGGAAGAGAGAGAGAGGTCAGAGAGGGAGAAAGTGAGAAAGGTCAGAGAGGGATAGAGAGATGTCAGAGACGTAGAGAGAGAGAGAGAGGTCAGAAAGAGAGAGATTTCAGAGAGGGTGAGAGAGAAAGAAGTAAGAGAGGGAGAGAGAGAGAGGTCAGAGAGGGAGAGAGAAATAGATGTTAGAGTGGTAGAGAGAAATGGATGTAGAGAGGGAGAGAGAGAGAAGTCAGAGAGGGAGAGAGAGGTCAGAGTGAGAGATAGCGAGACGTCAGAGGGAGAGAGAGAGAGAAGTCAGAGAGGGAGAGAGAGAGGTAAGAGAGGCAGTGAGAGAGAGAGAGGTCAGAGGGAGAGTGAGAGAGAGGTCAGTGAGAGAGAGAGAGGTCAGAGAGGGACAGAGAGAGAGAGAGGTCAGAGGGGGAGAAGGGTAGATCAGAGAAGGGGAGAGAGAGATGTCAGAGACGGAGAGATAGAGAGGTGAGACAGGGAGAGAGAGAGAGGTCAAAAAGGGAGAGAGAGAGAAAGAGAGAGAGGTCAGAGAGGGAGAGAGAAAAATAGGTCAGAGAGAGAGAGATACAGCTCAGAGAGGGTGAGAGTGAGAGAGAGGTCAGAGAGGGAGAGAGAGAGAGGTCAGAGGGAGAGAGACAGTGAGAGGTCAGAGAGGGAGAGAGAGAGAAGACACAGAGGGAGAGAGAGAGAGATGTAAGAGAGGGAGAGAGAGAGTTCAGAGAGTGAGAGAGAGGGAGAGAGAACTGAGAGGAAGAGAGAGAGAGAGAGGTCAGAGAGGGAGAGAGTGGTCAGAGAGGGAGATAGAAATTTCAGAGAGGGAGAGATTGAGGTCAGAGAGGGAGAGAATGTGGTCAGATTGGGAGAGAGAGAGAGTTAAGGGGAGAGGGAGAGGAAGAGAGAGAGAGAGAGGTCAGAGAGGGAGAGATAAAAATTGGTCAGAGAGGGAGAGATAGAGCTCAGAGAGGGAGAGAGAGAGGTCAGAGAGGGATAGAGTGAGAGGTCAGAGAGGGAGAGGGGGAGAATGAGAGAGAGAGGTCAGAGAGTGAGAGAGAGACAGAGGACAAAGAGGGGGAGAGGGATGTCAGAGAGTGAGAGATAGACAGAGAGGTCAGAGGGAGAGAGGGAGAGGTCAGAGGGAGAGAGAGAGAGGTCAGAGATTGAGAGAGATAGAGGTCAGAGGGAGAGAGAGAGACAGGTCACAGGGAGAGAGAGTGAGAGGTCAGAGAGGGAGAGAAAGAGAAACCAGAGAGGCAGAGAGCGAGATCGTCAGAGAGGGAGAGATAGAGATCGGAGAGAGAGAGGTAAGAGAGGGAGATGGAGAGGAAGAGAGAGAGCGCGGTCAGAGAGGGAGAGAGAGAGAGAGGTCAGAGAGGGATAGAGATGTCAGAGATGGAGAGAGAGTGAGAGGTCAGAGAGGGAGAGAGAGAGAAGACAGAGAGGGAGAGAGAGAGAGAGATGTAAGAGAGGGAGAGGGAGAGGTCAGAGAGGGAGAGAGAGAGAGGTCAGAGAGGGAGAGAGATAGGTCAGATAGGGAGAGAGAGAGAGAGATGTCAGTGAGGGAGAGAGAGAGAAGACAGAGAGGGAGAGAGAGAGAGTGAATTCAGTGAGGGAGGGAGAGAGAGAGTTCAAAGATGCACAGAGTGCGGTCAGAGAGGGAGGGAGAGATTTCGGAGAGGGAGAGTTTGAGGTCAGAGAGGGAGAGAGAGTAGAGGTCAGAGGTGGAGAGAGAGGAAGAGAGAGAGAGAGGTAAGAAATGGAGAGATAGAGGTCAGAGAGGGAGAGAGAGAGATAGAGAGATAGACTTCAGTGAGGGAGAGAAAGGGAGAGAGGTCAGACAGGGAGTAAGAGAGTTCGGAGAGGGAGAGAGTGTGAGAAAGATGTCAGAGAGGGAGAGAGGTCGGTCAGAGAGGGAGAGAGAGAGAGAGGTCAGAGAAAAAAACAGTGAGAGAGGTCAGAGAGTGAGAGAGAGGGAGAGAGAACTGAGAGGAAGAGATAGAGAGAGGTCAAAGAGGGAGAGAGAGGTCAGAGAGGGAGATAGAAATGTCAGAGAAGGAGAGAGTGAGGTCAGAGAGGGAGAGAATGAGGTCAGATTGGGAGAGAGAGAGAGGTAAGGGGAGAGGGAGAGGAAGAGAGAGAGAGAGGTCAGAGAGGGAGAGAGAAAAATAGGTCAGAGAGGGAGAGATAGAGCTCAGAGAGGGAGAGAGAGAGAGGTCAGGGAGGGATAGAGAGAGAGGTCAGAGAGTGAGAGAGAGACAGAGGAAAAAGAGGGGGAGAGGGATGTCAGAGAGGGAGAGATAGACAAAGAGGTCAGAGGGAGAGAGGGAGATGTCAGAGGGAGAGAAAGAGAGGTCAGAGAGGGAGAGAGATAGAGGTCAGAGGGAGAGAGAGAGACAGGTCAAAGGGAGAGAGAGTGAGAGGTCAGAGAAGGAGAGAAAGAGAAACCAGAGAGGGAGAGAGCAAGATAGGTCAGAGAGGGAGAGATAGAGGTCAGACAGAGAGAGAGACGTCAGAGAGAGAGAGGTCAGAGAGTGAGAAAGTGAGAGAGGTCAGAGAGTGATAGAGAGATGTCAGAGAGGGAGAGAGAGAGATAATGGTCAGAGAGGGAGAGAAAGAGAGAGCGGTCGGAGATAGAGAGAAAGGTCAGAGTGGGAGAGAGAGAGAGGTCAGAGAGGGAGAGAGAGGTCAGAGTGAGAGATAGCGAGACGTCAGAGGGAGAGAGAGAGAGAAGTGAGAGAGGGAGAGAGAGAGGTAAGAGAGGGAGGGAGAGAGAGAGAGGTCAGAGGGAGAGTGAGAGAGAGGTCAGGGAGAGAGATAGAGAGGTCAGAGAGGGACAGAGGGAGAGAGAGGTCAGAGGGGGAGAAGGGTAGATCAGAGGAGGGGAGAGAGAGAGGTCAGAGACGGAGAGATAGAGAGGTGAGACAGGGAGAGAGAGAGAGAAGTCAGAAAGGGAGAGAGAGAAAGAGAGAGAGGTCAGAGAGGGAGAGAGAAAAATAGGTCAGAGAGGGAGAGATACAGCTCAGCGAGGGTGAGAGTGAGAGAGAGGTCAGAGAGGGAGAGAGAGAGAGGTCAGAGGGAGAGAGACAGTGAGAGGTCAGAGAGGGAGAGAGAGAGAAGACAGAGAGGGAGAGAGAGAGAGATGTAAGAGAGGGAGAGAGAGAGTTCAGAGAGTGAGAGAGAGGGAGAGAGAACTGAGAGGAAGAGAGAGAGAGAGAGGTCAGAGAGGGAGAGAGTGGTCAGAGAGGGAGATAGAAATTTCAGAGAGGGAGAGATTGAGGTCAGAGAGGGAGAGAATGTGGTCAGATTGGGAGAGAGAGAGAGTTAAGGGGAGAGGGAGAGGAAGAGAGAGAGAGAGAGGTCAGAGAGGGAGAGATAAAAATTGGTCAGAGAGGGAGAGATAGTGCTCAGAGAGGGAGAGAGAGAGGTCAGAGAGGGATAGAGTGAGAGGTCAGAGAGGGAGAGGGGGGAGAATGAGAGAGAGAGGTCAGAGAGTGAGAGAGAGACAGAGGACAAAGAGGGGGAGAGGGATGTCAGAGAGTGAGAGATAGACAGAGAGGTCAGAGGGAGAGAGGGAGAGGTCAGAGGGAGAGAGAGAGAGGTCAGAGATTGAGAGAGATAGAGGTCAGAGGGAGAGAGAGAGACAGGTCACAGGGAGAGAGAGTGAGAGGTCAGAGAGGGAGAGAAAGAGAAACCAGAGAGGCAGAGAGCGAGATCGTCAGAGAGGGAGAGATAGAGATCGGAGAGAGAGAGAGGTAAGAGAGGGAGATGGAGAGGAAGAGAGAGAGCGCGGTCAGAGAGGGAGAGAGAGAGAGAGGTCAGAGAGGGATAGAGATGTCAGAGATGGAGAGAGAGTGAGAGGTCAGAGAGGGAGAGAGAGAGAAGACAGAGAGGGAGAGAGAGAGAGATGTAAGAGAGGGAGAGGGAGAGGTCAGAGAGGGAGAGAGAGAGAGAGGTCAGAGAGGGAGAGAGATAGGTCAGATAGGGAGAGAGAGAGAGAGATGTCAGTGAGGGAGAGAGAGAGAAGACAGAGAGGGAGAGAGAGAGAGTGAGTTCAGTGAGGGAGGGAGAGAGAGAGTTCAAAGATGCACAGAGTGCGGTCAGAGAGGGAGGGAGAGATTTCGGAGAGGGAGAGTTTGAGGTCAGAGAGGGAGAGAGAGTAGAGGTCAGAGGCGGAGAGAGACGAAGAGAGAGAGAGAGGTAAGAAATGGAGAGATAGAGGTCAGAGAGGGAGAGAGAGAGATAGAGAGATAGACTTCAGTGAGGGAGAGAAAGGGAGAGAGGTCAGAGAGGGAGTAAGAGAGTTCGGAGAGGGAGAGAGTGTGAGAAAGATGTCAGAGAGGGAGAGAGGTCGGTCAGAGAGGGAGAGAGAGAGAGAGGTCAGAGAAAAAAAACAGTGAGAGAGGTCAGAGAGTGAGAGAGAGGGAGAGAGAACTGAGAGGAAGAGATAGAGAGAGGTCAAAGAGGGAGAGAGAGGTCAGAGAGGGAGATAGAAATGTCAGAGAGGGAGAGAGTGAGGTCAGAGAGGGAGAGAATGAGGTCAGATTGGGAGAGAGAGAGAGGTAAGGGGAGAGGGAGAGGAAGAGAGAGAGAGAGGTCAGAGAGGGAGAGAGAAAAATAGGTCAGAGAGGGAGAGATAGAGCTCAGAGAGGGAGAGAGAGAGAGAGGTCAGGGAGGGATAGAGAGAGAGGTCAGAGAGTGAGAGAGAGACAGAGGAAAAAGAGGGGGAGAGGGATGTCAGAGAGGGAGAGATAGACAAAGAGGTCAGAGGGAGAGAGGGAGATGTCAGAGGGAGAGAAAGAGAGGTCAGAGAGGGAGAGAGATAGAGGTCAGAGGGAGAGAGAGAGACAGGTCAAAGGGAGAGAGAGTGAGAGGTCAGAGAAGGAGAGAAAGAGAAACCAGAGAGGGAGAGAGCAAGATAGGTCAGAGAGGGAGAGATAGAGGTCAGACAGAGAGAGAGACGTCAGAGAGAGAGAGGTCAGAGAGTGAGAAAGTGAGAGAGGTCAGAGAGGGATAGAGAGATGTCAGAGAGGGAGAGAGAGAGATAATGGTCAGAGAGGGAGAGAAAGAGAGAGCGGTCGGAGATAGAGAGAAAGGTCAGAGTGGGAGAGAGAGAGAGGTCAGAGAGGGAGAGAGAGGTCAGAGTGAGAGATAGCGAGACGTCAGAGGGAGAGAGAGAGAGAAGTGAGAGAGGGAGAGAGAGAGGTAAGAGAGGGAGGGAGAGAGAGAGAGGTCAGAGGGAGAGTGAGAGAGAGGTCAGGGAGAGAGATAGAGAGGTCAGAGAGGGACAGAGGGAGAGAGAGGTCAGAGGGGGAGAAGGGTAGATCAGAGGAGGGGAGAGAGAGAGGTCAGAGACGGAGAGATAGAGAGGTGAGACAGGGAGAGAGAGAGAGAAGTCAGAAAGGGAGAGAGAGAAAGAGAGAGAGGTCAGAGAGGGAGAGAGAAAAATAGGTCAGAGAGGGAGAGATACAGCTCAGCGAGGGTGAGAGTGAGAGAGAGGTCAGAGAGGGAGAGAGAGAGAGGTCAGAGGGAGAGAGACAGTGAGAGGTCAGAGAGGGAGAGAGAGAGAAGACAGAGAGGGAGAGAGAGAGAGATGTAAGAGAGGGAGAGAGAGAGTTCAGAGAGTGAGAGAGAGGGAGAGAGAACTGAGAGGAAGAGAGAGAGAGAGAGGTCAGAGAGGGAGAGAGTGGTCAGAGAGGGAGATAGAAATTTCAGAGAGGGAGAGATTGAGGTCAGAGAGGGAGAGAATGTGGTCAGATTGGGAGAGAGAGAGAGTTAAGGGGAGAGGGAGAGGAAGAGAGAGAGAGAGAGGTCAGAGAGGGAGAGATAAAAATTGGTCAGAGAGGGAGAGATAGTGCTCAGAGAGGGAGAGAGAGAGGTCAGAGAGGGATAGAGTGAGAGGTCAGAGAGGGAGAGGGGGAGAATGAGAGAGAGAGGTCAGAGAGTGAGAGAGAGACAGAGGACAAAGAGGGGGAGAGGGATGTCAGAGAGTGAGAGATAGACAGAGAGGTCAGAGGGAGAGAGGGAGAGGTCAGAGGGAGAGAGAGAGAGGTCAGAGATTGAGAGAGATAGAGGTCAGAGGGAGAGAGAGAGACAGGTCACAGGGAGAGAGAGTGAGAGGTCAGAGAGGGAGAGAAAGAGAAACCAGAGAGGCAGAGAGCGAGATCGTCAGAGAGGGAGAGATAGAGATCGGAGAGAGAGAGAGGTAAGAGAGGGAGATGGAGAGGAAGAGAGAGAGCGCGGTCAGAGAGGGAGAGAGAGAGAGAGGTCAGAGAGGGATAGAGATGTCAGAGATGGAGAGAGAGTGAGAGGTCAGAGAGGGAGAGAGAGAGAAGACAGAGAGGGAGAGAGAGAGAGATGTAAGAGAGGGAGAGGGAGAGGTCAGAGAGGGAGAGAGAGAGAGAGGTCAGAGAGGGAGAGAGATAGGTCAGATAGGGAGAGAGAGAGAGAGATGTCAGTGAGGGAGAGAGAGAGAAGACAGAGAGGGAGAGAGAGAGAGTGAGTTCAGTGAGGGAGGGAGAGAGAGAGTTCAAAGATGCACAGAGTGCGGTCAGAGAGGGAGGGAGAGATTTCGGAGAGGGAGAGTTTGAGGTCAGAGAGGGAGAGAGAGTAGAGGTCAGAGGCGGAGAGAGACGAAGAGAGAGAGAGAGGTAAGAAATGGAGAGATAGAGGTCAGAGAGGGAGAGAGAGAGATAGAGAGATAGACTTCAGTGAGGGAGAGAAAGGGAGAGAGGTCAGAGAGGGAGTAAGAGAGTTCGGAGAGGGAGAGAGTGTGAGAAAGATGTCAGAGAGGGAGAGAGGTCGGTCAGAGAGGGAGAGAGAGAGAGAGGTCAGAGAAAAAAACAGTGAGAGAGGTCAGAGAGTGAGAGAGAGGGAGAGAGAACTGAGAGGAAGAGATAGAGAGAGGTCAAAGAGGGAGAGAGAGGTCAGAGAGGGAGATAGAAATGTCAGAGAGGGAGAGAGTGAGGTCAGAGAGGGAGAGAATGAGGTCAGATTGGGAGAGAGAGAGAGGTAAGGGGAGAGGGAGAGGAAGAGAGAGAGAGAGGTCAGAGAGGGAGAGAGAAAAATAGGTCAGAGAGGGAGAGATAGAGCTCAGAGAGGGAGAGAGAGAGAGAGGTCAGGGAGGGATAGAGAGAGAGGTCAGAGAGTGAGAGAGAGACAGAGGAAAAAGAGGGGGAGAGGGATGTCAGAGAGGGAGAGATAGACAAAGAGGTCAGAGGGAGAGAGGGAGATGTCAGAGGGAGAGAAAGAGAGGTCAGAGAGGGAGAGAGATAGAGGTCAGAGGGAGAGAGAGAGACAGGTCACAGGGAGAGAGAGTGAGAGGTCAGAGAAGGAGAGAAAGAGAAACCAGAGAGGGAGAGAGCAAGATAGGTCAGAGAGGGAGAGATAGAGGTCGGACAGAGAGAGAGACGTCAGAGAGGGAGAGGGAGAGGAAGAGAGAGAGAGGTCAGAGAGTGAGAAAGTGAGAGAGGTCAGAGAGGGATAGAGAGATGTCAGAGAGGGAGAGAGAGAGATAATGGTCAGAGAGGGAGAGAAAGAGAGAGCGGTCGGAGATAGAGAGAAAGGTCAGAGTGGGAGAGAGAGAGAGGTCAGAGAGGGAGAGAGAGGTCAGAGTGAGAGATAGCGAGACGTCAGAGGGAGAGAGAGAGAGAAGTCAGAGAGGGAGAGAGAGAGGTAAGAGAGGGAGGGAGAGAGAGAGAGGTCAGAGGGAGAGTGAGAGAGAGGTCAGGGAGAGAGAGAGGTCAGAGAGGGACAGAGAGAGAGAGAGGTCGGGGGGAGAGAGGTAGGTCAGAGAAGGGGAGAGAGAGAGGTCAGACACAGAGAGATAGAGAGGTGAGACAGGGAGAGAGAGGTCAGAGAGGGAGAGAGAAAAATAGGTCAGAGAGGGAGAGATACAGCTCAGAGAGGGAGAGAGAGAGAGAGAGGTCAGAGAGGGAGAGAGAGAGAGAGGACAGAGGGAGAGAGACGGAGAGAGGTCAGAGATGGCGAGAGAGTGAGAGGTCAGAGAGGGAGAGAGGGAGAAGACAGAGAGGGAGAGAGAGAGAGATGTAAGAGAGGGAGAGAGAGAGTTCTGAGAGCGAGAGAGAGAGAGAGGTCAGAGAGGGAGAGAGATAGGTCAGATAGGGAGAGAGAGAGAGAGATGTCAGTGAGGGAGAGAGAGAGAGGTCAGAGAGGGAGAGAGAAATAGATGTTAGAGAGAGAGAGAAGTCAGAGAGAGAGAGAGACGAAGAGAGTGAGGGATCGGAGATGGAGAGAGAGAGAGGTCAGAGGTTGAGATAGAGCGACGTCAGAGGGAGAGAGAGAGAGAGAGGTCAGAGAGAGAAAGAGAGATGTTATAGAGGGAGAGATAGAGCTCAGAGAGGGAGAGGGAGAGAGAAAGGTCAGAGAGCGAGAGAGAGACTTCTTAGAGGGAGAGAGAGAGAGAGGTCAGAGAAAAAGACAGTGAGAGAGGTCAGAGAGTGAGAGAGAGGGAGAGAGAACTGAGAGGAAGAGAGAGAGAGAGGGGTCAGAGAGGGAGAGAGAGGTCAGAGATGGAGCTAGAAATGTCAGAGAGGGAGAGAGTGAGGTCAGAGAGGGAGAGAATGAGGTCAGATTGGGAGAGAGAGAGAGGTAAGGGGAGAGGGAGAGGAAGAGAGAGAGAGAGAGGAAGAGAGGGAGAGAGAAAAATAGATCAGAGAGGGAGAGATAGAGCTCAGAGAGGGAGAGAGAGAGGGAGGGGTCAGAGAGGGATAGAGTGAGAGTTCAGAGAGGGAGAGGGGGAGAATGAGAGAGAGACATCTGAGAGTGAGAGAGAGAGACAGAGGACAAAGAGGGGGAGAGGGATGTCAGAGAGGGAGAGATAGACAGAGAGGTCAGAGGGATAGAGGGAGAGGTCAGATGGAGAGAGAGAGAGGTCAGAGATTGAGAGAGATAGAGGTCAGAGGGAGAGAGAGAGACAGGTCACAGGGAGAGAGAGTGAAAGGTCAGAGAGGGAGAGAAAGAGAAACCAGAGAGGGAGAGAGCGAGATCGTCAGAGAGGGAGAGATAGAGGTCGGAGAGAGAGAGAGAGGTCATAGAGGGAGAGGGAGAGGACGAGAGAGAGTGGTCAGAGAGGGAGAAAGTGAGAGAGGTCAGAGAGGGAGAGAGAGAGGTTAGAGAGTGAGAGAGAGAGAAAGGTCAGAAAGAGAGAGATTTCAGAGAGGGTGAGAGAGAAAGAAGTCAGAGAGGGAGAGAGAGAGAGAGCGGTCGGAGATTGAGAGAAAGGTCAGAGAGGGAGAGAGAGAGAGGTCAGAGCGGGAGAGAGAAATAGATGTTAGAGAGGTAGAGAGAAATTGATGTTAGTAAGGGAGAGAGAGAGAAGTCAGAGAGGGAGAGAGAGGTCAGAGTGAGAGATAACGAGACATCAGAGGGAGAGAGAGAGAGAAGTCAGAGAGGGAGAGAGAGAGGTCAGAGAGGGAGGGAGAGAGAGAGAGGTCAGAGGGAGAGTGAGAGAGAGGTCAGGGAGAGAGAGAGAGGTCAGAGAGGGAGGGAAAGAAGTCAGAGAGTTAGAGATAGAGAGAGAGGTCAGAGAGGGAGAGAGAGGGAGAGCTAGAGAGAGGTCCGAGAGGGAGAGAGAGATAGAGAGGTCTGAGAGGGAGGGGGAGAGCGAGGTCAGAGAGAGAGAGAGAGAGAGAGGTCAGAGAGGGAGAGAGAGACAGAGAGATCAGATGGAGAGTGAGAGAGAGGTCAGAGAGGTAGAGATAGAGAGGTCAGAGAGGGAGGGGGAGCAGGAGAGAGATAGAGATATAGATAGGTCAGAGAAGGAGAGAGGGAGAAGTGAGAGAGGGAGAGAGAGATAGATGTCAGAGAGTGAGAGAGAGGTCGAAGAGGGAGACAGAGAGGTCAGTAGGGGAGAGAGAGAGGTTAGAGGGAGAGAGAGAGAGGTCAGCGGGAGAGAGAGAGGTCAGAGAGTGAGAGAGGGAGAAGTCAGATGGAGAGATAGGTCAGAGAGGGAGAGATAGAGGTCCAAGAGGGTGATAGAGAGAGTTTAGATAGGGAGAGGGAGTGGAAGAGAGTGAGAAGTCAGAGAGGGAGAGAGAGACAGAGAGGTCAGAGGGAGATTGAGAGAAAGGTCAGAGAGGTAGAGAGAGATAGGTCAGAGAGGGAGGGGGAGCAGGAGAGAGATAGAGAGTTAGATAGGTCAGAGAGGGAGAGAGGGATAAGTGAGAGAGGGAGAGAGAGATAGATGTCAGAGAGGGAGAGAGGTCAAAGAGGGAGACAGAGAAGTCAGAGAGTGAGAGAGAGAGGTCAGAAAGGGAGAGAGAGAGAGGTCGGAGAGTGAGAGAGAGAGGTCAGAGGGAGAGAGAGAGAGATCAGCGGGCGAGAGAGAGAGAGGTCAGAGAGGGAGAGAGGGAGGAGTCAGATAGAGAGATAGGTCACAGAGGGAGAGATAGATGTCCAAGAGGGAGATAGAGAGAGAGGTCAGAGAGGGAGAGGGAGAGGAAGAGAGAGAGAGAAGTCAGAGAGGGAGAGAGAGAGATAGAGGTCAGAGAAGTAGAGAGAGATGACAGAGAGGGAGAGAGAGGGAGTTCAGAGAGGGGAAGGGAGAAGAGGAAGAGAGAGAGAGAGGTCAGAGAGTAAGAGAGATAGAGAGAGTTCAAAGAATGAGAAAGAGTGTGAAAGAGTTCAGAGAGGGAGAGAGGGATGTCAGAGAGGGAGAGAGAGATAGAGAGAGAGGACAGAGAAGGAGAGAGAGAGGTCAGAGAGGGAGAGGGCGAGAGAGAGAGAGTTCAGAGGGGGAGGGGGAGCAGGAGAGAGATTGAGAGAGAGATTTCAGTGAGGGAAAGAGAGGGAAGTCAGAGAGGGATAGAGAGAGAGAGGTCAGAGAGTCAAAGAGAGAGAGAGGTCAGAGAAAGAGAGAGACAGAGGTCAGAGGGAGCGAGAGAGAGAGGTCAGAAAGGGAGAGAGAGAGAGACAGATAGGTCACAGAGAGAGAGAGAGGTCAGAGAGCATGAGAGAGAAAGAGGTCAGTGAGGGAGAGAGAGAGAGGGGTCAGAGAGGGAGAGAGAGAGAGGTCAATGAGGGCCAAGAGAGAGGTCAGAGAGAGAGAGAAAGAGAGGTCAGAGAGGGAGAGGGAGCGGAAGAGAAAGAGAAGGGGAGGTCAGAGACGGAGAGAGAGATGTCAGAGAGGGAAGAGAGAGAGGTCAGATTGGGAGTGGGAGAGAGAGAGAGGTCAGAGAGGGAGAGAGAGAGAGATGTCAGAGAGGGAGAGCGAGAGAAGTCACAGAGGGAGGGGGATTGGAAGAGAGAGAGAGAGGTCAGAGAGGTCACCGAGGGAGAGAGAGTGAGGGAGAGTTCCGAGAGGGAGAGTGGGATGTCAGAGTTGGAGAGACAGTTAGACAGAGAGGTCAGTGAAGGAGAGAGAGAGCGCAGAGAGGGAGAGAGACATGTCAGAGAGGGAGAGAGATAGAGAGGGTGAGGTCAGAGATGGAGAGAAGAGAGAGAGAGGTCAGAGAGGCAGAGGGAGCAGGAGAGAGAGAGAGACATCAGGGAGGGAGAGAGAGAGAGAGGTCAGTGAGGGAGAGTGAGAGGTCAGAGAGGGAGAAAGAGGTCAGAGAGGGAGACAGATAGAGAGGAAGAGGTCAGAGAGAGGAAGGTCAGAGAGGGGGAATGAGCAGGAGAGAGAGAGAGACGTCAGAGAGGGAGAGAGAGAGAGAGAGTTACGTCAGATAGAGAGAGAGGTCAGAGAGGGAGAGACAGAGGTCAGTGAGGGCGAGAGAGAGAGGTCAGAGAGTGAGAGGGAGACAGGTCAGAGAAGGGGAGAGACAGAGTTCAGAGGGAACGAGAGAGAGAGGTTAGAAAGGGAGAGAGAGAGAGACAGAGCTCAGAGAGGGAGAGAGAGAGGAAGAGAGAGAGAGAAGTCAGAGAGGGAGAGAGAGAGAGAGGTCAGAGAAGGAGAGAGAGATGTCAGAGAGGGAGAGAGAGGGAGTTCAGAGAGGGAGAGGGAGAAGAAGAGAGAGAGAGAGAAGTCAGAGAGGGAGAGAGAGAGAGGTCAGAGAGGGAGAAAGATTGAGAGAAAGTTCAGAAAGGGAGAGAGGGATGTCAGAGAGGGAGAGAGAGATAGAGAGAGAGGTGAGAGAAGGAGAGAGAGAGAGACAGGTCAGATAGGGATAGGGAGTGATAAAGAGAGAGAGAGAGGTCAGAGAGGGAGAGAGAGACAGAGAGGTCAGAGGGAGAGTTAGAGAAAGGTCAGAGAGGTAGAGAGAGATAGGTCGGAGAGGGAGGGGGAGCAGGAGATATAGCGAGATAGATTGGTCAGAGAGGGAGAGAGGGAGAAGTGAGAGAGGGAAAGAGAGATAGATGTCAGAGAGGGAGAGAAAGGTCAAAGAGGGAGACAGAGATGTAAGCGAAGGAGAGAGAGAGATCAGAGAGGGAGAGAGAGAGAGGTCGGAGAGGGAGAGAGAGAGGTCTGAGAGAGAGAGAGAGAGATCAGCAGGAGAGAGAGAGAGGTCAGAGAGGGAGAAGTCAGATAGATAGATAGGTCACAGAGGGAGAGATAGAGGTCCAAGAGGGACATAGAGAGAGAGGTCAGAGAGGGAGAGGGAGAGGAAGAGAGAGAGAGTAGCCAGAGAGTGAGAGAGAGAGAGAGGTCAGAGAAGGAGAGAGAGATGACAAAGAGGGAGAGAGAGGGAGATCAGAGAGGTGAAGGGAGAAGAAGAGAGAGAGAGAGAGGTCAGAGAGCAAGAGAGAGAGAGAGAGAGTTCAAAGAGGGAGAAAGAGTGAGAGAGAGTTCAGAGAGGGAGAGAGGGATGTCAGAGAGGGAGAGAGAGATAGAGATAGAGGACAGAGAAGGAGAGAGAGAGGTCAGAGAGGGAGAGGGCGAGAGAGAGAGAGTTCAGAGAGGGAGGGGGAGCAGGAGAGACATAGAGAGAGAGAGGTCGGAGAGGGAAAGAGAGAGAAGTCAGAGAGGGATAGAGAGAGAGAGGTCAGAGAGTCAGAGAGAGAGAGGTCAGAGAAAGAGAGAGACAGAGGTCAGAGGGAGCGAGAGAGAGTGGTCAGAAAGGGAGAGAGAGAGAGAGAGAGAGAGGTCACAGAGAGAGAGAGGTCAGAGAGTTTGAGAGAGAAAGAGGTCAGTGAGGGAGAGAGAGAGAGAGAGGTCAGAGTTGGAGAGAGAGAGAGAGGTCAATGAAGGCAAGAGAGAGGTCAGAGAGATAGAGAGAAAGAGAGGTCAGAGAGGGAGAGGGAGTGGAAGAGAAAGAGAGAGGGAGGTCAGAGACGGAGAGAGAGAGATGTCAGAGAGGGAGAGAGAGAGGTCAGATTGGGAGAGAGAGAAAGAGAGAGGTCAGAGAGGGAGATCGAGAGAAGTCAGAGAGGGAGAGGGTTTGGAAGAGAGAGAGAGAGAGAGGTCAGAGAGGTCACAGAGGGAGAGAGAGTGAGGGAGAGTTCCGAGAGGGAGGGTGGGATGTCAGATTTGGAGAGACAGATAGAAAGAGAGGTCAGAGAAGGAGAGAGAGAGGTCAGAGAGGGAGAGAGATAAAGAGGGTGAGGTCAGAGAGGGAGAGAAGAGAGAGAGAGGTCAGAGAGGCAGAGGGAGCAGGAGAGAGAGAGAGAGACGTCAGAGAGGGAGAGAGAGAGAGGGAGGTACGTCAGAGGGAGAGAGTGGTCAGAGAGCGAGAGACAGAGGTCAGAGAGGGAGAGAGAGAGAGGTCAGAAAGGGATACAGAGAGAGAGAGATGTCAGAGAGGGAGAGAGATAGAGGGGGAGAGGTCAGAGAGGGAGAGAAGAGAGAGAGAGATGTCAGAGAGTGAGAATGAGCAGGAGCGAGAGAGAGACGTCAGAGAGAGAGAGAGAGAGAGGTACGTCAGATAGAGAGAGAGGTCAGAGAGGGAGAGACAGAGGGCAGAGAGGGAGAGAGAGAGAGGTCAGAGAGTGAGAGAGAGAGAGGTCAGAAAAGGGGAGAGACAGAATTCAGAGGGAACGAGAGAGAGAGGTTAGAAAGGGAGAGAGAGACAGAGGTCAGAGAGGGCGAGAGAGAGAGGTCAGAGAGTGAGAGAGAGAGGTCAGAGAGGGAGAGAAAGAATTGAGAGAGTTAGAGATAGAGAGAGAGGTCAGAGAGGGAGAGAGAGGGAGAGCTAGAGAGAGGTCCGAGAGGGAGAGAGAGAGAGAGAGGTCTGAGAGGGAGGGGGAGAGAGAGGTCAGAGAGGGAGAGAGAGAGAGAGGTCAGAGAGGGAGAGAGAGACAGAGAGATCAGAGGGAGAGTGAGAGAGAGGTCAGAGAGGTAGAGATAGAGAGGTCGGAGAAGAGGGGGAGCAGGAGAGAGATAGAGATATAGATAGGTCAGAGAAGGAGAGAGGGAGAAGTGAGAGAGGGAGAGAGAGATAGATGTCAGAGAGTGAGAGAGAGGTCGAAGAGGGAGACAGAGAGGTCAGTGAGGGAGAGAGAGAGGTCAGAGGGAGAGAGAGAGAGGTCAGCGGGAGAGAGAGAGAGAGGTCAGAGAGGGAGAGAGGGAGAAGTCAGATGGAGAGATAGGTCAGAGAGGGAGAGATAGAGGTCCAAGAGCGTGATAGAGAGAGGTTAGATAGGGAGAGGGAGTGGAAGAGAGTGAGAAGTCAGAGAGGGAGAGAGAGACAGAGAGGTCAGAAGGAGATTGAGGGAAAGGTCAGAGAGTTAGAGGGAGATAGGTCAGAGAGGGAGGGGGAGCAGGAGAGAGATAGAGAGTTAGATAGGTCAGAGAGGGAGAGAGGGATAAGTGAGAGAGGGAGAGAGAGATAGATGTCAGAGAGGGAGAGAGGTCGAAGAGGGAGACAGAGACGTCAGAGAGGGAGAGAGAGAGGTCAGAAAGGGAGTGAGAGAGAGGTCCGAGAGTGAGAGAGAGAGGTCAGAGAGGGAGAGAGGGAGGAGTCAGATAGAGAGATAGGTCACAGAGGGAGAGATAGAGGTCCAAGAGGGACATAGAGAGAGAGGTCAGAGAGGGAGAGGGAGAGGAAGAGAGAGAGAGAAGACAGAGAAGGAGAGAGAGAGAGAGGTCAGAGAAGTAGAGAGAGATGACAGAGAGGGAGAGAGAGGGAGTTCAGAGAGGGGAAGGGAGAAGAAGAGAGAGAGAGAGAGGTCAGAGAGTAAGAGAGAGAGAGAGTTCAAAGAGGGAGAAAGAGTGAGAAAGTGTTGAGAGGGAGAGAGGGATGTCAGAGAGGGAGAGAGAGATAGAGAGAGAGGACAGAGAAGGAGAGATAGAGGTCAGAGAGGGAGAGGGCGAGAGAGAGAGAGTTCAGAGAGGGAGGGGGAGCAGGAGAGAGATTGAGAGAGAGATGTCAGAGAGGGAAAGAGAGGGAAGTCAGAGAGGGATAGAGAGAGAGAGGTCAGAGAGTCAGAGAGAGAGAGAGAGGTCAGAGAAAGAGAGAGACAGAGGTCATAGGGAGCGAGAGAGAGAGGTCAGAAAGGGAGAGAGAGAGACAGAGAGGTCACAGAGAGAGGGAGAGGTCAGAGAGTATGAGAGAGAATGAGTTCAGTGAGGGAGAGAGAGAGAGAGAGGTCAGAGAGGGAGAGAGAGATAGGTCAATGAGGGCAAGAGAGAGGTCAGAGAGAGAGAGAGAGGTCAGAGAGGGAGAGGGAGTGGAAGAGAAAGAGAAGGGGAGGTCAGAGACGGAGAGAGAGAGATGTCAGAGAGGGAAGAGAGAGAGGTCAGATTGGGAGTGGGAGAGAGAGAGAGGTCAGAGAGGGAGAGAGAGAGAGACATCAGAGAGGGAGAGCGAGAGAAGTCAGAGAGGGAGAGGGATTGGAAGAGAGAGAGAGAGGTCAGAGAGGTCACAGAGGGAGAGAGAGTGAGGGAGAGTTCCGAGAGGGAGAGTGGGATGTCAGAGTTGGAGAGACAGATAGACAGAGAGGTCAGAGAAGGAGAGAGAGAGCGCAGAGAGGGAGAGAGACATGTCAGAGAGGGAGAGAGATAGAGAGGGTGAGGTCAGAGATGGAGAGAAGAGAGAGGTCAGAGAGGCAGAGGGAGCAGGAGAGAGAGAGACATCAGAGAAGGAGAGAGAGAGAGGGAGGTACGTCAGAGAGAGAGAGTGTTCAGAGAGGGAGAGACAGAGGTCAGAAAGGGAGAGAGAGAGAGGTCAGAAAGGGATAGAGAGAGAGAGAGAGGTCAGAGAGAGAGAGAGAGAGAAGTCAGAGAGTGAGAGAGAGAGAGAGGTCAGTGAGGGAGAGAGAGAGGTCAGAGAGGGAGAAAGAGGTCAGAGAGGGAGAGAGATACAGAGGAAGAGGTCAGAGAGAGAAAGGTCAGAGAGGGAGAATGAGCAGGAGAGAGAGAGAGAGACGTCAGAGTGGGAGAGAGAGAGAGAGAGTTACGTCAGATAGAGAGAGAGGTCAGAGAGGGAGAGACAGAGGTCAGAGAGGGCGAGAGAGAGAGGTCAGAGAGTGATAGGGAGAGAAGTCAGAGAAGTGGAGAGACTGAGTTCAGAGGGAACGAGAGAGAGAGGTTAGAAAGGGGGAGAGAGAGAGACAGAGGTCAGAGAGGGAGAGAGAGAGGAAGAGAGAGAGAGAAGTCAGAGAGGGAGAGAGAGAGTGAGGTCAGAGAAGGAGAGAGAGATGACAGAGAGGGACAGAGAGGGAGTTCAGAGATGGGAAAGGAGAAGAAGAGAGAGAGAGGTCAGAGAGGAAGAGGGAGAGAGAGGGTTCATAGAGGGAGAAAGAGTGAGAGAGAGTTCAGAGAGGGAGAGAGGGATGTCAGAGAGGGAGAGAGAGATAGAGAGAGAGGACAAAGAAGGAGAGAGGGATGTCAGAGAGGGAGAGAGAGATAGAGAGAGAGGACAAAGAAGGAGAGAGAGAGAGCAGAGAGGGAACGAGAGAGAAGTCAGAGAGGAATAGAGAGAGAGAGGTCAGAGAGAGAGAGAGAGGTCAGCGAAAGAGAGAGACAGAGGTCAGGGGGAGTGAGAGAGAGAGGTCAAAAAGGGAGAGGGAGAGAGAGAGAGGTCACAGAGAGAGAGAGAGGTCAGAGAGTATGAGCGAGAAAGAGTTCAGTGAGGGAGAGAGAGAGAGAGGTCAGAGAGGGAGAAAGAGAGAGGACAATGAGGGCAAGAGAGAGGTCATAGAGTGAGAGAGAAAGAGAGGTCAGAGAGGGAGAGGGAGCGGAAGAGAAAGAGAGAGTGAGGTCAGAGACGGAGATAGAGAGGTGTCAGAGAGGGAGAGAGAGAGGTCAGATTGGGAGAGGGAGAGAGAGAGAGGTCAGAGAGGGAGAGAGAGAGAGACGTCAGAGAGGGAGATCGAGAGAAGTCAGAGAGGGAGAGGGATTGGAAGAGAGAGAGAGAGGTCAGAGAGGGAGAGAGAGAGGTCAGAAAGGGATAGAGAGAGAGAGAGAGGTCAGAGAGGGAGAGAGAGAGAAGTCAGAGAGTGAGAGAGAGAGAGAGAGAGGTCAGTGAGGGAGTGAGAGAGATCAGAGTGGGAGAAAGAGGTCAGAGAGGGAGAGAGATACAGAGGAAGAGGTCAGAGAGGGAGAGAAGAGGGAGAGAGGTCAGAGAGGGAGAATGAGCAGGAGAGAAAGAGAGAGACGTCAGAGAGGGAGATCGAGAGAAGTCAGAGAGGGAGAGGGATTGGAAGAGAGAGAGGGAGGTCAGAGAGGGAGAGATAGAGGTCAGAAAGGGATAGAGAGAGAGAGAGAGGTCAGAGAGGGAGAGAGAGAGAAGTCAGAGAGTGTGAGAGAGAGAGAGAGAGAGGTCAGTGAGGGAGTGAGAGAGATCAGAGTGGGAGAAAGAGGTCAGAGAGGGAGAGAGATACAGAGGGAGAGGTCAGAGAGGGAGAGAAGAGGGAGAGAGGTCAGAGAGGGAGAATGAGCAGGAGAGAAAGAGAGAGACATCAGAGAGGGAGAGAGAGAGAGAGAGGTACGTCAGATAGAGAGAGAGGTCAGAGAGGGAGAGACAGAGGTCAGAGAGGGAGAGAGAGAGAGGTCAGAGATTGAGAGAGAGAGAGGTCAGCGAAGGGGAGAGACAGAGTTCAGAGGGAACGAGAGAGAGAGGTTAGGGAGAGAGAGAGAGACAGAGGTCAGAGACAGAAACAGAGAGAGGTCAGAGAGTGAGATAGAGAGGTCAGTGAGGGAGGGAAAGAAGTCAGAGAGTTAGAGATAGAGAGAGAAGTCAGAGAGGGAGAGAGAGGGAGAGCTAGAGAGAGGTCCGAGAGGGAGAGAGAGAGAGGTCTGAGAGGGAGGGGGAGAGGGAGGTCAGAGAGGGAGAGAGAGGGAGAGGTCAGAGAGGGAGAGAGAGACAGAAAGATCAGAGGAAGAGTGAGAGAGAGGTCAGAGAGGTAGAGAGAGAGAGGTCGGAGAGGGATGGGGAGCAGGAGAGAGATAGAGATATAGATAGGTCAGAGAGGGAGAGAGGGAGAAGTGAGAGAGGGAGAGAGAGATAGATGTCAGAGAGGGAGAGAGAGGTCGAAGAGGGAGACAGAGAGGTCAGAGAGGGAGAGATAGAGGTCAGTGGGAGAGAGAGAGAGATCAGCGGGAGCGAGAGAGAGAGATCAGAGAGGGAGAGATAGAGGTACAAGAGGGAGATAGAGAGAGGTCAGAGAGGGAGAGTAAGAGAGAGCGAGAAGTCAGAGAGGGAGAGAAAGAGAGAGGTCAGAGAAGGAGAGAGAGAGAGAGAGGTCAGATAGGGATAGGGAGTGATAGAGAGAGAGAGAGAGGTCAGAGAGGGAGAGAGAGACAGAGAGGTCAGAGGGAGAGTGAGAGAAAGGTCAGAGAGAGATAGGTCAGAGAGGGAGGGGGAGCAGGAGAGAGATAGCGAGATAGATAGGTCAGAGAGGGAGAGATGGAGAAGTGAGAGAGGGAGACAGAGATAGATGTCAGAGAGGGAGAGAGAGGTCGAAGAGGGAGACAGAGATGTCAGCGAAGGAGAGAGAGAGGTCAGAGAGGGAGAGAGAGAGAGGTCGCAGAGGGAGAGAGAGAGGTCAGAGGGAGAGAGAGAGATCAGCAGGAGAGAGAGAGAGAGGTCAGAGAGGGAGAAGTCAGATAGATAGATAGGTCACAGAGGGAGAGATAGAGGTCCAAGAGGGACATAGAGAGAGAGGTCAGAGAGGGAGAGGGAGAGGAAGAGAGAGAGAGTAGTCAGAGAGTCAGAGAGAGAGAGAGGTCAGAGAAGGAGAGAGAGATGACAGAGAGGGAGAGAGAGGGAGATCAGAGAGGTGAAGGGAGAAGAAGAGAGAGAGAGAGGTCAGAGAGCAAGAGAGAGAGAGAGAGTTCAAAGAGGGAGAAAGAGTGAGAGAGAGTTCAGAGAGGGAGAGAGGGATGTCAGAGAGGGAGAGAGAGATAGAGATAGAGGACAGAGAAGGAGAGAGAGAGGTCAGAGAGGGAGAGGGCGAGAGAGAGAGAGTTCAGAGAGGGAGGGGGAGCAGGAGAGACATAGAGAGAGAGAGGTCGGAGAGGGAAAGAGAGAGAAGTCAGAGAGGGATAGAGAGAGAGAGGTCAGAGAGTCAGAGAGAGAGAGAGGTCATAGAAAGAGAGAGACAGATGTCAGAGGGAGCGAGAGAGAGAGGTCAGAAAGGGAGAGAGAGAGAGAGAGAGAGGTCTCAGAGAGAGAGAGAGGTCAGAGAGTATGAGAGAGAAAGAGGTCAGTGAGGGAGAGAGAGAGAGAGAGGTCAGAGTTGGAGAGAGAGAGAGGTCAATGAGGGCAAGAGAGAGGTCAGAGAGAGAGAGAGAAAGAGAGGTCAGAGTGGGAGAGGGAGCGGAAGAGAAAGAGAGAGGGAGGTCAGAGACGGAGAGAGAGAGATGTCAGAGAGGGAGAGAGAGAGGTCAGATTGGGAGAGAGAGAAAGAGAGAGGTCAGAGAGGGAGATCGAGAGAAGTCAGAGAGGGAGAGGGTTTGGAAGAGAGAGAGAGAGAGAGGTCAGAGAGGTCACAGAGGGAGAGAGAGTGAGGGAGAGTTCCGAGAGGGAGAGTGGGATGTCAGAGTTGGAGAGACAGATAGACAGAGAGGTCAGAGAAGGAGAGAGAGAGGTCAGAGAGGGAGAGAGAGATAGAGAGAGAGGTCAGAGAAGGACAGAGAGAGGTCAGAGAGGGAGAGAGTTCAGAGAAGGAGGGGGAGCAGGAGAGAGATAGAGAGAGAGAGGTCAGAGAGGGATAGAGAGAGAGAGAGGTCAGTGAGGGAGAAAGAGATGACAGAGAGGGAGAGAGAGGGAGTTCAGAGATGGAGTGGGAGATGGAGAGGAAGAGAGAGAGAGAGAGTTCAGAGAGGGAGAGAGAGAGAGTTCAGAGAGGGAGAAAGAGTGAGAGAGAGTTCAGAGAGGGACAGAGGGATGTCAGAGAGGGAGAGAGAGACAGAGAGAGAGGACAGATAAGGAGAGATAGAGGTCAGAGAGGGAGAGGGCTTGAGCGAAAGAGTTCAGAGAGGGAGGGGGAGCAGGAGAGATATAGAGAGAGAGATAGGTCAGAGAGGGAAAGAGAGAGAAGTCAGAGACGGATAGAGAGAGAGAGGTCAGAGAGTGAGAGAGAGACAGAGGTCAGAGAAAGAGAGAGACAGAGGTCAGAGTGAGCGAGAGAGAGAGGTCAGAAAGGGAGAGAGAGAGAGAGAGGTCACAGAGAGAGCGAGAGGTCAGAGAGTTTGAGAGAGAGAGTTGTCAGTGAGAGAGAGAGAGAGACAGGTCATATAGGGAGAGAGAGAGGTCTGTGAGGGCAAGAGAGAGGTCAGAGAGAGAGAGAGAGAGAAAGAGAGGTCAGAGAGGGAGAGGAAGAAAGAGAGAGAGGGTGGTCAGAGAGGGAGAGTGAGAGAGGTAACAGAGGGAGAGAGAGATTGGGAGAGGCAGAGAGAGAGAGGTCAGAGAGGGAGAGAGAGAGACGTCAGAGAGGGAGAGCGAGAGAAGTCAGAGAGGGAGAGGGATTGGAAGAGAGAGAGAGAGGTCAGAGAGGTCACAGAGGGAGAGAGAGTGAGGGAGAGTTCTGAGAGGGAGAGAGGGATGTCAGAGATGGAGAGACAGATAGAGAGATAGGTCAGAGAAGGAGAGAGAGAGTTCAGAGAAGGAGAGAGAGGTCAGAGAGGGAGAGAGATAGAGAGGGAGAGGTCAGAGAGGGAGAGAAGAGGGAGAGAGGTCAGAGAGGGAGAGGGAGCAGGAGAGAGAGAGAGACGTCAGAGAGGGAGAGGGAGAGAGAGAGGTACGTCAGAGAGAGAGAGGTCAGAGAGGGAGACACAGAGGTCAGAGAGGGAGAGAGAGAGAGGTCAGAAAGGGAGAGAGAGAGAGAGGTCAGAGAGGGAGAAAGGGAGAAGTCAGAGAGTGAGAGAGAGAGAGAGAGGTCAGTGAGGGAGAGAGAGAGGTCAGAGAGAGAGAGAAATGTCAGAGAGGGAGAGAGAGAGAGAGGGAGAGGTCAGAGAGGGAACGAAGAGAGAGAGGTCAGAGAGGGAGAGGGTGAGAGGTCAGAGAGTGAGAGAGAGATAGGTCAGAGAGTGAGAGAGAGAGAGGTCAGAAACGGAGGGAAAGAGGTCAGAGAGTTAGAGAGATAGAGAGGTCAGAGAGGGAGAGAGAGGGAGAGAGAGAGTGAGGTCAGAGAAGGGGAGAGACAGAGGTCAGAGGGAACGAGAGAGAAAGGTTAGGAAAGGAGAGAGAGAGAGAAGAGGTCAGAGAGGGAGAGAGAGAGAGGTCAGAGAGTGAGAGAGAGAGAGAGAGGTCAGAGAGGGAGGGAAAGAGGTCAGAGAGTTAGAGAGAGAGGTCAGAGAGAGTGAGAGAGTGAGAGAGAGAGAGTGGTCAGAGAGGGATAGAGGGAGAGAGGTCAGAGGGAGAGGAAGAGAGAGTTCAGAAAGGGAGAGAGAGAGAAGTCAGAGAGGGAGAGATTGGTCAGAGAGGGAGAGATAGATGTCTGAGAGGGAGAGAGAGAGAGAGGTCAGAGAGGGAGAGGGAGAGGAAGAGAGAGAGAGAGGTCAGAGAGGGAGAGAGACAGAGAGTGGTCAGAGAGGGAGGGAGGTCAGAGAGGTAGAGGGAGAGGAAGAGAGAGAGAGAGAGGTCAGAGAGGGAGAGAGAGACTTCAGAGAGGGAGAAATAGTGAGAGAGAATTCAGAGAGGGAGAGAGGGATGTCAGAGAGTTAAAGAGAGACAGAGAGAGAGGACGGAGAAGGAGAGAGAGAGGTCAGAGAGGGAGGGGGAGCAGGAGAGAGATAGAAAGAGAGAGAGATCAGAGAGGGAAAGAGCGAGAAGTCAGAGAGGGATAGAGAGAGAGAAGTCAGAGAGTGAGAGAGACAGAGAGGTCAGAGAAAGAGAGAGACAGAGGTCAGAGGGAGCGAGAGAGAGCTCTGAAAGGGAAAGAGAGAGAGAGAGAGAGAGAGAGGTCACAGAGAGAGAGAGAGGTCAGAGAATATGAGAGAGAGACAGGTCAGAGAGGGAGAGAGAGAGAGGTCAGAGAGAGAGAGAAATAGAGGTCAGAGAGGGAGAGGGAGAGGAACGGAGAGAGAGAGAGGGAGGTCAGAGAGGGAGAGAGAGATAGGTCAGATTTGGAAAGGGAGAGAAGGAAGGTCAGAGAGGGAGAGAGAGAGAGAGGTCAAAGAGGGAGAGAGAGAGAGGTCAGAGAAGGAGAGAGAGAGGTCAGAGAGGGAGAGAGAGGTCAGAGAGGGAGAGAGATAGAGAGGGAGAGTTCAGAGAGGGAGAGAAGAGAGAGAGAGGTCAGAGAGGGAGAGGAAGCAGGAGACAGAGAGACGTCAGAGAGGGAGAGAGAGAGAGAGGTACGTCAGAGAGAGAGACAGATCAGAGAGGGAGAGACAGAGGTCAGAGGGGGAGAGATAGAGAGGTCAGAAAGGGAGAGAGAGAGGGAGAGGTCAGTGAGGGAGGGAGAGAGGTCAGAGAGAGAGAGAGAGGTCAGAGAGGGAGAGAGATAGAGAGGGAGTGGTAAGAGAGGGAGAGAAGAGAGAGAGAGGTCAGAGAGGGAGAGGTTTCAGGAGAGAGAGAGAGAGACATCAGAGAGGGAGAGGGAGAGAGAGAGGTACGTCAGAGAGAGAGAGCGGTCAGAGAGGGAGAGACAGAGGTCAGAATGGGAGAGAGAGAGAGGTCAGAAAGGAAGAGAGAGAGAGAGGTCAGAGAGGGAGTGAGAGAGAGGTCAGAGAGTGAGAGAGTGAGAGAGGTCAGTGAGGGAGAGAGAGAGGTCAGAGAGGGAGAGAGAGAGAGAGAGGTACGTCAGAGAGAGAGACAGATCAGAGAGGGAGAGACAGAGGTCAGAGGGGGAGAGATAGAGAGGTCAGAAAGGGAGAGAGAGAGGGAGAGGTCAGTGAGGGAGGGAGAGAGGTCAGAGAGAGAGAGAGAGGTCAGAGAGGGAGAGAGATAGAGAGGGAGTGGTAAGAGAGGGAGAGAAGAGAGAGAGAGGTCAGAGAGGGAGAGGTTTCAGGAGAGAGAGAGAGAGACATCAGAGAGGGAGAGGGAGAGAGAGAGGTACGTCAGAGAGAGAGAGCGGTCAGAGAGGGAGAGACAGAGGTCAGAGAGGGAGAGAGAGAGAGGTCAGAAAGGAAGAGAGAGAGAGAGGTCAGAGAGGGAGTGAGAGAGAGGTCAGAGAGTGAGAGAGTGAGAGAGGTCAGTGAGGGAGAGAGAGAGGACAGAGAGGGAGAGAGAGAGAGATAGAGAGAGAGAGGTCAGAGTGGGAGAGGGAGTTGAAGAGAGAGAGAGGTCAGTCGGGGAGAGAGAGGTCAGAGAGGGAGAAAGAGAGAGAGAGGTCAGAGA
The DNA here is from genome assembly GCF_017639515.1 of Carcharodon carcharias. Lineage (NCBI taxonomy): Eukaryota > Metazoa > Chordata > Chondrichthyes > Lamniformes > Lamnidae > Carcharodon > Carcharodon carcharias. Next base: position 101,293,389 of record NC_054474.1, read on the forward strand.
GGGAGTGGGAGTGGAAGAGAGAGAGAGAGGACAGAGAGGGAGAGAGAGACAGAGGTTAGAGAACGAGAGAGAGACGTCAGAGAGGGAGAGAGAGAGGGAAGTCAGCGAGATAGAGGGAGAGGAAGAGAGAGAGAGGTCAGAGAGGGAGAGAGAGTGAGAGAGAGTTCAGAGAGGTAGAGAGGGATGTCAGAGAGGGAGAAAGAGATAGAGAGAGATGTCAGAGAAGGAGAGAGAGAGGTCAGAGAGGGAGAGAGAGAGACAGGTCAGAGAGGGAGAGACAGAGAGCGGTCAGAGAAGGAGAGGGAGACGTCAGAGAGGGAGAGAGAGAGGGAGGTCAGCGAGGAGAGGGAGAGGAAGAGAGTGAGAGGTTAGAGAGAGAGAGGTCAGAGAGGGTGAGAGAGTGAGAGAGAGTTCAGAAAGGGAGAGAGGGATGTCAGAGAGGGAGAGAGACAGAGAGAGATGTCAGAGAAGGAGAAAGAGAGGTCAGAGGGAGAGAGAGAGAGAGGTCAGAGAGAGAGAGAGGTGAGAGAGGGAGAGAGAGAGAGGACATAGAGGGGGAGAGAGAGAGAGAGTGAGGTCCAAGAGGGAGAGAGAGGTCAGAGAGAGAGAGACGTCAGAGAGGGAAACATAGATGTCCGTGATGGAGAGATAGAGAGAGGCCAGAGAGGGAGAGGGGGAGGAAGAGAGAGAGAGAGGTCAGAGAGGGAGAGAGAGAGAGAGGTCAGAGAAGGAGAGAGAGAAATCAGAGAGGGGGAGAGAGTTGGAGGTCAGAGAGCTAGAGGGAGAGGAAGAAAGAGAGAGAGAGGTCAGAGAGGAAGAGGTCAGAGAGGGAGAGAGAGTGAGAGAGAGTTCAGAGAGGGAGAGAGTGATGTCAGAGAGGGAGAGAGAGATGTCAGAGGAGAAAGAGAGCTCAGAGATGGAGAGGGAGAGAGAGAGAGAGAGTACAGAGAGGGAGGGGGAGCAGGAGAGAGATAGAGAAAGAGAGGTCAGAGAGGGAAACAGAGAGAGAGTTCAGAGAGCGAGAGAGAGAGAGAGGTCAGAGAAGGAGAGAGAGAGAGAGAAGTCAGTGAGGGTGAGAGAGAGGTCAGAGAGAGAGAGAGAGAGGTCACAGAGAGAGAGCAAGAGAGAAAGAGAGAGAAGTCAGAGAGAGAGGTCAGAGAGGGAGAGAGAGCGAGAGGTCAGAGTGGGAGAGGGAGAGAGAGAGGTCAGAGAGGGAAAGAGAGAGAGAGGTCAGAGCGGGAGAGCAAGAGAATTCAGAGAGGGAGAGGGAGAGGAAGAGAGAGTGAGAGGTCAGAAAGGAAGAGATAGAGAGGTCGGAGGGAGAGTGAGAGAGAGGTCAGTGAGGGAGAGAGAGAGAGAGAGAGAGGTCAGAGAGAGAGAGGAAGAGAGAGAGAAAGAGGTCAGAGTGGGAGAGAGATAGAGGTCAGAGAGGGAGAGAGAGAGAGTGGTCAGAGTGTTAGAGGGAGAGAGAGAGGTCAGAGAGAGAGAAAGAGGTCAGAGAGGGAGAGACAGAGGTCATGAGAGGGAGAGAGAGAGAGGTCAGAGAGGGAGAGAGAGAGAGAGAGAGAGAGAGGTCAGAGTGGGAGAGGGAGTTGAAGAGAGAGAGTGGTCAGTCAGTGAAAGAGAGAGTTCAGAGAAGTAGAGAGAGAGAAAGAAGTCAGAGAGGGAGACGGAGTTGAAGAGAGAGAGAGGTCAGTCGGGGAGAGGGAGAGGTCAGAGAGGGAGAGAGAGAGAGAGAGGTCAGAGAGGGAGAGGGAGTGAAAGAGAGAGAGAGAGAGGACAGAGAGGGAGAGAGAAAGAGAGGTTAGAGAAGGAGAGAGAGACGTCAGAGAGGGAGAGAGAGAGGGAGGTCAGCGAGATAGAGGGAGAGGAAGAGAGAGAGAGGTCAGAGAGGGAGAGGGAGAGAGGTCAGAGAGTGACAGAGAGTCAGAGAGAGTTCAGAGAGGGAGAGAGAGATGTCTGAGGAGAAAGAGAGGTTAGCGATGGAGAGGGAGAGAGAGAGAGTTCAGAGAGGGAGGGGTAGCAGGAGAGAGATAGAGAGAGAGAGAGGTCAGAGAGGGAAGCAGAGAGAGAGTTCAGAGAGTGAGAGAGAGAGAGAAGTCAGAGAAGGAGAGAGAGAGAGAGAGGTCAGTGAGGGTGAGAGAGAGGTCAGAGAGAGAGAGAGAGAGGTCACAGAGAGAGAGCAAGAGAGAAAGATAGAGAAGTCAGAGAGAGAGAGAGAGGTCAGAGAGGGAGAGGGAGAGAGAGAGGTCAGAGAGGGAAAGAGAGAGAGAGGTCAGAGCGGGAGAGCAAGACAATTCAGAGAGGGAGAGGGAGAGGTAGAGAGAGTGAGAGGTCAGAAAGGAAGAGATAGAGAGGTCAGAGAGGGAGAGAGAGTGAAAGAGATTCCAGAGAGGGAGAGAGGGATGTCAGAGTGGGAGAGAGAGATAGAGATAGAGGTCAGAGAAGGAGACAGAGAGGTCAGAGAGGGAGAGAGAGAGTTCAGAGAGGGAGGGGGAGCAGTAGTGAGATAGAGAGAGAGGTCAGAGAGGGAAAATGAGGGAAGTCAGGGAGGGATAGAGAGAGAGAGGAAAGAGAGTGAGTGAGAGAGAGAGGTCAGTTAGGGAGAGAGAGAGAGGTCAGAGAGGGGGAGAGAGAGAAACAGAGGTCAGAGAGGGAGAGGGAGAGGGAGAGAGATCAGAGACGGAGAGCGAGAGGTCAGAGAGGGAGAGTGAGAGAAGTCAGAGAGGGAGAGAGAGAGGTCAGAGCGGTAGGAAGAAATAGAGAGAGAGGTCAGAGAATGAGAGAGAGAGCGGTCAGAGAGTGAGGGAGAGAAAGAGGTCAGAGAATGAGAGAGAGAGCGGTCAGAGAGTGAGGGAGAGAAAGAGGTCATTGAGGGAGAGAGAGAGGTCAGAGAGTACGAGAGAGAGAGGTCATGGAGGGAGTGGGAGAGGAAGAGAGAGAGAAGTCAGAGAGGGAGAGAGAGAGGTCAGAGGGGGAGAGAGAGATAGAGAGAGAGGTCAGACAAAGAGAGAGAGTGAGAGGAAAGAGAGGGAGAGAGAGAGAGGTCAGAAAGGAAGAGAGAGAGAGACATCAGAGAGGGAGAGCGAGAGAAGTCAGAGAGGGAGAGGGAGTGGAAGAGAGAGGGAGAGAGGTCAGAGAGGTCACAGAGGGAGAGTGAGAGAGAGTTCCGAGAGGAAGAGACGGATGTCAGAGATGGAGAGAGAGATGGATAGAGAGGTCAGAAAAGGAAAGAGAGAGGTCAGAGAGGGAGAGAGAGGTCAGAGAGGGAAAGAGATAGAGAGGGAAAGGTCAGAGAGGGAGAGAAGAGAGAGAGGTACGTCAGAGAGAGAGAGGTCAGAGAGGGAGAGACAGAGGTCATGAGCGGGAGAGAGAGAGAGGTCAGAGAGGGAGAGAGAGAGGTCAGAGAGTGAGAGAGTGCGAGAGGTCAGTGAGAGAGAGAGAGAGGTCAGAGAGGGAGAGAGAGAGAGAGAGAGAGGTCAGAGTGGGAGAGGGAGTGGAAGAGAGAGAGAGGTCAGTGAGGGAGAGAGACAGGTCAGAGAGGGAGAGGGAGAGAGATAGAGAGAGAGAGAGGTCAGAGAGGGAAAGAGAGAGAAGTCAGAGAGGGATATAGAGAGAGAGATCAGAGAGTGAGAGAGAGAGAGGTCAGACGAGGAGAGAGACAGAGGTCAGGGGGAACAAGAGCGAGAGGTTAGAAAGGGAGAGTGAGAGAGAGAGAGGTCAGAGAGGGAGAGCGAGAGAGGTCAGGGTGTGAGAGAGGGAGAGGTCAGTGAGGGAGGGAAAGAGGTCAGAGAGGGAGAGATAGAGAGAGAGAGAGGTCAGAGAGGGAGAGGGAGGGAGAGAGAGAGAGAGATCTCAGAGAGGGAGAGAGAGAGAGGTCAGAGATTGAGAGAGAGGGAGAGAGAGAGAGGTCAGAGAGGGAGAGAGAGAGAGAGATCTCAGAGAGGGAGAGAGAGAGGTCAGAGAGTGAGAGAGAGAGGTCAGTGAGGGAGAGAGAGAGAGAGATCTCAGAGAGGGAGAGAGAGAGGTCAGAGAGTGAGAGAGAGAGGTCAGTGAGGGAGAGAGAGAGGTCAGAGAGGGAGAGAGACGGAGAGAGAGAGAGGTCAGAGAGGGAGAGAGAGAGAGAGATCTCAGAGAGGGAGAGAGAAAGAGAGGTCAGAGAGTGAGAGAGAGAGGTCAGTGAGGGAGAGAGAGTGAGAGAGAGAGAGGTCAGAGAGGGAGAGGAAGAGAGAGAGAAAGAGGTCAGATTGGGAGAGAGAGAGAGGTCAGAGAGGGAGAAAGAGAGAGGTCAGAGTGTGAGAGAGAGAGAGAGGTCAGTGAGGGAGAGAGAGAGGTCAGTGAGGGAGAGAGAGTGAGAGAGAGAGAGGTCAGAGAGGGAGAGGAAGAGAGAGAGAAAGAGGTCAGATTGGGAGAGAGAGAGAGAGGTCAGAGAGGGAGAGAGAGAGAGAGAGGTCAAAGTGGGAGAGGGAGAGACAGAGAGTTCAAAGAGGGAAAGAAAGAGAGGTCAGAGAGGGAGAGAGAGAAAGAGGTCAGAGAGGGAGAGAGAGAGAGTTGTCAGCGTGGGAGAGGGAGAGAGAGAGAGGACAGAGATAGAGAGAGAGAGTGAGGTCAGAGAGGGAGAGCGAGAGAAGTCAGAGAGGGAGAGAGAGAGTGAGATCTGAGAGGGAGAGAGAGAGAGAGATTAGACAGGGAGAGAGGGAGGTCAGAGCGGGGGTGAGAGAGAGAGAGTGGTCAGAGAGGGAGAGAGGGAGAAGTCAGATAGAGAGATAGGTCACAGAGGGAGAGATAGGGGTCCAAGAGGGAGAAAGAGAGAGAGGTCAGAGAAGGAGAGGGAGAGGAAGAGACAGAGAGACAGGTCAGTGATGGAGAGAGAGAGAGGTCAGAGAGGGAGAAAGAGTGAGAAAGAGTTCAGAGAGGGAGAGAGGGAATTCAGAGAGGGAGAGAGAGATAGAGAGAGAGGTCAGAGAAGGAGAGAGAGAGGTCAGAGAGGGAGAGGGCTAGAGAGAGAGAGTTCAGAGAGGGGGGGGGAGCAGGAGAGAGATAGAGAGAGAGAGAGGTCAGAGAGGGAAAGAGAGAGAAGTCAGAGAGGGATAGAGAGAGAGAGATCAGAGAGTGGGAGAGAGAGAGGTCAGAGGAGGAGAGAGACAGAGGTCAGAGGGAACAAGAGAGAGAGGTTAGAAAGGGAGAGTGAGAGAAAGAGAGGTCAGAGAGGGAGAGCGAGAGAGGTCAGAATGTGAGAGAGAGAGAGAGGTCAGTGAGGGAGGGAAAGAGGTCAGAGAGGGAGAGATAGAGAGAGAGAGAGGTCAGAGAGGGAGAGAGAAGTCAGAGAGTGAGAGTGAGAAAGAGATCAGTGAGGGAGAGAGAGAGGTCAGAGAGGGAGAGAGAGAGAGAGAGAGAGAGGTCAGAGTGGGAGAGGGAGTTGAAGAGAGAGAGAGGTCAGTCGGTGAAAGAGAGAGGTCACAGAGGGAGAGAGAGAGAAAGAGGTCCGAGAGGGAGAGGGAGTTGAAGAGAGAAAGAGGTCAGTCGGGGAGAGGGAGAGGTCAGAGAGGGAGAGCGAGAGAGAGAGGTCAGAGAGGGAGAGAGAGTGAAAGAGAGAAAGAGAGGACAGAGAGGGAGAGAGAAAGAGAGGTTAGAGAAGGAGAGAGATACGTCAGAGAGGGAGAGAGAGAGGGAGGTCAGCGAGATAGAGGGAGAGGAAGAGAGAGAGAGGTCAGAGAGGGAGAGAGAGAGAGGTCAGAGAGTGACAGAGAGTCAGAGAGAGTTCAGAGAGTGAGAGAGAGATATCAGAGGAGAAAGAGAGGTCAGAGATGGAGAGGGAGAGAGAGAGAGTTCAGAGAGTGAGAGAGAGAGAGGTCAGAGAAGGAGAGAGAGAGAGAGAGGTCAGTGAGGGTGAGAGAGAGGTCAGAGAGAGAGAGAGAGGTCACAGAGAGAGAGCAAGAGAGAAAGAGAGAGGTCAGAGAGAGAGAGAGAGGTCAGAGAGGGAAAGAGAGAGAGAGGTCAGAACGGGAGAGCAAGAGAATTCAGAGAGGGAGAGGGAGAGGGAGAGGTAGAGAGAGTGAGAGGTCAGAAAGGAAGAGATAGAGAGGTCAGAGAGGGAGAGAGAGTGCAAGAGATTCCTGAGAGGGAGAGAGGGATGTCAGAGTGGGAGAGAGAGATAGAGATAGAGGTCAGAGAAGGAGACAGAGAGGTCAGAGAGGGAGAGAGAGAGTTCAGAGAGGGAGGGGGAGCAGTAGTGAGATAGAGAGAGAGGTCATTGATGGAAAATGAGGGAAGTCAGGGAGGGATAGAGAGAGAGAGGAAAGAGAGTGAGTGAGAGAGAGAGGTCAGTTAGGGAGAGAGAGAGAGGTCAGAGAGGGAGAGAGAGAGAGAAGTCAGAGAGGGAGAGGGAGAGGGAGAGGGAGAGAGGTCAGAGAGGGAGAGAGAGAGGTCAGAGCGGTAGAGAGAGATAGAGAGAGAGGTCAGAGAATGAGAGAGAGAGCGGTCAGAGAGTGAGGGAGAGGAAGAGGTCATTGAGGGAGAGAGAGAGGTCAGAGAGTACGAGAGAGAGAGGTCATGGAGGGAGTGGGAGAGGAAGAGACAGAGAGAGGTCAGAGAGGGAGAGAGAGAGGTCAGAGGGGGAGAGAGAGATAGAGAGAGAGGTCAGACAAAGAGAGAGAGAGGAAAGAGAGGGAGAGAGAGAGAGGGCAGAAAGGGAGAGAGAGAGAGACGTCAGAGAGGGAGAGCGAGAGAATTCAGAGAGGGAGAGGGAGTGGAAGAGAGAGAGAGAGGTCAGAGAGGTCACAGAGGGAGAGAGAGTGAGAGAGAGTTCCGAGAGGGAGAGACGGATGTCAGAGATGGAGAGCGAGATAGATAGAGAGGTCAGAAAAGGAGAGAGAGAGGTCAGAGAGGGAGAGAGAGGTCAGAGAGGGAAAGAGATAGAGAGGGAAAGGTCAGAGAGAGAGAGAGAGGTCAGAGAGGGAGAGAAGAGAGAGAGGCACGTCAGAGAGAGAGAGGTCAGAGAGGGAGAGACAGAGGTCATGAGAGGGAGAGAGAGGTCAGAAAGGGAGAGAGAGAGAGAGAGAAGTCAGACAGGGAGAGAGAGAGGAGTCAGAGAGTGAGAGAGTGCGAGAGGTCAGTGAGGGAGAGAGAGAGGTCAGAGAGGGAGAGAGAGAGAGAGAGGTCAGAGTGGGAGAGGGAGTGGAAGAGAGAGAGAGGTAGGTGAGGGAGAGAGACAGGTCAGAGAGGGAGAGAGAGAGAGAGAGGTCGGAGAGGGAGAGGGAGTGGAAGAGAGAGAGAGAGAGGTCAGAGAGGGAGAGAGAGAGGTCAGAGAGAGAGAGAGCTCAGATAGGGAGAGAGAGACAGTTCAGAAAGGGAGAGAGAGAGAGAGAGGTCAGAGAGAGAGAGAGGTCAGAGAGGGAGAGAGAGAGAGAGGACATAGAGGGGGAGAGAGAGAGAGAGAGTGAGGTCCGAGAGGGAGAGAGAGAGAGAGGTCAGAGAGAGAGAGAGGTCAGAGAGGGAGAGAGAGAGAGTGACGTCTGAGAGGGAGGTGGAGAGAGAGGTCAGAGAGGGAGAGAGAGAGAGAAAGAGAAAGAGAGTTCAGAGAGGGAGAGAGGGATGTCAGAGAGAGAGAGGGATCAGAGAGGGAGAGAGAGGGAGAGGTCAGATAGGGAGAGAAAGAGACAGAGAGTTCGGAGGGAGAGTGAGAGAGAGGTCAGTGAGGTAGAGAGAGAGAGGGCGGAGTGGGAGGGGGAGCAGGAGAGAGATAGAGAGAGAGTTAGGTCAGAGAGGGAGAGCGGGAGAAGTGAGAGAGGGAGAGAGAGATAGATGTCAGAGAGGGAGAGAGAGGTCGGAGATGGAGACAGAGAGGTCAGAGAGGTAGAGAGAGAGAGGTCGAAGAGGGAGAGAGAGGGCGAGGTCAGTGGGAGAGAGAGAGAGATCAGCGGGTGAAAGAGAGAGGATGGTCAGAGATGGAGAGAGAGGAGATGTCAGTAAGAGAGAGGTTCAAGCGGGTGAGAGAGGGGTCCAAGAGGGAGGAAGAAGATGAGAGAGGTCAGGAGAAGGAGTGAGGAGAGGAAGAGAGGAGAGAGATGTCAGAGAGGGAGAGAGAGAGAGAGGGCAGAGTGAGAGAGAGGTCAGGAGAGGGAGAGGGCTATGAGAGAGAGAGGTCAGAGAGGGAGAGGGAGCAGAGAGGGGGGAGAATCAGAGAGAGATAGAGAGAGAGAGGTCAGAGAGGGAAAGAGAGAGAAGTCAGAGAGGGAGAGAGAGTGAGAGATCAGAGAAGTGAGAGGAGAGAGAGGTCAGAGGAGGAGAGAGACAGAGGTCAGAGGGAACGAGAGAGAGAGGTTAGAAAGGGAGAGTGCGAGAGAGGTCAGAGAGGGAGAGCGAGAGAGGTCAGAGTGTGAGAGAGAGAGAGGTCAGTGAGGGAGGGAAAGAGGTCAGAGACGGAGAGATAGAGAGAGAGAGAGGTCAGAGAGGGAGAGAGAGGGAGAGAGAGAGGGAGGTCAGAGAGGGAGAGAGAGAGAGAGATCTCAGAGAGGGAGAGAGAGAGAGGTCAGAGAGTGAGAGAAAGAGAGAAGTCAGTGAAGGAGAGAGAGAGGTTAGAGAGGGAGAAAAAGTGAGAGAGAAAGAGGTCAGATTGGGAGAGAGAGAGAGGTCAGAGTGGGAGAGGGAGAGACAGAGACTTCAAAGAGGGAAAGACAGAGAGGTAAGAGAGGGAGAGAGAGAAAGAGGTCAGAGAGGGAGAGAGAGAGAGTTGTCAGAGTGGGAGAGGGAGAGAGAGAGAGGACAGAGATAGAGAGAGAGAGTGAGGTCAGAGAGGAAGAGTGAGAGAAGTCAGAGAGGGAGAGAGAGAGTGAGATATGAGAGGGAGAGAGAGAGAGAGAGATCAGACAGGGAGAGAGGGAGGTCAGAGACAGAGAGAGAGAGAGAGGTCAGAGACGGAGAGAGAGAGAGAGGTCAGGGGGAGAGAGAGAGAAATCAGCGGGAGAGAGAGAGAGAGAGAGAGGTCAGAGAGGGAGAGAGGGAGAAGTCAGATAGAGAGATAGGTCACAGAGGGAGAGATAGGGGTCCAAGATGGAGAAAGAGAGAAAGGTCAGAGAAGGAGAGGGAGAGGAAGAGAGAGAGAGACAGGTCAGTGATGGAGAGAGAGAGAGGTCAGAGAGGGAGGAAGAGTGAGAAAGAGTTCAGAGAGGGAGAGAGGGATTTCTGAGAGGGAGAGAGAGATAGAGAGAGAGGACGGAGAAGGAGAGAGAGAGGTCAGAGAGGGAGAGGGGTAGAGAGAGAGAGTTCAGAGAGGGAGGGGGAGCAGGAGAGAGAGAGAGAGAGGTCAGAGAGGGAATGAGAGTGAAGTCAGAGAGGGATAGAGAGAGAGAGATCAGAGAGTGAGAGAGAGAGTTCAGAGGAGGAGAGAGACAGAGGTCAGAGGGAACGAGAGAGAGAGGTTAGAAAGGGAGAGTGAGAGAGAGAGAGGTCAGTGAGGGAGAGCGAGAGAGGTCAGAGTGTGAGAGAGAGAGAGAGGTCAGTGAGGGAGGGAAAGAGGTCAGAGAGGGAGAGATAGAGAGAGAGGTCAGAGAGGGAGAGAGATGGAGAGAGAGTGAGGGAGAGAGAGAGATCTCAGAGAGGGAGAGAGAGAGAGGTCAGAGAGTGAGAGAGAGAGAGAGGTCAGTGAGGGAAAGAGAGAGGTCAGAGAGGGAGAGAGAGTGATAGAGGGAGAGGTCAGAGAGGGAGAGAAAGAGAGAGAGAAAGAGGTCAGATTGGGAGAGAGAGAGTTGTCAGAGTGGGAGAGGGAGAGAGAGAGAGGACAGAGATAGAGAGAGAGAGTGAGGTCAGAGAGGGAGAGCGAGAGAAGTCAGAGAGGGAGAGAGAGAGTGAGATCTGAGAGGGAGAGAGAGAGAGGTCAGAGTCGAAGAGAGAGAGAGAGGTGAGAGGAAGAGAGAGAGATCAGCGGGGGAGAGAGAGAGAGAGGTCAGAGAGGGGGAGAGGGAGAAGTCAGATAGAGAGATAGGTCACAGAGAGAGAGATAGGGGTCCAAGAGGGAGAAAGAGAGAGATGTCAGAGAAGGAGAGGGAGAGGAAGTGAGGGAGAGACAGGTCAGAGAGGGAGAGAGAGTGAGAGAGAGTTCAGAGAGGGAGAGAGGGATGTCAGAGAGGGAGAGAGAAATAGAGAGAGAGGTCAGAGAAGGAGAGAGAGAGGTCAGAGAGGAAGAGGGCTAGAGAGAGAGAATTTAGAGAGGGAGGGGGAGCATGAGAGAGATAGAGAGAGAGAGGTCAGAGAGGGAAAGAGAGAGAAGTCACAGAGGGATAGAGAGAGAGAGATCAGAGATTGAGAGAGAGAGAGAGGTCAGTGAGGGAGAGAGAGAGCTCAGAGAGGGAGAGAGAGAGAGGTCAGAGAGTGTGAGAGAGAGAGAGAGGTGGTGAGGGAGAGAGAGAGAGGTCAGAGAGGGAGAGGAAGAGAGAGAGAAAGAGGTCAGATTGGGAGAGAGAGAGAGGTCAGAGAGGGAGATAGAGGGAGAGGTCAGCGTGGGAGAGGGAGAGAGAGAGAGGTCAAAGAAGGAGAGAGAGGGAGAGAGCTCAGAGAGGGAGAGAGAGAGGTCAGATAGTGAGAGAGAGAGAGAGGTCAGTGAGGGAGAGAGAGAGGTCAGAGAGGGAGAGAGAGAAAGAGTTCAGAGAGGGAGAGAGAGAGGGGTCAGAGAGGGAGAGAGAGAGATTTGTCAGATTGGGAGAGGGAGAGAGAGAGAGGTCAGAGATAGAGAGAGAGAGAGAGGTCAGAGAGGGAGAGCGAGAGAAGTCAGAGAGGGAGAGAGAGAGTGAGATCTGAGAGGGAGAGAGAGAGAGATTAGACAGGGAGAGAGGGAGGTCAGAGATGGAGAGAGAGAGAAGTCAGAGAGAGAGAGAGGGAGAAGTCCGATAGAGAGATAGGTCACAGAGGGAGATATACGGGGCCAAAAGGGAGAAAGAGAGAGAAGTCAGAGAAGGAGAGGGAGAGGAAGAGAGAGAGAGAAGTCAGAGAGGGAGAGAGAGAGGTCAGAGAAGGAGAGAGAGATGACAGAGAGGGAGAGAGAGGGAGTTCAGAGAGGGAGAGGAAGAGAGAGAGAGACAGGTCAGAGATGGAGAGAGAGAGAGAGGTCAGAGAGGTAGAAAGAGTGAGAGAGAGTTCAGAAAGGGAGAGAGGGATGTCAGAGAGGGAGAGACATAGAGAGAGAGTTCAGAGAAGGAGAGAGAGAGGTCAGAGAGGGAGAGGGCTAGAGAGAGAGAGTTCAGAGAGGGAGGGGGAGCAGGAGAGAGATAGAGAGAGAGAGAGGTCAGAGAGAGAAAGAGAGAGAAGTCAGAGAGGGATAGAGAGAGAGCGATCAGAGAGTGAGAGAGAGAGAGAGGTCAGAGGAGGAGAGAGACAGAGGTCAGAGGGAACGAGAGAGAGAGGTTAGAAAGGGGGAGTGAGAGCGAGAGAGGTCAGAGAGGGAGAGTGAGAGAGGTCAGTGATTGAGAGAGAGAGAGAGGTCAGTGAGGGAGAGAAAGAGGTCAGAGAGAGAGAGGTCAGAGAGGGAGAGAGAGGGAGGAGAGAGAGAGGTCAGAGAGGGAGAGAGGTCAGAGTGGGAGAGGGAGAGAGAGAGAGGTCAAAGAGAGAGAGAGGGAGAGAGCTCAGAGAGGGAGAGAGAGAGAGGTCAGAGAGTGAGAGAGAGAGAGAGGTCAGTGAGTGAGAGAGAGTGAGAGAGCTCAGAGAGGGAGAGAGAGAGAGGTCAGAGAGTGAGAGAGAGAGAGATGTTAGTGAGTGAGAGAGAGAGAGGTCAGAGAGGGAGAGAGAGAGAGAGGTCAGAGAGAGAGAGGAAGAGAGAGAGAAGGAGGTCAGAGTGGGAGAGAGAGAGACGTCAGAGAGGGAGATGGAGAGTGGTCAGTGTGGGAGAGGGAGAGAGAGAGGTCAGAGAGGGAGAGAGAGAGAGAGAGAGAGGTCAGAGTGGGAGAGAGGGTTGTCCGAGTGGGAGAGAGAGATAGAGATAGAGTTCAGAAAAGGGGACAGAGAGGTCAGAGAGGGAGAGAGAGAGTTCAGAGAGGGAGGGGGAGCAGTAATGAGTTAGAGAGAGAGGTCAGAGAGGGAAAATGAGGGAAGTCAGGGAGGGATAGAGAGAGAGAGGAAAGAGAGTGAGTGAGAGAGAGAGGTCAGTTAGGGAGAGTGAGAGGTCAGAGAGGGAGAGAGAGAGAGAGGTCAGAGAGGGAGAGGGAGAGGAAGAGAGGTCAGAGAGGGAGAGAGAGAGAGGTCAGAGAGGGAGAGTGAGAGAATTCAGAGAGGGAGAGAGAGAGGTCAGAGCGGTAGAGAGACATAGAGAGAGAGGTCAGAGAATGAGAGAGAGAGCGGTCAGAGAGTGAGGGAGAGAAAGAGGTCATTGAGGGAGAGAGAGAGGTCAGAGAGTATGAGAGAGAGAGGTCATGGAGGGAGTGGGAGAGGAAGAGACAGAGAGAGGTCAGAGAGGGAGAGAGAGAGGTCAGAGGGGGAGAGAGAGATAGAGAGAGAGGTCAGACAAAGAGAGAGAGAGGACAGAGAGGGAGAGAGAGAGAGGTCAGAAAGGGAGAGAGAGAGAGACGTCAGAGAGGGAGAGCGAGAGAAGTCAGAGAGGGAGAGGGAGTGGAAGAGAGAGAGAGAGAGGTCAGAGAGGTCACAGAGGGAGAGAGAGTGAGAGAGAGTTCCGAGAGGGAGAGACGGATGTCAGAGATGGAGAGAGAGATAGATAGAGAGGTCAGAAAAGTAGAGAGAGAGGTCAGAGAGGGAGAGAGAGGTCAGAGAGGGAAAGAGATAGAGAGGGAAAGGTCAGAGAGGGAGAGAGAGAGAGGTCAGAGAGGGAGAGAAGAGAGAGAGGTACGTCAGAGAGAGAGAGGTCAGAGAGGGAGAGACAGAGGTCAGAGAGGGAGAGAGAGAGAGGTCAGAAAGGGAGAGAAAGAGAGAGAGAGGTCAGAGAGGGAGAGAGAGAGAGGTCAGAGAGTGAGAGAGTGCGAGAGGTCAGTGAGGGCGAGAGAGATGTCAGAGAGGGAAAGAGAGAGAGAGAGAGAGGTCAGAGAGGGAGAGCGAGAGAGGTCAGAGAGTGAGAGAGAGAGAGAGGTCAGTGAGGGAGAGAAAGATGTCAGAGAGGGAGAGATAGAGATAGAGAGAGGTCAGAGAGGGAGAGAGAGGGAAAGAGCTCAGAGAGGGAGAGAGAGAGAGGTCAGAGAGTGAGAGAGAGAGAGAGGTCAGTGAGGAAGAGCGAGAGGTCAGAGAGGGAGAGAGAGAGAGAGAGGTCAGAGAGGGATAGGAAGAGAGAGAGACAGAGGTCAGATTGGGAGAGAGAGAGAGGTCAGAGAGGGAGAGAGGGAGAGAGGTCAGAGTGGGAGAGGGAGAGAGAGAGAGGTCAAAGAGAGAGAGAGGGAGAGAGCTCAGAGAGGGAGAGAGAGAGAGGTCAGAGAGTGAGGGAGAGAGAGAGGTCAGTGAGGGAGAGAGGTCAGAGAGGGAGAGAGAGAGAGAGAGAGGTCAGAGAAGGAGAGGAAGAGGTCAGAGAGGGAGAGATAGAGATAGAGTGAGGTCAGAGAGGGAGAGAGGGAGAGAGGTCAGAGTGGGAGAGGGAGCGAGAGAGAGGTCAAAGAGAGACAGAGGGAGAGAGCTCAGAGAGGGAGAGAGAGAGAGGTCAGAGAGTGAGAGGGAGAGAGAGGTCAGTGAGGAAGAGAGAGGTCAGGGAGGGAGAAAGAGAGAGAGAGAGGTCAGAGAGGGAGAGGAAGAGAGCGAGAAAGAGGTCAGATTGGGAGAGAGAGAGAGGTCAGAGAGGGAGAGAGAGAGAGAGGTCAGCGTGGGAGAGGGAGAGCAATAGACGTCAAAGAGGGAGAGAGAGGGAGAGAACTCAGAGAGGAAAGAGAGAGAGGTCAGAGAGTGAGAGAGAGAGAGGTCAGTGAGGGAGAGAGAGAGGTCACAGAAGGAGAGAGAGAGAGAAAGAGAGAGAGGTCAGAGAGGGAGAGGAAGAGAGAGAGAAAGAGGTCAGATTGTGAGAGAGAGAGAGGTCAGAGAGGGAGAGAGAGAGAGAGGTCAGAGAAGGAGAGAGAGTGTGGTCAGAGAGGGAGAGAGAGAGAGTTGTCAGAGTGGGAGAGGGAGAGATAGAGAGGTCAGAGATAGAGAGAAAGAGAGGTCAGAGAGGGAGAGCGAGAGAAGTCAGAGAGGGAGAGGGAGAGTGAGATCTGAGAGGGAGAGAGAGAGCGAGATTAGACAGGGAGAGAGGGAGGTCAGAGAAGGAGAGAGAGAGAAGTCAGAGAGGGAGAGAGGGAGAAGTCAGATAGAGAGATTGGTCACAGAGGGAGAGATAGGGGGCCAAGAGGGAGAAAGAGAGAGAAGTCAGAGAAGGAGAGGGAGAGGAAGAGAGAGAGAGAAGTCAGAGAGGGAGAGAAAGAGAGGTCAGAGAAGGAGAGAGAGATGACAGAGAGGGAGAGAGAGGGAGTTCAGAGAGGGAGAGGAAGAGAGAGAGAGACAGGTCAGAGATGGAGAGAGAGAGAGGTCAGAGAGGGAGAGAGGGATGTCAGAGAGGGAGAGAGATAGAGAGAGAGGTCAGAGAAGGAGAGAGAGAGGTCAGAGAGGGAGAGGGCTAGAGAGAGAGATTTCAGAGAGGGAGGGGGAGCAGGAGAGAGATAGAGAGAGAGAGAGGTCAGAGAGGGAAAGAGAGAGAAGTCAGAGAGGGATAGAGAGAGAGAGATCAGAGAGTGAGAGAGAAAGGTCAGAGGAGGAGAGAGACATAGGTCAGAGGGAACGAGAGAGAGAGGTTAGAAAGGGAGAGTGAGAGAGAGAGAGGTCAGAGAGGGAGAGCGAGAGAGGTCAGAGAGTGAGTGAGAGAGAGGTCAGTGAGGGAGAGAAAGAGGTCAGAGAGAGAGAGAAGTCAGAGAGGGAGAGCGAGTGAGAGAGCTCAGAGAGGGAGAGAGAGAGAGGTCAGAGAGGGAGAGAGGGATGTCAGAGAGGGAGAGAGATAGAGAGAGAGGTCAGAGAAGGAGAGAGAGAGGTCAGAGAGGGAGAGGGCTAGAGAGAGAGATTTCAGAGAGGGAGGGGGAGCAGGAGAGAGATAGAGAGAGAGAGAGGTCAGAGAGGGAAAGAGAGAGAAGTCAGAGAGGGATAGAGAGAGAGAGATCAGAGAGTGAGAGAGAAAGGTCAGAGGAGGAGAGAGACATAGGTCAGAGGGAACGAGAGAGAGAGGTTAGAAAGGGAGAGTGAGAGAGAGAGAGGTCAGAGAGGGAGAGCGAGAGAGGTCAGAGAGTGAGTGAGAGAGAGGTCAGTGAGGGAGAGAAAGAGGTCAGAGAGAGAGAGAAGTCAGAGAGGGAGAGCGAGTGAGAGAGCTCAGAGAGGGAGAGAGAGAGAGGTCAGAGAGTGAGAGAGAGAGAGAGGTCAGTGAGTGAGAGAGAGAGGTCAGAGAGAGAGAGGAAGAGAGAGAGAAAGAGGTCAGAGTGGGAGAGAGAGAGAGTGGTCAGAGTGGGAGAGCGAGAGAGAGCGGTCAGAGAGGGAGCGAGAGAGTGAGAGAGATCAGTGAGGGAGAGAGAGAGGTCAGAGAGGGAGAGAGAGAGAGAGGTCAGAGTGGGAGAGCAAGTTGAAGAGATAGAGAGGTCAGTCGGGGAGAGAGAGAGGTCAGAGGGGGAGAGAGAGAGCGTCGTCAGAGAGCGAGAGGGAGTGGAAGAGAGATAGGACAGAGAGGGAGAGAGAGAGAGAGGTTAGAGAAGGAGAGAGAGACGTCAGAGAGGGAGAGAGAGAGGAAGTTCAGCGAGATAGAGGGAGAGGGAGAGAGAGAGAGGTCAGAGAGTGAGAGAGAGTGAGAGAGAGTTCAGAGAGGGAGAGAGTGATGTCAGAGAGGGAGAGAGAGATGTCAGAGGAGAAAGTGAGGTCAGAGATGGAGAGGGAGAGAGAGAGAGAGTTCAGAGAGGGAGGGGGAGCAGGAGAGAGATAGAGAGAGAGGTCAGAGAGGGAAACAGAGAGAGAGTTCAGAGCGCGAGAGAGAGAGAGAGGTCAGAGAAGGAGAGGGAGAGAGAGAGGTCAGTGAGGGTGAGAGAGAGGTTAGAGAGAGAGAGAGAGAGCAGTCACAGAGAGAGATCAAGAGAGAAAGAGAGAGAAGTCAGAGAGAGAGAGAGGTCAGAGAGGGAGAGAGAGCGAGAGGTCAGAGTGGGAGAGGGAGAGAGAGAGATCACAGAGGGAAAGAGAGAGAGAGGTCAGAGCGGGAGAGCAAGAGAAGTCAGAGAGGGAGAGGGAGCGGAGAGGTAGAGTAAGAGAGAGTGAGAGGTCAGAAAGGAAGAGATAGAGAGGTCAGAGAGGGAGAGAGAGTGAGAGAGAGTTCAGGGAGCGAGAGAGGGATGTCAGAGTGGGAGAGAGAGAGAGAGATAGAGGTCAGAGAAGGAGACAGAGAGGTCAGAGAGGGAGAGAGAGAGTTCAGAGAGGGAGGGGGAGCTGTAGTGAGATAGAGAGAGAGGTCAGAGAATGAGAGAAAGAGCGATCAGAGAGTGAGGGAGAGAAAGAGGTCACTGAGGGAGAGAGAGATGTCAGAGAGTATGAGAGAGAGAGGTCATGGAGGGAGTGGGAGAGGAAGAGAGAGAGAGAGGTCAGAGAGGGAGAGAGGTCAGAGGGGGAGAGAAAGATAGAGAGAGAGGTCAGACAAAGAGAGAGAGGACAGAGAGGGAGAGAGAGAGAGGTCAGAAAGGGCGAGAGAGAGAGACGTCAGAGAGGGAGAGCGAGAGAAGTCAGAGTGGGAGAGGGAGTGGGAGGTCAGAGAGGTCACAGAGAGAGAGTGAGAGAGAGTTCCGAGAGGGAGAGATGGATGTCAGAGATGGAGAGAGAGATAGATAGAGAGGTCAGAAAAGGAGAGAGAGATGTCAGAGAGGGAGAGAGAGGTCAGAGAGGGATAGAGATAGAGAGGGAAAGGTCAGAGAGGGAGAGAGAGAGGTCAGAGAGAGAGAGAGTGAGAGGTACGTCAGAGAGAGGTCAGAGAGGGAGAGACAGAGGTCAGAGAGGGAGAGAGAGAGAGGTCAGAAAGGGAGAGAGAGAGAGGTGAGAGAGGGAGAGAGAGAGAGGTCAGAGAGTGAGAGAGTGCGAGAGGTCAGTGAGGGAGAGAGAGAGGTCAGAGAGGGAGAGAGAGAGAGGTCAGAGTGGGAGAGGGAGTGGAAGAGAGAGAGAGGTCAGTGAGGGAGAGAGACAGGTCAGAGAGGGAGAGAGAGAGGTCGGAGAGGCAGAGGGAGTGGAAGAGAGAGAGAGAGGTCAGAGAGGGAGAGAGAGAGAAGTCAGAGAGAGAGAGAGGTCAGAGAGGGAGAGAGAGAGAGAGGTTAGTGAGGGAGTGAGAGAGGTCAGAGAGGGAGAAAGAGAGAGAGAGAGGTCAGAGAGGGAGAAGAAGAGAGAGAGAAAGAGGTCAGATTGGGAGAGAGAAAGAGGTCAGAGAGGGAGAGAGAGAGAATCAGGTCAGCGTGGGAGAGGGAGAGAGAGAGAGAGGTCAAAGAACGAGAGAGAGGGAGAGAGCTCAGAGAAGAGAGAGAGAGGTCAGTGAGGGAGAGAGAGAGAGGTCGGAGAGGGAGAGAGAGAGCGAGGTCAGAGGGAGAGAGAGAGAGATCAGCGGGTGAGAGAGAGAGTGTGGTCAGAGAGGGAGAGAGGGGGAAGTCAGATAGAGAGATAGGTCACAGAGGGAGAGATAGGGGTCCAAGAGGGAGAAAGAGAGAGAGGTCAGAGAAGGAGTGGGAGAGGAAGAGAGAGAGAGATGTCAGAGAGGGAGAGAGAGAGAGAGGTCAGAGAGAGAGAGAGGTCAGAGAGGGAGAGAGAGAGAGAGGACATAGAGGGGGAGAGAGAGAGAGAGTGAGGTCCGAGAGGGAGAGACGGATGTCAGAGATGGAGAGAGAGATAGATAGAGAGGTCAGAAAAGGAGAGAGAGAGGTCAGAGAGGGAGAGAGAGGTCAGAGAGGGAAAGAGATAGAGAGGGAAAGGTCAGAGATGGAGAGAGAGAGAGGTCAGAGAGGGAGAGAAGAGAGAGAGGTACGTCAGAGAGAGAGAGGTCAGAGAGGGAGAGACAGAGGTCAGAGAGGGAGAGAGAGAGAGGTCAGAAAGGGAGAGAGAGAGAGAGAGAGAGGTCAGAGAGGGAGAGAGAGAGAGGTCAGAGAGTGAGAGATTGCGAGAGGTCAGTGAGGGAGATAGAGAGGTCAGAGAGGGAGAGAGAGAGAGAGAGAGAGAGAGGTCAGAGAGGGAGAGCGAGAGGGGTCAGCGAGTGAGAGACAGAGAGAGGTCAGTGAGGGAGAGAAGAGGTCAGAGAGGGAGAGATAGAGATAGAGAGAGGTCAGAGAGGGAGAGAGAGGGAGAGAGCTCAGAGAGGGAGAGATAGAGAGGTCAGAGAGTGAGAGAGAGAGAGAGAGGTCAGTGAGGAAGAGCGAGAGGTCAGAGAGGGAGAGAGAGAGACAGAGAGAGCTCAGAGAGTGAAAGGAAGAGAGAGAGAAAGAGGTCAGATTGGGAGAGAGAGAGAGGTCAGAGAGGGAGAGAGAGAGAGAGGTCAGCGTGGGAGAGGGTAAAAGAGAGAGGTCAAAGAGGGAGAGAGAGGGAGAGAGCTCAGAGAGGGAGAGAGAGGTCAGAGAGTGAGAGAGAGAGAGGTCAGTGAGGGAGAGAGAGAGGTCAGAGAGGGAGAGAGAGAGAGAGAGAGGTCAGAGAGGGAGAGGAAGAGAGAGAGAAAGAGGTCAGATTGTGAGAGCGAGAGAGGTCAGAGAGGGAGAGAGAGAGAGAGGTCAGCATGGGAGAGGGAGAGAGAGAGGTCAAAGAGGGAAAGACAGAGAGGTCAGAGAGGGAGAGAGGGCAAGAGGTCAGAGAAGGAGAGAGAGCGGGGTCAGAGAGGGAGAGAGAGAGAGTTGTCAGAGTGGGAGAGGGAGAGAGAGAGAGGTCAGAGATAGAGAGAGAGAGAGAGGTCAGAGAGGGAGAGCGAGAGAAGTCAGAGATGGAGAGAGAGAGTGAGATCTGAGAGGGAGAGAGAGAGAGAGATTAGACAGGGAGAGAGGGAGGTCAGAGAGGGAGAGAGAGAGAAGTCAGAGAGGGAGAAGCCAGATAGAGAGATAGGTCACAGAGGGAGAGATAGGGGGCCAAGAGGGAGAAAGAGAGAGAAGTCAGAGAAGGAGAGGGAGAGGAAGAGAGAGAAAGAAGTCAGAGAGGGAGAGATAGAGAGGTCAGAGATGGAGAGAGAGATGACAGAGAGGGAGAGAGAGGGAGTTCAGAGAGGGAGAGAAAGAGAGAGAGACAGGTCAGAGATGGAGAGAGAGAGAGGTCAGAGAGGTAGAAAGATTGAGAGAGAGTTCAGAGAGGGAGACAGCGATGTCAGAGAGGGAGAGAGATAGAGAGAGAGGTCAGAGATAGAGAGAGAGAGAGGTCAGAGAGGGAGAGGGCTAGAGAGAGAGAGTTCAGAGAGGGAGGGGGAGCAGGAGAGAGATAGAGAGAGGTCAGAGAGGGAAAGAGAGAGATGTCAGAGAGGGATAGAGAGAGAGAGATCAGAGAGTGAGCGAGAGAGAGGTCAGAAGAGGAGAGAGACAGAGGTCAGAGGGAACGAGAGAGATAGGTTAGAAAGGGAGAGTGAGAGAGAGAGAGGTCAGAGAGGGAGAGCGAGAGAGGTCAGAGAGTGAGAGAGAGAGAGGTCAGTGAGGGAGAGAAAGAGGTCAGAGAGAGAGAGAGAGGTCAGAGAGGGAGAGCGAGAGAAGTCAGAGAGGGAGAGAGAGAGTGAGAACTGAGAAGGAGAGAGAGAGAGAGATTAGACAGGGAGAGAGGGAGGTCAGAGAGGGAGAGAGAGAGAAGTCAGAGAGGGAGAGAGGGAGAAGTCAGATAGAGAGATAGGTCACAGAGGGAGAGATAGGGGGCCAAGAGGGAGAAAGAGAGAGAAGTCAGAGAAGGAGAGGGAGAGGAAGAGAGAGAAAGAAGTCAGAGAGGGAGAGATAGAGAGGTCAGAGATGGAGAGAGAGATGACAGAGAGGGAGAGAGAGGGAGTTCAGAGAGGGAGAGAAAGAGAGAGAGACAGGTCAGAGATGGAGAGAGAGAGAAGTCAGAGAGGTAGAAATATTGAGAGAGAGTTTAGAGAGGGAGAGAGGGATGTCAGAGAGGGAGAGAGATAGAGAGAGAGGTCAGAGATAGAGAGAGAGAGGTCAGAGAGGGAGAGGGCTAGAGAGAGAGAGTTCAGAGAGGGAGGGGGAGCAGGATAGAGATAGAGAGAGGTCAGAGAGAGAAAGAGAGAGAAGTCAGAGAGGGATAGAGAGAGAGAGATCAGAGAGTGAGAGAGAGGTCAGAAGAGGAGAGAGACAGAGGTCAGAGGGAACGAGAGAGATAGGTTAGAAAGGGAGAGTGAGAGAGAGAGAGGTCAGAGAGGGAGAGCGAAAGAGGTCAGAGAGTGAGAGAGTGAGAGGTCAGTGAGGGAGAGAAAGAGGTCAGAGAGAGAGAGAGGTCAGAGAGGGAGAGAGAGGGAGAGAGAGAGGTCAGAGAGGGAGAGAGAGTGAGAGAGCTCTGAGAGGGAGAGAGAGAGAGGTCAGAGAGTGAGAGAGAGAGAGAGGTCAGTGAGTGAGAGAGAGAGGTCAGAAAGGGAGAGAGAGAGAGAGAGAGAGAGAGAGGACAGAGAGAGAGAGGAAGAGAGAGAGAAAGAGCTCAGAGAGGGAGAGAGAGAGTTGTCAGTAGGGGAGAGGGAGAGAGAGAGGTCAGGGAGGGAGCGAGAGAGAGGTCAGAGAGTGAGAGAGTGAGAGAGATCAGTGAGGGAGAGAGAGAGGTCAGACAGGGAGAGAGAGAGAGAGAGGTCAGAGTGGGAGAGGGAGTTGAAGAGAGAGAGAGGTTAGTCGGGGAGAGAGAGAGCTCAGAGAGGGAGAGAGAGAGAGAGAGTTCAGAGAGGGACAGGGAGTGGAAGAGAGAGAGAGAGAGAGAGGACAGAGAGGGAGAGAGAGAGAGAGTTTAGAGAAGGAGAGAGAGACGTCAGAGTGGGAGAGAGAGAGGGAGGTCAGCGACATAGAGGGAGAGGAAGAGAGAGAGAGGTCAGAGAGGGAGAGAGAGAGAGGTCAGAGAGTGAGAGAGAGTGAGAGAGAGTTCAGAGAGGGAGAGAGTGATGTCAGAGAGGGAGAGAGATGTCAGAGGAGAAAGAGAGGTCAGAGATGGAGAGGGAGAGAGAGAGAGAGTTCAGAGAGGGAGGGGGAGCAGGAGAGAGATAGAGAGAGAGAGGTCAGAGAGCGAAACAGAGAGAGAGTTCAGAGAGCGAGAGAGAGAGAGAGGTCAGAGAAGGAGAGAGAGAGAGAGGTCAGTGAGGGTGAGAGAGAGGTCAGAGAGAGAGAGGTCACAGAGAGAGAGCAAGAGAGAAAGAGAGAGAAGTCAGAGAGAGAGAGGTCAGAGAGGGAGAGAGAGCGAGAGGTCAGAGTGGGCAAGGGAGAGAGAGAGAGGACTGAGATAGAGAGAGAGAGTGAGGTCAGAGAGGGAGAGCGAGAGAAGTCAGAGAGGGAGAGAGAGAGTGAGATCTGAGGGGGAGAGAGAGGGAGGTCAGAGAGGGAGAGAGAAAGAGGTCAGAGACGGAGAGAGAGAGAGAGGTCAGAGGGAGAGAGAGAGAGATCAGTGGGAGAGAGAGAGAGGTCAGAGAGGGAGAGAGGGTGAAGTCAGATAGAGAGATAGGTCACAGAGGGAGAGATAGGGGTCCAAGAGGGAGAAAGAGAGAGAGGTCAGAGAAGCAGAGGGAGAGTAAGAGAGAGAGAGAAGTCAGAGAGGGAGAGAGAGAGAGGTCAGAGAGGGAGAAAGAGTGAGAGAGAGTTCAGAGAGGGAGAGAGGGATGTCAGAGAGGGAGAGAGAGGGAGTTCAGGGAGGGAGAGGGAGAGGAAGAGAGAGAGAGACACGTCAGAGATGGAGTTAGAAAGAGGTCAGAGAGGTAGAAAGAATGAGAGAGAGTTCAAAGAGGGAGAGAGGGATGTCAGAGAGGGAAGATAGATAGAGAGGTCAGAGAAGGAGAGAGAGAGGTCAGAGAGGGAGAGGGCTAGGGAGAGAGAGTGCAGAGAGGGAGGGGGAGCAGGAGAGAGATAGAGAGAGAGAGAGGTCAGTGAGAGAAAGAGAGAGAAGTCAGAGAGGGATAGAGAGAGAGAGATCAGAGAGTGAGAGAGAGAGAGAGGACAGAGGAGGAGAGAGACAGAGGTCAGAGGGAACGAGAGAGAGATGTTAGAAAGGGAGAGTGAGAGAGAGAGAGGTCAGAGAGGGAGAGCGAGAGAGGTCAGAGAGTGAGAGATAGAGAGAGGTCAGTGAGGGAGAGAAAGAGGTCAGAGAGGGAGAGATAGAGATAGAGAGTGGTCAGAGAGGGAGAGAAAGGGAGAGGGCTCAGAGAGGGAGAGAGAGAGAGGTCAGTGAGGGAGAGAGAGAGAGGTCAGAGAGTGAGAGAGAGAGAGAGAGGTTAGTGAGGTTTTGAGAGAGGTCAGAGAGGGAGAAAGAGAGAGAGAGGTCAGAGAGGGAGAGGAAGAGAGAGAGAAAGAGGTCAGATTGGGAGAGAAAGAGAGGTCAGTGAGGGAGAGAGAGAGAGGTCAGCGAGTGAGAGAGAGAGAGAGGTTAGTGAGGGAGTGAGAGAGGTCAGAGAGGGAGAAAGAGAGAGAGAGAGGTCAGAGAGGGAGACGAAGAGAGAGAGAGGTCAAAGAGGGAGAGAGCTCAGAGAAGAGAGAGAGAGGTCAGAGAGGGAGAGAGAGAGAGAGAGGTCAGAGAGGGAGAGGAAGAGAGAGAGAAAGAGGTCAGATTGTGAGAGAGAGAGAGGTCAGAGAGGGAGAGAGAGAGAGAGAGGTTAGTGTGGGAGAGGGAGAGAGATAGAGGTCAAAGAGGGAAAGACAGAGAGGTCAGAGAGGGAGAGAGAGAGGGGTCAGAGAGGGAGAGAAAGAGGTCAGAGAGGGAGAGATAGAGATAGAGAGTGGTCAGAGAGGGAGAGAAAGGGAGTGGGCTCAGAGAGGGAGAGTGGTCAGAGAGGGAGAGAGAGGGAGACGGCTCAGAGAGGGAGAGAGAGAGAGGTCAGTGAGGGAGAGAGAGAGAGGTCAGAGATTGAGAGAGAGAGAGAGGTTAGTGAGGGAGTGAGAGAGGTCAGAGAGGGAGAAAGAGAGAGAGAGAGGTCAGAGAGGGAGAGGAAGAGAGAGAGAAAGAGGTCAGATTGCGAGAGAGAGAGACGTCAGTGAGGGAGAGAGAGAGAGGTCAGAGAGTGAGAGAGAGAGAGAGGTTAGTGAGGGAGTGAGAGAGGTCAGAGAGGGAGAAAGAGAGAGAGAGAGGTCAGAGAGGGAGAGGAAGAGAGAGAGAGGTCAAAGAGGGAGAGAGAGGGAGAGAGCTCAGAGAAGAGAGAGAGAGGTCAGAGAGGGAGAGAGAGAGAGAGAGGTCAGAGGGGGAGAGGAAGAGAGAGAGAAAGAGGTCAGAGAGGGAGAGAGAGAGAGAGAGGTTAGCGTGGGAGAGGGAGAGAGATAGAGGTCAAAGAGGGAAAGACAGAGAGGTCAGAGAGGGAGAGAGAGAGTGGTCGGAGAGGGAGAGAAAGAGGTCAGAGAGGGAGAGATAGAGATAGAGAGTGGTCAGAGAGGGAGAGAAAGGGAGTGTTCTCAGAGAGGGAGAGTGGTCAGAGAGGGAGAGAAAGGGAGAGGGCTCAGAGAGGGAGAGAGAGAGAGGTCAGTGAGGGAGAGAGAGAGAGGTCAGAGAGTGAGAGAGAGAGAGAGGTTAGTGAGGGAGTGAGAGAGGTCAGAGAGGGAGAAAGAGAGAGAGAGAGAGGTCAGAGAGGGAGAGGAAGAGAGAGAGAAAGAGGTCAGATTGGGAGAGAGAGAGAGGTCAGTGAGGGAGAGAGAGAGAGGTCAGAGAGTGAGAGAGGGAGAGAGGTTAGTGAGGGAGTGAGAGAGGTCAGAGGGGGAGAAAGAGAGAGAGAGAGATCAGAGAGGGAGAGGAAGAGAGAGAGAGGTCAAAGAGGGAGAGAGAGGGAGAGAGCTCAGAGAAGAGAGAGAGAGGTCAGAGAGGGAGAGAGAGAGAGGTCAGAGAGGGAGAGGAAGAGAGAGAGAAAGAGGTCAGATTGTGAGAGGGGTCAGAGAGGGAGAGAGAGAGAGTTGTCAGAGAGGGAGAGGGAGAGAGAGAGAGGTCAGAGATAGAGAGAGAGAGAGAGGTCAGAGAGGGAGAGAGAGAGAGTGAGGTCTGAGAGGGAGGGGGAGAGAGAGGTCAGAGAGGGAGAGAGGGATGTCAGAGAGAGAGAGAGGGATCAGAGAGGGAGAGAGAGGGAGAGGTCAGAGATGGAGAGAGAGACAGAGAGGTCGGAGGGAGAGTGAGAGAGAGGTCAGTGAGGTAGAGAGAGAGAGGTCGGAGTGGGAGGTGGTGCAGGAGAGAGACAGAGAGAGAGATAGGTCAGAGAGCGAGAGAGGGAGAAGTGAGAGAGGGAGAGAGAGATAGATGTCAGAGAGGGAGAGAGAGGTCGGAAATGGAGACAGAGAGGTCAGAGAGGGAGAGAGAGAGAGGTCGGAGAGGGAGAGAGAGAGCGAGGTCAGAGGGAGAGAGAGAGAGATCAGCGGGTGAGAGAGAGAGAGTGGTCAGAGAGGGAGAGAGGGGGAAGTCAGATAGAGAGAGAGGTCACAGAGGGAGAGATAGGGGTCCAAGAGGGAGAAAGAGAGAGATGTCAGAGAAGGAGTGGGAGAGGAAGAGAGAGAGAGATGTCAGAGAGGGAGAGAGAGAGAGAGGTCAGAGAGAGAGAGAGGTCAGAGAGGGAGAGAGAGAGAGAGGACATAGAGGGGGGGAGAGAGAGAGAGTGAGGTCCGAGAGGGAGAGAGAGAGAGAGAGGTCAGAGAAAGGTTAGAAAGGGAGAGTGAGAGAGAGAGAGGTCAGAGAGGGAGAGCGAGAGAGGTCAGATTGTGAGAGAGAGAGAGAGGTCAGAGAGGGAGAGAGAGAGAGGTCAGAGAAGGAGAGAGAGATGACAGAGGGAGAGAGCGAGGGAGTTCAGAGAGGGACAGGGAGAAGAAGAGAGATAGAGACAGGTCAGAGATGGAGAGAGAGAGAGGTCAGAGAGGGAGAAAGAGTGAGAAAGACTTCAGAGAGGGAGAGAGGGATTTCAGAGAGGGGGAGAGAGATGGAGAGAGAGGTCAGAGAAGGAGAGAGAGACGTCAGAGAGGGAGAGGGATAGAGAGAGACAGTTCAGAGAGGGAGGGGGAGCAGGAGAGAGATAGAGAGAGAGAGATGTCAGAGAGGGAAAGAGAGAGTGTCAGAAAGGGATAGGGAGGGAGAGATCAGAGAGTGAGAGAGAGAGAGGTCAGAGGAGGAGAGAGACAGAGGTCAGAGGGAACTAGATAGAGAGGTTAGAAAGGGAGAGTGAGAGAGAGAGAGGTCAGAGAGGGAGAGCGAGAGAGGTCAGATTGTGAGAGAGAGAGAGAGGTCAGTGAGGGAGAGAAAGAGGTCAGAGAGGGAGAGATAGAGAGAGAGAGAGGTCAGAGAGGGAGAGAGAGGGAGAGAGAGAGAGGTCAGAGAGGGAGAGAGAGAGAGAGAGATCTCAGAGAGGGAGAGAGAGAGAGGTCAGAGAGTGAGAGAGAGAGAGGTCAGTGAGGGAGAGAGAGTGGTCAGAGAGGGAGAGAGTGATAGAGAGAGAGGTCAGAGAGGGAGAGGAAGAGAGAGAGAAAGAGGTCAGATTGGGAGAGAGAGGTCAGAGAGGGAGAGAGAGAGAGAGGTCAGAGTGGGAGAGGGAGAGAGAGAGAGTTCAAAGAGGGAAAGACAGAGAGGTCAGAGAGGGAGAGAGAGAAAGAGGACAGAGAGGGAGAGAGAGAGAGTTGTCAGAGTGGGAGAGGGAGAGAGAGAGAGGACAGAGATAGAGAGAGAGAGTGAGGTCAGAGAGGGAGAGCGAGAGAAGTCAGAGAGGGAGAGAGAGAGTGAGATCTGAGAGGGAGAGAGAGGGAGGTCAGAGAGAGAGAGAGTTGTCAGAGAGGGAGAGGGAGAGAGAGAGAGGTCAGAGAGGGAGGGGGAGAGAGAGGTCAGAGAGGGAGAGAGGGATGTCAGAGAGAGAGAGAGGGATCAGAGAGGGAGAGAGAGGGAGAGGTCAGAGAGGGAGAGAGAGACAGAGAGGTCGGAGGGAGATTGAGAGAGAGGTCAGTGAGGTAGAGAGAGAGAGGTCGGAGTGGGAGGTGGTGCAGGAGAGAGACAGAGAGAGAGATAGGTCAGAGAGGGAGAGAGGGAGAAGTGAGAGAGGGAGAGAGAGATAGATGTCAGAGAGGGAGAGAGAGGTCGGAAATGGAGACAGAGAGGTCAGAGAGGGAGAGAGAGAGAGGTCAGCGGGTGAGAGAGAGAGAGTGGTCAGAGAGGGAGAGAGGGGGAAGTCAGATAGAGAGATAGGTCACAGAGGGAGAGATAGGGGTCCAAGAGGGAGAAAGAGAGAGAGGTCAGAGAAGGAGTGGGAGAGGAAGAGAGAGAGAGATGTCAGAGAGGGAGAGAGAGAGAGAGAGGTCAGAGAGAGAGAGAGGTCAGAGAGGGAGAGAGAGAGAGAGAGGTCAGAGACAGAGAGAGGTCAAAGAGAGGGAGAGAGAGAGAGGTCAGAGAAGGAGAGAGAGATGACAGAGGGAGAGAGCGAGGGAGTTCAGAGAGGGAGAGGGAGAAGAAGAGAGATAGAGACAGGTCAGAGATGGAGAGAAAGAGAGGTCAGAGAGGGAGAAAGAGTGAGAAAGAGTTAAGAGAGGGAGAGAGGGATTTCAGAGAGGGGGAGAGAGATGGAGAGAGAGGTCAGAGAAGGAGAGAGAGAGGTCAGAGAGGGAGATGGCTAGAGAGAGAGAGTTCAGAGAGGGAGGGGGAGCAGGAGAGAGATAGAGAGAGAGAGATGTCAGAGAGGGAAAGAGAGACTGTCAGAGAGGGATAGAGAGAGAGAGATCAGAGAGTGAGAGAGAGAGAGGTCAGAGGAGGAGAGAGACAGAGGTCAGAGGGAACTAGATAGAGAGGTTAGAAAGGGAGAGTGAGAGAGAGAGAGGTCAGAGAGGGAGAGCGAGAGAGGTCAGATTGTGAGAGAGAGAGAGAGGTCAGTGAGGGAGAGAAAGAGGTCAGAGAGGGAGAGATAGAGAGAGAGAGGTCAGAGAGGGAGAGAGAGGGAGAGAGAGAGAGGTCAGAGAGGGAGAGAGAGAGAGGTCAGTGAGGGAGAGAGAGTGGTCAGAGAGGGAGAGGAAGAGAGAGAGAAAGAGGTCAGATTGGGAGAGAGAGGTCAGAGAGGGAGAGAGAGAGAGAGAGGTCAGAGTGGGAGAGGGAGAGAGAGAGAGTTCAAAGAGGGAAAGACAGAGAGGTAAGAGAGGGAGAGAGAGAAAGAGGTCAGAGAGGGAGAGAGAGAGAGTTGTCAGAGTGGGAGAGGGAGAGAGAGAGAGGACAGAGATAGAGAGAGAGAGTCAGGTCAGAGAGGGAGAGCGAGAGAAGTCAGAAAGGGAGAGAGAGAGTGAGATCTGAGAGGGAGAGAGAGAGAGGTCAGAGACGGAGAGAGAGAGAGAGGTCAGAGGGAGAGAGAGAGAGATCAGCGGGACAGAGAGAGAGAGAGAGGTCAGAGAGGGAGAGAGGGAGAAGTCAGATAGAGAGATAGGTCACAGAGGGAGAGATAGGGGTCCAAGAGGGAGAAAGAGAGAGAGGTCAGAGAAGGAGAGGGAGAGTAAGAGAGAGAGAGAAGTCAGAGAGGGAGAGAGAGAGGTCAGAGAGGGAGAAAGAGTGAGAGAGAGTTCAGAGAAGGAGAGAGGGATGTCAGAGAGGGAGAGAGAGGGAGTTCAGGGAGGGAGAGGGAGAGGAAGAGAGAGAGAAACACGTCAGAGATGGAGTTAGAAAGAGGTCAGAGAGGTAGAAAGAGTGAGAGAGTTCAAAGAGGGAGAGAGGGATGTCAGAGAGGGAGAGAGAGATAGAGAGGTCAGAGAAGGAGAGAGAGAGGTCAGAGAGGTAGAGGGCGAGAGAGAGAGAGTTCAGAGAGGGAGGGGGAGCAGGAGAGAGATAGAGAGAGAGAGAGGTCAGTGAGAGAAAGAGAGAGAAGTCAGAGAGGGATAGAGAGAGAGAGAGATCAGAGAGTGAGAGAGAGAGAAGTCAGAGGAGGAGAGAGACAGAGGTCAGAGGGAACGAGAGAGAGAGGTTAGAAAGGGAGAGTGAGAGAGAGAGAGTTCAGAGAGGGACAGCGAGAGAGGTCAGAGTGTGAGAGATAGAGAGTGGTCAGTGAGGGAGAGAAAGAGGTCAGAGAGGGAGAGATAGAGATATAGAGAGGTCAGAGAGGGAGAGAGAGGGAGAGAGCTCAGAGAGGGAGAGAGAGAGAGGTCACTGAGGGAGAGAGAGAGAGGTCAGAGAGTGAGAGAGAGAGAGGTTAGTGAGGGAGTGAGAGAGGTCAGAGAGGGAGAAAGAGAGAGAGAGAGGTCAGAGAGGGAGAGGAAGAGAGAGAGAAAGAGGTCAGATTGAGAGAGAGAGAGATGTCAGAGAGGGAGAGAGAGAGAGAGGTCAGCGTGGGAGAGGGAGAGAGACAGAGGTCAAAGAGGGAGAGAGGGAGAGAGCTCAGAGAGGGAGAGAGAGAGGTCAGAGAGGGAGAGAGAGAGAGAGTGAGGTCAGAGAGGGAGAGGAAGAGAGAGAGAAAGAGGTCAGATTGTGAGAGAGAGAGAGGTCAGAGAGGGAGAGAGAGAGAGGTCAGCGTGGGAGAGGGAGAGAGATAGAGATCAAAGAGGCAAAGACAGAGAGGTCAGGGAGGGAGAGAGAAAAAGAGGTCAGAGAAGGAGAGAGAGAGGGGTCAGAGAGGGAGACAGAGAGAGTTGTCAGAGAGGGAGAGGGAGAGAGAGAGAGGTCAGAGATAGAGGGAGAGAGAGAGGTCAGAGAGGGAGAGAGAGAGAGTGAGGTCTGAGAAGGAGGGGGAGAGAGAGGTCATAGAGGGAGAGAGAGAGAGAAAGAGAGAGAGAGTTCAGAGAGGGAGAGAGGGATGTCAGAGAGAGAGAGAGGGATCAGAGAGGGAGAGAGAGGGAGAGGTCAGAGAGGGAGAGAGAGAGACAGAGAGTTCGGAGGGAGAGTGAGAGAGAGGTCAGTGAGGTAGAGAAAGAGAGGTCGGAGTGGGGGGGTGCAGGAGAGAGACAGAGAGAGAGATAGGTCAAAGAGGGAGAGAGGGAGAAGTGAGAGAGGGAGAGAGAGATAGATGTCAGAGAGGGAGAGAGAGGTCGGAATTGGAGACAGAGAGATCAGAGAGGGAGAGAGAGAGAGGTCAGAGAGGGAGAGAGAGAGCGAGGTCAGAGGGAGAGAGAGAGAGATCAGCGGGTGAGAGAGAGAGAGTGGTCAGAGAGGGAGAGAGGGAGAAGTCAGATGGAGAGATAGGTCACAGAGGGAGAGATAGGGGTCCAAGAGGGAGAAAGAGAGAGAGGTCAGAGAAGGAGTGGGAGAGGAAGAGAGAGAGAGATGTCAGAGAGGGAGAGAGAGAAAGAGAGGTCAGAGAGAGAGAGAGGTCAGTGAGGGAGAGAGAGAGAGAGGACATAGAGGGGGAGAGAGAGAGAGAGTGAGGTCCGAGAGGGAGAGAGAGAGGTCAGAGAGAGAGGTCAGAGAGGGAAAGAGACAGAGAGAGGTCAGAGAGAGAGAGTTCAAAGAAGGAGAGAGAGATGACAGAGGGAGAGAGAGAGGGAGTTCAGAGAGGGAGAGGGAGAAGAAGAGAGAGAGAGACAGGTCAGAGATGGAGAGAGCGAGAGGTCAGAGAGGGAGAAAGAGTGAGAAAGAGTTCAGAGAGGGAGAGAGGTATATCAGAGAGGGAGAGAGAGATAGAGAGAGGTCAGAGAAGGAGAGAGAGAGGTCAGAGAGGGAGAGAGGTCAGAGTGTGAGCGAGAGAGAGAGGTCAGTGAGGGAGAGAAAGAGGTCAGAGAGGGAGAGGTAGAGAGAGAGAGAGGTCAGAGAGGTAGAGAGAGGGTGAGAGAGAGAGGTCTGAGAGGGAGAGAGAGAGAGAGATCTCAGAGAGGGAGAGAGAGAGAGGTCAGAGAGTGAGAGAGAGAGGTCAGAGAGGGAGAGAGAGTGAGAGAGAGATAGGTCAGAGAGAGAGAGGAAGAGAGAGAGAAAGAGGTCAGATTGGGAGAGAGAGGTCAGAGAGGGAGAGAGAGAGAGAGAGGTCAGAGTGGGAGAGGGAGAGACAGAGAGTCTAAAGAGGGAAAGACAGAGAGGTCAGAGAGGGAGAGAGAGAAAGAGGTCAGAGAGGGAGAGAGAGAGAGTTGTCAGAGTGGGAGAGGGAGAGTGAGAGAGGACAGAGATAGAGAGAGAGAGTGAGGTCAGAGAGGGAGAGCGAGAGAAGTCAGAGAGTGAGAGAGAGAGTGAGATCTGAGAGGGAGAGAGAGGGAGGTCAGAGAGGGAGAGAGAGAGAGGTCGGAGACAGAGAGAGAGAGAGAGGTCAGAGGGAGAGAGAGAGAGATCAGTGGGAGAGAGAGAGAGAGAGGTCAGAGAGGGAGAGAGGGAGAAGTCAGATAGTGAGATAGGTCACAGAGGGAGAGATAGGGGTCCAAGAGGGAGAAAAAGAGAGAGGTCAGAGAAGGAGAGGGAGAGTAAGAGAGAGAGAGAAGTCAGAGAGGGAGAGAGAGAGAGGTCAGAGAGGTAGAAAGAGTAAGAGAGAGTTCAGAGAGGGAGAGAGGGATGTCAGAGAGGGAGAGAGAGGGAGTTCAGGGAGGGAGAGGGAGAGGAAGAGAGAGAGAGACACGTCAGAGATGGAGTTAGAGAGAGGTCAGAGACATAGAAAGAGTGAGAGAGAGTTCAAAGAGGGAGAGAGGGATGTCAGAGAGGGAGAGATAGATAGAGAGGTCAGAGAAGGAGAGAGAGAGGTCAGAGAGGGAGAGGGCTAGAGAGAGAGAGTTCAGAGAGGGAGTGGGAGCAGGAGAGAGATAGAGAGAGAGAGAGGTCAGTGAGAGAAAGAGAGAGAAGTCAGAGAGGGATAGAGAGAAAGAGATCAGAGAGTGAGAGAGAGATAGAGTTCAGAGGAGGATAGAGACAGAGGTCAGAGGGAATGAGAGAGAGGTTAGGAAGGGAGAGTGAGAGAGACAGAGGTCAGAGAGGGAGATTGAGAGAGGTCAGAGAGTGAGAGAGAGAGAGAGGTCAGTGAGGGAGAGAAAGAGGTCAGAGAGGGAGAGATAGAGATAGAGAGAGGTCAGAGAGGGAGAGAGAGGGAGAGAGCTCAGAGAGGGAGAGAGAGAGAGGTCACTGAGGGAGAGAGAGACAGGTCAGAGAGTGAGAGAGAGAGAGAGGTCAGTGAGGGAGAGAGAGAGGTCAGAGAGGGAGAGAGAGAAAGAGAGAGAGGTCAGAGAGGGAGAGGAGAGAGAGAGAAAGAGGTCAGATTGGGAGAGAGAGAGAGGTCAGAGAGGGAGAGAGAGAGCGAGGTCAGCGTGGGAGAGGGAGAGAGAGAGAGGTCAAAGAGGGAGAGAGAGGGAGAGAGCTCAGAGAGGGAGAGAGAGAGGTCAGAGAGGGAGAGAGAGAGAGAGAGAGGTCAGAGAGGGTGAGGAAGAGAGAGAGAAAGAGGTCAGATTGTGAGAGAGAGAGAGGTCAGAGAGGGAGAGAGAGAGAGAGGTCAGCGTGGGAGAGGAGGAGAGAGAGAGGTCAAAGAGGGAAAGACAGAGAGGTCAGAGAGGGAGAGAGAAAAAGAGGTCAGAGAAGGAGAGAGAGAGGGGTCAGAGAGGGAGAGAGAGAGAGATGTCAGAGTGGGAGCGGGATAGAGAGAGAAGTCAGAGATAGAGAGAGAGAGAGGTCAGAGAGGGAGAGCGGGAGAAGTCAGAGAGGGATAGAGAGAGAGAGATAAGAGAGTGAGAGAGAGACAGAGGTCAGAGGAGGAGAGAGACAGAATTCAGAGGGAATGAGAGAGAGAGGTTAGAAAGGGAGAGTGAGAGAGAGAGAGGTCAGAGAGTGAGAGAGAGAGAGAGAGAGTGAGAGGTCAGAGAGGGAGAGAGAGAGATCTCAGAGACGGAGAGAGAGAGAGGTCAGACAGTGAGAGAGAGGTTAGTGAGGGAGAGAGAGAGGTCAGAGAGGGAGAGAGAGGGAGAGAGAGAGGTCAGAAAGGGAGAGGAAGAGAGAGAGAAACATGTCAGATTGGGAGAGAGAGTGAAGTCAGAGAGGGAGAGAGAGAGAGGTCAGAGTGGGAGAGGGAGAGAGAGAGAGGTCAAAGAGGGAAAGACAGAGAGGTCAGAGAGGGAGAGAGAGAAAGAGGTCAGAGAAGGAGAGAGAGATGTGTCAGAGAGGGAGAGAGAGAGAGAGGTCAAGTGGGAGAGGGAGAGAGAGAGAGAGTTCAGACTTAGAGAGAGAGAGAGAGGTCAGAGAGGTAGAGTGAGAGAAGTCAGAGAGGGAGAGAGAGAGTGAGATCTGAGAGGGAGAGAGAGAGATAGATTAGAGAGGGAGAGAGGGAGGTCAGAGAGGGAGAGAGATAGAGGTCAGAGAGGGAGAGAGAGAGAGAGGTCAGAGGGAGAGAGAGAGAGATATTCAGGAGAGAGAGAGAGAGGTCAGAGAGGGAGAGAGGGAGAAATCAGATAGAGAGATAGGTCACAGAGGGAGAGATAGGGGTCCAAGAGGGAGAAAGAGAGAGAGGTCAGAGAAGGAGAGGGAGAGTAAGAGAGAGAGAGAAGTCAGAGAGGGAGAGAGAGAGAGGTCAGAGAGGTAGAAAGAGTAAGAGAGAGTTCAGAGAGGGAGAGAGGGATGTCAGAGAGGGAGAGAGAGGGAGTTCAGGGAGGGAGAGGGAGAGGAAGAGAGAGAGAGACACGTCAGAGATGGAGTTAGAGAGAGGTCAGAGACATAGAAAGAGCGAGAGAGAGTTCAAAGAGGGAGAGAGGGATGTCAGAGAGGGAGAGATAGATAGAGAGGTCAGAGAAGGAGAGAGAGAGGTCAGAGAGGGAGAGGGCTAGAGAGAGAGAGTTCAGAGAGGGAGGGGGAGCAGGAGAGAGATAGAGAGAGAGAGGTCAGAGAGGGAAAGAGAGAGAAGTCAGAGAGGGATAGAGAGAGAGAGATCAGAGAGTGAGAGAGAGAGAGGTCAGAGGAGGAGAGAGACAGAGGTCAGAGGGAACGAGAGAGAGAGGTTAGAAAGGGAGAGTGCGAGAGAGGTCAGAGAGGGAGAGCGAGAGAGGTCAGAGTGTGAGAGAGAGAGAGGTCAGTGAGGGAGGGAAAGAGGTCAGAGACGGAGAGATAGAGAGAGAGAGAGGTCAGAGAGGGAGAGAGAGGGAGAGAGAGAGGGAGGTCAGAGAGGGAGAGAGAGAGAGAGATCTCAGAGAGGGAGAGAGAGAGAGGTCAGAGAGTGAGAGAAAGAGAGAGGTCAGTGAAGGAGAGAGAGAGGTTAGAGAGGGAGAAAAAGTGAGAGAGAAAGAGGTCAGATTGGGAGAGAGAGAGAGGTCAGAGTGGGAGAGTGAGAGACAGAGACTTCAAAGAGGGAAAGACAGAGAGGTAAGAGAGGGAGAGAGAGAAAGAGGTCAGAGAGGGAGAGAGAGAGAGTTGTCAGAGTGGGAGAGGGAGAGAGAGAGAGGACAGAGATAGAGAGAGAGAGTGAGGTCAGAGAGGAAGAGTGAGAGAAGTCAGAGAGGGAGAGAGAGAGTGAGATATGAGAGGGAGAGAGAGAGAGAGAGATCAGACAGGGAGAGAGCGAGGTCAGAGACAGAGAGAGAGAGAGAGGTCAGAGACGGAGAGAGAGAGAGAGGTCAGGGGGAGAGAGAGAGAAATCAGCGGGAGAGAGAGAGAGAGAGAGAGGTCAGAGAGGGAGAGAGGGAGAAGTCAGATAGAGAGATAGGTCACAGAGGGAGAGATAGGGGTCCAAGATGGAGAAAGAGAGAAAGGTCAGAGAAGGAGAGGGAGAGGAAGAGAGAGAGAGACAGGTCAGTGATGGAGAGAGAGAGAGGTCAGAGAGGGAGGAAGAGTGAGAAAGAGTTCAGAGAGGGAGAGAGGGATTTCAGAGAGGGAGAGAGAGATAGAGAGAGAGGACGGAGAAGGAGAGAGAGAGGTCAGAGAGGGAGAGGGGTAGAGAGAGAGAGTTCAGAGAGGGAGGGGGAGCAGGAGAGAGAGAGAGAGAGGTCAGAGAGGGAATGAGAGTGAAGTCAGAGAGGGATAGAGAGAGAGAGATCAGAGAGTGAGAGAGAGAGTTCAGAGGAGGAGAGAGACAGAGGTCAGAGGGAACGAGAGAGAGAGGTTAGAAAGGGAGAGTGAGAGAGAGAGAGGTCAGTGAGGGAGAGCGAGAGAGGTCAGAGTGTGAGAGAGAGAGAGAGGTCAGTGAGGGAGGGAAAGAGGTCAGAGAGGGAGAGATAGAGAGAGAGGTCAGAGAGGGAGAGAGATGGAGAGAGAGTGAGGGAGAGAGAGAGATCTCAGAGAGGGAGAGAGAGAGAGGTCAGAGAGTGAGAGAGAGAGAGAGGTCAGTGAGGGAAAGAGAGAGGTCAGAGAGGGAGAGAGAGTGATAGAGGGAGAGGTCAGAGAGGGAGAGAAAGAGAGAGAGAAAGAGGTCAGATTGGGAGAGAGAGAGTTGTCAGAGTGGGAGAGGGAGAGAGAGAGAGGACAGAGATAGAGAGAGAGAGTGAGGTCAGAGAGGGAGAGCGAGAGAAGTCAGAGAGGGAGAGAGAGAGTGAGATCTGAGAGGGAGAGAGAGAGAGGTCAGAGTCGAAGAGAGAGAGAGAGGTGAGAGGAAGAGAGAGAGATCAGCGGGGGAGAGAGAGAGAGATGTCAGAGAGGGGGAGAGGGAGAAGTCAGATAGAGAGATAGGTCACAGAGAGAGAGATAGGGGTCCAAGAGGGAGAAAGAGAGAGATGTCAGAGAAGGAGAGGGAGAGTAAGTGAGGGAGAGACAGGTCAGAGAGGGAGAGAGAGTGAGAGAGAGTTCAGAGAGGGAGAGAGGGATGTCAGAGAGGGAGAGAGAAATAGAGAGAGAGGTCAGAGAAGGAGAGAGAGAGGTCAGAGAGGAAGAGGGCTAGAGAGAGAGAATTTAGAGAGGGAGGGGGAGCATGAGAGAGATAGAGAGAGAGAGGTCAGAGAGGGAAAGAGAGAGAAGTCACAGAGGGATAGAGAGAGAGAGATCAGAGATTGAGAGAGAGAGAGAGGTCAGTGAGGGAGAGAGAGAGCTCAGAGAGGGAGAGAGAGAGAGGTCAGAGAGTGTGAGAGAGAGAGAGAGGTGGTGAGGGAGAGAGAGAGAGGTCAGAGAGGGAGAGGAAGAGAGAGAGAAAGAGGTCAGATTGGGAGAGAGAGAGAGGTCAGAGAGGGAGATAGAGGGAGAGGTCAGCGTGGGAGAGGGAGAGAGAGAGAGGTCAAAGAAGGAGAGAGAGGGAGAGAGCTCAGAGAGGGAGAGAGAGAGGTCAGATAGTGAGAGAGAGAGAGAGGTCAGTGAGGGAGAGAGAGAGGTCAGAGAGGGAGAGAGAGAAAGAGTTCAGAGAGGGAGAGAGAGAGGGGTCAGAGAGGGAGAGAGAGAGATTTGTCAGATTGGGAGAGGGAGAGAGAGAGAGGTCAGAGATAGAGAGAGAGAGAGAGGTCAGAGAGGGAGAGCGAGAGAAGTCAGAGAGGGAGAGAGAGAGTGAGATCTGAGAGGGAGAGAGAGAGAGATTAGACAGGGAGAGAGGGAGGTCAGAGATGGAGAGAGAGAGAAGTCAGAGAGAGAGAGAGGGAGAAGTCCGATAGAGAGATAGGTCACAGAGGGAGATATAGGGGGCCAAAAGGGAGAAAGAGAGAGAAGTCAGAGAAGGAGAGGGAGAGGAAGAGAGAGAGAGAAGTCAGAGAGGGAGAGAGAGAGGTCAGAGAAGGAGAGAGAGATGACAGAGAGGGAGAGAGAGGGAGTTCAGAGAGGGAGAGGAAGAGAGAGAGAGACAGGTCAGAGATGGAGAGAGAGAGGTCAGAGAGGTAGAAAGAGTGAGAGAGAGTTCAGAAAGGGAGAGAGGGATGTCAGAGAGGGAGAGACATAGAGAGAGAGTTCAGAGAAGGAGAGAGAGAGGTCAGAGAGGGAGAGGGCTAGAGAGAGAGAGTTCAGAGAGGGAGGGGGAGCAGGAGAGAGATAGAGAGAGAGAGAGGTCAGAGAGAGAAAGAGAGAGAAGTCAGAGAGGGATAGAGAGAGAGCGATCAGAGAGTGAGAGAGAGAGAGAGGTCAGAGGAGGAGAGAGACAGAGGTCAGAGGGAACGAGAGAGAGAGGTTAGAAAGGGGGAGTGAGAGCGAGAGAGGTCAGAGAGGGAGAGTGAGAGAGGTCAGTGATTGAGAGAGAGAGAGAGGTCAGTGAGGGAGAGAAAGAGGTCAGAGAGAGAGAGGTCAGAGAGGGAGAGAGAGGGAGGAGAGAGAGAGGTCAGAGAGGGAGAGAGGTCAGAGTGGGAGAGGGAGAGAGAGAGAGGTCAAAGAGAGAGAGAGGGAGAGAGCTCAGAGAGGGAGAGAGAGAGAGGTCAGAGAGTGAGAGAGAGAGAGATGTTAGTGAGTGAGAGAGAGAGAGGTCAGAGAGGGAGAGAGAGAGAGAGGTCAGAGAGAGAGAGGAAGAGAGAGAGAAGGAGGTCAGAGTGGGAGAGAGAGAGACGTCAGAGAGGGAGATGGAGAGTGGTCAGTGTGGGAGAGGGAGAGAGAGAGGTCAGAGAGGGAGAGAGAGAGAGAGAGAGAGGTCAGAGTGGGAGAGAGGGTTGTCCGAGTGGGAGAGAGAGATAGAGATAGAGTTCAGAAAAGGGGACAGAGAGGTCAGAGAGGGAGAGAGAGAGTTCAGAGAGGGAGGGGGAGCAGTAATGAGTTAGAGAGAGAGGTCAGAGAGGGAAAATGAGGGAAGTCAGGGAGGGATAGAGAGAGAGAGGAAAGAGAGTGAGTGAGAGAGAGAGGTCAGTTAGGGAGAGTGAGAGGTCAGAGAGGGAGAGAGAGAGAGAGGTCAGAGAGGGAGAGGGAGAGGAAGAGAGGTCAGAGAGGGAGAGAGAGAGAGGTCAGAGAGGGAGAGTGAGAGAATTCAGAGAGGGAGAGAGAGAGGTCAGAGCGGTAGAGAGACATAGAGAGAGAGGTCAGAGAATGAGAGAGAGAGCGGTCAGAGAGTGAGGGAGAGAAAGAGGTCATTGAGGGAGAGAGAGAGGTCAGAGAGTATGAGAGAGAGAGGTCATGGAGG
This sequence comes from Carcharodon carcharias, assembly GCF_017639515.1. Classification (NCBI taxonomy): domain Eukaryota; kingdom Metazoa; phylum Chordata; class Chondrichthyes; order Lamniformes; family Lamnidae; genus Carcharodon; species Carcharodon carcharias. The sequence continues at coordinate 101,330,335 of NC_054474.1, forward strand.
GAGTGGGAGAGGAAGAGACAGAGAGAGGTCAGAGAGGGAGAGAGAGAGGTCAGAGGGGGAGAGAGAGATAGAGAGAGAGGTCAGACAAAGAGAGAGAGAGGACAGAGAGGGAGAGAGAGAGAGGTCAGAAAGGGAGAGAGAGAGAGACGTCAGAGAGGGAGAGCGAGAGAAGTCAGAGAGGGAGAGGGAGTGGAAGAGAGAGAGAGAGAGGTCAGAGAGGTCACAGAGGGAGAGAGAGTGAGAGAGAGTTCCGAGAGGGAGAGACGGATGTCAGAGATGGAGAGAGAGATAGATAGAGAGGTCAGAAAAGTAGAGAGAGAGGTCAGAGAGGGAGAGAGAGGTCAGAGAGGGAAAGAGATAGAGAGGGAAAGGTCAGAGAGGGAGAGAGAGAGAGGTCAGAGAGGGAGAGAAGAGAGAGAGGTACGTCAGAGAGAGAGAGGTCAGAGAGGGAGAGACAGAGGTCAGAGAGGGAGAGAGAGAGAGGTCAGAAAGGGAGAGAAAGAGAGAGAGAGGTCAGAGAGGGAGAGAGAGAGAGGTCAGAGAGTGAGAGAGTGCGAGAGGTCAGTGAGGGCGAGAGAGATGTCAGAGAGGGAAAGAGAGAGAGAGAGAGAGGTCAGAGAGGGAGAGCGAGAGAGGTCAGAGAGTGAGAGAGAGAGAGAGGTCAGTGAGGGAGAGAAAGAGGTCAGAGAGGGAGAGATAGAGATAGAGAGAGGTCAGAGAGGGAGAGAGAGGGAAAGAGCTCAGAGAGGGAGAGAGAGAGAGGTCAGAGAGTGAGAGAGAGAGAGAGGTCAGTGAGGAAGAGCGAGAGGTCAGAGAGGGAGAGAGAGAGAGAGAGGTCAGAGAGGGATAGGAAGAGAGAGAGACAGAGGTCAGATTGGGAGAGAGAGAGAGGTCAGAGAGGGAGAGAGGGAGAGAGGTCAGAGTGGGAGAGGGAGAGAGAGAGAGGTCAAAGAGAGAGAGAGGGAGAGAGCTCAGAGAGGGAGAGAGAGAGAGGTCAGAGAGTGAGGGAGAGAGAGAGGTCAGTGAGGGAGAGAGGTCAGAGAGGGAGAGAGAGAGAGAGAGGTCAGAGAAGGAGAGGAAGAGGTCAGAGAGGGAGAGATAGAGATAGAGTGAGGTCAGAGAGGGAGAGAGGGAGAGAGGTCAGAGTGGGAGAGGGAGCGAGAGAGAGGTCAAAGAGAGACAGAGGGAGAGAGCTCAGAGAGGGAGAGAGAGAGAGGTCAGAGAGTGAGAGGGAGAGAGAGGTCAGTGAGTAAGAGAGAGGTCAGGGAGGGAGAAAGAGAGAGAGAGAAGTCAGAGAGGGAGAGGAAGAGAGCGAGAAAGAGGTCAGATTGGGAGAGAGAGAGAGGTCAGAGAGGGAGAGAGAGAGAGAGGTCAGCGTGGGAGAGGGAGAGCAATAGAGGTCAAAGAGGGAGAGAGAGGGAGAGAACTCAGAGAGGAAAGAGAGAGAGGTCAGAGAGTGAGAGAGAGAGAGGTCAGTGAGGGAGAGAGAGAGGTCACAGAAGGAGAGAGAGAGAGAAAGAGAGAGAGGTCAGAGAGGGAGAGGAAGAGAGAGAGAAAGAGGTCAGATTGTGAGAGAGAGAGAGGTCAGAGAGGGAGAGAGAGAGAGAGGTCAGAGAAGGAGAGAGAGTGTGGTCAGAGAGGGAGAGAGAGAGAGTTGTCAGAGTGGGAGAGGGAGAGATAGAGAGGTCAGAGATAGAGAGAAAGAGAGGTCAGAGAGGGAGAGCGAGAGAAGTGAGAGAGGGAGAGGGAGAGTGAGATCTGAGAGGGAGAGAGAGAGCGAGATTAGACAGGGAGAGAGGGAGGTCAGAGAGGGAGAGAGAGAGAAGTCAGAGAGGGAGAGAGGGAGAAGTCAGATAGAGAGATTGGTCACAGAGGGAGAGATAGGGGGCCAAGAGGGAGAAAGAGAGAGAAGTCAGAGAAGGAGAGGGAGAGGAAGAGAGAGAGAGAAGTCAGAGAGGGAGAGAAAGAGAGGTCAGAGAAGGAGAGAGAGATGACAGAGAGGGAGAGAGAGGGAGTTCAGAGAGGGAGAGGAAGAGAGAGAGAGACAGGTCAGAGATGGAGAGAGAGAGAGGTCAGAGAGGTAGAAAGAGTGAGAGAGAGTTCAGAGAGGGAGAGAGGGATGTCAGAGAGGGAGAGAGATAGAGAGAGAGGTCAGAGAAGGAGAGAGAGAGGTCAGAGAGGGAGAGGGCTAGAGAGAGAGATTTCAGAGAGGGAGGGGGAGCAGGAGAGAGATAGAGAGAGAGAGAGGTCAGAGAGGGAAAGAGAGAGAAGTCAGAGAGGGATAGAGAGAGAGAGATCAGAGAGTGAGAGAGAAAGGTCAGAGGAGGAGAGAGACATAGGTCAGAGGGAACGAGAGAGAGAGGTTAGAAAGGGAGAGTGAGAGAGAGAGAGGTCAGAGAGGGAGAGCGAGAGAGGTCAGAGAGTGAGTGAGAGAGAGGTCAGTGAGGGAGAGAAAGAGGTCAGAGAGAGAGAGAAGTCAGAGAGGGAGAGCGAGTGAGAGAGCTCAGAGAGGGAGAGAGAGAGAGGTCAGAGAGTGAGAGAGAGAGAGGTCAGTGAGGGAGAGAGAGAGGTCACAGAAGGAGAGAGAGAGAGAAAGAGAGAGAGGTCAGAGAGGGAGAGGAAGAGAGAGAGAAAGAGGTCAGATTGTGAGAGAGAGAGAGGTCAGAGAGGGAGAGAGAGAGAGAGGTCAGAGAAGGAGAGAGAGTGTGGTCAGAGAGGGAGAGAGAGAGAGTTGTCAGAGTGGGAGAGGGAGAGATAGAGAGGTCAGAGATAGAGAGAAAGAGAGGTCAGAGAGGGAGAGCGAGAGAAGTGAGAGAGGGAGAGGGAGAGTGAGATCTGAGAGGGAGAGAGAGAGCGAGATTAGACAGGGAGAGAGGGAGGTCAGAGAGGGAGAGAGAGAGAAGTCAGAGAGGGAGAGAGGGAGAAGTCAGATAGAGAGATTGGTCACAGAGGGAGAGATAGGGGGCCAAGAGGGAGAAAGAGAGAGAAGTCAGAGAAGGAGAGGGAGAGGAAGAGAGAGAGAGAAGTCAGAGAGGGAGAGAAAGAGAGGTCAGAGAGTGAGAGAGAGAGAGAGGTCAGTGAGGAAGAGCGAGAGGTCAGAGAGGGAGAGAGAGAGAGAGAGGTCAGAGAGGGATAGGAAGAGAGAGAGACAGAGGTCAGATTGGGAGAGAGAGAGAGGTCAGAGAGGGAGAGAGGGAGAGAGGTCAGAGTGGGAGAGGGAGAGAGAGAGAGGTCAAAGAGAGAGAGAGGGAGAGAGCTCAGAGAGGGAGAGAGAGAGAGGTCAGAGAGTGAGGGAGAGAGAGAGGTCAGTGAGGGAGAGAGGTCAGAGAGGGAGAGAGAGAGAGAGAGGTCAGAGAAGGAGAGGAAGAGGTCAGAGAGGGAGAGATAGAGATAGAGTGAGGTCAGAGAGGGAGAGAGGGAGAGAGGTCAGAGTGGGAGAGGGAGCGAGAGAGAGGTCAAAGAGAGACAGAGGGAGAGAGCTCAGAGAGGGAGAGAGAGAGAGGTCAGAGAGTGAGAGGGAGAGAGAGGTCAGTGAGGAAGAGAGAGGTCAGGGAGGGAGAAAGAGAGAGAGAGAAGTCAGAGAGGGAGAGGAAGAGAGCGAGAAAGAGGTCAGATTGGGAGAGAGAGAGAGGTCAGAGAGGGAGAGAGAGAGAGAGGTCAGCGTGGGAGAGGGAGAGCAATAGAGGTCAAAGAGGGAGAGAGAGGGAGAGAACTCAGAGAGGAAAGAGAGAGAGGTCAGAGAGTGAGAGAGAGAGAGGTCAGTGAGGGAGAGAGAGAGGTCACAGAAGGAGAGAGAGAGAGAAAGAGAGAGAGGTCAGAGAGGGAGAGGAAGAGAGAGAGAAAGAGGTCAGATTGTGAGAGAGAGAGAGGTCAGAGAGGGAGAGAGAGAGAGAGGTCAGAGAAGGAGAGAGAGTGTGGTCAGAGAGGGAGAGAGAGAGAGTTGTCAGAGTGGGAGAGGGAGAGATAGAGAGGTCAGAGATAGAGAGAAAGAGAGGTCAGAGAGGGAGAGCGAGAGAAGTGAGAGAGGGAGAGGGAGAGTGAGATCTGAGAGGGAGAGAGAGAGCGAGATTAGACAGGGAGAGAGGGAGGTCAGAGAGGGAGAGAGAGAGAAGTCAGAGAGGGAGAGAGGGAGAAGTCAGATAGAGAGATTGGTCACAGAGGGAGAGATAGGGGGCCAAGAGGGAGAAAGAGAGAGAAGTCAGAGAAGGAGAGGGAGAGGAAGAGAGAGAGAGAAGTCAGAGAGGGAGAGAAAGAGAGGTCAGAGAAGGAGAGAGAGATGACAGAGAGGGAGAGAGAGGGAGTTCAGAGAGGGAGAGGAAGAGAGAGAGAGACAGGTCAGAGATGGAGAGAGAGAGAGGTCAGAGAGGTAGAAAGAGTGAGAGAGAGTTCAGAGAGGGAGAGAGGGATGTCAGAGAGGGAGAGAGATAGAGAGAGAGGTCAGAGAAGGAGAGAGAGAGGTCAGAGAGGGAGAGGGCTAGAGAGAGAGATTTCAGAGAGGGAGGGGGAGCAGGAGAGAGATAGAGAGAGAGAGAGGTCAGAGAGGGAAAGAGAGAGAAGTCAGAGAGGGATAGAGAGAGAGAGATCAGAGAGTGAGAGAGAAAGGTCAGAGGAGGAGAGAGACATAGGTCAGAGGGAACGAGAGAGAGAGGTTAGAAAGGGAGAGTGAGAGAGAGAGAGGTCAGAGAGGGAGAGCGAGAGAGGTCAGAGAGTGAGTGAGAGAGAGGTCAGTGAGGGAGAGAAAGAGGTCAGAGAGAGAGAGAAGTCAGAGAGGGAGAGCGAGTGAGAGAGCTCAGAGAGGGAGAGAGAGAGAGGTCAGAGAGTGAGAGAGAGAGAGGTCAGTGAGGGAGAGAGAGAGGTCACAGAAGGAGAGAGAGAGAGAAAGAGAGAGAGGTCAGAGAGGGAGAGGAAGAGAGAGAGAAAGAGGTCAGATTGTGAGAGAGAGAGAGGTCAGAGAGGGAGAGAGAGAGAGAGGTCAGAGAAGGAGAGAGAGTGTGGTCAGAGAGGGAGAGAGAGAGAGTTGTCAGAGTGGGAGAGGGAGAGATAGAGAGGTCAGAGATAGAGAGAAAGAGAGGTCAGAGAGGGAGAGCGAGAGAAGTGAGAGAGGGAGAGGGAGAGTGAGATCTGAGAGGGAGAGAGAGAGCGAGATTAGACAGGGAGAGAGGGAGGTCAGAGAGGGAGAGAGAGAGAAGTCAGAGAGGGAGAGAGGGAGAAGTCAGATAGAGAGATTGGTCACAGAGGGAGAGATAGGGGGCCAAGAGGGAGAAAGAGAGAGAAGTCAGAGAAGGAGAGGGAGAGGAAGAGAGAGAGAGAAGTCAGAGAGGGAGAGAAAGAGAGGTCAGAGAAGGAGAGAGAGATGACAGAGAGGGAGAGAGAGGGAGTTCAGAGAGGGAGAGGAAGAGAGAGAGAGACAGGTCAGAGATGGAGAGAGAGAGAGGTCAGAGAGGTAGAAAGAGTGAGAGAGAGTTCAGAGAGGGAGAGAGGGATGTCAGAGAGGGAGAGAGATAGAGAGAGAGGTCAGAGAAGGAGAGAGAGAGGTCAGAGAGGGAGAGGGCTAGAGAGAGAGATTTCAGAGAGGGAGGGGGAGCAGGAGAGAGATAGAGAGAGAGAGAGGTCAGAGAGGGAAAGAGAGAGAAGTCAGAGAGGGATAGAGAGAGAGAGATCAGAGAGTGAGAGAGAAAGGTCAGAGGAGGAGAGAGACATAGGTCAGAGGGAACGAGAGAGAGAGGTTAGAAAGGGAGAGTGAGAGAGAGAGAGGTCAGAGAGGGAGAGCGAGAGAGGTCAGAGAGTGAGTGAGAGAGAGGTCAGTGAGGGAGAGAAAGAGGTCAGAGAGAGAGAGAAGTCAGAGAGGGAGAGCGAGTGAGAGAGCTCAGAGAGGGAGAGAGAGAGAGGTCAGAGAGTGAGAGAGAGAGAGAGGTCAGTGAGTGAGAGAGAGAGGTCAGAGAGAGAGAGGAAGAGAGAGAGAAAGAGGTCAGAGTGGGAGAGAGAGAGAGTGGTCAGAGTGGGAGAGCGAGAGAGAGCGGTCAGAGAGGGAGCGAGAGATTGAGAGAGATCAGTGAGGGAGAGAGAGAGGTCAGAGAGGGAGAGAGAGAGAGAGGTCAGAGTGGGAGAGCAAGTTGAAGAGATAGAGAGGTCAGTCGGGGAGAGAGAGAGGTCAGAGGGGGAGAGAGAGAGAGCGTCGTCAGAGAGCGAGAGGGAGTGGAAGAGAGATAGGACAGAGAGGGAGAGAGAGAGAGAGGTTAGAGAAGGAGAGAGAGACGTCAGAGAGGGAGAGAGAGAGGAAGTTCAGCGAGATAGAGGGAGAGGGAGAGAGAGAGAGGTCAGAGAGTGAGAGAGAGTGAGAGAGAGTTCAGAGAGGGAGAGAGTGATGTCAGAGAGGGAGAGAGAGATGTCAGAGGAGAAAGTGAGGTCAGAGATGGAGAGGGAGAGAGAGAGAGAGTTCAGAGAGGGAGGGGGAGCAGGAGAGAGATAGAGAGAGAGGTCAGAGAGGGAAACAGAGAGAGAGTTCAGAGCGCGAGAGAGAGAGAGAGGTCAGAGAAGGAGAGGGAGAGAGAGAGGTCAGTGAGGGTGAGAGAGAGGTTAGAGAGAGAGAGAGAGAGCAGGCACAGAGAGAGATCAAGAGAGAAAGAGAGAGAAGTCAGAGAGAGAGAGAGGTCAGAGAGGGAGAGAGAGCGAGAGGTCAGAGTGGGAGAGGGAGAGAGAGAGATCACAGAGGGAAAGAGAGAGAGAGGTCAGAGCGGGAGAGCAAGAGAAGTCAGAGAGGGAGAGGGAGCGGAGAGGTAGAGTAAGAGAGAGTGAGAGGTCAGAAAGGAAGAGATAGAGAGGTCAGAGAGGGAGAGAGAGTGAGAGAGAGTTCAGGGAGCGAGAGAGGGATGTCAGAGTGGGAGAGAGAGAGAGAGATAGAGGTCAGAGAAGGAGACAGAGAGGTCAGAGAGGGAGAGAGAGAGTTCAGAGAGGGAGGGGGAGCTGTAGTGAGATAGAGAGAGAGGTCAGAGAATGAGAGAAAGAGCGATCAGAGAGTGAGGGAGAGAAAGAGGTCACTGAGGGAGAGAGAGATGTCAGAGAGTATGAGAGAGAGAGGTCATGGAGGGAGTGGGAGAGGAAGAGAGAGAGAGAGGTCAGAGAGGGAGAGAGGTCAGAGGGGGAGAGAAAGATAGAGAGAGAGGTCAGACAAAGAGAGAGAGGACAGAGAGGGAGAGAGAGAGAGGTCAGAAAGGGCGAGAGAGAGAGACGTCAGAGAGGGAGAGCGAGAGAAGTCAGAGTGGGAGAGGGAGTGGGAGGTCAGAGAGGTCACAGAGAGAGAGTGAGAGAGAGTTCCGAGAGGGAGAGATGGATGTCAGAGATGGAGAGAGAGATAGATAGAGAGGTCAGAAAAGGAGAGAGAGATGTCAGAGAGGGAGAGAGAGGTCAGAGAGGGATAGAGATAGAGAGGGAAAGGTCAGAGAGGGAGAGAGAGAGGTCAGAGAGAGAGAGAGTGAGAGGTACGTCAGAGAGAGGTCAGAGAGGGAGAGACAGAGGTCAGAGAGGGAGAGAGAGAGAGGTCAGAAAGGGAGAGAGAGAGAGGTGAGAGAGGGAGAGAGAGAGAGGTCAGAGAGTGAGAGAGTGCGAGAGGTCAGTGAGGGAGAGAGAGAGGTCAGAGAGGGAGAGAGAGAGAGAGAGGTCAGAGTGGGAGAGGGAGTGGAAGAGAGAGAGAGGTCAGTGAGGGAGAGAGACAGGTCAGAGAGGGAGAGAGAGAGAGAGGTCGGAGAGGCAGAGGGAGTGGAAGAGAGAGAGAGAGGTCAGAGAGGGAGAGAGAGAGAAGTCAGAGAGAGAGAGAGGTCAGAGAGGGAGAGAGAGAGAGAGGTTAGTGAGGGAGTGAGAGAGGTCAGAGAGGGAGAAAGAGAGAGAGAGAGGTCAGAGAGGGAGAAGAAGAGAGAGAGAAAGAGGTCAGATTGGGAGAGAGAAAGAGGTCAGAGAGGGAGAGAGAGAGAATCAGGTCAGCGTGGGAGAGGGAGAGAGAGAGAGGTCAAAGAAGGAGAGAGAGGGAGAGAGCTCAGAGAAGAGAGAGAGAGGTCAGTGAGGGAGAGAGAGAGAGGTCGGAGAGGGAGAGAGAGAGCGAGGTCAGAGGGAGAGAGAGAGAGATCAGCGGGTGAGAGAGAGAGTGTGGTCAGAGAGGGAGAGAGGGGGAAGTCAGATAGAGAGATAGGTCACAGAGGGAGAGATAGGGGTCCAAGAGGGAGAAAGAGAGAGAGGTCAGAGAAGGAGTGGGAGAGGAAGAGAGAGAGAGATGTCAGAGAGGGAGAGAGAGAGAGAGGTCAGAGAGAGAGAGAGGTCAGAGAGGGAGAGAGAGAGAGAGGACATAGAGGGGGAGAGAGAGAGAGAGTGAGGTCCGAGAGGGAGAGACGGATGTCAGAGATGGAGAGAGAGATAGATAGAGAGGTCAGAAAAGGAGAGAGAGAGGTCAGAGAGGGAGAGAGAGGTCAGAGAGGGAAAGAGATAGAGAGGGAAAGGTCAGAGATGGAGAGAGAGAGAGGTCAGAGAGGGAGAGAAGAGAGAGAGGTACGTCAGAGAGAGAGAGGTCAGAGAGGGAGAGACAGAGGTCAGAGAGGGAGAGAGAGAGAGGTCAGAAAGGGAGAGAGAGAGAGAGAGAGAGGTCAGAGAGGGAGAGAGAGAGAGGTCAGAGAGTGAGAGATTGCGAGAGGTCAGTGAGGGAGATAGAGAGGTCAGAGAGGGAGAGAGAGAGAGAGAGAGAGAGAGGTCAGAGAGGGAGAGCGAGAGGGGTCAGCGAGTGAGAGACAGAGAGAGGTCAGTGAGGGAGAGAAGAGGTCAGAGAGGGAGAGATAGAGATAGAGAGAGGTCAGAGAGGGAGAGAGAGGGAGAGAGCTCAGAGAGGGAGAGATAGAGAGGTCAGAGAGTGAGAGAGAGAGAGAGGTCAGTGAGGAAGAGCGAGAGGTCTGAGAGGGAGAGAGAGAGACAGAGAGAGCTCAGAGAGTGAAAGGAAGAGAGAGAGAAAGAGGTCAGATTGGGAGAGAGAGAGAGGTCAGAGAGGGAGAGAGAGAGAGAGGTCAGCGTGGGAGAGGGTAAAAGAGAGAGGTCAAAGAGGGAGAGAGAGGGAGAGAGCTCAGAGAGGGAGAGAGAGGTCAGAGAGTGAGAGAGAGAGAGGTCAGTGAGGGAGAGAGAGAGGTCAGAGAGGGAGAGAGAGAGAGAGAGAGGTCAGAGAGGGAGAGGAAGAGAGAGAGAAAGAGGTCAGATTGTGAGAGGGAGAGAGCTCAGAGAGGGAGAGAGAGAGAGAGGTCAGCATGGGAGAGGGAGAGAGAGAGAGGTCAAAGAGGGAAAGACAGAGAGGTCAGAGAGGGAGAGAGGGCAAGAGGTCAGAGAAGGAGAGAGAGCGGGGTCAGAGAGGGAGAGAGAGAGAGTTGTCAGAGTGGGAGAGGGAGAGAGAGAGAGGTCAGAGATAGAGAGAGAGAGAGAGGTCAGAGAGGGAGAGCGAGAGAAGTCAGAGATGGAGAGAGAGAGTGAGATCTGAGAGGGAGAGAGAGAGAGAGATTAGACAGGGAGAGAGGGAGGTCAGAGAGGGAGAGAGAGAGAAGTCAGAGAGGGAGAAGCCAGATAGAGAGATAGGTCACAGAGGGAGAGATAGGGGGCCAAGAGGGAGAAAGAGAGAGAAGTCAGAGAAGGAGAGGGAGAGGAAGAGAGAGAAAGAAGTCAGAGAGGGAGAGATAGAGAGGTCAGAGATGGAGAGAGAGATGACAGAGAGGGAGAGAGAGGGAGTTCAGAGAGGGAGAGAAAGAGAGAGAGACAGGTCAGAGATGGAGAGAGAGAGAGGTCAGAGAGGTAGAAAGATTGAGAGAGAGTTCAGAGAGGGAGACAGCGATGTCAGAGAGGGAGAGAGATAGAGAGAGAGGTCAGAGATAGAGAGAGAGAGAGGTCAGAGAGGGAGAGGGCTAGAGAGAGAGAGTTCAGAGAGGGAGGGGGAGCAGGAGAGAGATAGAGAGAGGTCAGAGAGGGAAAGAGAGAGAAGTCAGAGAGGGATAGAGAGAGAGAGATCAGAGAGTGAGCGAGAGAGAGGTCAGAAGAGGAGAGAGACAGAGGTCAGAGGGAACGAGAGAGATAGGTTAGAAAGGGAGAGTGAGAGAGAGAGAGGTCAGAGAGGGAGAGCGAGAGAGGTCAGAGAGTGAGAGAGAGAGACGTCAGTGAGGGAGAGAAAGAGGTCAGAGAGAGAGAGAGAGGTCAGAGAGGGAGAGCGAGAGAAGTCAGAGAGGGAGAGAGAGAGTGAGAACTGAGAAGGAGAGAGAGAGAGAGATTAGACAGGGAGAGAGGGAGGTCAGAGAGGGAGAGAGAGAGAGAAGTCAGAGAGGGAGAGAGGGAGAAGTCAGATAGAGAGATAGGTCACAGAGGGAGAGATAGGGGGCCAAGAGGGAGAAAGAGAGAGAAGTCAGAGAAGGAGAGGGAGAGGAAGAGAGAGAAAGAAGTCAGAGAGGGAGAGATAGAGAGGTCAGAGATGGAGAGAGAGATGACAGAGAGGGAGAGAGAGGGAGTTCAGAGAGGGAGAGAAAGAGAGAGAGACAGGTCAGAGATGGAGAGAGAGAGAAGTCAGAGAGGTAGAAAGATTGAGAGAGAGTTCAGAGAGGGAGAGAGGGATGTCAGAGAGGGAGAAGATAGAGAGAGAGGTCAGAGATAGAGAGAGAGAGAGGTCAGAGAGGGAGAGGGCTAGAGAGAGAGAGTTCAGAGAGGGAGGGGGAGCAGGAGAGAGATAGAGAGAGGTCAGAGAGGGAAAGAGAGAGAAGTCAGAGAGGGATAGAGAGAGAGAGATCAGAGAGTGAGCGAGAGAGAGGTCAGAAGAGGAGAGAGACAGAGGTCAGAGGGAACGAGAGAGATAGGTTAGAAAGGGAGAGTGAGAGAGAGAGAGGTCAGAGAGGGAGAGCGAGAGAGGTCAGAGAGTGAGAGAGAGAGAGGTCAGTGAGGGAGAGAAAGAGGTCAGAGAGAGAGAGAGAGGTCAGAGAGGGAGAGCGAGAGAAGTCAGAGAGGGAGAGAGAGAGTGAGAACTGAGAAGGAGAGAGAGAGAGAGATTAGACAGGGAGAGAGGGAGGTCAGAGAGGGAGAGAGAGAGAAGTCAGAGAGGGAGAGAGGGAGAAGTCAGATAGAGAGATAGGTCACAGAGGGAGAGATAGGGGGCCAAGAGGGAGAAAGAGAGAGAAGTCAGAGAAGGAGAGGGAGAGGAAGAGAGAGAAAGAAGTCAGAGAGGGAGAGATAGAGAGGTCAGAGATGGAGAGAGAGATGACAGAGAGGGAGAGAGAGGGAGTTCAGAGAGGGAGAGAAAGAGAGAGAGACAGGTCAGAGATGGAGAGAGAGAGAAGTCAGAGAGGTAGAAATATTGAGAGAGAGTTTAGAGAGGGAGAGAGGGATGTCAGAGAGGGAGAGAGATAGAGAGAGAGGTCAGAGATAGAGAGAGAGAGGTCAGAGAGGGAGAGGGCTAGAGAGAGAGAGTTCAGAGAGGGAGGGGGAGCAGGATAGAGATAGAGAGAGGTCAGAGAGAGAAAGAGAGAGAAGTCAGAGAGGGATAGAGAGAGAGAGATCAGAGAGTGAGAGAGAGGTCAGAAGAGGAGAGAGACAGAGGTCAGAGGGAACGAGAGAGATAGGTTAGAAAGGGAGAGTGAGAGAGAGAGAGGTCAGAGAGGGAGAGCGAAAGAGGTCAGAGAGTGAGAGAGTGAGAGGTCAGTGAGGGAGAGAAAGAGGTCAGAGAGAGAGAGAGGTCAGAGAGGGAGAGAGAGGGAGAGAGAGAGGTCAGAGAGGGAGAGAGAGTGAGAGAGCTCTGAGAGGGAGAGAGAGAGAGGTCAGAGAGTGAGAGAGAGAGAGAGGTCAGTGAGTGAGAGAGAGAGGTCAGAAAGGGAGAGAGAGAGAGAGAGAGAGAGAGAGGACAGAGAGAGAGAGGAAGAGAGAGAGAAAGAGCTCAGAGAGGGAGAGAGAGAGTTGTCAGTATGGGAGAGGGAGAGAGAGAGGTCAGAGAGGGAGCGAGAGAGAGGTCAGAGAGTGAGAGAGTGAGAGAGATCAGTGAGGGAGAGAGAGAGGTCAGACAGGGAGAGAGAGAGAGAGAGGTCAGAGTGGGAGAGGGAGTTGAAGAGAGAGAGAGGTTAGTCGGGGAGAGAGAGAGCTCAGAGAGGGAGAGAGAGAGAGAGAGTTCAGAGAGGGACAGGGAGTGGAAGAGAGAGAGAGAGAGAGAGGACAGAGAGGGAGAGAGAGAGAGAGTTTAGAGAAGGAGAGAGAGACGTCAGAGAGGGAGAGAGAGAGGGAGGTCAGCGAGATAGAGGGAGAGGAAGAGAGAGAGAGGTCAGAGAGGGAGAGAGAGAGAGGTCAGAGAGTGAGAGAGAGTGAGAGAGAGTTCAGAGAGGGAGAGAGTGATGTCAGAGAGGGAGAGAGATGTCAGAGGAGAAAGAGAGGTCAGAGATGGAGAGGGAGAGAGAGAGAGAGTTCAGAGAGGGAGGGGGAGCAGGAGAGAGATAGAGAGAGAGAGGTCAGAGAGCGAAACAGAGAGAGAGTTCAGAGAGCGAGAGAGAGAGAGAGGTCAGAGAAGGAGAGAGAGAGAGAGGTCAGTGAGGGTGAGAGAGAGGTCAGAGAGAGAGAGGTAACAGAGAGAGAGCAAGAGAGAAAGAGAGAGAAGTCAGAGTGAGAGAGGTCAGAGAGGGAGAGAGAGCGAGAGGTCAGAGTGGGCAAGGGAGAGAGAGAGAGGACAGAGATAGAGAGAGAGAGTGAGGTCAGAGAGGGAGAGCGAGAGAAGTCAGAGAGGGAGAGAGAGAGTGAGATCTGAGAGGGAGAGAGAGGGAGGTCAGAGAGGGAGAGAGAAAGAGGTCAGAGACGGAGAGAGAGAGAGAGGTCAGAGGGAGAGAGAGAGAGATCAGTGGGAGAGAGAGAGAGGTCAGAGAGGGAGAGAGGGAGAAGTCAGATAGAGAGATAGGTCACAGAGGGAGAGATAGGGGTCCAAGAGGGAGAAAGAGAGAGAGGTCAGAGAAGCAGAGGGAGAGTAAGAGAGAGAGAGAAGTCAGAGAGGGAGAGAGAGAGAGGTCAGAGAGGGAGAAAGAGTGAGAGAGAGTTCAGAGAGGGAGAGAGGGATGTCAGAGAGGGAGAGAGAGGGAGTTCAGGGAGGGAGAGGGAGAGGAAGAGAGAGAGAGACACGTCAGAGATGGAGTTAGAAAGAGGTCAGAGAGGTAGAAAGAATGAGAGAGAGTTCAAAGAGGGAGAGAGGGATGTCAGAGAGGGAAGATAGATAGAGAGGTCAGAGAAGGAGAGAGAGAGGTCAGAGAGGGAGAGGGCTAGGGAGAGAGAGTTCAGAGAGGGAGGGGGAGCAGGAGAGAGATAGAGAGAGAGAGAGGTCAGTGAGAGAAAGAGAGAGAAGTCAGAGAGGGATAGAGAGAGAGAGATCAGAGAGTGAGAGAGAGAGAGAGGACAGAGGAGGAGAGAGACAGAGGTCAGAGGGAACGAGAGAGAGATGTTAGAAAGGGAGATTGAGAGAGAGAGAGGTCAGAGAGGGAGAGCGAGAGAGGTCAGAGAGTGAGAGATAGAGAGAGGTCAGTGAGGGAGAGAAAGAGGTCAGAGAGGGAGAGATAGAGATAGAGAGTGGTCAGAGAGGGAGAGAAAGGGAGAGGGCTCAGAGAGGGAGAGAGAGAGAGGTCAGTGAGGGAGAGAGAGAGAGGTCAGAGAGTGAGAGAGAGAGAGAGAGGTTAGTGAGGTTTTGAGAGAGGTCAGAGAGGGAGAAAGAGAGAGAGAGGTCAGAGAGGGAGAGGAAGAGAGAGAGAAAGAGGTCAGATTGGGAGAGAAAGAGAGGTCAGTGAGGGAGAGAGAGAGAGGTCAGCGAGTGAGAGAGAGAGAGAGGTTAGTGAGGGAGTGAGAGAGGTCAGAGAGGGAGAAAGAGAGAGAGAGAGGTCAGAGAGGGAGACGAAGAGAGAGAGAGGTCAAAGAGGGAGAGAGCTCAGAGAAGAGAGAGAGAGGTCAGAGAGGGAGAGAGAGAGAGAGAGGTCAGAGAGGGAGAGGAAGAGAGAGAGAAAGAGGTCAGATTGTGAGAGAGAGAGAGGTCAGAGAGGGAGAGAGAGAGAGAGAGGTTAGTGTGGGAGAGGGAGAGAGATAGAGGTCAAAGAGGGAAAGACAGAGAGGTCAGAGAGGGAGAGAGAGAGGGGTCAGAGAGGGAGAGAAAGAGGTCAGAGAGGGAGAGATAGAGATAGAGAGTGGTCAGAGAGGGAGAGAAAGGGAGTGGGCTCAGAGAGGGAGAGTGGTCAGAGAGGGAGAGAGAGGGAGACGGCTCAGAGAGGGAGAGAGAGAGAGGTCAGTGAGGGAGAGAGAGAGAGGTCAGAGATTGAGAGAGAGAGAGAGGTTAGTGAGGGAGTGAGAGAGGTCAGAGAGGGAGAAAGAGAGAGAGAGAGGTCAGAGAGGGAGAGGAAGAGAGAGAGAAAGAGGTCAGATTGCGAGAGAGAGAGACGTCAGTGAGGGAGAGAGAGAGAGGTCAGAGAGTGAGAGAGAGAGAGAGGTTAGTGAGGGAGTGAGAGAGGTCAGAGAGGGAGAAAGAGAGAGAGAGAGGTCAGAGAGGGAGAGGAAGAGAGAGAGAGGTCAAAGAGGGAGAGAGAGGGAGAGAGCTCAGAGAAGAGAGAGAGAGGTCAGAGAGGGAGAGAGAGAGAGAGAGGTCAGAGGGGGAGAGGAAGAGAGAGAGAAAGAGGTCAGAGAGGGAGAGAGAGAGAGAGAGGTTAGCGTGGGAGAGGGAGAGAGATAGAGGTCAAAGAGGGAAAGACAGAGAGGTCAGAGAGGGAGAGAGAGAGTGGTCGGAGAGGGAGAGAAAGAGGTCAGAGAGGGAGAGATAGAGATAGAGAGTGGTCAGAGAGGGAGAGAAAGGGAGTGTTCTCAGAGAGGGAGAGTGGTCAGAGAGGGAGAGAAAGGGAGAGGGCTCAGAGAGGGAGAGAGAGAGAGGTCAGTGAGGGAGAGAGAGAGAGGTCAGAGAGTGAGAGAGAGAGAGAGGTTAGTGAGGGAGTGAGAGAGGTCAGAGAGGGAGAAAGAGAGAGAGAGAGAGGTCAGAGAGGGAGAGGAAGAGAGAGAGAAAGAGGTCAGATTGGGAGAGAGAGAGAGGTCAGTGAGGGAGAGAGAGAGAGGTCAGAGAGTGAGAGAGGGAGAGAGGTTAGTGAGGGAGTGAGAGAGGTCAGAGGGGGAGAAAGAGAGAGAGAGAGATCAGAGAGGGAGAGGAAGAGAGAGAGAGGTCAAAGAGGGAGAGAGAGGGAGAGAGCTCAGAGAAGAGAGAGAGAGGCCAGAGAGGGAGAGAGAGAGAGGTCAGAGAGGGAGAGGAAGAGAGAGAGAAAGAGGTCAGATTGTGAGAGGGGTCAGAGAGGGAGAGAGAGAGAGTTGTCAGAGAGGGAGAGGGAGAGAGAGAGAGGTCAGAGATAGAGAGAGAGAGAGAGGTCAGAGAGGGAGAGAGAGAGAGTGAGGTCTGAGAGGGAGGGGGAGAGAGAGGTCAGAGAGGGAGAGAGGGATGTCAGAGAGAGAGAGAGGGATCAGAGAGGGAGAGAGAGGGAGAGGTCAGAGATGGAGAGAGAGACAGAGAGGTCGGAGGGAGAGTGAGAGAGAGGTCAGTGAGGTAGAGAGAGAGAGGTCGGAGTGGGAGGTGGTGCAGGAGAGAGACAGAGAGAGAGATAGGTCAGAGAGCGAGAGAGGGAGAAGTGAGAGAGGGAGAGAGAGATAGATGTCAGAGAGGGAGAGAGAGGTCGGAAATGGAGGCAGAGAGGTCAGAGAGGGAGAGAGAGAGAGGTCGGAGAGGGAGAGAGAGAGCGAGGTCAGAGGGAGAGAGAGAGAGATCAGCGGGTGAGATAGAGAGAGTGGTCAGAGAGGGAGAGAGGGGGAAGTCAGATAGAGAGAGAGGTCACAGAGGGAGAGATAGGGGTCCAAGAGGGAGAAAGAGAGAGATGTCAGAGAAGGAGTGGGAGAGGAAGAGAGAGAGAGATGTCAGAGAGGGAGAGAGAGAGAGAGAGGTCAGAGAGAGAGAGAGGTCAGAGAGGGAGAGAGAGAGAGAGGACATAGAGGGGGGGAGAGAGAGAGAGTGAGGTCCGAGAGGGAGAGAGAGAGAGAGAGGTCAGAGAAAGGTTAGAAAGGGAGAGTGAGAGAGAGAGAGGTCAGAGAGGGAGAGCGAGAGAGGTCAGATTGTGAGAGAGAGAGAGAGGTCAGAGAGGGAGAGAGAGAGAGGTCAGAGAAGGAGAGAGAGATGACAGAGGGAGAGAGCGAGGGAGTTCAGAGAGGGACAGGGAGAAGAAGAGAGATAGAGACAGGTCAGAGATGGAGAGAGAGAGAGGTCAGAGAGGGAGAAAGAGTGAGAAAGACTTCAGAGAGGGAGAGAGGGATTTCAGAGAGGGGGAGAGAGATGGAGAGAGAGGTCAGAGAAGGAGAGAGAGACGTCAGAGAGGGAGAGGGATAGAGAGAGACAGTTCAGAGAGGGAGGGGGAGCAGGAGAGAGATAGAGAGAGAGAGATGTCAGAGAGGGAAAGAGAGAGTGTCAGAAAGGGATAGAGAGAGAGAGATCAGAGAGTGAGAGAGAGAGAGGTCAGAGGAGGAGAGAGACAGAGGTCAGAGGGAACTAGATAGAGAGGTTAGAAAGGGAGAGTGAGAGAGAGAGAGGTCAGAGAGGGAGAGCGAGAGAGGTCAGATTGTGAGAGAGAGAGAGAGGTCAGTGAGGGAGAGAAAGAGGTCAGAGAGGGAGAGATAGAGAGAGAGAGAGGTCAGAGAGGGAGAGAGAGGGAGAGAGAGAGAGGTCAGAGAGGGAGAGAGAGAGAGAGATCTCAGAGAGGGAGAGAGAGAGAGGTCAGAGAGTGAGAGAGAGAGAGGTCAGTGAGGGAGAGAGAGTGGTCAGAGAGGGAGAGAGTGATAGAGAGAGAGGTCAGAGAGGGAGAGGAAGAGAGAGAGAAAGAGGTCAGATTGGGAGAGAGAGGTCAGAGAGGGAGAGAGAGAGAGAGGTCAGAGTGGGAGAGGGAGAGAGAGAGAGTTCAAAGAGGGAAAGACAGAGAGGTCAGAGAGGGAGAGAGAGAAAGAGGACAGAGAGGGAGAGAGAGAGAGTTGTCAGAGTGGGAGAGGGAGAGAGAGAGAGGACAGAGATAGAGAGAGAGAGTGAGGTCAGAGAGGGAGAGCGAGAGAAGTCAGAGAGGGAGAGAGAGAGTGAGATCTGAGAGGGAGAGAGAGGGAGGTCAGAGAGAGAGAGAGTTGTCAGAGAGGGAGAGGGAGAGAGAGAGAGGTCAGAGAGGGAGGGGGAGAGAGAGGTCAGAGAGGGAGAGAGGGATGTCAGAGAGAGAGAGAGGGATCAGAGAGGGAGAGAGAGGGAGAGGTCAGAGAGGGAGAGAGAGACAGAGAGGTCGGAGGGAGATTGAGAGAGAGGTCAGTGAGGTAGAGAGAGAGAGGTCGGAGTGGGAGGTGGTGCAGGAGAGAGACAGAGAGAGAGATAGGTCAGAGAGGGAGAGAGGGAGAAGTGAGAGAGGGAGAGAGAGATAGATGTCAGAGAGGGAGAGAGAGGTCGGAAATGGAGACAGAGAGGTCAGAGAGGGAGAGAGAGAGAGGTCAGCGGGTGAGAGAGAGAGAGTGGTCAGAGAGGGAGAGAGGGGGAAGTCAGATAGAGAGATAGGTCACAGAGGGAGAGATAGGGGTCCAAGAGGGAGAAAGAGAGAGAGGTCAGAGAAGGAGTGGGAGAGGAAGAGAGAGAGAGATGTCAGAGAGGGAGAGAGAGAGAGAGAGGTCAGAGACAGAGAGAGGTCAGAGAGGGAGAGAGAGAGAGAGAGGTCAGAGACAGAGAGAGGTCAAAGAGAGGGAGAGAGAGAGAGGTCAGAGAAGGAGAGAGAGATGACAGAGGGAGAGAGCGAGGGAGTTCAGAGAGGGAGAGGGAGAAGAAGATAGATAGAGACAGGTCAGAGATGGAGAGAAAGAGAGGTCAGAGAGGGAGAAAGAGTGAGAAAGAGTTAAGAGAGGGAGAGAGGGATTTCAGAGAGGGGGAGAGAGATGGAGAGAGAGGTCAGAGAAGGAGAGAGAGAGGTCAGAGAGGGAGATGGCTAGAGAGAGAGAGTTCAGAGAGGGAGGGGGAGCAGGAGAGAGATAGAGAGAGAGAGATGTCAGAGAGGGAAAGAGAGACTGTCAGAGAGGGATAGAGAGAGAGAGATCAGAGAGTGAGAGAGAGAGAGGTCAGAGGAGGAGAGAGACAGAGGTCAGAGGGAACTAGATAGAGAGGTTAGAAAGGGAGAGTGAGAGAGAGAGAGGTCAGAGAGGGAGAGCGAGAGAGGTCAGATTGTGAGAGAGAGAGAGAGGTCAGTGAGGGAGAGAAAGAGGTCAGAGAGGGAGAGATAGAGAGAGAGAGAGGTCAGAGAGGGAGAGAGAGGGAGAGAGAGAGAGGTCAGAGAGGGAGAGAGAGAGAGGTCAGTGAGGGAGAGAGAGTGGTCAGAGAGAGAGAGGAAGAGAGAGAGAAAGAGGTCAGATTGGGAGAGAGAGGTCAGAGAGGGAGAGAGAGAGAGAGAGGTCAGAGTGGGAGAGGGAGAGAGAGAGAGTTCAAAGAGGGAAAGACAGAGAGGTAAGAGAGGAAGAGAGAGAAAGAGGTCAGAGAGGGAGAGAGAGAGAGTTGTCAGAGTGGGAGAGGGAGAGAGAGAGAGGACAGAGATAGAGAGAGAGAGTGAGGTCAGAGAGGGAGAGCGAGAGAAGTCAGAAAGGGAGAGAGAGAGTGAGATCTGAGAGGGAGAGAGAGAGAGGTCAGAGACGGAGAGAGAGAGGTCAGAGGGAGAGAGAGAGAGATCAGCGGGACAGAGAGAGAGAGAGAGGTCACAGAGGGAGAGAGGGAGAAGTCAGATAGAGAGATAGGTCACAGAGGGAGAGATAGGGGTCCAAGAGGGAGAAAGAGAGAGAGGTCAGAGAAGGAGAGGGAGAGTAAGAGAGAGAGAGAAGTCAGAGAGGGAGAGAGAGAGAGGTCAGAGAGGGAGAAAGAGTGAGAGAGAGTTCAGAGAAGGAGAGAGGGATGTCAGAGAGGGAGAGAGAGGGAGTTCAGGGAGGGAGAGGGAGAGGAAGAGAGAGAGAAACACGTCAGAGATGGAGTTAGAAAGAGGTCAGAGAGGTAGAAAGAGTGAGAGAGTTCAAAGAGGGAGAGAGGGATGTCAGAGAGGGAGAGAGAGATAGAGAGGTCAGAGAAGGAGAGAGAGAGGTCAGAGAGGTAGAGGGCGAGAGAGAGAGAGTTCAGAGAGGGAGGGGGAGCAGGAGAGAGATAGAGAGAGAGAGAGGTCAGTGAGAGAAAGAGAGAGAAGTCAGAGAGGGATAGAGAGAGAGAGATCAGAGAGTGAGAGAGAGAGAAGTCAGAGGAGGAGAGAGACAGAGGTCAGAGGGAACGAGTGAGAGAGGTTAGAAAGGGAGAGTGAGAGAGAGAGAGTTCAGAGAGGGACAGCGAGAGAGGTCAGAGTGTGAGAGATAGAGAGTGGTCAGTGAGGGAGAGAAAGAGGTCAGAGAGGGAGAGATAGAGATATAGAGAGGTCAGAGAGGGAGAGAGAGGGAGAGAGCTCAGAGAGGGAGAGAGAGAGAGGTCACTGAGGGAGAGAGAGGTCAGAGAGTGAGAGAGAGAGAGGTTAGTGAGGGAGTGAGAGAGGTCAGAGAGGGAGAAAGAGAGAGAGAGAGGTCAGAGAGGGAGAGGAAGAGAGAGAGAAAGAGGTCAGATTGAGAGAGAGAGATGTCAGAGAGGGAGAGAGAGAGAGAGGTCAGCGTGGGAGAGGGAGAGAGACAGAGGTCAAAGAGGGAGAGAGGGAGAGAGCTCAGAGAGGGAGAGAGAGAGGTCAGAGAGGGAGAGAGAGAGAGAGTGAGGTCAGAGAGGGAGAGGAAGAGAGAGAGAAAGAGGTCAGATTGTGAGAGAGAGAGAGGTCAGAGAGGGAGAGAGAGAGAGAGGTCAGCGTGGGAGAGGGAGAGAGATAGAGATCAAAGAGGCAAAGACAGAGAGGTCAGGGAGGGAGAGAGAAAAAGAGGTCAGAGAAGGAGAGAGAGAGGGGTCAGAGAGGGAGACAGAGAGAGTTGTCAGAGAGGGAGAGGGAGAGAGAGAGAGGTCAGAGATAGAGGGAGAGAGAGAGGTCAGAGAGGGAGAGAGAGAGAGTGAGGTCTGAGAAGGAGGGTGAGAGAGAGGTCATAGAGGGAGAGAGAGAGAGAAAGAGAGAGAGAGTTCAGAGAGGGAGAGAGGGATGTCAGAGAGAGAGAGAGGGATCAGAGAGGGAGAGAGAGGGAGAGGTCAGAGAGGGAGAGAGAGAGACAGAGAGGTCGGAGGGAGAGTGAGAGAGAGGTCAGTGAGGTAGAGAAAGAGAGGTCGGAGTGGGGGGGTGCAGGAGAGAGAAAGAGAGAGAGATAGGTCAAAGAGGGAGAGAGGGAGAAGTGAGAGAGGGAGAGAGAGATAGATGTCAGAGAGGGAGAGAGAGGTCGGAATTGGAGACAGAGAGATCAGAGAGGGAGAGAGAGAGAGGTCAGAGAGGGAGAGAGAGAGAGAGGTCAGAGGGAGAGAGAGAGAGATATTCAGGAGAGAGAGAGAGAGGTCAGAGAGGGAGAGAGGGAGAAATCAGATAGAGAGATAGGTCACAGAGGGAGAGATAGGGGTCCAAGAGGGAGAAAGAGAGAGAGGTCAGAGAAGGAGAGGGAGAGTAAGAGAGAGAGAGAAGTCAGAGAGGGAGAGAGAGAGAGGTCAGAGAGGTAGAAAGAGTAAGAGAGAGTTCAGAGAGGGAGAGAGGGATGTCAGAGAGGGAGAGAGAGGGAGTTCAGGGAGGGAGAGGGAGAGGAAGAGAGAGAGAGACACGTCAGAGATGGAGTTAGAGAGAGGTCAGAGACATAGAAAGAGCGAGAGAGAGTTCAAAGAGGGAGAGAGGGATGTCAGAGAGGGAGAGATAGATAGAGAGGTCAGAGAAGGAGAGAGAGAGGTCAGAGAGGGAGAGGGCTAGAGAGAGAGAGTTCAGAGAGGGAGTGGGAGCAGGAGAGAGATAGAGAGAGAGAGAGGTCAGTGAGAGAAAGAGAGAGAAGTCAGAGAGGGATAGAGAGAGAGAGATCAGAGAGTGAGAGAGAGATAGAGGTCAGAGGAGGATAGAGACAGAGGTCAGAGGGAATGAGAGAGAGGTTAGGAAGGGAGAGTGAGAGAGAGAGAGGTCAAAGAGGGAGATTGAGAGAGGTCAGAGAGTGAGAGAGAGAGAGAGGTCAGTGAGGGAGAGAAAGAGGTCAGAGAGGGAGAGATAGAGATAGAGAGAGGTCAGAGAGGGAGAGAGAGGGAGAGAGCTCAGAGAGGGAGAGAGAGAGAGGTCACTGAGGGAGAGAGAGAGGTCAGAGAGTGAGAGAGAGAGAGAGGTCAGTGAGGAAGAGAGAGAGGTCAGAGAGGGAGAGAGAGAAAGAGAGAGAGGTCAGAGAGGGAGAGGAGAGAGAGAGAAAGAGGTCAGATTGGGAGAGAGAGAGAGGTCAGAGAGGGAGAGAGAGAGAGAGGTCAGCGTGGGAGAGGGAGAGAGAGAGAGGTCAAAGAGGGAGAGAGAGGGAGAGAGCTCAGAGAGGGAGAGAGAGAGGTCAGAGAGGGAGAGAGAGAGAGAGAGAGGTCAGAGAGGGTGAGGAAGAGAGAGAGAAAGAGGTCAGATTGTGAGAGAGAGAGAGGTCAGAGAGGGAGAGAGAGAGAGGTCAGCGTGGGAGAGGGGGAGAGAGAGAGGTCAAAGAGGGAAAGACAGAGAGGTCAGAGGGGGAGAGAGAAAAAGAGGTCAGAGAAGGAGAGAGAGAGGGGTCAGAGAGGGAGAGAGAGAGAGGTCAGAGAAGGAGAGAGAGATGACAGAGGGAGAGAGCGAGGGAGTTCAGAGAGGGAGAGGGAGAAGAAGAGAGATAGAGACAGGTCAGAGATGTAGAGAGAGAGAGGTCAAAGAGGGAGAAAGAGTGAGAAAGAGTTCAGAGAGGGAGAGAGGGATTTCAGAGAGGGGGAGAGAGATGGAGAGAGAGGTCAGAGAAGGAGAGAGAGAGTTCAGAGAGGGAGAGGGATAGAGAGAGACAGTTCAGAGAGGGAGGGGGAGCAGGAGAGAGATAGAGAGAGAGAGATGTCAGAGAGGGAAAGAGAGAGTGTCAGAAAGGGATAGAGAGAGAGAGATCAGAGAGTGAGAGAGAGAGAGGTCAGAGGAGGAGAGAGACAGAGGTCAGAGGGAACTAGATAGTGTGGTTAGAAAGGGAGAGTGAGAGAGAGAGAGGTCAGAGAGGGAGAGCGAGAGAGGTCAGATTGTGAGAGAGAGAGAGAGGTCAGTGAGGGAGAGAAAGAGGTCAGAGAGGGAGAGATAGAGAGAGAGAGAGGTCAGAGAGGGAGAGAGAGGGAGAGAGAGAGAGGTCAGAGAGGGAGAGAGAGAGAGAGATCTCAGAGAGGGAGAGAGAGAGAGGTCAGAGAGTGAGAGAGAGAGAGGTCAGTGAGGGAGAGAGAGTGGTCAGAGAGGGAGAGAGTGATAGAGAGAGAGGTCAGAGAGGGAGAGGAAGAGAGAGGGAAAGAGGTCAGATTGGGAGAGAGAGGTCAGAGAGGGAGAGAGAGAGAGAGAGGTCAGAGTGGGAGAGGGAGAGAGAGAGAGTTCAAAGAGGGAAAGACAGAGAGGTCAGAGAGGGAGAGAGAGAAAGAGGTCAGAGAGGGAGAGAGAGAGAGTTGTCAGAGTGGAAGAGGGAGAGAGAGAGAGGACAGAGATAGAGAGAGAGAGTGAGGTCAGAGAAGAGAGAGAGAGAGAAGTCAGAGAGGGAGAGAGAGAGTGAGATCTGAGAGGGAGAGAGAGGGAGGTCAGAGAGGGAGAGAGAGAGAGTTGTCAGAGAGGGAGAGGGAGAGAGAGAGGTCAGAGAGGGAGGGGGAGAGAGAGGTCAGAGAGGGAGAGAGGGATGTCAGAGAGATAGAGAGGGATCAGAGAGGGAGAGAGAGGGAGAGGTCAGAGAGGGAGAGAGAGACAGAGAGGTCAGAGGGAGATTGAGAGAGAGGTCAGTGAGGTAGAGAGAGAGAGGTCGGAGTGGGAGGTGGTGCAGGAGAGAGACAGAGAGAGAGATAGGTCAGAGAGGGAGAGAGGGAGAAGTGAGAGAGTGAGAGAGAGATAGATGTCAGAGAGGGAGAGAGAGGTCGGAAATGGAGACAGAGAGGTCAGAGAGGGAGAGAGAGAGGTCAGCGGGTGAGAGAGAGAGAGTGGTCAGAGAGGGAGAGAGGGGGAAGTCAGATAGAGAGATAGGTCACAGAGGGAGAGATAGGGGTCCAAGAGGGAGAAAGAGAGAGAGGTCAGAGAAGGAGTGGGAGAGGAAGAGAGAGAGAGATGTCGGAGAGGGAGAGAGAGAGAGAGAGGTCAGAGAGAGAGAGAGGTCAGAGAGGGAGAGAGAGAGAGAGGACATAGAGGGGGGGAGAGAGAGAGAGTGAGGTCCGAGAGAGAGAGAGAGAGAGAGAGGTCAGAGACAGAGAGAGGTCAGAGAGGGAGAGAGAGAGAGGTCAGAGAATGAGAGAGAGATGACAGAGGGAGAGAGCGAGGGAGTTCAGAGAGGGAGAGGGAGAAGAAGAGAGATAGAGACAGGTCAGAGATGCAGAGAGAGAGAGGTCAGAGAGGGAGAAAGAGTGAGAAAGACTTCAGAGAGGGAGAGAGGGATTTCAGAGAGGGGGAGAGAGATGGAGAGAGAGGTCAGAGAAGGAGAGAGAGAGGTCAGAGAGGGAGATGGCTAGAGAGAGAGAGTTCAGAGAGGGAGGGGGAGCAGGAGAGAGATAGAGAGAGAGAGATGTCAGAGAGGGAAAGAGAGAGTGTCAGAGAGGGATAGAGAGAGAGAGATCAGAGAGTGAGAGAGAGAGAGGTCAGAGGAGGAGAGAGACAGAGGTCAGAGGGAACTAGATAGTGTGGTTAGAAAGGGAGAGTGAGAGAGAGAGAGGTCAGAGAGGGAGAGCGAGAGAGGTCAGATTGTGAGAGAGAGAGAGAGGTCAGTGAGGGAGAGAAAGAGGTCAGAGAGGGAGAGATAGAGAGAGAGAGAGGTCAGAGAGGGAGAGAGAGGGAGAGAGAGAGAGGTCAGAGAGGGAGAGAGAGAGAGGTCAGTGAGGGAGAGAGAGTGGTCAGAGAGAGAGAGAGTGATAGAGAGAGAGGTCAGAGAGGGAGAGGAAGAGAGAGAGAAAGAGGTCAGATTGGCAGAGAGAGGTCAGAGAGGGAGAGAGAGAGAGAGAGGTCAGAGTGGGAGAGGGAGAGAGAGAGAGTTCAAAGAGGGAAAGACAGAGAGGTAAGAGAGGGAGAGAGAGAAAGAGGTCAGAGGGGGAGAGAGAGAGAGTTGTCAGAGTGGGAGAGGGAGAGAGAGAGAGGACAGAGATAGAGAGAGAGAGTGAGGTCAGAGAGGGAGAGCGAGAGAAGTCAGAGAGGGAGAGAGAGAGTGAGATCTGAGAGGGAGAGAGAGAGAGGTCGGAGACGGAGAGAGAGAGAGAGGTCAGAGGGAGAGAGAGAGAGATCAGCGGGACAGAGAGAGAGAGAGGTCAGAGAGGGAGAGAGGGAGAAGTCAGATAGAGAGATAGGTCACAGAGGGAGAGATAGGGGTCCAAGAGGGAGAAAGAGAGAGAGGTCAGAGAAGCAGAGGGAGAGTAAGAGAGAGAGAGAAGTCAGAGAGGGAGAGAGAGAGAGGTCAGAGAGGGAGAAAGAGTGAGAGAGAGTTCAGAGAGGGAGAGAGGGATGTCAGAGAGGGAGAGAGAGGGAGTTCAGGGAGGGAGAGGGAGAGGAAGAGAGAGAGAAACACGTCAGAGATGGAGTTAGAAAGAGGTCAGAGAGGTAGAAAGAGTGAGAGAGTTCAAAGAGGGAGGGAGGGATGTCAGAGAGGGAGAGATAGATAGAGAGGTCAGAGAAGGAGAGAGAGAGGTCAGAGAGGTAGAGGGCGAGAGAGAGAGAGTTCAGAGAGGGAGGGGGAGCAGGAGAGAGATAGAGAGAGAGAGAGGTCAGTGAGAGAAAGAGAGAGAAGTCAGAGAGGGATAGAGAGAGAGAGATCAGAGAGTGAGAGAGAGAGAAGTCAGAGGAGGAGAGAGGCAGAGGTCAGAGGGAACGAGAGAGAGAGGTTAGAAAGGGAGAGTGAGAGAGAGAGAGTTCAGAGAGGGACAGCGAGAGAGGTCAGAGTGTGAGAGATAGAGAGTGGTCAGTGAGGGAGAGAAAGAGGTCAGAGAGGGAGAGATAGAGATATAGAGAGGTCAGAGAGGGAGAGAGAGGGAGAGAGCTCAGAGAGGGAGAGAGAGAGAGGTCACTGAGGGAGAGAGAGAGAGGTCAGAGAGTGAGAGAGAGAGAGGTTAGTGAGGGAGTGAGAGAGGTCAGAGAGGGAGAAAGAGAGAGAGAGAGGTCAGAGAGGGAGAGGAAGAGAGAGAGAAAGAGGTCAGATTGAGAGAGAGAGAGATGTCAGAGAGGGAGAGAGAGAGAGAGGTCAGCGTGGGAGAGGGAGAGAGACAGAGGTCAAAGAGGGAGAGAGGGAGAGAGCTCAGAGAGGGAGAGAGAGAGGTCAGAGAGGGAGAGAGAGAGAGAGAGAGAGGTCAGAGAGGGAGAGGAAGAGAGAGAGAAAGAGGTCAGATTGTGAGAGAGAGAGAGGTCAGAGAGGGAGAGAGAGAGAGGTCAGCGTGGGAGAGGGAGAGAGATAGAGATCAAAGAGGCAAAGACAGAGAGGTCAGAGAGGGAGAGAGAAAAAGAGGTCAGAGAAGGAGAGAGAGAGGGGTCAGAGAGGGAGACAGAGAGAGTTGTCAGAGAGGGAGAGGGAGAGAGAGAGAGGTCAGAGATAGAGGGAGAGAGAGAGGTCAGAGAGGGAGAGAGAGAGAGTGAGGTCTGAGAAGGAGGGTGAGAGAGAGGTCATAGAGGGAGAGAGAGAGAGAAAGAGAGAGAGAGTTCAGAGAGGGAGAGAGGGATGTCAGAGAGAGAGAGAGGGATCAGAGAGGGAGAGAGAGGGAGAGGTCAGAGAGGGAGAGAGAGAGACAGAGAGGTCGGAGGGAGAGTGAGAGAGAGGTCAGTGAGGTAGAGAAAGAGAGGTCGGAGTGGGGGGGTGCAGGAGAGAGACAGAGAGAGAGATAGGTCAGAGAGGGAGAGAGGGAGAAGTGAGAGAGGGAGAGAGAGATAGATGTCAGAGAGGGAGAGAGAGGTCGGAATTGGAGACAGAGAGATCAGAGAGGGAGAGAGAGAGAGGTCAGAGAGGGAGAGAGAGAGCGAGGTCAGAGGGAGAGAGAGAGAGATCAGCGGGTGAGAGAGAGAGAGTGGTCAGAGAGGGAGAGAGGGAGAAGTCAGATAGAGAGATAGGTCAGAGAGGGAGAGTTAGGGGTCCAAGAGGGAGAAAGAGAGAGAGGTCAGAGAAGGAGTGGGAGAGGAAGAGAGAGAGAGATGTCAGAGAGGGAGAGAGAGAAAGAGAGGTCAGAGAGAGAGAGAGGTCAGAGAGGGAGAGAGAGAGAGAGGACATAGAGGGGGAGAGAGAGAGAGAGTGAGGTCCGAGAGGGAGAGAGAGAGAGAGGTCAGAGACAGAGAGAGGTCAGAGAGAGAGAGTTCAGAGAAGGAGAGAGAGATGACAGAGGGAGAGAGAGAGGGAGTTCAGAGAGGGAGAGGGAGAAGAAGAGAGAGAGAGACAGGTCAGAGATGGAGAGAGCGAGAGGTCAGAGAGGGAGAAAGAGTGAGAAAGAGTTCAGAGAGGGAGAGAGGTATATCAGAGAGGGAGAGAGAGATAGAGAGAGGTCAGAGAAGGAGAGAGAGAGGTCAGAGAGGGAGAGAGGTCAGAGTGTGAGCGAGAGAGAGAGGTCAGTGAGGGAGAGAAAGAGGTCAGAGAGGGAGAGGTAGAGAGAGAGAGAGGTCAGAGAGGTAGAGAGAGGGTGAGAGAGAGAGGTCTGAGAGGGAGAGAGAGAGAGAGATCTCAGAGAGGGAGAGAGAGAGAGGTCAGAGAGTGAGAGAGAGAGGTCAGAGAGGGAGAGAGAGTGAGAGAGAGATAGGTCAGAGAGAGAGAGGAAGAGAGAGAGAAAGAGGTCAGATTGGGAGAGAGAGGTCAGAGAGGGAGAGAGAGAGAGAGGTCAGAGTGGGAGAGGGAGAGACAGAGAGTCTAAAGAGGGAAAGACAGAGAGGTCAGAGAGGGAGAGAGAGAAAGAGGTCAGAGAGGGAGAGAGAGAGAGTTGTCAGAGTGGGAGAGGGAGAGTGAGAGAGGACAGAGATAGAGAGAGAGAGTGAGGTCAGAGAGGGAGAGCGAGAGAAGTCAGAGAGTGAGAGAGAGAGTGAGATCTGAGAGGGAGAGAGAGGGAGGTCAGAGAGGGAGAGAGAGAGAGGTCGGAGACAGAGAGAGAGAGAGAGGTCAGAGGGAGAGAGAGAGAGATCAGTGGGAGAGAGAGAGAGAGAGGTCAGAGAGGGAGAGAGGGAGAAGTCAGATAGTGAGATAGGTCACAGAGGGAGAGATAGGGGTCCAAGAGGGAGAAAAAGAGAGAGGTCAGAGAAGGAGAGGGAGAGTAAGAGAGAGAGAGAAGTCAGAGGGGGAGAGAGAGAGAGGTCAGAGAGGTAGAAAGAGTAAGAGAGAGTTCAGAGAGGGAGAGAGGGATGTCAGAGAGGGAGAGAGAGGGAGTTCAGGGAGGGAGAGGGAGAGGAAGAGAGAGAGAGACACGTCAGAGATGGAGTTAGAGAGAGGTCAGAGACATAGAAAGAGTGAGAGAGAGTTCAAAGAGGGAGAGAGGGATGTCAGAGAGGGAGAGATAGATAGAGAGGTCAGAGAAGGAGAGAGAGAGGTCAGAGAGGGAGAGGGCTAGAGAGAGAGAGTTCAGAGAGGGAGTGGGAGCAGGAGAGAGATAGAGAGAGAGAGAGGTCAGTGAGAGAAAGAGAGAGAAGTCAGAGAGGGATAGAGAGAAAGAGATCAGAGAGTGAGAGAGAGATAGAGTTCAGAGGAGGATAGAGACAGAGGTCAGAGGGAATGAGAGAGAGGTTAGGAAGGGAGAGTGAGAGAGACAGAGGTCAGAGAGGGAGATTGAGAGAGGTCAGAGAGTGAGAGAGAGAGAGGTCAGTGAGGGAGAGAAAGAGGTCAGAGAGGGAGAGATAGAGATAGAGAGAGGTCAGAGAGGGAGAGAGAGGGAGAGAGCTCAGAGAGGGAGAGAGAGAGGTCACTGAGGGAGAGAGAGACAGGTCAGAGAGTGAGAGAGAGAGAGAGGTCAGTGAGGGAGAGAGAGAAAGAGAGAGAGGTCAGAGAGGGAGAGGAGAGAGAGAGAAAGAGGTCAGATTGGGAGAGAGAGAGAGGTCAGAGAGGGAGAGAGAGAGCGAGGTCAGCGTGGGAGAGGGAGAGAGAGAGAGGTCAAAGAGGGAGAGAGAGGGAGAGAGCTCAGAGAGGGAGAGAGAGAGGTCAGAGAGGGAGAGAGAGAGAGAGAGAGGTCAGAGAGGGTGAGGAAGAGAGAGAGAAAGAGGTCAGATTGTGAGAGAGAGAGAGGTCAGAGAGGGAGAGAGAGAGAGAGGTCAGCGTGGGAGAGGAGGAGAGAGAGAGGTCAAAGAGGGAAAGACAGAGAGGTCAGAGAGGGAGAGAGAAAAAGAGGTCAGAGAAGGAGAGAGAGAGGGGTCAGAGAGGGAGAGAGAGAGAGATGTCAGAGTGGGAGCGGGATAGAGAGAGAAGTCAGAGATAGAGAGAGAGAGAGGTCAGAGAGGGAGAGCGGGAGAAGTCAGAGAGGGATAGAGAGAGAGAGATAAGAGAGTGAGAGAGAGACAGAGGTCAGAGGAGGAGAGAGACAGAATTCAGAGGGAATGAGAGAGAGAGGTTAGAAAGGGAGAGTGAGAGAGAGAGAGGTCAGAGAGTGAGAGAGAGAGAGGTCAGTGAGGGAGAGAAAGATGTCAGAGATGGAGAGAGAGAGAGAGGTCAGAGAGGGAGAGAGAGGGAGAGAGAGTGAGAGGTCAGAGAGGGAGAGAGAGAGATCTCAGAGACGGAGAGAGAGAGAGGTCAGACAGTGAGAGAGAGGTTAGTGAGGGAGAGAGAGAGGTCAGAGAGGGAGAGAGAGGGAGAGAGAGAGGTCAGAAAGGGAGAGGAAGAGAGAGAGAAACATGTCAGATTGGGAGAGAGAGTGAAGTCAGAGAGGGAGAGAGAGAGAGGTCAGAGTGGGAGAGGGAGAGAGAGAGAGGTCAAAGAGGGAAAGACAGAGAGGTCAGAGAGGGAGAGAGAGAAAGAGGTCAGAGAAGGAGAGAGAGATGTGTCAGAGAGGGAGAGAGAGAGAGGTCAAGTGGGAGAGGGAGAGAGAGAGAGAGTTCAGACTTAGAGAGAGAGAGAGAGGTCACAGAGGTAGAGTGAGAGAAGTCAGAGAGGGAGAGAGAGAGTGAGATCTGAGAGGGAGAGAGAGAGATAGATTAGAGAGGGAGAGAGGGAGGTCAGAGAGGGAGAGAGATAGAGGTCAGAGAGGGAGAGAGAGAGAGAGGTCAGAGGGAGAGAGAGGGAGATATTCAGGAGAGAGAGAGAGAGGTCAGAGAGGGAGAGAGGGAGAAATCAGATAGAGAGATAGGTCACAGAGGGAGAGATAGGGGTCCAAGAGGGAGAAAGAGAGAGAGTTCAGAGAAGGAGAGGGAAAGGAAGAGAGAGAGAGATGTCAGAGAGGGAGAGAAAGAGACAGGTCAGAGATGGAGAGAGAGAGAGGTCAGAGAGTGAGAAAGAGTGAGAGAGAGTTCAGAGAGAGAGAGAGGGATGTCAGAGAGGGAGAGAGAGATAGAAGAGAGGTCAGAGAAGGAGAGAGAGAGGTACGAGAGGAAGAGGGCTAGAGAGAGACAATTCAGAGAGGGAGGGGGAGCAGGAGAGAGATAGAGAGAGAGAGAGGTCAGAGAGGGAAAGAGAGAGAAGTCAGAGAGGGATAGAGAGAGAGAGATCAGAGAGTGAGAGGGAGAGAGAGAGGTCAGAGAGGGAGCGAGAGAGAGCTCAGAGAGTGAGAGAGTGAGAGAGATCAGTGAGGGAGAGAGAGAGGTCAGAGGGAGAGAGAGAGAGAGAGAGAGGTCAGATTGGGAGAGGGGGTTGAAAAGAGAGAGAGGTCAGTCGGGGAGAGAGAGAGGTCAGAGAGGGATAGAGAGAGAGAGAGGTCAGAGAGGGAGAGAGAGAGAGAGGTTAGAGAAGGAGAGAGAGATGTCAGTGAGGGAGACAGAGAGGGAGGTCAGCGAGATAGAGGGAGAGGAAGAGAGAGAGAGGTCAGAGAGGGAGAGGGAGAGAGGTCAGAGAGGGAGAGAGAGTGAGAGAGAGTTCAGAGAGGGAGAGAGGGATGTCAGAGAGGGAAAGAGAAGGAGAGAGAGATGTCAGAGAAGGAGAGAGAGAGGTCAGAGATAGAGAGAGAGAGAGCGGTCAGAGAATGAGAGAGAGACGTCAGAGAGGGAGAGAGAGTGGGAGGTCAGCGAGGAGAGGGAGAGGAAGAGAGAGAGAGGTCAGAGAGGGAGAGAGGGATGTCAGAGAGGGAGAGAGAGAGGTCAGAGGGAGAGAGAGAGAGGTCAGAGAGGGATAGAGAGAGAGAGAGGTCAGAGAGGGAGAGAGAGAGAGAGGTTAGAGAAGGAGAGAGAGATGTCAGTGAGGGAGAGAGAGAGGGAGGTCAGCGAGATAGAGGGAGAGGAAGAGAGAGAGAGGTCAGAGAGGGAGAGGGAGAGAGGTCAGAGAGGG
This sequence comes from Carcharodon carcharias, assembly GCF_017639515.1. Classification (NCBI taxonomy): domain Eukaryota; kingdom Metazoa; phylum Chordata; class Chondrichthyes; order Lamniformes; family Lamnidae; genus Carcharodon; species Carcharodon carcharias. Next base: position 101,360,896 of record NC_054474.1, read on the forward strand.
AGAGAGAGTGAGAGAGAGTTCAGAGAGGGAGAGAGGGATGTCAGAGAGGGAGAGAGAAATAGAGAGAGATGTCAGAGAAGGAGAGAGAGAGGTCAGAGAGGGAGAGAGAGAGAGCGGTCAGAGAATGAGAGAGAGACGTCAGAGAGGGAGAGAGAGTGGGAGGTCAGCGAGGAAAGGGAGAGGAAGAGAGAGAGAGGTCAGAGAGAGAGAGAGAGGTCAGAGAAAGTGAGAGAGTGAGAGAGAGTTCAGAGAGGGAGAGAGGGATGTCAGAGAGGGAGAGAGATAGAGAGAGATGTCAGAGAAGGAGAGAGAGAGAGGTCAGAGGGAGAGAGAGAGAGAGGTCAGAGAGAGAGAGAGGTCAGAGAGGGAGAGAAAGAGAGAGGACCTAGAGGGGGGAGAGAGAGAGAGAGTGAGGTCAGAGAGGGAGAGAGAGAGAGGTCAGAGAGAGAGAGAGAGAGAGGTCAGAGAGGGATAGAGAGAGAGAGAGGTCAGAGAGGGAGAGAGAGAGAGAGGTCAGAGAGGGAGAGAGAGGGAGAGAGAGTGAGAGGTCAGAGAGGGAGAGAGAGAGATCTCAGAGACGGAGAGAGAGAGAGGTCAGACAGTGAGAGAGAGGTTAGTGAGGGAGAGAGAGAGGTCAGAGAGGGAGAGAGAGGGAGAGAGAGAGGTCAGAAAGGGAGAGGAAGAGAGAGAGAAACATGTCAGATTGGGAGAGAGAGTGAAGTCAGAGAGGGAGAGAGAGAGAGGTCAGAGTGGGAGAGGGAGAGAGAGAGAGGTCAAAGAGGGAAAGACAGAGAGGTCAGAGAGGGAGAGAGAGAAAGAGGTCAGAGAAGGAGAGAGAGATGTGTCAGAGAGGGAGAGAGAGAGAGGTCAAGTGGGAGAGGGAGAGAGAGAGAGAGTTCAGACTTAGAGAGAGAGAGAGAGGTCAGAGAGGTAGAGTGAGAGAAGTCAGAGAGGGAGAGAGAGAGTGAGATCTGAGAGGGAGAGAGAGAGATAGATTAGAGAGGGAGAGAGGGAGGTCAGAGAGGGAGAGAGATAGAGGTCAGAGAGGGAGAGAGAGAGAGAGGTCAGAGGGAGAGAGAGGGAGATATTCAGGAGAGAGAGAGAGAGGTCAGAGAGGGAGAGAGGGAGAAATCAGATAGAGAGATAGGTCACAGAGGGAGAGATAGGGGTCCAAGAGGGAGAAAGAGAGAGAGTTCAGAGAAGGAGAGGGAAAGGAAGAGAGAGAGAGATGTCAGAGAGGGAGAGAAAGAGACAGGTCAGAGATGGAGAGAGAGAGAGGTCAGAGAGTGAGAAAGAGTGAGAGAGAGTTCAGAGAGAGAGAGAGGGATGTCAGAGAGGGAGAGAGAGATAGAAGAGAGGTCAGAGAAGGAGAGAGAGAGGTACGAGAGGAAGAGGGCTAGAGAGAGACAATTCAGAGAGGGAGGGGGAGCAGGAGAGAGATAGAGAGAGAGAGAGGTCAGAGAGGGAAAGAGAGAGAAGTCAGAGAGGGATAGAGAGAGAGAGATCAGAGAGTGAGAGGGAGAGAGAGAGGTCAGAGAGGGAGCGAGAGAGAGGTCAGAGAGTGAGAGAGTGAGAGAGATCAGTGAGGGAGAGAGAGAGGTCAGAGGGAGAGAGAGAGAGAGAGAGAGGTCAGATTGGGAGAGGGGGTTGAAAAGAGAGAGAGGTCAGTCGGGGAGAGAGAGAGGTCAGAGAGGGATAGAGAGAGAGAGAGGTCAGAGAGGGAGAGAGAGAGAGAGGTTAGAGAAGGAGAGAGAGATGTCAGTGAGGGAGACAGAGAGGGAGGTCAGCGAGATAGAGGGAGAGGAAGAGAGAGAGAGGTCAGAGAGGGAGAGGGAGAGAGGTCAGAGAGGGAGAGAGAGTGAGAGAGAGTTCAGAGAGGGAGAGAGGGATGTCAGAGAGGGAAAGAGAAGGAGAGAGAGATGTCAGAGAAGGAGAGAGAGAGGTCAGAGATAGAGAGAGAGAGAGCGGTCAGAGAATGAGAGAGAGACGTCAGAGAGGGAGAGAGAGTGGGAGGTCAGCGAGGAGAGGGAGAGGAAGAGAGAGAGAGGTCAGAGAGGGAGAGAGGGATGTCAGAGAGGGAGAGAGAGAGGTCAGAGGGAGAGAGAGAGAGGTCAGAGAGGGATAGAGAGAGAGAGAGGTCAGAGAGGGAGAGAGAGAGAGAGGTTAGAGAAGGAGAGAGAGATGTCAGTGAGGGAGAGAGAGAGGGAGGTCAGCGAGATAGAGGGAGAGGAAGAGAGAGAGAGGTCAGAGAGGGAGAGGGAGAGAGGTCAGAGAGGGAGAGAGAGTGAGAGAGAGTTCAGAGAGGGAGAGAGGGATGTCAGAGAGGGAGAGAGAAATAGAGAGAGATGTCAGAGAAGGAGAGAGAGAGGTCAGAGAGGGAGAGAGAGAGAGCGGTCAGAGAATGAGAGAGAGACGTCAGAGAGGGAGAGAGAGTGGGAGGTCAGCGAGGAAAGGGAGAGGAAGAGAGAGAGAGGTCAGAGAGAGAGAGAGAGGTCAGAGAAAGTGAGAGAGTGAGAGAGAGTTCAGAGAGGGAGAGAGGGATGTCAGAGAGGGAGAGAGATAGAGAGAGATGTCAGAGAAGGAGAGAGAGAGAGGTCAGAGGGAGAGAGAGAGAGAGGTCAGAGAGAGAGAGAGGTCAGAGAGGGAGAGAAAGAGAGAGGACCTAGAGGGGGGAGAGAGAGAGAGAGTGAGGTCAGAGAGGGAGAGAGAGAGAGGTCAGAGAGAGAGAGAGAGAGAGGTCAGAGAGGGATAGAGAGAGAGAGAGGTCAGAGAGGGAGAGAGAGAGAGAGGTCAGAGAGGGAGAGAGAGGGAGAGAGAGTGAGAGGTCAGAGAGGGAGAGAGAGAGATCTCAGAGACGGAGAGAGAGAGAGGTCAGACAGTGAGAGAGAGGTTAGTGAGGGAGAGAGAGAGGTCAGAGAGGGAGAGAGAGGGAGAGAGAGAGGTCAGAAAGGGAGAGGAAGAGAGAGAGAAACATGTCAGATTGGGAGAGAGAGTGAAGTCAGAGAGGGAGAGAGAGAGAGGTCAGAGTGGGAGAGGGAGAGAGAGAGAGGTCAAAGAGGGAAAGACAGAGAGGTCAGAGAGGGAGAGAGAGAAAGAGGTCAGAGAAGGAGAGAGAGATGTGTCAGAGAGGGAGAGAGAGAGAGGTCAAGTGGGAGAGGGAGAGAGAGAGAGAGAGTTCAGACTTAGAGAGAGAGAGAGAGGTCAGAGAGGTAGAGTGAGAGAAGTCAGAGAGGGAGAGAGAGAGTGAGATCTGAGAGGGAGAGAGAGAGATAGATTAGAGAGGGAGAGAGGGAGGTCAGAGAGGGAGAGAGATAGAGGTCAGAGAGGGAGAGAGAGAGAGAGGTCAGAGGGAGAGAGAGGGAGATATTCAGGAGAGAGAGAGAGAGGTCAGAGAGGGAGAGAGGGAGAAATCAGATAGAGAGATAGGTCACAGAGGGAGAGATAGGGGTCCAAGAGGGAGAAAGAGAGAGAGTTCAGAGAAGGAGAGGGAAAGGAAGAGAGAGAGAGATGTCAGAGAGGGAGAGAAAGAGACAGGTCAGAGATGGAGAGAGAGAGAGGTCAGAGAGTGAGAAAGAGTGAGAGAGAGTTCAGAGAGAGAGAGAGGGATGTCAGAGAGGGAGAGAGAGATAGAAGAGAGGTCAGAGAAGGAGAGAGAGAGGTACGAGAGGAAGAGGGCTAGAGAGAGAGAATTCAGAGAGGGAGGGGGAGCAGGAGAGAGATAGAGAGAGAGAGAGGTCAGAGAGGGAAAGAGAGAGAAGTCAGAGAGGGATAGAGAGAGAGAGATCAGAGAGTGAGAGGGAGAGAGAGAGGTCAGAGAGGGAGCGAGAGAGAGGTCAGAGAGTGAGAGAGTGAGAGAGATCAGTGAGGGAGAGAGAGAGGTCAGAGGGAGAGAGAGAGAGAGAGAGAGGTCAGATTGGGAGAGGGGGTTGAAAAGAGAGAGAGGTCAGTCGGGGAGAGAGAGAGGTCAGAGAGGGATAGAGAGAGAGAGAGGTCAGAGAGGGAGAGAGAGAGAGAGGTTAGAGAAGGAGAGAGAGATGTCAGTGAGGGAGACAGAGAGGGAGGTCAGCGAGATAGAGGGAGAGGAAGAGAGAGAGAGGTCAGAGAGGGAGAGGGAGAGAGGTCAGAGAGGGAGAGAGAGTGAGAGAGAGTTCAGAGAGGGAGAGAGGGATGTCAGAGAGGGAAAGAGAAGGAGAGAGAGATGTCAGAGAAGGAGAGAGAGAGGTCAGAGATAGAGAGAGAGAGAGCGGTCAGAGAATGAGAGAGAGACGTCAGAGAGGGAGAGAGAGTGGGAGGTCAGCGAGGAGAGGGAGAGGAAGAGAGAGAGAGGTCAGAGAGGGAGAGAGGGATGTCAGAGAGGGAGAGAGAGAGGTCAGAGGGAGAGAGAGAGAGGTCAGAGAGGGATAGAGAGAGAGAGAGGTCAGAGAGGGAGAGAGAGAGAGAGGTTAGAGAAGGAGAGAGAGATGTCAGTGAGGGAGAGAGAGAGGGAGGTCAGCGAGATAGAGGGAGAGGAAGAGAGAGAGAGGTCAGAGAGGGAGAGGGAGAGAGGTCAGAGAGGGAGAGAGAGTGAGAGAGAGTTCAGAGAGGGAGAGAGGGATGTCAGAGAGGGAGAGAGAAATAGAGAGAGATGTCAGAGAAGGAGAGAGAGAGGTCAGAGAGGGAGAGAGAGAGAGCGGTCAGAGAATGAGAGAGAGACGTCAGAGAGGGAGAGAGAGTGGGAGGTCAGCGAGGAAAGGGAGAGGAAGAGAGAGAGAGGTCAGAGAGAGAGAGAGAGGTCAGAGAAAGTGAGAGAGTGAGAGAGAGTTCAGAGAGGGAGAGAGGGATGTCAGAGAGGGAGAGAGATAGAGAGAGATGTCAGAGAAGGAGAGAGAGAGAGGTCAGAGGGAGAGAGAGAGAGAGGTCAGAGAGAGAGAGAGGTCAGAGAGGGAGAGAAAGAGAGAGGACCTAGAGGGGGGAGAGAGAGAGAGAGTGAGGTCAGAGAGGGAGAGAGAGAGAGGTCAGAGAGAGAGAGAGAGAGAGGTCAGAGAGGGATAGAGAGAGAGAGAGGTCAGAGAGGGAGAGAGAGAGAGAGGTTAGAGAAGGAGAGAGAGATGTCAGAGAGGGAGAGAGAGAGGGAGGTCAGCGAGATAGAGGGAGAGGAAGAGAGAGAGAGGTCAGAGAGGGAGAGAGAGAGAGGTCAGAGAGGGAGAGAGAGTGAGAGAGAGTTCAGAGAGGGAGAGAGGGATGTCAGAGAGGGAGAGAGAAATAGAGAGAGATGTCAGAGAAGTAGAGAGAGAGGTCAGAGAGGGAGAGAGAGAGACAGGTCAGAGAGGAGAGAGAGAGAGTGGTCAGAGAAGGAGAGAGAGATGTCAGAAAGGGAGAGAGAGTGGGAGGTCAGCGAGGAGAGGGAGAGGAAGAGAGAGAGAGGTCAGAGAGGGAGAGAGGGATGTCAGAGAGGGAGAGAGCGAGGTCAGAGGGAGAGAGAGAGAGGTCAGAGAGAGAGAGAGGTCAGAGAGGGAGAGAGAGAGAGAGGACATAGAGGGGGAGAGAGAGAGAGAGAGAGTTCCGAGAGGCAGAGAGAGAGAGGTCAGAGAGAGAGAGAGGTCAGAGAGGGAAAGATAGAGGTCCGTGATGGAGAGATAGAGAGAGGTCAGAGAGGGAGGGGGGAGAGAGAGAGAGAGAGAGAGAGAGGTCAGAGAGGGAGAGAGAGAGAGAGGTCAGAGAAGGAGAGAGAGACATCAGAGAGGGGGATAGAGTTGGAGGTCAGAGAACTAGAGGGAGAGGAAGAAAGAGAGAGAGAGGTCAGAGAGGGAGAGGTCAGAGAGGGAGAGAGAGTGAGAGAGAGTTCAGAGAGGGAGAGAGTGATGTCAGAGAGGGAGAGAGAGATGTCAGAGGAGAAAGAGAGGTCAGAGATGGAGAGGGAGAGAGTGAGAGAGAGCTTAGAGAGGGCGGGGGAGCAGGAGAGAGATAGAGAGAGAGAGGTCAGAGAGGGAAACAGAGAGAGAGTTCAGAGAGCGAGAGAGAGAGAGAGGTCAGAGAGGGAGAGGAAGAGAGAGAGAAAGAGGTCAGATTGGGAGAGAGAGAAAGAGGTCAGAGATGGAGAGAGAGAGAGGTCAGCATGGGAGAGGGAGAGAGAGAGAGGTCAGAGAGAGAGAGAGGTCAGAGAGGGAGAGTGAGAGAAGTCAGAGAGGGAGAGAGAGAGGGAGATCTGAGAGGGAGAGAGAGAGAGATTAGACAGGGAGAGAGGGAGGTCAGAGAGGGAGAGAGAGAGAGGTCAGAGAGGGAGAGAGAGAGAGAGGTCAGAGGGAGAGAGAGAGAGATATTCGGGAGAGAGAGAGAGAGAGGTCAGAGAGGGAGAGAGGGAGAAGTCAGATAGAGAGATAGGTCACAGAGGGAGAGATAGGTGTCCAAGAGGGAGAAAGAGAGAGAGTTCAGAGAAGGAGAGGGAGAGGAAGAGAGAGAGAGAGACAGGTCAGAGATGGAGAGAGTGAGAGGTCAGAGAGGTAGAAAGAGTGAGAGAGAGTTCAGAGAGGGAGAGAGGGATATCAGAGAGGGAGAGAGAGATAGAGAGAGAGGTCAGAGAAGGAGAGAGAGAGGTCAGAGAGGAAGAGGGCTAGAGAGAGAGAGTTCAGAGAGGGAGGTGGAGCAGGAGAGAGATAGAGAGAGAGAGAGGTCAGAGAGGGAAAGAGAGAGAAGTCAGAGAGGGATAGAGAGAGAGAGATCAGAGAGTGAGAGAGAGAGAGATCTCAGAGCAGGAGAGAGACAGAGGTCAGAGGGAATGAGAGAGAGAGGTTAGAAAGGGAGAGTGAGAAAGAGAGAGGTCAGAGAGGGAGAGAGAGAGAGGTCAGTGAGGGAGAGAGAGAGGTCAGAGAGGGAGAGAGAGAGAGGAGGTCAGAGAGGGAGAGGAAGAGAGAGAGAAAGAGGTCAGATTGTGAGAGAGAGAGAGGTCAGAGAGGGAGAGAGAGAGAGAGGTCAGCATGGGAGAGGAAGAGAAGGAGAGGTAAAAGAGGGAAAGACAGAGACGTCAGAGAGGGAGAGAGAGAAAGAGGTCAGAGAAGGAGAGAGAGAGGGGTCAGAGAGGGAGAGAGAGATGTCAGATAGAGAGATAGGTCACAGAGGGAGAGATAGGGGGCCTAGAGGGAGAAAGAGAGAGAAGTCAGACAAGGAGAGGGAGAGGAGGAGAGAGCGAGAAGTCAGAGAGGGAGAGAGAGAGGTCAGAGAAGGAGAGAGAGATGACAGAGAGGGAGAGAGAGGGAGTTCAGAGAGGGAGAGAGTGATGTCAGAGGGGGACAAAGAGGTGTCAGAGGAGAAAGAGAGGTCAGAGATGGAGAGGGAGAGAGTGAGAGAGAGTTCAGAGAGGGAGGGGGAGCAGGAGAGAGATAGAGAGAGAGAGGTCAGAGAGGGAAACAGAGAGAGAGTTCAGAGAGCGAGAGAGAGAGAGTGGTCAGAGAAGGAGAGAGAGAGAGAGAGGTCAGTGAGGGTGAGAGAGAGGTCAGAGAGATAGAGAGAGAGAGGTCAGAGACGGGGAGTGAGAGAAGTCAGAGAGGGAGAGAGAGAGTGAGATCTGAGAGGGAGAGAGAGAGAGAGATTAGACAGGGAGAGAGGGAGGTCAGAGAGGGAGAGAGAGAGAATTCAGAGAGGGAGAGAGGGAGAAGTCAGATAGAGAGATAGGTCACAGAGGGAGAGATAGGGGTCCAAGAGGGAGAAAAAGAGAGAGGTCAGAGTAGGAGAGGGAGAGTAAGAGAGAGAGAGAAGTCAGAGAGGGAGAGAGAGGTCAGAGAAGGAGAGAGAGATGACATAGAGGGAGAGAGAGGGAGTTCGGAGAGGGAGAGGAAGAGAGAGAGAGACAGGTCAGAGATGGAGAGAGAGAGAGGTCAGAGAGGTAGAAAGAGTGAGAGAGAGTTCAAAGAGGGAGAGAGGGATGTCAGAGAGGGAGACATAGATAGAGAAGTCAGAGAAGGAGAGAGTAGGTCAGAGAGGGAGAGTGCTAGAGAGGGAGAGTTCAGAGAGGGAGGGGGAGCCGGAGAGAGATAGAGAGAGAGTGAGGTCAGAGAGGGAAAGAGAGAGAAGTCAGAGAAGGATAGAGAGAGAGAGATCAGAGAGTGAGAGAAAGAGAGAGGTCAGAGAAGGAGAGAGAAAGAGGTCAGAGGGAATGAGAGAGAGAGGTTAGAAAGGGAGATTGAGAGAGAGAGAGGTCAGAGAGGGAGAGCGAGAGAGAGGTCAGTGAGGGAGAGAGAGAGGTCAGAGGGGGAGAGAGAGAGAGAGGGTCAGAGAGGGAGAGGAAGAGAGAGAGAAAGAGGTCAGATTGTCAGAGAGAGAGAGGTCAGAGAGGGAGAGAGAGAGAGAGGTCAGTGTGGGAGAGGAAGAGAAAGAGAGGTCAAAGAGGGAAAGTCAGAGAGGTCAGAGAGGGAGAGAGAGAAAGAGGTCAGAGAAGGAGAGAGAGAGGGGTCAGAGAGGGAGAGAGAGAGAAGTCAGATAGAGAGATAGGTCACAGAGGGAGAGGTAGGGGGCCTAGAGGGAGGAAGAGAGAGAAGTCAGACAAGGAGAGGGAGAGGAAGAGAGAGCGAGAAGTCAGAGAGGGAGAGAGAGAGGTCAGAGAAGGAGACAGAGATGACAGAGAGGGAGAGATGGGAGTTCAGAGAGGGAGAGAGTGATGTCAGAGAGGGAGAGAGAGATGTCAAAGGAGAAAGAGAGGTCAGAGATGGAGAGGGAGAGAGTGAGAGAGAGTTCAGAGAGGGAGGGGGATCAGGAGAGAGATAGAGAGAGAGGTCAGAGAGGGAAACAGAGAGAGAGTTCAGAGAGCGAGAGAGAGAGAGAGAGGTCAGTGAGGGTGAGAGAGAGGTCAGAGAGAGAGAGAGAGAGAGGTCAGAGAGGGGGAGCGAGAGAAGTCAGAGAGGGAGAGAGAGAGTGAGATCAGAGAGGGAGAGAGAGAGAGAGATTAGACAGGGAGAGAGGGAGGTCAGAGAGGGAGAGAGAGAGAAGTCAGAGAGGGAGAGAGGGAGAACTCAGATAGAGAGATAGGTCACAGAGGGAGAGATAGGGGTCCAAGAGGGAGAAAAAGAGAGAGGTCAGAGAAAGAGAGGGAGAGGAAGAGAGAGCGAGAAGTCAGAGAGGGAGAGAGAGAAGTCAGAGAAGGAGAGAGAGATGACAGAGAGGGAGAGAGAGGGAGTTCAGAGAGGGAGAGAGTGATGTCAGAGAGGGAGAGAGAGATGTCAGAGGAGAAAGAGAGGTCAGAGATGGAGAGGGAGAGAGTGAGAGAGAGTTCAGAGAGGGAGGGGGAGCAGGAGAGAGATAGAGAGAGAGAGGTCAGAGAGGGTAACAGAGAGAGAGTTCAGAGAGCGAGAGAGAGAGAGAGGTCAGAGAAGGAGAGAGAGAGAGAGAGGTCAGTGAGGGTGAGACAGAGGTCAGAGAGAGAGAGAGAGAGAGAGGTCAGAGAAGGGGAGCGAGAGAAGTCAGAGAGGGAGAGAGGGAGAAGTCAGATAGAGAGATAGGTCACAGAGGGAGAGATAGGTGTCCAAGAGGGAGAAAAAGAGAGAGGTCAGAGAAGGAGAGGGAGAGTAAGAGAGAGAAAGAAGTCAGAGAGGGAGAGAGAGGTCAGAGAAGGAGAGAGAGATGACATAGAGGGAGAGAGAGGGAGTTCGGAGAGGGAGAGGAAGAGAGAGAGAGACAGGTCAGAGATGGAGAGAGGGAGAGGTCAGAGAGGTAGAAAGAGTGAGAGAGAGTTCAAAGAGGGAGAGAGGGATGTCAGAGAGGGAGATATAGATAGAGAGGTCAGAGAAGGAGAGAGAGAGGTCAGAGAGGGAGAGGGCTAGAGAGGGAGAGTTCAGAGAGGGAGGGGGAGCAGGAGAGAGATAGAGAGAGAGAGAGGTCAGAGAGGGAAAGAGAGAGAAGTCAGAGAGGGATAGAGAGAGAGAGATCAGAGAGTGAGAGAGAGAGAGAGGTCAGAGAAGGAGAGAGAAAGAGGTCAGAGGGAATGAGAGAGAGAGGTTAGAAAGGGAGAGTGAGAGAGAGAGCGGTCAGAGAGGGAGAGCTGGAGAGAGGTCAGTGAGGGAGAGAGAGAGGTCAGAGGGGGAGAGAGAGAGAGAAGGTCAGAGAGGGAGAGGAAGAGAGAGAGAAAGAGGTCAGATTGTCAGAGAGAGAGGTCAGAGAGGGAGAGAGAGAGAGAGGTCAGTGTGGGAGAGGAAGAGAAAGAGAGGTCAAAGAGGGAAAGGCAGAGAGGTCAGAGAGGGAGAGAGTGAAAGAGGTCAGAGAAGGAGAGAGAGAGGGGTCAGAGAGGGAGAGAGAGAGAAGTCAGATAGAGAGATAGGTCACAGAGGGAGAACTATGGGGCCTAGAGGGAGAAAGAGAGAGAAGTCAGACAAGGAGAGGGAGAGGAAGAGAGAGCGAGAAGTCAGAGAGGGAGAGAGAGAGGTCAGAGAAGGAGAGAGAGATGACAGAGAGGGAGAGAGAGGGAGTTCAGAGAGGGAGAGTGATGTCAGAGAGGGTGAGAGAGATGTCAGAGGAGAAAGAGAGGTCAGAGATGGAGAGGGAGAGAGTGAGATAGAGTTCAGAGAGGGAGGGGGAGCAGGAGAGAGATAGAGAGAGAGAGGTCAGGGAGGGAAACAGAGAGAGAGTTCAGAAAGCGAGAGAGAGAGAGAGGACAGAGAGGGGGAGCGAGAGAAGTCAGAGAGGGAGAGAGAGGTCAGAGAAGGAGAGAGAGATGACATAGAGGGAGAGAGAGGGAGTTCGGAGAGGGAGAGGAAGAGAGAGAGAGACAGGTCAGAGATGGAGAGAGAGAGAGGTCAGAGAGGTAGAAAGAGTGAGAGAGGGATGTCAGAGAGGGAGAGATAGATAGAGAGGTCAGAGAAGGAGAGGGAGAGGTCAGAGAGGGAGAGGGCTATAAAGGGAGAGTTCAGAGAGGGAGGGGGAGCAGGACAGAGATAGATAGAGAGAGAGGTCAGAGAGAGAAAGAGAGAGAAGTTAGAGAGGGATAAAAAGAGAGAGATCAGAGAGTGAGAGAGGGAGAGGTCAGAGGAGGAGAGGGACAGAGGTCAGAGGGAACGAGAGAGAGAGGTTAGCAAGGGAGAGTGAGAGAGAGAGAGGTCAGAGAGTGAGAGAGAGAGGTCAGTGAGGGAGAGAAAGAGGTCAGAGAGGGAGAGAGAGAGAGAGAGAGGTCAGAGAGGGAGAGAGAGGGAGAGAGAGAGAGAGGTCAGAGACGGAGAGAGTTAGAGAGATCTCAGAGAGGGAGAGAGAGAGAGGTCAGAGAGTGAGAGAGAGAGAGAGGTCAGTGAGGAAGAGAGAGAGGTCAGAGAGGGAGAGAGAGAGAGAGAGAGAGGTCAGAGACGGAGAGGAAGAGAGAGAGAAAGAGGTCAGATTTGGAGAGAGAGAAAGAGGTCAGAGAGGGAGAGAGAGAGAGGTCAGAGAGGTAGAAAGAGTAAGAGAGAGTTCAGAGAGGGAGAGAGGGATGTCAGAGAGGGAGAGAGAGGGAGTTCAGGGAGGGAGAGGGAGAGGAAGAGAGAGAGAGACATGTCAGAGATGGAGTTAGAGAGAGGTCAGAGACGTAGAAATAGTGAGAGAGAGTTCAAAGAGGGAGAGAGGGATGTCAGAGAGGGAGAGATAGATAGAGAGGTCAGAGGAGAGAGAGAGGTCAGAGAGGGAGAGGGCTAGAGAGAGAGAGTTCAGAGAGGGAGGGGGAGCAGGAGAGAGATAGAGAGAGAGAGAGGTCAGTGAGAGAAAGAGAGAGAAGTCTGAGAGGGATAGAGAGAGAGAGATCAGAGAGTGAGAGAGAGAGAGAGGTCAGAGGAGGAGAGAGACAGAGGTCAGAGGGAATGAGAGAGAGGTTAGGAAGGGAGAGTGAGAGAGAGAGAGGTCAGAGAGGGAGAGTGAGAGAGGTCAGAGTGTGAGAGAGAGAGAGAGGTCAGTGAGGGAGAGAAAGAGGTCAGAGAGGGAGAGATAGAGATAGAGAGAGGTCAGAGAGGGAGAGAGAGGGAGAGAGCTCAGAGATGGAGAGAGAGAGAGGTCACTGAGGGAGAGAGAGAGAGGTCAGAGAGTGAGAGAGAGAGAGGTCAGTGAGGGAGAGAGAGAGGTCAGAGAGGGAGAGAGAGAAAGAGAGAGAGGTCAGAGAGGGAGAGGAAGAGAGAGAGAAAGAGGTCAGATTGAGAGAGAGAGAGAGGTCAGAGAGGGAGAGAGAGAGAGAGGTCAGCGTGGGAGAGGGAGAGAGAGAGAGGTCAAAGAGGGAGAGAGAGGGAGAGAGCTCAGAGAGGGAGAGAGAGAGGTCAGAGAGGGAGAGAGAGAGAGAGAGAGAGAGGTCAGAGAGGGAGAGGAAGAGAGAGAGAAAGAGGTCAGATTGTGAGAGAGAGAGAGGTCAGAGAGGGAGGGGGAGCAGGAGAGAGATAGAGAGAGAGAGAGGTCAGTGAGAGAAAGAGAGAGAAGTCTGAGAGGGATAGAGAGAGAGAGATCAGAGAGTGAGAGAGAGAGAGAGGTCACAGGAGGAGATAGACAGAGGTCAGAGGGAATGAGAGAGAGGTTAGGAAGGGAGAGTGAGAGAGAGAGAGGTCAGAGAGGGAGAGTGAGAGAGGTCAGAGTGTGAGAGAGAGAGAGAGGTCAGTGAGGGAGAGAAAGAGGTCAGAGAGGGAGAGATAGAGATAGAGAGAGGTCAGAGAGGGAGAGAGATGGAGAGAGCTCAGAGAGGGAGAGAGAGAGGTCACTGAGGGAGAGAGAGAGAGGTCAGAGAGTGAGAGAGAGAGAGGTCAGTGAGGGAGAGAGAGAGGTCAGAGAGGGAGAGAGAGAAAGAGAGAGAGGTCAGAGAGGGAGAGGAAGAGAGAGAGAAAGAGGTCAGATTGAGAGAGAGAGAGAGGTCAGAGAGGGAGAGAGAGAGAGAGGTCAGCGTGGGAGAGGGAGAGAGAGAGAGGTCAAAGAGGGAGAGAGAGGGAGAGAGCTCAGAGAGGGAGAGAGAGAGGTCAGAGAGGGAGAGAGAGAGAGAGAGTGAGAGGTCAGAGAGGGAGAGGAAGAGAGAGAGAAAGAGGTCAGATTGTGAGAGAGAGAGAGGTCAGAGAGGGAGGGGGAGCAGGAGAGAGATAGAGAGAGAGAGAGGTCAGTGAGAGAAAGAGAGAGAAGTCTGAGAGGGATAGAGAGAGAGAGATCAGAGAGTGAGAGAGAGAGAGAGGTCAGAGGAGGAGAGAGACAGAGGTCAGAGGGAATGAGAGAGAGGTTAGGAAGGGAGAGTGAGAGAGAGAGAGGTCAGAGAGGGAGAGTGAGAGAGGTCAGAGTGTGAGAGAGAGAGAGAGGTCAGTGAGGGAGAGAAAGAGGTCAGAGAGGGAGAGATAGAGATAGAGAGAGGTCTTAGAGGGAGAGAGAGGGAGAGAGCTCAGAGAGGGAGAGAGAGAGAGGTCACTGAGGGAGAGAGAGAGAGGTAGGAGAGTGAGAGAGAGAGAGGTCAGTGAGGGAGAGAGAGAGGTCAGAGAGGGAGAGAGAGAAAGAGAGAGAGGTCAGAGAGGGAGAGGAAGAGAGAGAGAAAGAGGTCAGATTGAGAGAGAGAGAGAGGTCAGAGAGGGAGAGAGAGAGAGAGGTCAGCGTGGGAGAGGGAGAGAGAGAGAGGTCAAAGAGGGAGAGAGAGGGAGAGAGCTCAGAGAGGGAGAGAGAGAGGTCAGAGAGGGAGAGGAAGAGAGAGAGAAAGAGGTCAGATTGAGAGAGAGAGAGAGGTCAGAGAGGGAGAGAGAGAGAGAGGTCAGCGTGGGAGAGGGAGAGAGAGAGAGGTCAAAGAGGGAGAGAGAGGGAGAGAGCTCAGAGAGGGAGAGAGAGAGGTCAGAGAGGGAGAGAGAGAGAGAGAGAGAGAGGTCAGAGAGGGAGAGGAAGAGAGAGAGAAAGAGGTCAGATTGTGAGAGAGAGAGAGGTCAGAGAGGGAGGGGGAGCAGGAGAGAGATAGAGAGAGAGAGAGGTCAGTGAGAGAAAGAGAGAGAAGTCTGAGAGGGATAGAGAGAGAGAGATCAGAGAGTGAGAGAGAGAGAGAGGTCAGAGGAGGAGAGAGACAGAGGTCAGAGGGAATGAGAGAGAGGTTAGGAAGGGAGAGTGAGAGAGAGAGAGGTCAGAGAGGGAGAGTGAGAGAGGTCAGAGTGTGAGAGAGAGAGAGAGGTCAGTGAGGGAGAGAAAGAGGTCAGAGAGGGAGAGATAGAGATAGAGAGAGGTCTTAGAGGGAGAGAGAGGGAGAGAGCTCAGAGAGGGAGAGAGAGAGAGGTCACTGAGGGAGAGAGAGAGAGGTCAGAGAGTGAGAGAGAGAGGTCAGTGAGGGAGAGAGAGAGGTCAGAGAGGGAGAGAGAGAAAGAGAGAGAGGTCAGAGAGGGAGAGGAAGAGAGAGAGAAAGAGGTCAGAATGAGAGAGAGAGAGGTCAGAGAGGGAGAGAGAGAGAGAGGTCAGCGTGGGAGAGGGAGAGAGAGAGAGGTCAAAGAGGGAGAGAGAGGGAGAGAGCTCAGAGAGGGAGAGAGAGAGGTCAGAGAGGGAGAGAGAGAGAGAGAGAGAGAGAGGTCAGAGAGGGAGAGGAAGAGAGAGAGAAAGAGGTCAGATTGTGAGAGAGAGAGAGGTCAGAGAGGGAGAGAGAGAGAGTGGTCAGCGTGGGAGAGGGGGAGAGAGAGAGGTCAAAGAGGGAAAGACAGAGAGGTCAGACAGGGAGAGAGAAAAAGAGGTCAGAGAAGGAGAGAGAGAGGGGTCAGAGAGGGAGAGAGAGAGATGTCAGAGTGGGAGAGGGAGGGAGAGAGCTCAGAGAGGGAGAGAGAGAGGTCAGAGAGGAAGAGAGAGAGAGAGAGAGAGGTCAGAGAGGGAGAGGAAGAGAGAGAGAAAGAGGTCAGATTGTGAGAGAGAGAGAGGTCAGAGAGGGAGAGAGAGAGAGAGGTCAGCGAGGGAGAGGGGGAGAGAGAGAGGTCAAAGAGGGAAAGAAGAGAGGTCAGAGAGGGAGAGAGAAAAAGAGGTCAGAGAAGTAGAGAGAGAGGGGTCAGAGAGGGAGAGAGAGAGAGATGTCAGAGTGGGAGAGGGAGAGAGAGAGAGGTCAGAGATAGAGAGAGAGAGAGAGGTCAGAGAGGGAGAGCGAGAGAAGTCAGAGAGGGATAGAGAGAGAGAGATAAGAGAGTGAGAGAGAGACAGAGGTCAGAGGAGGAGAGAGACAGAGGTCAGAGGGAACGAGAGAGAGAGGTTAGAAAGGGAGAGTGAGAGAGAGAGAGGTCAGAGAGTGAGAGAGAGAGAGGTCAGTGAGGGAGAGAAAGATGTCAGAGATGGAGAGAGAGAGAGAGGTCATGGAGGGAGAGAGAGGGAGAGAGAGTGAGAGGTCAGAGAGGGAGAGAGAGAGATCTCAGAGAGGGAGAGAGAGAGAGGTCAGACAGTGAGAGAGAGAGAGAGGTTAGTGAGGGAGAGAGAGAGGTCAGAGAGGGAGAGGAAGATATCAGATTGGGAGAGAGAGCGAAGTCAGAGAGGGAGAGAGAGAGAGGTCAGAGTAGGAGAGGGAGAGAGAGAGAGGTCAAAGAGGGAAAGACAGAGAGGTCAGAGAGGGAGAGAGAGAAAGAGGTCAGAGAAGGAGAGAGAGAGGTGTCAGAGAGGGAGAGAGAGAGAGGTCAAGTGGGAGAGGGAGAGAGAGAGAGAGTTCAGAGATAGAGAGAGAGAGGTCAGAGAGGTAGAGTGAGAGAAGACAGAGAGGGAGAGAGAGAGTGAGATTTGAGAGGGAGAGAGAGAGATAGATTAGAGAGGGAGAGAGGGAGGTCAGAGAGGGAGAGAGATAGAGGTCAGAGAGGGAGAGAGAGAGAGGTCAGAGGGAGAGAGAGAGAGATATTCAGGAGAGAGAGAGAGAGGTCAGAGAGGGAGAGAGGGAGAAATCAGATAGAGAGATAGGTCACAGAGAGAGAGATAGGGGTCCAAGAGGGAGAAAGAGAGAGAGTTCAGAGAAGAAGAGGGAGAGGAAGAGAGAGAGAGACAGGTCAGAGATGGAGAGAGAGAGAGGTCAGACAGTGAGAGAGAGAGAGAGGTTAGTGAGGGAGAGAGAGAGGTCAGAGAGGGAGAGGAAGATATCAGATTGGGAGAGAGAGCGAAGTCAGAGAGGGAGAGAGAGAGAGGTCAGAGTAGGAGAGGGAGAGAGAGAGAGGTCAAAGAGGGAAAGACAGAGAGGTCAGAGAGGGAGAGAGAGAAAGAGGTCAGAGAAGGAGAGAGAGAGGTGTCAGAGAGGGAGAGAGAGAGAGGTCAAGTGGGAGAGGGAGAGAGAGAGAGAGTTCAGAGATAGAGAGAGAGAGGTCAGAGAGGTAGAGTGAGAGAAGACAGAGAGGGAGAGAGAGAGTGAGATCTGAGAGGGAGAGAGAGAGATAGATTAGAGAGGGAGAGAGGGAGGTCAGAGAGGGAGAGAGATAGAGGTCAGAGAGGGAGAGAGAGAGAGGTCAGAGGGAGAGAGAGAGAGATATTCAGGAGAGAGAGAGAGAGGTCAGAGAGGGAGAGAGGGAGAAATCAGATAGAGAGATAGGTCACAGAGAGAGAGATAGGGGTCCAAGAGGGAGAAAGAGAGAGAGTTCAGAGAAGAAGAGGGAGAGGAAGAGAGAGAGAGACAGGTCAGAGATGGAGAGAGAGAGAGGTCAGAGAGGGAGAAAGGGATGTCAGAGAGGGAGAGAGAGATAGAAGAGAGGTCAGAGAAGGAGAGAGAGAGGTCAGAGAGGAAGAGGGCTAGAGAGAGAGAATTCAGAGAGGGAGGGGGAGCAGGGGAGAGATAGAGAGAGAGAGAGGTCAGAGAGGGAAAGAGAGAGAAGTCAGAGAGGGATAGAGAGAGAGAGATCAGAGAGTGAGAGGGAGAGAGAGAGGTCAGAGAGGGAGCGAGAGAGAGGTCAGAGAGTGAGAGAGTGAGAGAGATCAGTGAGGGAGAGAGAGGTCAGAGAGGGAGAGAGGGAGAGAGAGAGAGGTCAGATTGGGAGAGGGGGTTGAAGAGAGAGAGAGGTCAGTCGGGGAGAGAGAGAGGTCAGAGGGGGATAGAGAGAGAGAGAGGTCAGAGGGAGAGAGAGAGAGAGGTTAGAGAAGGAGAGAGAGATGTCAGAGAGGGAGAGAGAGAGGGAGCTCAGCGAGATAGAGGGAGAGGAAGAGAGAGAGAGGTCAAAGAGGGAGAGAGAGAGAGGTCAGAGAGGGAGAGAGAGTGAGAGAGAGTTCAGAGAGGGAGAGAGGGATGTCAGAGAGGGAGAGAGAAATAGAGAGAGATGTCAGAGAAGTAGAGAGAGAGGTCAGAGAGGGAGAGAGAGAGAGAGGTTAGAGAAGGAGAGAGAGATGTCAGAGAGGGAGAGAGAGAGGGAGGTCAGCGAGATAAAGGGAGAGGAAGACAGAGAGAGGTCAGAGAGGGAGAGAGAGTGAGAGAGAGTTCAGAGAGGGAGAGAGGGATGTCAGAGAGGGAGAGAGAAATAGAGAGAGATGTCAGAGAAGTAGAGAGAGGGGTCAGAGACGGAGAGAGAGAGACAGGTCAGAGAGGGAGAGAGAGAGAGCAGTCAGAGAGGTAGAGAGAGATGTCAGAAAGGGAGAGAGAGTGGGAGGTCAGTGAGGAGAGGGAGAGGAAGAGAGAGAGAGGTCAGAGAGAGAGAGAGAGGTCAGA
Source organism: Carcharodon carcharias (assembly GCF_017639515.1). Classification (NCBI taxonomy): domain Eukaryota; kingdom Metazoa; phylum Chordata; class Chondrichthyes; order Lamniformes; family Lamnidae; genus Carcharodon; species Carcharodon carcharias. The sequence goes on from NC_054474.1 coordinate 101,378,444, forward strand.
GAGGGTGAGAGAGTGAGAGAGAGTTCAGAGACGGAGAGAGGGATGTCAGAGAGGCAGAGAGATAGAGAGAGATGTCAGAGAAGGAGAGAGAGAGGTCAGAGGGAGAGAGAGAGAGGTCAGAGAGAGAGAGGTCAGAGAGGGAGAGAGAGAGAGGGGACATAGAGGGGGAGAGAGAGAGAGAGAGAGTTCCGAGAGGCAGAGAGAGAGAGGTCAGAGAGAGAGAGAGGTCAGAGAGGGAAAGATAGAGGTCCGTGATGGAGAGATAGAGAGAGGTCAGAGAGGGAGTGGGGGAGGAAGAGAGAGAGAGAGGTCAGAGAGGGAGAGGTCAGAGAGGGAGAGAGAGTGAGAGAGAGTTCAGAGAGGGAGAGAGTGATGTCAGAGAGGGAGAGAGAGAAGTCAGAGGAGAAAGAGAGGTCAGAGATGGAGAGGGAGAGAGTGAGAGAGAGTTCAGAGAGGGAGGGGGAGCAGGAGAGAGATAGAGAGAGAGAGGTCATAGAGGGAAACAGAGAGAGAGTTCAGAGAGCGAGAGAGAGAGAGAGGTCAGAGGGGGAGAGGAAGAGAGAGAGAAAGAGGTCAGATTGGGAGAGAGAGAAAGAGGTCAGAAAGGGAGAGAGAGAGAGGTCAGAGAGAGAGAGAGGTCAGAGAGGGAGAGTGAGAGAAGTCAGAGAGGGAGAGAGAGAGGGAGATCTGAGAGGGAGAGAGAGAGAGATTAGACAGGGAGAGAGGGAGGTCAGAGAGGGAGAGAGAGAGAGGTCAGAGAGGGAGAGAGAGAGAGAGGTCAGAGGGAGAGAGAGAGAGATATTCGGGAGAGAGAGAGAGAGGTCAGAGAGGGAGAGAGGGAGAAGTCAGATAGAGAGATAGGTCACAGAGGGAGAGATAGGTGTCCAAGAGGGAGAAAGAGAGAGAGTTCAGAGAAGGAGAGGGAGAGGAAGAGAGAGAGAGAGAGAGGTCAGAGATGGAGAGAGAGAGAGGTCAGAGAGGTAGAAAGAGTGAGAGAGAGTTCAGAGAGGGAGAGAGGGATATCAGAGAGGGAGAGAGAGATAGAGAGAGAGGTCAGAGAAGGAGAGAGAGAGGTCAGAGAGGAAGAGGGCTAGAGAGAGAGAGTTCAGAGAGGGAGGTGGAGCAGGAGAGAGATAGAGAGAGAGAGAGGTCAGAGAGGGAAAGAGAGAGAAGTCAGAGAGGGATAGAGAGAGAGAGATCAGAGAGTGAGAGAGAGAGAGAGAGGTCAGAGGAGGAGAGAGACAGACATCAGAGGGAATGAGAGAGAGAGGTTAGAAAGGGAGAGTGAGAGAGAGAGAGGTCAGAGAGGGAGAGAGAGAGAGGTCAGTGAGGGAGAGAGAGAGGTCAGAGAGGGAGAGAGAGAGAGGAGGTCAGAGAGGGAGAGGAAGAGAGAGAGAAAGAGGTCAGATTGTGAGAGAGAGAGAGGTCAGAGAGGGAGAGAGAGAGAGAGGTCAGCATGGGAGAGGAAGAGAAAGAGAGGTCAAAGAGGGAAAGACAGAGACGTCAGAGTGGGAGAGAGAGAAAGAGGTCAAAGAAGGAGAGAGAGGGGTCAGAGAGGGAGAGAGAGAGAAGTCAGATAGAGAGATAGGTCACAGAGGGAGAGATAGGGGGCCTAGAGGGAAAAAGAGAGAGAAGTCAGACAAGGAGAGGGAGAGGAAGAGAGAGCGAGAAGTCAGAGAGGGAGAGAGAGAGGTCAGAGAAGGAGAGAGAGATGACAGAGAGTGAGAGAGAGGGAGTTCAGAGAGGGAGAGAGTGATGTCAGAGAGGGAGAGAGAGATGTCAGAGGAGAAAGAGAGGTCAGAGATGGAGAGGGAGAGAGTGAGAAAGAGTTCAGAGAGGGAAGGGGAGCAGGAGAGAGATAGAGAGAGAGAGGTCAGAGAGGGAAACAGAGAGAGAGTTCAGAGAGCGAGAGAGAGAGAGGTCAGAGAAGGAGAGAGAGAGAGAGAGATCAGTGAGGGTGAGAGAGTGGTCAGAGAGAGAGAGAGAGAGAGGTCAGAGAGGGGGAGCGAGAGAAGTCAGAGAGGGAGAGAGAGTGTGAGATCTGAGAGGGAGAGAGAGAGAAGTCAGAGAGGGAGAGAGGGAGAACTCAGATATAGAGATAGGTCACAGATGGAGAGATAGGGGTCCAAGAGGGAGAAAAAGAGAGAGGTCAGAGAAGGAGAGGGAGAGGAAGAGAGAGAGAGAATTCAGAGAGGGAGAGAGAGGTCAGAGAAGGAGAGAGAGATGACATAGAGGGAGAGAGAGGGAGTTCGGAGAGGGAAAGGAAGAGAGAGAGAGACAGTTCAGAGATGGAGAGAGAGGGAGGTCAGAGAGGTAGAAAGAGTGAGAGAGGGATGTCAGAGAGGGAGAGATAGATAGAGAGGTCAGAGAAGGAGAGGGAGAGGTCAGAGAGGGAGAGGGCTAGAGAGGGAGAGTTCAGAGAGGGAGGGGGAGCAGGACAGAGATAGAGAGAGAGAGTGGTCAGAGAGAGAAAGAGAGAGAAGTCAGAGAGGGATAAAAAGAGAGAGATCAGAGAGTGAGAGAGAGAGAGAGGTCAGAGGAGGAGAGAGACAGAGGTCAGAGGGAACGAGAGAGAGATGTTAGCAAGGGAGAGTGAGAGAGAGAGAGGTCAGAGAGTGAGAGAGAGAGGTCAGTGAGGGAGAGAAAGAGGTCAGAGAGGGAGAGAGAGAGAGAGAGGTCAGAGAGGGAGAGAGATGGAGAGAGAGAGAGAGAGGTCAGAGACGGAGAGAGTTAGAGAGATCTCAGAGAGGGAGAGAGAGAGAGGTCAGAGAGTGAGAGAGAGAGAGAGGTCAGTGAGGAAGAGAGAGAGGTCAGAGAGGGAGAGAGAGAGAGAGAGAGAGGTCAGAGACGGAGAGGAAGAGAGAGAGAAAGAGGTCAGATTTGGAGAGAGAGAAAGAGGTCAGAGAGGGAGAGAGAGAGAGGTCAGTGTGGGAGCGGGAGAGAGAGAGAGCTCAGAGAGGGAGAGTGAGAGAAGTCAGAGAGGGAGAGAGAGAGTGATATCTGAGAGGGAGAGAGAGAGAGATTAGACACGGAGAGAGGGAGGTCAGAGAGGGAGACAGAGAGGTCAGAGATGGAGAGAGAGAGAGAGGTCAGAGGGAGAGAGAGAGAGAGATATTCGGGAGAGAGGGAGAGAGAGGTCAGAGAGGGAGAGAGGGAGAAGTCAGATAGAGAGATAGGTCACAGAGGGAGAGATAGGTGTCCAAGAGGGAGAAAGAGAGAGAGGTCAGAGAAGTAGAGGGAGAGGAAGAGAGAGAGAGAGACAGGTCAGAGATGGAGAGAGAGAGAGGTCAGAGAGGAAGAAGGAGTGAGAGAGAGTTCAGAGATGGAGAGAGGGATATCGCAGAGGGAGAGAGAGATAGAGAGAGAGGTCAGAGAAGGAGAGTGAGAGGTCAGAGCGGAAGAGGGCTAGAGAGAGAGAGTTCAGAGAGGGAGGGGGAGCAGGAGAGAGATAGAGAGAGAGAGAGGTCAGAGAGGAAAAGAGAGAGACGTCAGAGAGGGATAGAGAGATAGATCAGAGAGTGAGAGAGAGAGAGACAGAGGTCAGAGGGAAAAAGAGAGAGCGAGGTTAGAAAGGGAGAGTGAGAGAGAGAGAGGTCAGAGAGGGAGAGCGAGAGAGGTCAGAGAGTGAGAGAGAGAGAGAGGTCAGTGAGGTAGAGAGAGAGGTCAGAGAGGGCGAGAGAGAGAGAAGGTCAGAGAGGGAGAGGAAGAGAGAGAGAAAGAGGTCAGATTGTGAGAGAGAGAGAGGTCAGAGAGGGAAAGAGAGAGAATTCAGAGAGGGATAGCGAGAGAGAGATCAGGGAGTGAGAGAGAGAGAGAGGTCAGAGCAGGAGAGAGACAGAGCTCAGAGGGAATGAGAAAGAAAGGTTAGAAAGGGAGAGGAAGAGAGAGAGAAAGAGGTCAGATTGTGAGAGAGAGAGAGGTCAGAGAGGGAGAGAGAGAGAGAGGTCAGCGTGGGAGAGGGAGAGAAAGAGAGGTCAAAGAGGGAAAGACAGAGAGGAGAGAGAGGGAGAGAGAGAAAGAGGTCAGAGAAGGAGAGAGAGAGGGGTCAGAGAGGGAGAGAGAGAGAGTTGTCAGATTGGGAGAGGGAGAGAGAGGGAGGTCAGAGATAGAGAGAGAGAGAGAGGTCAGAGAGGGAGAGCGAGAGAAGTCAGAGAGGGAGAGAGAGAGTGAGATCAGAGAGGGAGAGAGAGAGAGAGATTAGACAGGGAGAGAGGGAGGTCAGAGAGGGAGAGAGAGAGAAGTCAGAGAGTGAGAGAGGGAGAAGTCAGATAGAGAGATAGGTCACAGAGGGAGAGATAGGGGGCCTAGAGGGAGAAAGAGAGAGAAGTCAGAGAAGGAGAGGGAGAGGAAGAGAGAGCGAGAAGTCAGAGAGGGAGAGAGAGAGGTCAGAGAAGGAGAGAGAGATGATAGAGAGGGAGAGAGAGGGAGTTCAGAGAGGGAGAGGAAGAGAGAGAGAGACAGGTCAGAGATGGTGAGAGAGAGAGGTCAGAGAGGTAGAAAGAGTGAGAGAGAGTTCAGAGAGGGAGAGAGGGATGTCAGAGAGGGAGAGAGATAGAGAGAGAGGTCAGAGAAGGAGAGAGAGAGGTCAGAGAGGGAGAGGGCAAGAGAGAGAGAGTTCAGAGAGGGAGGGGGAGCAGGAGAGAGATAGAGAGAGAGAGAGGTCAGAGAGAGAAAGAGAGAGAAGTCAGAGAGGGATATAGAGAGAGAGATCAGAGAGTGAGAGAGAGAGAGAGGTCAGAGGAGGAGAGAGACAGAGGTCAGAGGGAACGAGAGAGAGAGGTTAGAAAGGGAGAGTGAGAGAGAGAGAGGTCAGAGAGGGGGAGCGAGAGAGGTCAGAGAGTGAGAGAGAGAGAGACGTCAGTGAGGGAGAGAAAGAGGTCAGAGAGAGAGATAGGTCAGAGAGGTCAGAGAGGGAGAGAGAGAGAGAGGTCAGAGAGGGAGAGAGAGTGAGAGAGCACAGAGAGGGAGAGAGAGAGAGGTCAGAGAGTTAGAGAGAGAGAGATGTCAATGAGGGAGAGAGAGAGGTCAGAGAGGGAGAGAGAGAGAGAGAGGTCAGAGAGAGAGAGGAAGAGAGAGAGAAAGAGGTCAGAGTGGGAGAGAGAGAGAGGTCAGAGAGGGAGCAAGAGAGAGGTCAGAGAGTGAGAGAGTGAGAGAGATCAGTGAGGGAGAGGTCAGAGAGGGAGAGAGAGAGAGAGAGGGGGGGAGGTAAGAGTGGGAGAGGGAGTTGAAGAGAGAGAGAGACGTCAGTCGGGGAGAGAGAGAGGTCAGATAGGGAGAGAGAGATAGAGAGGTCAGAGAGGGAGAGAGAGAGAGAGGTTAGAGAAGGAGAGAGAGACGTCAGAGAGGGAGAGAGAGAGAGGTCAGAGAGTAAGAGAGAGAGAGATGTCAATGAGGGAGAGAGAGAGGTCAGAGAGGGAGAGAGAGAGAGAGAGAGGTCAGAGAGAGAGAGGAAGAGAGAGAGAAAGAGGTCAGAGTGGGAGAGAGAGAGAGAGGTCAGAGAGGGGGAGCGAGAGAAGTCAGAGAGGGAGAGAGAGTGTGAGATCTGAGAGGGAGAGAGAGAGAAGTCAGAGAGGGAGAGAGGGAGAACTCAGATATAGAGATAGGTCACAGATGGAGAGATAGGGGTCCAAGAGGGAGAAAAAGAGAGAGGTCAGAGAAGGAGAGGGAGAGGAAGAGAGAGAGAGAATTCAGAGAGGGAGAGAGAGGTCAGAGAAGGAGAGAGAGATGACATAGAGGGAGAGAGAGGGAGTTCGGAGAGGGAAAGGAAGAGAGAGAGAGACAGTTCAGAGATGGAGAGAGAGAGAGGTCAGAGAGGTAGAAAGAGTGAGAGAGGGATGTCAGAGAGGGAGAGATAGATAGAGAGGTCAGAGAAGGAGAGGGAGAGGTCAGAGAGGGAGAGGGCTAGAGAGGGAGAGTTCAGAGAGGGAGGGGGAGCAGGACAGAGATAGAGAGAGAGAGTGGTCAGAGAGAGAAAGAGAGAGAAGTCAGAGAGGGATAAAAAGAGAGAGATCAGAGAGTGAGAGAGAGAGAGAGGTCAGAGGAGGAGAGAGACAGAGGTCAGAGGGAACGAGAGAGAGATGTTAGCAAGGGAGAGTGAGAGAGAGAGAGGTCAGAGAGTGAGAGAGAGAGGTCAGTGAGGGAGAGAAAGAGGTCAGAGAGGGAGAGAGAGAGAGAGAGGTCAGAGAGGGAGAGAGATGGAGAGAGAGAGAGAGAGGTCAGAGACGGAGAGAGTTAGAGAGATCTCAGAGAGGGAGAGAGAGAGAGGTCAGAGAGTGAGAGAGAGAGAGAGGTCAGTGAGGAAGAGAGAGAGGTCAGAGAGGGAGAGAGAGAGAGAGAGAGAGGTCAGAGACGGAGAGGAAGAGAGAGAGAAAGAGGTCAGATTTGGAGAGAGAGAAAGAGGTCAGAGAGGGAGAGAGAGAGAGGTCAGTGTGGGAGCGGGAGAGAGAGAGAGCTCAGAGAGGGAGAGTGAGAGAAGTCAGAGAGGGAGAGAGAGAGTGATATCTGAGAGGGAGAGAGAGAGAGATTAGACACGGAGAGAGGGAGGTCAGAGAGGGAGACAGAGAGGTCAGAGATGGAGAGAGAGAGAGAGGTCAGAGGGAGAGAGAGAGAGAGATATTCGGGAGAGAGGGAGAGAGAGGTCAGAGAGGGAGAGAGGGAGAAGTCAGATAGAGAGATAGGTCACAGAGGGAGAGATAGGTGTCCAAGAGGGAGAAAGAGAGAGAGGTCAGAGAAGTAGAGGGAGAGGAAGAGAGAGAGAGAGACAGGTCAGAGATGGAGAGAGAGAGAGGTCAGAGAGGAAGAAGGAGTGAGAGAGAGTTCAGAGATGGAGAGAGGGATATCGCAGAGGGAGAGAGAGATAGAGAGAGAGGTCAGAGAAGGAGAGTGAGAGGTCAGAGCGGAAGAGGGCTAGAGAGAGAGAGTTCAGAGAGGGAGGGGGAGCAGGAGAGAGATAGAGAGAGAGAGAGGTCAGAGAGGAAAAGAGAGAGACGTCAGAGAGGGATAGAGAGATAGATCAGAGAGTGAGAGAGAGAGAGACAGAGGTCAGAGGGAAAAAGAGAGAGCGAGGTTAGAAAGGGAGAGTGAGAGAGAGAGAGGTCAGAGAGGGAGAGCGAGAGAGGTCAGAGAGTGAGAGAGAGAGAGAGGTCAGTGAGGTAGAGAGAGAGGTCAGAGAGGGCGAGAGAGAGAGAAGGTCAGAGAGGGAGAGGAAGAGAGAGAGAAAGAGGTCAGATTGTGAGAGAGAGAGAGGTCAGAGAGGGAAAGAGAGAGAATTCAGAGAGGGATAGCGAGAGAGAGATCAGGGAGTGAGAGAGAGAGAGAGGTCAGAGCAGGAGAGAGACAGAGCTCAGAGGGAATGAGAAAGAAAGGTTAGAAAGGGAGAGGAAGAGAGAGAGAAAGAGGTCAGATTGTGAGAGAGAGAGAGGTCAGAGAGGGAGAGAGAGAGAGAGGTCAGCGTGGGAGAGGGAGAGAAAGAGAGGTCAAAGAGGGAAAGACAGAGAGGAGAGAGAGGGAGAGAGAGAAAGAGGTCAGAGAAGGAGAGAGAGAGGGGTCAGAGAGGGAGAGAGAGAGAGTTGTCAGATTGGGAGAGGGAGAGAGAGGGAGGTCAGAGATAGAGAGAGAGAGAGAGGTCAGAGAGGGAGAGCGAGAGAAGTCAGAGAGGGAGAGAGAGAGTGAGATCAGAGAGGGAGAGAGAGAGAGAGATTAGACAGGGAGAGAGGGAGGTCAGAGAGGGAGAGAGAGAGAAGTCAGAGAGTGAGAGAGGGAGAAGTCAGATAGAGAGATAGGTCACAGAGGGAGAGATAGGGGGCCTAGAGGGAGAAAGAGAGAGAAGTCAGAGAAGGAGAGGGAGAGGAAGAGAGAGCGAGAAGTCAGAGAGGGAGAGAGAGAGGTCAGAGAAGGAGAGAGAGATGATAGAGAGGGAGAGAGAGGGAGTTCAGAGAGGGAGAGGAAGAGAGAGAGAGACAGGTCAGAGATGGTGAGAGAGAGAGGTCAGAGAGGTAGAAAGAGTGAGAGAGAGTTCAGAGAGGGAGAGAGGGATGTCAGAGAGGGAGAGAGATAGAGAGAGAGGTCAGAGAAGGAGAGAGAGAGGTCAGAGAGGGAGAGGGCAAGAGAGAGAGAGTTCAGAGAGGGAGGGGGAGCAGGAGAGAGATAGAGAGAGAGAGAGGTCAGAGAGAGAAAGAGAGAGAAGTCAGAGAGGGATATAGAGAGAGAGATCAGAGAGTGAGAGAGAGAGAGAGGTCAGAGGAGGAGAGAGACAGAGGTCAGAGGGAACGAGAGAGAGAGGTTAGAAAGGGAGAGTGAGAGAGAGAGAGGTCAGAGAGGGGGAGCGAGAGAGGTCAGAGAGTGAGAGAGAGAGAGACGTCAGTGAGGGAGAGAAAGAGGTCAGAGAGAGAGATAGGTCAGAGAGGTCAGAGAGGGAGAGAGAGAGAGAGGTCAGAGAGGGAGAGAGAGTGAGAGAGCACAGAGAGGGAGAGAGAGAGAGGTCAGAGAGTTAGAGAGAGAGAGATGTCAATGAGGGAGAGAGAGAGGTCAGAGAGGGAGAGAGAGAGAGAGAGGTCAGAGAGAGAGAGGAAGAGAGAGAGAAAGAGGTCAGAGTGGGAGAGAGAGAGAGGTCAGAGAGGGAGCAAGAGAGAGGTCAGAGAGTGAGAGAGTGAGAGAGATCAGTGAGGGAGAGGTCAGAGAGGGAGAGAGAGAGAGAGAGGGGGGGAGGTAAGAGTGGGAGAGGGAGTTGAAGAGAGAGAGAGACGTCAGTCGGGGAGAGAGAGAGGTCAGATAGGGAGAGAGAGATAGAGAGGTCAGAGAGGGAGAGAGAGAGAGAGGTTAGAGAAGGAGAGAGAGACGTCAGAGAGGGAGAGAGAGAGAGGTCAGAGAGTAAGAGAGAGAGAGATGTCAATGAGGGAGAGAGAGAGGTCAGAGAGGGAGAGAGAGAGAGAGAGAGGTCAGAGAGAGAGAGGAAGAGAGAGAGAAAGAGGTCAGAGTGGGAGAGAGAGAGAGAGAGGTCAGAGAGGGAGCGAGAGAGAGGTCAGAGAGTGAGAGAGTGAGAGAGATCAGTGAGGGAGAGGTCAGAGAGGGAGAGAGAGAGAGAGAGAGGGGGAGGTCAGAGTGGGAGAGGGAGTTGAAGAGAGAGAGAGGTCAGTCGGGGAGAGAGGTCAGATAGGGAGAGAGAGATAGAGAGGTCAGAGAGGGAGAGAGAGAGAGACGTCAGAGAGGGAGAGAGAGAGGGAGGTCAGTGAGACAGAGGGAGAGGAAGAGAGAGAGAGGTCAGAGAGGGAGAGAGAGAGAGGTCAGAGAAGGAGAGAGAGTGAGAGAGAGTTCAGAGAGGGAGAGAGGGATGTCAGAGAGTGAGAAAGAGATAGACAGAGATGTCAGAGAAGGAGAGAGAGAGGTCAGAGAGGGAGAGAGAGAGTGAGATGTGAGAGGGAGAGAGAGAGAGATTAGACATGGAGAGAGGGAGGTCAGAGAGGGAGAGAGAGAGAGGTCAGAGATGGAGAGAGAGAGAGAGGTCAGAGGGAGAGAGAGAGAGATATTCGGGAGAGAGAGAGAGAGGTCAGAGAGGGAGAGAGGGAGAAGTCAGATAGAGAGATAGGTCACAGAGGGAGAGATAGGTGTCCAAGAGGGAGAAAGAGAGAGAGGTCAGAGAAGTAGAGGGAGAGGAAGAGAGAGAGAGAGACAGGTCAGGGATGGAGAGAGAGGTCAGAGAGGTAGAAAGAGTGAGAGAGAGTTCAGAGATGGAGAGAGGGATATCGCAGAGGGAGAGAGAGATAGAGAGAGAGGTCAGAGAAGGAGAGTGAGAGGTCAGAGAGGAGGAGGGCTAGAGAGAGAGAGTTCAGAGAGGGAGGGGGAGCAGGAGAGAGATAGAGAGAGAGAGTGGTCAGAGAGGGAAAGAGAGAGACGTCAGAGAGGGATAGAGAGAGATAGATCAGAGAGTGAGAGAGAGAGAGAGGTCAGAGCAGGAGAGAGACAGAGGTCAGAGAGAAAAAGAGAGAGAGGTTAGAAAGGGAGAGTGAGAGAGAGAGAGGTCAGAGAGGGAGAGCGAGAGAGGTCATAGAGTGAGAGAGAGAGAGAGGTCAGTGAGGTAGAGAGAGAGGTCAGAGAGGGAGAGAGAGAGAGAAGGTCAGAGAGGGAGAGGAAGAGAGAGAGAAAGAGGTCAGATTGTGAGAGAGAGAGAGGTCAGAGAGGGAGAGAGGGAGAAGTCAGATAGAGAGATAGGTCACAGAGGGAGAGATAGGTGTCCAAGAGGGAGAAAGAGAGAGAGGTCAGGGAAGGAGAGGGAGAGGACCAGAGAGAGAGAGACAGGTCAGAGATGGAGAGAGAGAGAGGTCAGAGAGGTAGAAACAGTGAGAGAGAGTTCAGAAAGGGAGAGAGGGATATCAGAGAGGGAGAGAGAGATAGAGAGAGAGGTCAGAGAAGGAGAGAGAGAGGTCAGAGAGTAAGAGGGCTAGAGAGAGAGAGTTCAGAGAGGGAGGGGGAACAGTAGAGAGATAGAGAGAGAGAGAGGTCAGAGAGGGAAAGAGAGAGAATTCAGAGAGGGATAGAGAGAGAGAGATCAGAGAGTGAGAGAGAGAGAGAGGTCAGAGCAGGAGAGAGACAGAGGTCAGAGGGAATGAGAGAGAGAGGTTAGAAAGGGAGAGTGAGAGAGAGAGAGGTCAGGGAGGGAGAGCGAGAGAGGTCAGAGAGTGAGAGAGAGAGAGGTCAGTGAGGGAGAGAGAGAGGTCAGAGAGTGAGAGAGAGAGAGAAGGTCAGAGAGGGAGAGGAAGAGAGAGAGAAAGAGGTCAGATTGTGAGAGAGAGAGCTCAGAGAGGGAGAGAGAGAGAAGTCAGAGAGGGAGAGAGGGAGAAGTCAGATAGAGAGATAGGTCACAGAGGGTGAGATAGGGGGCCTAGAGGGAGAAAGAGAGAGAAGTCAGAGAAGGAGAGGGAGAGGAAGAGAGAGCGAGAAGTCAGAGAGGGAGTGAGAGAGGTCAGAGAAGGAGAGAGAGATGACAGAGAGGGAGAGAGAGGGAGTTCAGAGAGGGAGAGGAAGAGAGAGAGAGACAGGTCAGAGATGGAGAGAGAGAGAGGTCAGAGAGGTAGAAAGAGTGAGAGAGAGTTCAGAGAGGGAGAGAGGGATGTCAGAGAGGGAGAGAGATAGAGAGAGAGGTCAGAGAAGGAGAGAGAGAGGTCAGAGAGGGAGAGGGCAAGAGAGAGAGAGGTCAGAGAGGGAGGGGGAGCAGGAGAGAGATAGAGAGAGAGAGAGTTCAGAGAGAGAAAGAGAGAGAAGTCAGAGAGGGATATAGAGAGAGAGATCAGAGAGTGAGAGAGAGACAGATGTCAGAGGGAACGAGAGAGAGAGGTTAGAAAGGGAGAGTGAGAGAGTGGGAGGTCAGAGAGGGAGAGCGAGTGAGGTCAGAGAGTGAGAGAGAGAGAGATGTCAGTGAGGGAGAGAAAGAGGTCAGAGAGAGAGAGAGAGGTCAGAGAGGGAGAGAGAGTGAGAGAGCTCAGCGAGGGAGAGAGAGAGGTCAGAGAGTTAGAGAGAGAGAGATGTCAATGAGGGAGAGAGAGAGGTCAGAGTGGGAGAGAGAGAGAGAGAGAGGTCAGAGAGAGAGAGGAAGTGAGAGAGAAAGAGGTCAGAGTGGGAGAGAGAGAGAGGTCAGAGAGGGAGCGAGAGAGAGGTCAGAGAGAGAGAGAGTGAGAGAGATCAGTGAGGGAGAGGTCAGAGAGGGAGAGAGAGAGAGAGAGAGGGAGGTCAGAGTGGGAGAGGGAGTTGAAGAGAGAGAGAGGTCAGTCGGGGAGAGAGAGAGGTCAGAGAGGGAGAGAGAGATAGAGAGGTCAGAGCGGGAGAGAGAGAGAGAGGTTAGAGAAGGAGAGAGAGACGTCAGAGAGGGAGAGAGAGAGGGAGGTCAGCGAGATAGAGGGAGAGGAAGAGAGAGAGAGGTCAGAGAGGGAGAGAGAGAGAGGTCAGAGAGGGAGAGAGTGTTCAGAGAGGGAGAGAGGGATGTCAGAGAGGGAGATAGAGATAGAGAGAGATGTCAGAGAAGGAGAGAGAGAGGTCAGAGAGGGAGAGAGAGAGACAGGTCAGAGAGGGAGAGAGAGAGAGCGGTCAGAGAAGGAGAGAGAGACGTCAGAGAGGGAGAGAGAGAGGGAGGTCAGCGAGGAGAGGGAGAGGAAGAGAGAGAGACGTCAGAGAGAGAGAGAGAGGTCAGTGAGGGTGAGAGAGTGAGAGAGAGTTCAGAGAGGGATGTCAGAGAGGGAGAGAGATAGAGAGAGATGTCAGAGAAGGAGAGAGAGAGAGGTCAGAGGGAGAGAGAGAGAGAGGTCAGAGAGAGAGAGGAAGAGAGAGAGAAAGAGGTCAGATTGTGAGAGCGAGAGAGGTCAGAGAGGGAGAGAGGGAGAAGTCAGATAGAGAGATAGGTCACAGAGGGAGAGATAGGTGTCCAAGAGGTAGAAAGAGAGAGAGGTCAGGGAAGGAGAGGGAGAGGAAGAGAGAGAGAGAGACAGGTCAGAGATGGAGAGACAGAGAGGTCAGAGAGGTAGAAACAGTGAGAGAGAGTTCAGAGAGGGAGAGAGGGATATCAGAGAGGGAGAGAGAGATAGAGAGAGAGGTCAGAGAAGGAGAGAGAGAGGTCAGAGAGTAAGAGGGCTAGAGAGAGAGAGTTCAGAGAGGGAGGGGGAGCAGGAGAGAGATAGAGAGAGAGAGAGGTCAGAGAGGGAAAGAGAGAGAATTCAGAGAGGGATAGAGAGAGAGAGATCAGAGAGTGAGAGAGAGAAAGAGGTCAGAGCAGGAGAGAGACAGAGGTCAGAAGGAATGAGAGAGAGAGGTTAGAAAGGGAGAGTGAGAGAGAGAGAGGTCAGAGAGGGAGAGCGAGAGAGGTCAGAGAGTGAGAGAGAGAGAGAGGTCAGTGAGGGAGAGAGAGAGGTCAGAGAGTGAGAGAGAGAGAGAAGGTCAGAGAGAGAGAGGAAGAGAGAGAGAAAGAGGTCAGATTGTGAGAGAGAGAGAGGTCAGAGAGGGAGAGAGAGAGATGTCAGAGAGGGAGAGAGGGAGAAGTCAGATAGAGAGATAGGTCACAGAGGGTGAGATAGGGGGCCTAGAGGGAGAAAGAGAGAGAAGTCAGAGAAGGAGAGGGAGAGGAAGAGAGAGCGAGAAGTCAGAGAGGGAGAGAGAGAGGTCAGAGAAGGAGAGAGAGATGACAGAGAGGGAGAGAGAGGGAGTTCAGAGAGGGAGAGGAAGAGAGAGAGAGACAGGTCAGAGATGGAGAGAGAGAGAGGTCAGAGAGGTAGAAAGAGTGAGAGAGAGTTCAGAGAGGGAGAGAGGGATGTCAGAGAGGGAGAGAGATAGAGAGAGAGGTCAGAGAAGGAGAGAGAGAGGTCAGAGAGGGAGAGGGCAAGAGAGAGAGAGTTCAGAGAGGGAGGGGGAGCAGGAGTGAGATAGAGAGAGAGAGAGGTCAGAGAGAGAAAGAGAGAGAAGTCAGAGAGGGATATAGAGAGAGAGATCAGAGAGTGAGAGAGAGACAGATGTCAGAGGGAACGAGAGAGAGAGGTTAGAAAGGGAGAGTGAGAGAGAGAGAGGTCAGAGAGGGAGAGAGAGAGAGAAGGTCAGAGAGGGAGAGGAAGAGAGAGAGAAAGAGGTCAGATTGTGAGAGAGAGAGAGGTCAGAGAGGGAGAGAGGGAGAAGTCAGATAGAGAGATAGGTCACAGAGGGAGAGATAGGTGTCCAAGAGGGAGAAAGAGAGAGAGGTCAGGGAAGGAGAGGGAGAGGACCAGAGAGAGAGAGACAGGTCAGAGATGGAGAGAGAGAGAGGTCAGAGAGGTAGAAACAGTGAGAGAGAGTTCAGAGAGGGAGAGAGGGATATCAGAGAGGGAGAGAGAGATAGAGAGAGAGGTCAGAGAAGGAGAGAGAGAGGTCAGAGAGTAAGAGGGCTAGAGAGAGAGAGTTCAGAGAGGGAGGGGGAACAGTAGAGAGATAGAGAGAGAGAGAGGTCAGAGAGGGAAAGAGAGAGAATTCAGAGAGGGATAGAGAGAGAGAGATCAGAGAGTGAGAGAGAGAGAGAGGTCAGAGCAGGAGAGAGACAGAGGTCAGAGGGAATGAGAGAGAGAGGTTAGAAAGGGAGAGTGAGAGAGAGAGAGGTCAGGGAGGGAGAGCGAGAGAGGTCAGAGAGTGAGAGAGAGAGAGGTCAGTGAGGGAGAGAGAGAGGTCAGAGAGTGAGAGAGAGAGAGAAGGTCAGAGAGGGAGAGGAAGAGAGAGAGAAAGAGGTCAGATTGTGAGAGAGAGAGCTCAGAGAGGGAGAGAGAGAGAAGTCAGAGAGGGAGAGAGGGAGAAGTCAGATAGAGAGATAGGTCACAGAGGGTGAGATAGGGGGCCTAGAGGGAGAAAGAGAGAGAAGTCAGAGAAGGAGAGGGAGAGGAAGAGAGAGCGAGAAGTCAGAGAGGGAGTGAGAGAGGTCAGAGAAGGAGAGAGAGATGACAGAGAGGGAGAGAGAGGGAGTTCAGAGAGGGAGAGGAAGAGAGAGAGAGACAGGTCAGAGATGGAGAGAGAGAGAGGTCAGAGAGGTAGAAAGAGTGAGAGAGAGTTCAGAGAGGGAGAGAGGGATGTCAGAGAGGGAGAGAGATAGAGAGAGAGGTCAGAGAAGGAGAGAGAGAGGTCAGAGAGGGAGAGGGCAAGAGAGAGAGAGGTCAGAGAGGGAGGGGGAGCAGGAGAGAGATAGAGAGAGAGAGAGTTCAGAGAGAGAAAGAGAGAGAAGTCAGAGAGGGATATAGAGAGAGAGATCAGAGAGTGAGAGAGAGACAGATGTCAGAGGGAACGAGAGAGAGAGGTTAGAAAGGGAGAGTGAGAGAGTGGGAGGTCAGAGAGGGAGAGCGAGTGAGGTCAGAGAGTGAGAGAGAGAGAGATGTCAGTGAGGGAGAGAAAGAGGTCAGAGAGAGAGAGAGAGGTCAGAGAGGGAGAGAGAGTGAGAGAGCTCAGCGAGGGAGAGAGAGAGGTCAGAGAGTTAGAGAGAGAGAGATGTCAATGAGGGAGAGAGAGAGGTCAGAGAGGGAGAGAGAGAGAGAGAGAGGTCAGAGAGAGAGAGGAAGTGAGAGAGAAAGAGGTCAGAGTGGGAGAGAGAGAGAGGTCAGAGAGGGAGCGAGAGAGAGGTCAGAGAGAGAGAGAGTGAGAGAGATCAGTGAGGGAGAGGTCAGAGAGGGAGAGAGAGAGAGAGAGAGAGGGAGGTCAGAGTGGGAGAGGGAGTTGAAGAGAGAGAGAGGTCAGTCGGGGAGAGAGAGAGGTCAGAGAGGGAGAGAGAGATAGAGAGGTCAGAGCGGGAGAGAGAGAGAGAGGTTAGAGAAGGAGAGAGAGACGTCAGAGAGGGAGAGAGAGAGGGAGGTCAGCGAGATAGAGGGAGAGGAAGAGAGAGAGAGGTCAGAGAGGGAGAGAGAGAGAGGTCAGAGAGGGAGAGAGTGTTCAGAGAGGGAGAGAGGGATGTCAGAGAGGGAGATAGAGATAGAGAGAGATGTCAGAGAAGGAGAGAGAGAGGTCAGAGAGGGAGAGAGAGAGACAGGTCAGAGAGGGAGAGAGAGAGAGCGGTCAGAGAAGGAGAGAGAGACGTCAGAGAGGGAGAGAGAGAGGGAGGTCAGCGAGGAGAGGGAGAGGAAGAGAGAGAGACGTCAGAGAGAGAGAGAGAGGTCAGTGAGGGTGAGAGAGTGAGAGAGAGTTCAGAGAGGGATGTCAGAGAGGGAGAGAGATAGAGAGAGATGTCAGAGAAGGAGAGAGAGAGAGGTCAGAGGGAGAGAGAGAGAGAGGTCAGAGAGAGAGAGGAAGAGAGAGAGAAAGAGGTCAGATTGTGAGAGCGAGAGAGGTCAGAGAGGGAGAGAGGGAGAAGTCAGATAGAGAGATAGGTCACAGAGGGAGAGATAGGTGTCCAAGAGGTAGAAAGAGAGAGAGGTCAGGGAAGGAGAGGGAGAGGAAGAGAGAGAGAGAGACAGGTCAGAGATGGAGAGACAGAGAGGTCAGAGAGGTAGAAACAGTGAGAGAGAGTTCAGAGAGGGAGAGAGGGATATCAGAGAGGGAGAGAGAGATAGAGAGAGAGGTCAGAGAAGGAGAGAGAGAGGTCAGAGAGTAAGAGGGCTAGAGAGAGAGAGTTCAGAGAGGGAGGGGGAGCAGGAGAGAGATAGAGAGAGAGAGAGGTCAGAGAGGGAAAGAGAGAGAATTCAGAGAGGGATAGAGAGAGAGAGATCAGAGAGTGAGAGAGAGAAAGAGGTCAGAGCAGGAGAGAGACAGAGGTCAGAAGGAATGAGAGAGAGAGGTTAGAAAGGGAGAGTGAGAGAGAGAGAGGTCAGAGAGGGAGAGCGAGAGAGGTCAGAGAGTGAGAGAGAGAGAGAGGTCAGTGAGGGAGAGAGAGAGGTCAGAGAGTGAGAGAGAGAGAGAAGGTCAGAGAGAGAGAGGAAGAGAGAGAGAAAGAGGTCAGATTGTGAGAGAGAGAGAGGTCAGAGAGGGAGAGAGAGAGATGTCAGAGAGGGAGAGAGGGAGAAGTCAGATAGAGAGATAGGTCACAGAGGGTGAGATAGGGGGCCTAGAGGGAGAAAGAGAGAGAAGTCAGAGAAGGAGAGGGAGAGGAAGAGAGAGCGAGAAGTCAGAGAGGGAGAGAGAGAGGTCAGAGAAGGAGAGAGAGATGACAGAGAGGGAGAGAGAGGGAGTTCAGAGAGGGAGAGGAAGAGAGAGAGAGACAGGTCAGAGATGGAGAGAGAGAGAGGTCAGAGAGGTAGAAAGAGTGAGAGAGAGTTCAGAGAGGGAGAGAGGGATGTCAGAGAGGGAGAGAGATAGAGAGAGAGGTCAGAGAAGGAGAGAGAGAGGTCAGAGAGGGAGAGGGCAAGAGAGAGAGAGTTCAGAGAGGGAGGGAGAGCAGGAGTGAGATAGAGAGAGAGAGAGGTCAGAGAGAGAAAGAGAGAGAAGTCAGAGAGGGATATAGAGAGAGAGATCAGAGAGTGAGAGAGAGACAGATGTCAGAGGGAACGAGAGAGAGAGGTTAGAAAGGGAGAGTGAGAGAGTGAGAGGTCAGAGACGGAGAGCGAGTGAGGTCAGAGAGTGAGAGAGAGAGAGATGTCAGTGAGGGAGAGAAAGAGGTCAGAGAGAGAGAGGTCAGAGAGGGAGAGAGAGAGTGAGAGAGCTCAGCAAGGGAGAGAGAGAGGTCAGAGAGTAAGAGAGAGAGAGATGTCAATGAGGGAGAGAGAGAGGTCAGAGAGGGAGAGAGAGAGAGAGAGGTCAGAGAGAGAGAGGAAGTGAGAGAGAAAGAGGTCAGAGTGGGAGAGAGAGAGAGGTCAGAGAGGGAGCGAGAGAGAGGTCAGAGAGAGAGATTTTGAGAGAGATCAGTGAGGGAGAGGTCAGAGAGGTAGAGAGAGAGAGAGAGAGAGGGAGGTCAGAGTGGGAGAGGGAGTTGAAGAGAGAGAGAGGTCAGTCGGGGAGAGAGAGAGGTCAGAGAGGGAGAGAGAGATAGAGAGGTCAGAGCGGGAGAGAGAGAGAGAGGTTAGAGAAGGAGAGAGAGACGTCAGAGAGGGAGAGAGAGAGGGAGGTCAGCGAGATAGAGGGAGAGGAAGAGAGAGAGAGGTCAGAGAGGGAGAGAGAGAGAGGTCAGAGAGGGAGAGAGTGTTCAGAGAGGGAGAGAGGGATGTCAGAGAGGGAGATAGAGATAGAGAGAGATGTCAGAGAAGGAGAGAGAGAGGTCAGAGAGGGAGAGAGAGAGACAGGTCAGAGAGGGAGAGAGAGAGAGCGGTCAGAGAAGGAGAGAGAGACGTCAGAGAGGGAGAGAGAGAGGGAGGTCAGCGAGGAGAGGGAGAGGAAGAGAGAGAGACGTCAGAGAGAGAGAGAGAGGTCAGTGAGGGTGAGAGAGTGAGAGAGAGTTCAGAGAGGGATGTCAGAGAGGGAGAGAGATAGAGAGAGATGTCAGAGAAGGAGAGAGAGAGAGGTCAGAGGGAGAGAGAGAGAGAGGTCAGAGAGAGAGAGGAAGAGAGAGAGAAAGAGGTCAGATTGTGAGAGCGAGAGAGGTCAGAGAGGGAGAGAGGGAGAAGTCAGATAGAGAGATAGGTCACAGAGGGAGAGATAGGTGTCCAAGAGGTAGAAAGAGAGAGAGGTCAGGGAAGGAGAGGGAGAGGAAGAGAGAGAGAGAGACAGGTCAGAGATGGAGAGACAGAGAGGTCAGAGAGGTAGAAACAGTGAGAGAGAGTTCAGAGAGGGAGAGAGGGATATCAGAGAGGGAGAGAGAGATAGAGAGAGAGGTCAGAGAAGGAGAGAGAGAGGTCAGAGAGTAAGAGGGCTAGAGAGAGAGAGTTCAGAGAGGGAGGGGGAGCAGGAGAGAGATAGAGAGAGAGAGAGGTCAGAGAGGGAAAGAGAGAGAATTCAGAGAGGGATAGAGAGAGAGAGATCAGAGAGTGAGAGAGAGAAAGAGGTCAGAGCAGGAGAGAGACAGAGGTCAGAAGGAATGAGAGAGAGAGGTTAGAAAGGGAGAGTGAGAGAGAGAGAGGTCAGAGAGGGAGAGCGAGAGAGGTCAGAGAGTGAGAGAGAGAGAGAGGTCAGTGAGGGAAAGAGAGAGGTCAGAGAGTGAGAGAGAGAGAGAAGGTCAGAGAGAGAGAGGAAGAGAGAGAGAAAGAGGTCAGATTGTGAGAGAGAGAGAGGTCAGAGAGGGAGAGAGAGAGAAGTCAGAGAGGGAGAGAGGGAGAAGTCAGATAGAGAGATAGGTCACAGAGGGTGAGATAGGGGGCCTAGAGGGAGAAAGAGAGAGAAGTCAGAGAAGGAGAGGGAGAGGAAGAGAGAGCGAGAAGTCAGAGAGGGAGAGAGAGAGGTCAGAGAAGGAGAGAGAGATGACAGAGAGGGAGAGAGAGGGAGTTCAGAGAGGGAGAGGAAGAGAGAGAGAGACAGGTCAGAGATGGAGAGAGAGAGAGGTCAGAGAGGTAGAAAGAGTGAGAGAGAGTTCAGAGAGGGAGAGAGGGATGTCAGAGAGGGAGAGAGATAGAGAGAGAGGTCAGAGAAGGAGAGAGAGAGGTCAGAGAGGGAGAGGGCAAGAGAGAGAGAGTTCAGAGAGGGAGGGGGAGCAGGAGAGAGATAGAGAGAGAGAGAGGTCAGAGAGAGAAAGAGAGAGAAGTCAGAGAGGGATATAGAGAGAGAGATCAGAGAGTCAGAGAGAGACAGAGGTCAGAGGGAACGAGAGAGAGAGGTTAGAAAGGGAGAGTGAGAGAGTGAGAGGTCAGAGAGGGAGAGCGAGTGAGGTCAGAGAGTGAGAGAGAGAGAGATGTCAGTGAGGGAGAGAAAGAGGTCAGAGAGAGAGAGAGGTCAGAGAGGGAGAGAGAGGGAGAGAGAGAGAGGTCAGAGAGGGAGAGAGAGTGAGAGAGCTCAGAGAGGGAGAGAGAGAGAGGTCAGAGAGTAAGAGAGAGAGAGATGTCAATGAGGGAGAGAGTG